>NC_141759.1:58040132-59240132 GCF_982258835.1 Parasteatoda tepidariorum
TTAAAATCAACTAATTTTTTTTATCTATATATATTGACTTTAAAAGTTAAAAAACAGTGTTTTAAATTTTTGATACTTTTATTGTTTTCTTTTCTTAGTATTAAAATTTAATTTAAATAAATTGCTGCATTAATTAATTTTAGTTAACGAAATTACTTTCTTGGTGTGTGTTAAATTCCAACACATTTGAAATTACATTTTTAAAAATCTTTTGATTCTTGAGATTGAAAGTACAGATTAAAGTAAACATTTAATGCTGTCTTAATATAGACTTGCATAGCTGTAGAAAGTAATTAATAAACATGAATTTCTTTCAAAAAATAATACAAATAATGTTAATTAAAATTCTACCTTTTGAATGAAAAAGCGTGAATTAAAATATACATCATATTTTATTGGTGGAAAATGTATATTTCTGAAGCTTGAGGTTATATGAAAAAGAAATTACCCTAATGTGCCAAAAACAGAAAAAGAAAAAAAAAAGGCTGATGAATTCAGATGTTTTTTTCCTAATATAGTGTCATTCTTCCTTTTCAAAGTCTATTTGATGCAGTAGGGTTATTAATTGGTATTTTTTTCTCACAATATGTTTACAATATCTTTGACATTATCTGATTTTCTATAAAGAAATTTTGTGAAAAAAAATTCCTATGAGTACATAGATTTCTAAATTTTTTTTTAGCTGAACTTATCTATTTTGATATAGAATTAAAATTGAATATTTTAATATAAAAATATATAGATTCAATATTTATTTTTTGATTAATGACTACGTTTATAAACACAGTCTGCTACATTTATTTTGTCATTTTAAAAATCAAGAGAAAAATAAAAGGAAATCACAATTTTAAATTAAAGTTATGGTTTGCTAACTGAAACTTTGTTTTAATAGTTAAAGTAAAGGGGTCTGTCCAAGCCAAATTTACTACCGTTTAACGGTACCTTTACAAATTCAACTTTAGAGAAAATGATAGAATAATCACACAAAATACTTTTTCTTAAAATTTTATTTTTGTGTCTCGTAAGAAACAATAAATCCATATTTTTACTATATTTGTGTTGATTTTTTAATATAATTTTTAATTTTTATAAAATAGGTAACTCTTAGAAAAACCCAGACAGACCCCTGAAGTATTCTTTAAATTCTCTATTTCATCTAGTCTTTAATCATGCATTTGTTTCAAAATGGTTGCTATGCATTCAAAGCCATGTATTATAATGAAAATTTATTTTAGTTAGAGCTTCTAAAATATTGTTACAATATAGTTTTAATATTAAGTTAATTTGATTCAACATTTATAATTTTTTTTAATCATAAATTAAAGTTCTTACAGTGTATTTGAATAAAAAAAAAAAATCTGATTTAAATCAAAAAAATCCGATTTAAATCAAAAAAAATCTGATTCTTTCGATTTTTTTTAAAAAAATCAAAAAAATCACGAACCCTGACTTGGACTCACTAAAAGAAAATGGCATAGCTTCAGATGGTAGCTCGTATTTTAAAAGTGTGGCATGTTTTTTATTTTTATTTATGAGTAAATTTTCTAAATTTTGGTGTCATTAGGGCGAAAAAAGTCAACTTAGCGTAACTAAGCCATTAAAATGTTAAAAATATTTGTATATTTTTTAAACAATTTTAATAACAAAAGGTTTGGGGGCAAAAATTTGTTTTCTTGCAAATTTCATTAAATTTTTATTAGAAAGTAACAATTTTCCCCACATGAATTTATTTTTCTCTCATAATTTTAATTACCGTACATTTCAACACAAAAAAAAAATCAAGTGGGTGTTTTTTTTTTTAAATAAAAACTGGTGTTTTGCTAACAAATTTTATGATTGTTTTGTTATTAAAAAAGTCGTTTTTAGCCAAAATAACTTCAAGCTTTTTTTATAACCCAAAAACAAAATTTCTTAAATTTTTTTCCTCGTAATGTTGAATGTCAAGTTTTTCAATAGAAAAAAAAATTAGTAGGTCTTTGTTTTTGATCATTAAAAAAGTGAATAATTGATTTTAGACAAAATATTTAAAATTTTTATGGCATCGAAAAAAGTTCTTTGATCTCAATTTTTTTATACAATCACTATACTATTCAGTATGAAAGAAATCCAATAAACCATTTTTTTTTTTAAATAAAAAGTGGTTTTAAGCTAGAATATTTTATTTTATTAATTTTTTTCATAGATTAATTAAAGTTTTCGGATCTCAATCAAAACAAAAAGACATCTCTTACATTGAAAAATGTAAAATTTAATATGTAGAGTAAAAAAAAAAAAAAAAAAATATCTGGTCAAGACATTTTGTTTTTAAGCTGGGAAAAACCACTTTTTATTTAATTTTTTTTTACTGACCAGAAACAAAATTCATCATCGTGATTTATTTTATATTGGAAAATATAAAAATATGACTTTTAACATAACGAGAAAATCTTGATTACGAGAAATTTTTTATTTTTTAATGACAAAAAATATCCTTTTGATTTTTTTTTAAATTTAAAATTATGATGATTAACATTATGAGAGAAAAAATTTAGGTAGTGAAACTAAATATTATCCTGTAAAAAAAAATCTTGTAGTTTGCGAAAAAAATTCTCCAAAAATTATTTTAATAAAAAGTTTTAAAAATTATCTAAATATTTTCAGCAATTCGACAGCTTAATTAAAGTGTTGACTTTTTTCATTCAGGGCTGATTGTGTTCCGGAAAAAATCCGGATTTCAGGATTTTTACCTCCGTGATCCGGAAGTTTCCGGAGATAGAAGGTTCACAAGCTTCAAAAAATCATTGATCTCAAAAGTTTCCGGAAATCAAATTTTCAAAGGTGGAACTTAAAAACACAGTTTCTTTAATTTGTAAGGGAGTGGCAGATACTTTATAAGCTTATATTCAAGATTAATATTCATTTTTTATCACTAAATAGTTATTATGATCATAAAATCAAAAAAGAAAAACATATTTGTAAATTTCAATTACTTCTCCTGGTCGACATAGGTACTTGCAAATGGTATAGCCATGTGTAAAATTTTAAATACATTTTAAGTAAACTAAGAAATATTGAGAAAAAGAAAAAAAAACCTTGTTTAAACTTTTTTCGATTTAAACTTTTTTTTTTTTTACTCAAGAAGTTTTCCGGAATTTTGACATAGGCTCACAATCACACCTGTTCATTTTAATGACATCAAAATAAAGAAAATTGGTTCATAAATAGAAAGAGATATAGATATTATTAATGTACAAGCCATTTATTAATCTGCTATTTTTTAAATTGAATCAAATTTCAAAATAGCAATTAGTCATAGTTTTTAAAGAATACTTTTTGCCCCTTTTCCACAAATTTTTTTATTATTAAAATCTGAAACATGACGGCATTGACTTGTTGTCATTTTCTTTTAGAACAAGCCTAGTATGTTTTTTTTTTCTTCTTAGAATGTGAGAATATTTCCCACATTAGAATAAATATTCTTTTATATGCAGGTAAAAAAAAACAATTATTACATTTGCAATTAAAAATTATTGCATAAAGTTTTTTTCTTTGCGTGTAGGCTTTTTTGTAAGCACAAAACTGTTTCTGCTACTTTATAACATATATATAACATTTAAAATAATAGCTAAATAGAATTAAGGGATCTTAAAACGAAACCGTAAAATGATTATATTTTAATTGTAGATGAGTCTTTGCTAACAGATAATAATATTTTGAAGATCACTTTCTCACTGATGTGCCACTTCGCGTATGAATCATCGTTAATTTGTTAGAGTCCAGTGTTTTCATTACAGAAAAAAAAATGAGAAAGAATTTCTCACCCTTTCTCAAAAATAGGGTGAGATCTCAGAAAGTTAAGTGAAATTTCTAAGAATTAAAAAAACACGATTAGACTTGGGAAAAAATATTTCTTTAATTATAATACATTTTTAACATCTCCTAACTTTTAAAGCATTGAATATTTTTGCTGCATCATCATAAGGAAAATGTTCTAAATCTACTTTTTCATCAGCTTCTCTCATTAGGTTGCTCAAATGTTTATCAGTCATTTGTATACGATATTTTGTCTTAATTCGGTTTTGAGTGCTAAATGACCTTGCAACAGATGCTGAACAATTTGGAATCACTAAGTAAATTTGTAGCATGGAAAAAAATTTAAATGTCTTAATCTTGCCTTCGGTGAACACGTGGTTGCAGAGAAATGTGTTCTGAAAGGTGTTCCGACATTCGGGGGGGGGGGCATTGTGTTCTGCTGTTCGCACCTGTTCGAAACAATACTGGTAAATAGGGAAGCTGGATAACAAGCATCGATGTTGAAAATAATGAAAGATCAAGGAAGAGAAGTTAAACGGATTCTATTCAAAATGGCAGAAGACGAAATTTTTCCAAAATTTGCGAGATTCGCTCTCTTTGAAATTGATTAATAGAGTGTGCGATCTTCTCGCGTTAATCATTTTTTAATGCGAGAAAAGTAAAAAATAAGCGAAATTCTCGCGTTCTCGCGCTGTAGTGAAAACACTGAATGTAATCTCTGTTTATAAAATGACCCATACTGCGCAGTGAAATGTCTTTCTGAAGCCAAAATCCCGTTCAATTCAATAGATTTTAATGTATTTTTATCTTATGATTATTTCTTACTGCGTCAACTTTAACAAAGAAGTCTGGATATTATAGATCACATGACTTGAGAAAGTGCGCCCGCGTCTTATATTTTGTAATATTATGTTTGTATATTTGTATTACGCTTAAATATTTTGTACATACAACTTTTCCTTGATCATTTTCTTAATAAATGTTCAGTAGAAATTATAATGGAATCATCATTTTACAAAAAAGCCTATTAGAATTGATTTTAGTAAGAATTAAATGGATTAAAATTGAATTTGAGCTGATTGCCTAAATCATGGTAAATTAAATTAACTCGCCACCATGCCATGAATGTTACTAATAAAAATATCTTGCAGAAAGATATAAGTGCTAGATCGGTTTTTCGCAGAATGCCAGGAAATTTTTTTAACACGGGGTTGGTTTTCATGATTAAAATTGTTGCAAGTTTTAAAAAAGTAACTAAATAAAATATATTGTTCTTATAAGATACAGATTTAATTTCTAGTAGTCTAGCATCTCTATTATCTCATTTATTTTAATTATTATTTCAAAAATATAGATGGGAATACTTCTAGAGAAAAAAACATTACGTGCCCCTAATGCAGAAAGTGCTCAAAAATGAGATGTCGTAGAAGGTTTGGGGATAGAACTTTTTATTGAAAACAATTTAATCTGTATAATTTTTGATGAAAGTTTTACGAGCATATGATGTCAAAGATTTTTGTTCCATTGTGTAAGCATACATAATTTGATAAACTATTCTCTGTTGCAAGTTAAGAAAAAACCATTATCACTAAGAGCCTGTTGATGAAGTGCACCTAAATGAACGCCAAGCTCCCAGTGCGAATGTATATCAACAACGCTACCTTTGCACAATATTCTTTTTGCTTGCTTTCCTAAAAAGTATATAATGATTAAAACCAGACTTATTGAATAAAAACTATTGTTTTGTTGCCTGTAAAATTAGAAATGTTTAAAAAGTTTAATTACATTTTTCTGTTTGCATTTAAAAAAAACTGATGAAAGAATGATAAATATTGTTATTTCCAAACTATTTTCTTCTACCGCAAAACAAAAGCAGAAACTCTTTATCTCATATTTGATTCGTTAAAAGCGTGTTTGCAAAAGACGCGCCATTTTTAGTGGTCCAATCGAATCCAATGCTCTTGCTACGCCTTATAGTTGTTTCTTTTTCAAGAACGAATATTCTCCTTATTTATCGAAATGTGTCGCCATGTCTAGAATTCCAATATGATTACGAAACTATATCCTTTTTTTAATAATCCTATGAGATATATCGTAAAAGATAGCGCGAATTAAATTTCTGTCTAACGTGTTAGCTTAATTTTTAGAATCTCTTATATTGTTTTGAATGCATATATACATAATTTTATAACGAAATAAAAATGAACTATTTGCAGTCACAGATGATTACCTAGTTCCTATTCCGCAATGGTATTTTTTTAACTTGCAACGGAGTATAATTAAGGTTCCTTGTACCAATTATAAAATTGTCCGTCATATATCTATAAAAAAATAGTATGTCTATTATCGAGATTTGTTTGTCCATTTGAACGTTAGTAATAATCAAGTCTTGCTGATGAACATAGGGCACATTTCTGCTCTTGAAATACACGCGAACATTTTAACGCAGAAGAGTGAAAAATATGCAGAATACTACTTGACAATTTAGCAATTTGTGGAAAACACGCAATGTTGGAGTTAGAAATACAGTGCACTCCCGATTATCCGGGTTAATCACCGGGACAGGTCGCACGGACAATCGAAAAACACGGATAATCCGAAAACTCCTTTTATTAAAGAAAAATTCAATATCAGTGCAAAAAATATAAAAATTACTGACATTTGCATGCATAACATCGTACTAGGAATTTTCCTTATTAAAAAATGTGTAATGCGTCTTCGCCATATATCGATGCACATATTTAACGAACCGCATTAATGTCACCGTAATCAAATCCTCCCATATAATCTAATAAAGTTTCCACAGAGCAGCAGAATGAGAAATTGTATTTCATTCATTTACTACATCTTCTGCATCAGTTACTATCATCACTATTTGATTTAACAACATAACGATGTCTTCATCAGTCAAATACTGGAAGCCAGACTCACATGCATCACTTTGAAACCAATCTTCTAAATTTTCTTCATCAAGAATTTCGAAACCTTAGATTTCTTTTGATTGTTCGAGAATAATAATATCATATTTTTCTTGAACATCTGAAGAAGATTGTTTATCAAGCGGTATGATCTTTCTCCAAGATCGTGATAACGTAGAAGATTTTAATTTTGACCAGGCTGCTGATATTCCATATACTTCAATCCAATAACGAATATTGCTTCCAAAAATTTGGTAGTGTTAGAACTTCATGAATCAAATTTTTTTAATCTTGAAAATGTTTCTCTTTATATTTTTTGTGTGACTCCGGAATGAGCACGGATAATCCGCAAACCGGATAATCCGCACACAGATAATCGAGAGTGTACTGTAAAATGAAATAAGTTAGGATATAAATTACCCGAGTTGCGTATTTTAGGACAGCGATTCCTAATTTTTTTCGATTATAAAATCCTATAAGTAATTGATTTTCTTTTGACTGGACCCCGAATTTATTAAGGATTATTATAAATTAGTGGCATATTTGCCAAAGGAACAACTGCATTTGCTGTTTGAACTGATGTAAACACTTAATCATTCAATCGAATTGCAATATTATGATATAGTTCATAAAATTCGTAAAATAAAGCGGTTACTACTTATTGAGATGTAAAATTTTTTAGTTTTAGTGTGGTGGCTTTCGATTTCTTCTCAGAGAACGATGTCATCGTAGTTTTTACTACGATTAATTATTTTTAAAATATTTAAAGTGAATAAAAAAATTTTCAGCATTTTATCGATAATTGTCTTAAAATTAAGTTTTGAGACAAATAGCTGGCCTGAGTGATATATATATGGAATCTAGTTCTAAATCTGTTTTTAGTGTTTGTATAAATTAATAAAATTAAGCTAATGCTTTCGTTGAAATGAAAACGAAAAAGAACTGTTTTTGAACTGAGGCGAAAAGAACAGGGTAGAATCATGGGTCTTAATTTTTCATTACGGATATTTTATTTTGAGTTCAGAAATTCGGTGGAAATTTCTAATCTAATTTTTTATAAATGCGTTTTCTTTTTTGTACTTTATTCAATGTAATTAAATTTAAAAAAAAAAAATTTAAATTTTGTTTTATTTATTTATTATTTTTTTTTTTAATTTTTCTTCGCTGGTATTTTACTTAACTTCATGAAAACAACTTAATTATGAAATAAAAAATAAGTTAGTGGTTAGATTCACATATAAATACAGGTTTCACAAATTCATATAAATTCATGTTTCACCAATCATTACCGATTAAAAAATTAAAAATATATATTTTTTTTAATTTTGTTTTATTTTTTTTAAATTTTGTTTTAAATTTTTCTTCGCTGGTATTTTACTTAACTTCATGAAAACAACTTAATTATGAAATAAAAAATAAGTTAGTGGTTAGATTCACATATAAATACAGGGTTCAAAAATTTCATATAAATTCATGTCTCACCAATCATTACCGATTAAAAAATTTAAAAAATATATTTTTTTTAATTTTGTTTTATTTTTTTAAAATTTTTTTTAAAATTTTTCTTCGCTGGTATTTTACTTAACTTCATGAAAACAACTGAATTATGAAATAAAAAAATAAGTTAGTGATTAGATTCACATATAAATACAGGTTTCACAAATTCATATAAATTCATGTTTCACCAATCATTACCGATTAAAAAGAGTCCTTATACTCAGAACATCATTTGGGAACCGCTGTTCTAAGATTTATTAAAACTTATAGGTTAGTTTTTTCTCTCCCAGAATGGCCATATTCTATATTCACCCCACTCTGTATTCTAAAGTTGCCTATATCTGATAGCCAGGTGGATTTATGTGGAGAGGGTTATTATTATTGGCATGCATGACAGGATCCGGTCAAGGCTGCTCTTTTACCATATGTTTTTACAATGTAAATATTTAAAAAAAATTCTATATAAAAAAAAGTGTAATTTGTGATCGATAGAAGATTGTGGCGTGGGTGACCAGGACAGAGGATGTGCGTAATTTGCGGAGCGACGGTTGTGGACTGCACCAGGCTTCCGGAATATTACTGAAAATGGCAATTATCTCAGTTCGTTCCTCTTATATAATGTTATCAGGGTGCGTAGCGTTTTTAAAAAGTGCTTAAAGGTGCTTTTTTCGATTTTCTTTTTTTTTAAAGCCCTTAAAGGTGCTTTTTTCATTGGGTGTTTTTAAAAAGTGGTTAATTTTCCCTTTTTTCAAAATGAGATTTTTCCTTTACTATGTTGATTTTTGCTTCGAATTATGCAAAAAGACACAGCTCACATTCAAGGTTTTCACAATTAATTCAACCCCAATCTATTTCGGCGTATCGTCAATCGGTAGCGTATGAAAACAACATTCGTTTTACTTGATTCGAAATTTCATGTTTTTTGACAATTGTCAAAAACAATGCCAAAAGTTTTTTTTTTTTTTTGACACGACGGTTAAAACAAGATAAAACCGTAAATTGTCAAAAACTCTCCAACCCTGCCTAATTATGATATTTTTTTAAAGTGCTTAAAAATAATTTTGAGTGCTTGAAAAGTGCTTAAAAGGTGCTTATTTTTTGTTGAATAATTTGTCTACGCACCCTGTGTTATATTTTATAAAAATTTGTGACATTTATTTTATCTCAAAGCTCTAATCATAAATTTATTTCTTGTAAAAATACAGATTTTTTTGAAAATATTTACTTATTAATTATAGAAAATACATTTAAGCCGGAAAAAAAAATTTCATTAAAAAATACAAGTAATGTAAAATAGTTATAGAAAAATTATTAAAAAGAAAGCGAGAAGCTTTCGATTGTATTTCGATTAATTTTCGCTGTGAGTTTACTGTTAGAAAGTGTTTTAGAAGGAGAAGGAAATTTTGAGTCTGATCATATGAATTATTGAAACTAATTCACGATTTACGTAAGATATAATACACCTAGAATTAAAAAGTTAATCTTAGATTAAGGAGAGTTTCTTAAACTTTTATATCCCTCTTGGAAATTTTGCCAAAAATGCTTAACATTAACTTGTAATTAAAGCTTATCAAATTTCAATCTTTCAAAGAACATGTTAGCTTTAAAAACGTTTTTGAAATATTTAAAATCTTCAAACTAAAAGCTTTTTAACGAAACTAAATATTACACATTTGAAAATGTAAAATGAAGTAAAAAAAAAATTGGTTTATGATAATTTCATAATTTTAAAATTCATTATTTCTAAACTTTTCGATTATTGCTTTTCAAATGCATTTTTATTTACATTAAAAAATAAAATAGTAAAATTTAAACTTGATCATTTAATTTGCTAGTATACACCTCGATGATTTTTTTTCCCCATCTTCTTTATTAATTACACAGCAAACATGTATCTAAAGAAGGGACCTTAGCCATCGAAATCAAGCTATCGTGACTGGCCAAAAACGTTCGAAATGTTTCATTTGAATCAGGAAATGAAAAAGTTTTCGAAAAAATCGAGCACAAACCACTAGTTTGATCGAATTTTGTTTCACTCGCAAAGGCTGTTAGATGTAACGTAAGTGCGCCTAAAACAAAAGAGGCTTGTTAACAGTAATGGGGATGAGAAGTTCAAAATTACCTAATAATACGCTTAATATTGTTAATTTACGCTTAACACGTTATGTTACGCTAAATAATCTATATTTGTCGAATGGTTTTGGTGGTTTTTTGTACGATACCTGTGATTGTTCAAACCTGGTTGAAAAATCGTGATTTGAATGATTCCGGAGTTGTGATTGGCTAAAAATATCTGAGACTTCAGCTACAAATTTTGTAATACCTAAAAATAGACTTGAAAATAACCACTTGCATGTCAACAAATAGAAAGTAGCGAATTAAAATAAACAACCGATCACTTTTTGCTATGCTTTTTCCCATTGTTTTTTTTTTCTTTCTAAAAAGTATTTTTTGATGCTCATCGAATTTTCTAGCACTGTGAAGTCAAATCAATATGTTTAATAAAACTTAGCCATATACTATTTATATTATTTTTTTTTGTTGTTGATTTAAATTTTTAGCCGTATATTATTTCTAATATGAATTTTCTAAAAATATATATACAATTCAATCCAAGCAACAAAAAAAAATGGCTATTAAGGGAAAATGCTAGCGAATCCCATCAATGTAGATATCCAACGAACACTGTTTTAAATAACTAAGGATCAATTAATAAAATGCCTTTTTGAATGAATTAGCCTAAGTCTCTTCAATTATCTAGCCTTTAGAGGCATATTATTACAAGCCGGCAATTGAGAAGCAATTTGTTTGGGAATAACGGCCACAGACAGAAAAAACTAATTATCAAAAACAAAGTAAAAACGTTGTCGTTCTGACTCAATAACCACTTTGGAAATAAACAACAAAGAACATACTCATCATTTCACTGCAACGAAAAGACTAGAGAATGAATATATGTTACATTCAGAAAAAGAAGATGAAAAGAATTAAGGTATATTTCAACAAGTTCCTGTGGCTGGAGTGAAAAGATTCCCTCCCAGGAGATTTGAGATTGAGCAGCGTTCATCATAGAAATGCTGACAAATGAAGGAGCCCTTAAGTCTAAATTATGGGATACATCTGGACAGTGGGGATACAAAGCACTGTCAAGTATTTGTTCCTGGAAATGCTTTCAAAACTCTTGTTTAGCTCAGACGAAATTTAGATTACTTCGCTCAGTACAAAGAGAAACACCTAAAACATTTTGTAGTAAAAGCGAAAAGAACTTTGCGATCATTTGTAAATTTTTAATGGTAACGTGGTTTTGCTTTTTGATTTCCAACAAAAGCCACCAGAATGGTAAGTCTATTACTGTTCATTATTTTTGCAGATTATTCTAACATTTCTAACAGAATTATTAATTTAAAAAAACGTTTAAACGTAAATAATTATTCACTTTTTTTTTTCATGATATAATAGTGTTTAAATTTGTAATTACAGTCGTCCCCACTTAATCGCCCCTCGGATAATCGAATAACCCGCTTAGACGAATAAAATTTAATGGAACCAAATCATTTTATATGAAAGTAATGTTAAACTTCCCCCTTTAAACGGTTATTTGTTGTTTGTCCCCGCTTAATTGCATTAAGAAGTGGTACTGAGATGAAAAAAATTTGTTTATTTTTGAGAAATGTTTCACCAGCTAAAATACAATTTCCCTTTTTAAGATAAGGATACAAGATGGTAATTTCAATACGGACTTCTTATTCATTAGTAGGTGTTTGTTATGAAGTTGAAAAATTAATCAAATCTTGCTGCCAGTTATACATTGGAGTCCTCTTTGACTTACTTCACTCGCACATCATTTAGTATGTGAGAAAGGGATAGAGTGATTTGTTTTTAGGTCAAGACTTGTGATCCCCTCTTGATGCATTATTAAGTTTTAAAAACCTAATACACTTGTGTAAAGAATGTTTTCTCTTAAGTAGAATAATTGCTTAATCATGTGAATAATTTTGAGTTGGTTGCAAGTTGAGAGCGAAAAGGAATGATTTAAATTAATTGAAAAAAAAAAAAAACAATGAATCATAGAATCAATAAATTTCAAAAAGATCCCCAACTAAAATAACGCATTAATTAGGAATTTCTCAAGTTTCGAAGATTTAAAAAAAAAAAAAAAAATATTCTGAATGTGTTTAAAAGGAATATGCACAAGTCATGAAAATTTTAGTAGAAACTAAAAGGGAAAATCTAATTTTCATAAATTGACAAATTAAACGGGTAGAAAAAACAGTCTTCAATTATAGAATTTTTCGTATGGGATCAAATAATCTTTCAGTTCCACCATGATTCACCAACATTATTTAATTTTTAACTTTAAGTGATATTTTTTTATGATACTAAGGCAGAAAGTTTTAATTATGATTATTTATTGATCATAAAACTGAGTTTATTTAATCAAAACTCTACACTACGCATTAAATTCCATAAAAAATGAAAATTTCACAGAAATGCAGAATTTAAGATTGAATATAGCACTTCCCTTGTAATCGAATAACCCGCTTAATAGCATAGATTTGGCTGGAACCGATGGTATTCCCTTAAGCGGGGTTGACTGTACCATAAAAATGTCGTTAAAAGATATTGAAGCTGTGGCTAAGTCAATAAAAACAACTCAAGTAACTAAAGTTAAATTGTTGGATAAAATTATTTTTCCTAATAATAAGGGGCGTTTAAGTAGAACAAAGATTTTGGAACTTTCCAGGATTTCAATTAGAAATCCCTAGTGATAAATTCAATGAAAAGGTAAAGAAAGTTATTGATAATTTTAAATTATCCGGATTAATTCATATAGCCGATGTATTAAATATTTCAGGTGATGGTCAGATTGAGGACCTCGCGAAAAATATCGTCAGCTGTTTAACGGATTTTGATGTTCTTCGAAATTCGTTAATTATAGACGATGTTTTGGAAGACGGAAATTTTAATGACTTTTTCACTAGGAAGAAAATTGAAGCAGTTAATCAAGATTCACAAACAGATGATATTAATGTTAAAAAATAGATTCTCTATTAAAAATGTTCCTCTACAATAGCAAAATGTAAATGAACCTAGATTACTGCTTCATTTTTTTCGGATATTGAAACTGTTACTCCTCTTTTTAAAGGAGAAAAACATGAAAGCATTACTGTATGCAGCTTTTACATCTTCGCATTTCAAAAAGCATCATAAAGTTCTTAAGCATCATAAAGTTAAACAGCTTTTAACAGCAGCCAGGGGTCTGTTTAGAAGAAATTTGGGTCCGTTAACGGACCCTTCACAAAATATCCTTTCATAAAAACGGACCCTTTACAAAACATTATAACTTAAAATCGGACTCTTCACAAAATAATTTATATTTTAATCGGACCCTTCACAAATTTGTTTATCTTCATTATTGTTTTGTTAATCGAATAAACCCTTCCCAGGAGGGGGGGGGGGATAAAGACAGATGTAAACGAACTAAATTTTGTCTTCGGCAGACGCTTCTTCATTTATTCGTCCGAAATGAATATTCTGCGTTCAGCAGTACAGGCTAAATACCAAATATTTGTATGTTGCATCGCTAATTTAGTAACTCCATTTAATGTTTATTTTTTAAAATTTAATTTTTTTAATTATAATTTTACAGTGTTGAGCATAATCTTGTATGTCTTTACAATTTAAAAACTCCTTGAAAAAGTTTTTTTGCAATAACGGACCCTATTTTCACAAAAGCGGACCCTTGCTGAAAGAATGTGACTTAATGTTGTTTCATATTCACAAATTACGAGTAATTTTTTTCACAATTTTACAAAAACGGACCTTTTGCAAAATGTCTGGACAGACCATTGGCAGCCCATAAGCCTGAAACTACTGGCAAAGTAGAGAGATTAGGACAAACAATAATAACGCATTTAAAATGTAAAATTAATGAAAATTCTTCCAGGATACCGTGGCCTAAATTATTAAAGAAAGTTGTTCAAGAATATAATTTAACTCATCACTCAGTTATGGAATTCCCTCCGTCATATTTATTTTCCATATGAAAATCCTTTAAAAGTGGATATTTATCCTCCACTTGAAGAAGCTAGGAAAATAGCTACTGAAAGCACAAAACGGTACCACGAGAAAAATAAAGTTTATTACGATTCTAGATTTGTGGATATAAACTTTTCACCAGGTGACACAGTCATGTATGAAGAGTTTAAATATCCTAACACTAAAAAACTCTCTCCAACTTTTAGTCGTCCTGATAGCATCATTCAAAAGACGTCTGGTGTAAATTTTGAAATAAATAAAAAGATCATACTAAAGGAAAGTCCCGCAGATCGTTAAGACACGGTTCCCAGCAGATCACCAAAGTCAAGCATCACTGCCTGCGGTAAGTGTGCGGGTGGGTGACCACTTGGATCAGTCTGCGTTGGGACCGAGGGTGTACGGTATTGGTCCTCGTTAAACTGTTCAACCGAAAAGTGCTCGACTTCGCGTGCTGGTCGTTGAATCATGAATAAAATTTATTAAATAAAAAATTTAAATATTAAAGAAAAAAACAAATATATGATTTGTTTTGCATAATATAGATTTAATGATATGAAATTGTCATGTACATGGTTCGTTTGAACATGTTACCCCTTTTTTGACGGAAGGTCTGACCCCTCAAAATTTCTACAACGCCTGTGTTTACACATATTAAAAATAAATATGGGGCAAATTATGTTATGTTCTAACCAAAAACAAATCATATTTTTCATTGTTGTATATTTTGAGATAAGATCTTCCGTATCAATATTGCTGAGATACAGGATTGTTTTCCTCCTTTTGTAAACGACAACTTCGTATCCAGTAACAAGCCCTTAAAACTACTAGAATCTTAAATTCTAGAGTAGCGGCACATTTCTGTCCTTTTCTTATTTCTTTTTATTCACTTTGAAAAGATATGTGGATAATGAATTTCTGTATACGTGTTTTTAAGTTTATTATTTTTAATTTGTTTTCTTTATTAACTTTAAAAAAAAAAAAAAAAGGAATCTTCACTTACAGCATTTTGGGGTGCTGCTGCACAGAACTTTTCACAAAAAAAAAGAAAAAAAATATGCTGAATAATATTAGAGACTCTAATTCTTTTTGTTATATGTTTATGTGTACATAAACTTTAATACATTACTTATACAAGATATTTTGATGTAAACATTACATACTGTTATACTTAATAGGTATGCATGTTTTCTTGTGCATAGCTTTTACTTTACATTTGTTATTTTTGTTTTGCATGAATGTATTTTACTTGATAATTTAATGTGTGTTTTCTTATAATTTCATTAAAAATTCGGATGGAAAGGATTGCAAGTAGTTAACCATAATTTTTCCCATAAGTTCCAAAGTTAATATAAAATTAATTTTTTTTGGAGAGGGAGGATGTAATATAGAATGCCTCGTACGAGTCTTTCTATATTAAATGATAAGCTTAAAACAGATGTCTCCTATCAATTTTAATTTATAAAAGTCGGTCTCTCACAAAGAGCTATGAAAAGTCAAGAGACCAGATAAAAGATTATTTTCTGCAGTTAATCGGCAATAATTCATAGATGAAGTACGCATTAAGATAGTCCCAAAAATTCCACATCGGCAGAATGGTGCCATCCTCTTAGCGAATCAAAATCTCAAAACTTTATCATTTGAATGATGTTTCAATAAGATATTCATTAAGATTAGAAAGCTGTTTCATTAAGATTTATCCTTGCAACCACCTCCCTTTTCAGAACCTCCATTAAATATCGGGAAAAGCCAAAATTCGTGGCTTTTTCATATTTTCATGGCTAGATAAATCTGTGCCAAAACCCAACATCCCTGCTAGGGAAATCCCATCAATGTAAATATCCAACGAACACTGTTTTAAATAACTAAGGATCAATTAATAAAATGCCTATTTGAGTGAATTAGCCTAAGTCTCTTCACTTATCTAGCCTTTAAAGGCATATTATTACATATATCTTATATATATCAGGGGTCTGTTTAGAAGAGATTTGGGTCCGTTAACGAACCATTCACAAAATATTTTTTCATAAAAACGGACCCTTCACAAAATATTTTAACCTGAAAACGGACCCTTCACTGAACAATTTTTCTTTTAATCGGACCCTTCACAAAATATTTTAACCTGAAAACGGACCCTTCACTGAATAATTTTTCTTTTAATCGGACCCTTCACAAGAGACGCACGATAGACATTTGCTTATTATTGTAAATGGTCGGGAAAAATTGACTGCTGAGTCTATTATAGTCATTTTCAAATCTACTGGCAATCGACGTATATTGCTCTAATATTTTGTTAATCATGTTTTTTTGCTTTAATTCTAAGGCTAAGTTTGCTCTCATTTCATTTATATTATGTACCTTAACCTCTTCGAAGTGAAAAAAATTTATAAATACCAAATGTAGTATTCTAAGAAAAATATTTCTATTTCTATGTGAAAAAATTACGAGTAATTTTTTCACAGTTTTACAAGAACAGCAGGACCTTTCACAAAATGTCTGGACCTTGGCAAACAAGGAGGCCAAGGTCTGGACAGTCCACTGTATTTACTCTCAGAGTTTTCCTTAGAAATAAAAAAAGAGCGGGGTGCTTCCTCTGCCGACTAAAAAGCTAGGCCAACTAGGCTGAACTTGACCTAGCAGTCATAAATAACAGTTACAAACTCACTAAACACTCATAAAAAATATCATATTATTCGCAAAAAAATGACGTAATTTCATATTACGGCGGAGCCTTCAGAAAACACCCTTAGAGTCATATTTCAGATCTAAGAATAATTTTTTTCTGTTTTTGTTATCTTCTTATCAGTGTTTTTATAATGGCCCAGTATTTTTTAAAGATCGTTTCGAATGAACGTTATTCTTTTAAGGTCACTTTTTCTAAAAAAAAAAAAAAAAAAGAATACAGCACTGTGAAAAAGGTAAATTGAGATTTTCAGCTTTATATTTTTCGTTTAAAAATTAAGAGCTATTTTTATTTTGGTTTCTGTCTAGCTTTTTCTTTTTTAAAAATTTTGACTCGTTTTTATTATGACTTATTCTTTTTTCTTCACTTTTTCTTGAAAATATAAAAATTGGAAAACTGGGACGTTTTAGCTTTAAAATTTTCTTTCAAAAATTAAGATAGATTTTTATTTGTTCTGTTTTGCTTTTATATATAATTTTTTTTTTTCCATGAACGTTGAATGATAGCACGACATTTTTAAAACCGTTTCTGATAAACTGCATCTCTTTTAACGTTTTATTAATACTTTTTTCCCCCTAAAAATCTTGTTTTTAGTATTAAAGTTTTGCCTTAGGAACTAAGAGGTTATTTTTTCTTTTTTGCAACTTAAGTTTTGTTTTGCTGACAGCTCTTAGTTTTTTTTTTTTATTTATTTTTTATTTATCTCAAATATTTCTAATTTCTTATCGATCGAATTATCTTCATAATCCTAAATATTTCTAATATAGTGTTTTTTTTCTCTTTACCAATAATATAGCTAAGTTTTGATTATTTTTCAGTAATGACTAAACTTATTTATATATAAAAAATAATATATAAGAATGATTTATTTTTAAGAAAATACGTTGCTTTTCGCCAGGTCACTATTCGTTACATCTCTATCACAATCTTGATCTGTCTTATATATTCAAGCATACATGGAATATCCAATCAGAAACACTTGCATAATGGTAAAAAAAAATCGTAAAAACTACCATTTGCAATTGATATGTAATTTATTTTTAAATGTCCGAAAATAAACTTTACGCGGGTCAAACACTGAGGACGCAAGTGGTAATAAAGAGGCATATAGGTGTAACGAGCGTTTGTTTACCGAACTTTACCGAAACTTTACCTTGTTAACTTTAACCACCCCAATGAACTCTTCAGTTAACAGGATGACGCCAACAGAATTCCCCCTCTCCTTTCAATTTCTTTTTCATTTGTTTTATGTAAATGTTTTACCTGTGTTAATTTTTGGTTTAAGTTTCAATTATATGTATTTTTTCTCTTTGTTGTAAACTATATTTAATATTATTATTTCTGTTTATTTTTTTTGTGCCGCGAAGAAAAAAACTTAGTCACCAAAGCGGGCACACTTAATTATTACTTTTTAAATCCACCAAATATATTTTAAATAAGTTCAGCAAATTATTTTTAAAAAAATATACTGTTGAAACTATATTTTTATTCTAACGCATGATTCTCATTTTACTTATTTTATTTCCATTCAGTATTTAACGAGATTTGCTAACCACTAAATAATTCGATTTAACCACGAATAATTTTGTCTTCAATTAAATTAAAGATAAAGGGATCGGACCTATATAATAATTAAGCTGTCGCACTTCGAGTTACTAAGAAATTAACTGTATATTTATACTGTTTATAATTAATGCTTAAACAAGAAACAATTTTTTATACATTGAATTCAGTTTTTGCTCTGAAACGAAAGACTATAAAATTTGACCAGGCGTAAACACCAGGTGTTTACATTACGCTTTATTTCTCTCTGTTATTAAACAGATGTTTGTAAAGCAATTAGTGATATAAAATTTATAATAAATTTTTCCCCTTTCCGAACACACGTAACTCGTCAACCGGTTTCATGTTCCTCGTACGCGTCCGTGATTAATTATATACCCTAAGATGCAGCTGCACCATATTATAATAATAAAAAAATCCTTTGTTTGTTTACTCAGTTTTTGTATTGTCAGAAACTTCCACATTTAACGTAGAATTTTTATTAAAAATATTTTTCATGCTTTGTTTCATAATTTTGCATTCATTTAGGTCAAAATAAGTAAAAACTTATTTGAACCTAATTACGATATTTAGCATTTTAATAATTACTAGGAGGCTTCGCCCCCTGCTCGCTGGCGCTCGCCAACCCCCAGAATTGCTTTCGCAGTTCATATCAGATTGCTTCGCAATCCGATGCTCGCTCATTGGATACGTTCTTAACGTCTAGCTTTTGTATACTTTTTTGAACACTGAAGTTCCGAAAACTTTTCACTGTAGAAAATTCTAAACCTGTGCATTTCAATATTATTTGAAATTGCAAACAGTTCGCATATTTTTCTTTATCACGCTATTCTAAATTTCAGTTGTTGAGAAAAGTAACTGTTGTAAGTTTTGTTTTAAAGTCTTTCCCGCCAGAGGGCTAAAACCATGTGCTGTAAAACAATATGAAATAGTACTGAACGCCGGATGTAAAGCATCGGCTTCGATGAAGATAATTTTGTTGATAATTCGGAGAGAATTCACCCTATTAGACATATGATGCTCATTACGTGCTCTTGCGCGCCGAAGCCTAACGTATTAGCTTTTTATATAATATAGATTAGCCATATGATGCTCACTACGTGCTCTTGCGTGCCGAAGCCTATCAATTAAAAATGAAAACTGTTGCCAACGCGAGAAAAGAAATATCATCGGTTTTATTGATACATACGTATTAGCGTTTTATATAATATAGATAGATTATGCACTAAAAATATCATTCTATAATTATTAGCATTAAAATTATTATGAAATACAGCATTAAACAGTGGCGTCTTTTTTTTTTTTTTTTTTTTTTTTTTTTTTTGCGTCAAAGGTAAAATTTTCCATGTACGGCCCACTTCTAATTTTTCAAATTTGAATTTATTTGCAGTTATTTGAATCGAAGAAAAACAGTTATTCATCTTCAAAGTTAATTTACAAATGTTTTAGCATATGAATGAAAATTGGATTTCATTCATGTTCTTTTTTTTGGATTTTATAATTTAGAAGAAATATAATTCAGCCAATTCAACAGATTGTTTTTTTTTTTTTTTTTTTTTTTTTTTTAAATTGAAATATATTTTTGCTTGTAATTAGAGCGTTAGAAAATAAATATATATAAAAAGAACACCAGTGTACCATCTGCGTCAAAAGGGTTTAGAGCAGCGGTTCCCAATATTTTTTAGCTACGTACCCTAAATGATCGACCTTCTAATTGCGGAACCCCCTATTTAGTAATCAGGGGTCTGTCCAGACATTGTGTGAAAGGTCCTGTTTTTGTAAAATTGTGAAAAAATTACTCGTAATTTGTGAATATAACGTTGAGTCACATTCTTTCAACCAGGGTCCTGCTTTTATGAATTTGAGCGAATAGGGTCCTGTGATTGGAAAAAACTTTTTCAATGAGTTTTTAAATTGTAAATAGGTACAATATTATGCTCAGCACTGTAAAATTATAATAAAAAAATTAAATTTTCAAAAATAAACAGCAATTGCTGCTTCTAAATTAGAGATGCAACATACAAATATTTGGTATTTAGCCTATACTGCTGAACGCAGAATATTCACTTCGGACGAATAATGGAAGAAAGTCTGCCGAAGACATAACTTAATTCGTTTACATCCATCTTTCTTTTTTTTTCTCCCTGGGGAGGGTTTATTCGATTAACAAAACAATAATGAAGATAAACAAATTTGTGAAGGGTCCGATTAAAAGAAAATTCATTTTGTGAAGGGTCCGTTTTTATGAAAAGATATTTTGTGAAGGGTCCGAAAATTTCTTCTAAACAGACCCCTGGTAATGTTCGATTTTTTTTATAGATTTATTAATAATAGTATTAAAATTATTGTGCGGCTTTGAGGAGAACTCCTCCAGACCAAAAGTCTGGGACTGTCTGCTGCTTGGCATACAAAGATTAAATAGATAATATAGAGATGATCCTTGATAGTCAAGGTCTGCTGCTATGGTAACAAGCGAGAGCACATTTTTTATGGGGGTGTAATGGGGAATAAAGGTATCGATTGGTTTACTCAAGTTGTCCTATGCCAAGATCAAAACAAAACGTAACCATAGTACCCGCCAAGACGCGAGACTGATTTCTGGAGGAGTTCTCCTGAAAGCCGCACTCGAAAGGGGCAGTGGTGAGCTCAATATAGTTTGTCTAAAGTAAGAACTCCCCTTGCCATTCGTTTGAACCCTTGGCGGTGACTATGATAACGAGATATAATTATTTCAAGTCGGGTTGTGAGGTCATTGTGTAGGACAGGTTTCGGCTCTGGTAGGCAAGAAAAAGGGAATCTTTTTCTTCGGTCTACTGTGTTAAGAGAAGCTACCCTTCCTGAAATGCGCTATTCTTGTTTCCATATCAGCAGACGGCCTACAGACTTTGTGCCGGGGGGAGTTCTTACCCTAGACAAACTATAATTGCCTCGATTTATAACCTCACTGTATATGGATTGCACTTTTAGGGAGGTCTTTCTTCTCGTTGACATGTTAGGGGTGCAATTTGCGAAAATCATGTATTTGGGGGACCGGAAAGTAATGTCGTTTCCGTGCATCTGATATTTGTTATCAAGATTGTATTTATAATCAAAAATGTAGTTACCCTCGTTAGCAATAACCTTTCACTGACAAATAGAAAAAAATTAATTGGTTTTTAAGAGTAACGGATATTTAATGAGCCGAAACGACATTACTTTCCGGACCCCCTAATACTATCGTTGTGATAAGTTTCTACCTGACCGAGAAATATATCGAAATATAATATGCCAAGTTATACCGGGATTAAATTTGAGATGTTGCAGTCAGGATTAGATTTGCAACTAGAAAATAATGCGTTTCGCATATAATCGTGATTTAAATCATTTGATTTTTTTAAAAGAAATTACTGATTTAAATCAGCTGTGTTTTTTCTTTACAAAAAAAAAAAAAAAAAAAAAACTTAAACACGCATAATTTTCATAACATTTAATGTGAACGTACTTAGTAAAAAAAAATTATTAATTTAAGTTTAAAATATTTTCATATAATTAATAAATACATTTTTAAAGGTGTAAATTTTTTAAAAGTCTGATTTTAAGGGAGCTATTCTTTTACTACGAAATAATAAAACGCATATGCATTGAAATTATTTATTCTTCATTATTTCTTTAATTATTTATTATTATTTCTTTTTTCTCGTGATTATTTCTTTAAAAAGTGTATTGATTTAAATCAATAGTGATTTTTTTATACAAATAAATCAATAATTTAAGCAAATTTTAAAAAAATATTGATTTAAAAAAATTTAATTTAAACATATTTTTTTTTTCAATAGAATTAATAAATACATTCTTTAATGGGCGATATTTTAAATCTGATTTTATTAATGAGGATTTTTACTAAGAAATATCGAAAAGGATATGCTTGTAAATTATTATGTTTCAAAATAGAATAAGAGTGATATGAAGCTTTTAAATAGTAATTTTCCATTAAATACATTTAAAGTAATTTTCTGACTGAAAACATGTTTCAATTATACCCATTTAGTTTTTTGCGAATTGAAACGCAATGCTTTTATACCTTATTAAATATGAAGGTAACGTGTATCAAGGCTTGCTCAATCCGGAGTGAAGTAATTTTTTTTTCCAGTTATCTTTTCTTATCTAAACTAATTTACTCTTCATTAGGCATCTACTTCACAAATTGTCTCCCAATTTTCAATAATCATCAGCAAGTTTAGCTTGAAAAATATAACTAATTTTTCTTATCTCGGTAATTGGTGTGTAATAATCTATATATATATATTTCTCTTACACGGCAACAAAAAAAAAGCCTCATTACAACTCCCCGAATGGCAACGCTAGAAAATCGACCAATGATTGCAGCTGAAAATGTCACATGCCAAATCTAGCTCAACATATAGCGCTTTTAAAAACGGAAACTGAAACAACCAGCGAGAGCATTCTTACCAAATGTGATCTCTTCCGAAATTCACCCTATCAGCTGCGTCAATCTCACACTATTAAGCTAGGCAAAAGTGAGTAGTCTTTGTCGATAGATCTGTATTTTAGTATTTTGTCGAAAGCGCTTTTTTTCACGAATTTATATATTACGAATTTATTTGACAATTTTTGATTTATATCACGAATTTATTTGTTATATTATTGTTATTAGTTATTCATTGAAAAATGAGTCTCAGTCATGCTCTTACGCTTTAAGATTTTATACTATAGCACATTTCTAATAGGTTTAACGAATTACATGTCATTCATTTGAATTCAAATTTATTTTAATGACTTAGTATTTACTAAAAAGATGTAATTTTTTTTAAAAAAAGAAAGTTGTTATATGGATTTGAATGATTGTTTTGAATTCTTAGAATTTTGTACATTTGCAATTAGCGAGCGAAGCGAGCTTGGTTTTCGAAGCAAACCATATAAGAATGCGTCGCAATTTTCTAGGGTTGGCGAGCGTTAGCGAGCAGGGGGCGCAGCCCTCTAATATAATTATAATTTCCTCCATTTTTAATATTGGAGATGTAACATAATTCGCTATGAAAAGTTTCTTTCTTCGGTGGTGTAGCGTCTTAAGAATTTTTTTTTTAAAGAGTCAGGCAAAGTTAAATACTTGACATTTTTGATTTTGTTGAAATTTTCGGGGAATGTTTGTTAAATGTAAGACAGTTAGTTAGACATGTGTTTTTTGTTTGTCCAAATTTTTTCTCAAAGTTTCGGGATGTCAAAATTGACTATCCGAATTTTGAGAGAAACACATCTGTTTAAATACGGCAATGATTTTTGTGAAATGGATGACTCTGACCATCATTTTGTGTTCTATTGCTTCACAAATAATTGAAACATAAGTACTTACAGTGGACCTTAGAAAAATCATCAAATAAAGCTATTTTCTTAGATTTCGACCGTCAAAATCTGCTTGAGCTTAATAGTGAACTACAAAAAGATATATATTTCTGTAGAACAATTCGCTAGAACAATCTAAACTGTCGCTGTAGCATGACGTGCTGTGCTGATTTATATTCACCTTCTTTATACTTTAATATTTTCGATGTTAATAAATTCTAAAATAATGTAAATTGTAATGATTAGTCTCATGAACATTAACCAACCACCACAGAATTTGTACTAATGGGTAGTACCAAAAAAATCAAGATGTGTGTAAGAGTCGCGGTGGCTCTGGGGATAGAGTGCTCGTCTCCCTAAGTGGTGAATCCGAGGTCCGAATTCCCACGATGGCTAGTCTATTAGAATTTTATAACCGTCGTTGAACAGCCGACCCAATTTTGTTGGGTTTACGACTACTAATGTTCAACTCCGTATCCTTGTAATTTTTGACCAATCCAGAAGTCTAGGAAACTCCTGGATCAATACCCCCAGAGGTATGATTTGTTATGGGAAACATGAAGGACTTTGTGACTCGACTGATTTAACGTGCATCAGTCACTATTTACTGCACGGGGAGTCTATGGCCGGAGGGGATCGACCCACAAAGTCTAGTACATGGGCCTAGTGCCCTACCAACCAGGCTATCCCGGCCTAGTCTATTAGAATTGTACTCTTGGCTCGCTCGCCGACCACAGTGCTAAAGTAAAATATCCTCAGTGGTTGCCTGATCATGGGTTAAAATCCCCCTGCCACCGGGCTTTCCATGGGAAGTTTTCGTAGTTTTCCTGCCCATGTTAGTTGATCTAAAAAGTCCGCCACGGAGACTAAATTTTCCCAATGCATGATGGAGTTTCCCCGTCATCTGGGTTGATTCAAAATTTCAATTTTACGGAGTTAAACATCGGTAGCAGTAGTAAACTGTTAACTAGGTCAATGCCTTGCATAAAGTAAAATTAAAAAAAGGAGAGAGAAATTCGTGAAATGTAAATATGGCGTTACCTTATAGTAGCGAAAAACTGAAATTTGCTGTAAAATAAGCCTTAGGTATTGCAGGGACAAAATCAACTCAAGCGATAGTTATAGCAATAGTTATTTATTCAACTTTTATATTATGAGGCTCTATACTTTGAGGCCCATACTTCAGTAATTAGAAACTGAAATAATTATGAAAAAGCTGTAATTTTTTTTAAATGTTTTTTAGGCTTAAAATGTATATCTGAATTTAACACCTTCCTGGGTAAACTTTAGTCTTTATTTAGAATTTACTAAAAGAGCAAAACTTACTCATTGCTTTTTAGACAAGTAATATATGTTTCTGGTGTATTTTTTTTTAATTATTATTTTTTTATTTGAAATATTACTTATAATCAGGTTTCACTATGAAAGTTTTAAAAAAAAGAAGCCGGAAATACTAACTTTAATTATACCAAAGACTTAATAAATTAAAAAATAGTCACCGAACGTCCAATAATCAAAATCAAAATGGGTTTGCCACACACAGGGATTGAATGATTTATGAGTTGGTTTCTATGGTTCTAACTTATTAAACGGGAAAACTTTTTAAACGGTGAAGGTTAAAAACGAAATTTTTTTTTGTAATCGTATAACAGAATCAACATATAATTAAATAAATATTTAATATTACTATTCATTTAAAAAAAATAACTAATACCTACTTTATTTTTTAATTTATAAAATGTCATTTACGCAGAGATGCACACATTTTTACAATTATTGATGAGACTTATGCGAGAAAAAATTGTGTAAAGTAGTTTGTTTTTTCTCACTGAACTATAACTGAAAATTGTCCAACTACTGTAAATATTTGAACATTTCCGGGGGCACATTTTCAACACTGCAAATGAATTTTCAAAAAGTTTCTAACCCTTTTCTGGCAACAGAAAGACTAGGAGGTTTAGCAATATCTTCTACAGTTTCACTCAATTCTTCTGTGTCATTATTTGTAACCGCGGTTTCCAACTGGCGGCCTGTGGGCCGCATCCGGCCCGCGAAGCCTTTTATTGTGGCCCGCGAACTAAAATATATTAGTTGTAATTTTTTTGCGGATAATTTTCGTAAAAAATCTTTATGGGTTTAAAATATTTCTCTCGTTAATAAAAACCTAATTTCTTCGTTTCTGTGAAATTTATCATACCAACGATGCAAAAAAATTTATTTCTCAGGTTTTGCATCCAACAAAATATTTATTCAAATACAAAAATAATCGTGTATGTTGCGCTTTTTTATTATTATTATTATTATTTTTTTTTTGTGAATATAATTTAGCCTGTGTGTATCAGAAATTTTCTCGAAGAAATTCTTAGATTTAACTTTTTGAAACCACTTTATTTGGACGAAAATATTTACACACACATTTATAAGATTTAAATTTAAAATGTAAATATCTATTCTCTGGGGATTGCATCAGACAAACCTCAATTTTGTCATTGAACATTTTGTGTGCTACTATGTAAGTTTTAATACCAACCTTTTCAAAGTTTTATATCTTAACAATTAGACATCTGTTGCACATTAATTGTTTAATACATAGGTTCACATTAAAGTTATTGTAGCCCGATTTTTTTAATATGCAATTAAATATTTTTAAAAATTTGCTTCTTACTTTAACTTGTAATTCAATACTTTTGTTTTGTACAACTTGGTAAAATTCTGGCAGAAATATTCAATGCGCCTTCAAACATAAAAGAGTCCTACATAAAATTTTGATAAAGTTGCGTCCCGCCATTTGATTTGCGTTTTTAATTGTGGCCCCCGGCCTCATGTTAGTTGGAAACCCCTGATTTGTAACGTCGCAAATATCCTCTAATGAAAGCACATGACAAGGCAAAATTTCGTCTTCAACTGATACATAATCTTCAAACGATGCAATTAAATTAAGTCCATTTTGGAGCGACTTCCAATCGTTATCAAAATTTTCGTTTTTTTCTTCATCTGACATTTCATATTCAGTTTCAAATTCATACTCTTCGGTTGTGTCTCCATCAGAGAATTCAGCTTTCTGAAAACAATTAGCAATTACAGATAGGGTTATTTATGCCCATGCCGATACAATAAACTCTATCGCTTCTAAAGCTTTGACTTTTTCAGCTCTCCTGTATTTTCAAATCCTTCCAGTATCCGTTTCTCAAGTCACAATTTATAATGCTGCTTAAACACCTTAATAACTCCCTGATCCATCAGTTGTAAAACAAAGGTAGAGTTTGCAGCAGAGTTGGCCGTCGATTACAGTAATCGATTACAACTGTAATTGATTACAGATAATTACAGCTATGTAATCAATTACTTGTAATCACGATTACAAGTAATCAAAATTTTTGATTACATCAGAGTAGATCGAAAATGTAATCGATTAATTACAGTAATCAATTACTTGTAATCATGATTACAAAGTTTGATTACAGCTGTAATCATGATTACATAGTCGATTACAGTAATCAATTACTTGTAATCATGATTCCAAGTAATTGCGATTACAAGTAATCACAGCGAAAACGATTGCGAGTAATTATGATTACAAGTAATCAAAATATATGATTACATGTAATTGTGATTACTTGTAATCAAACTATACGATTACAAGCTATTACACTTGTAAATTAACAAAAGTTATTACAAGTAATTGATTACTGTAATTAATATTGTAATCATGATTACAGCTTGTAATCAAAATTTTTGAAAATTGTAATCATCTTTACAAGTAATTGGTTACTGTAATCAAAAAATGTAATCGACTAAATTTTTGACCAACTCTGGTTTGCAGGAGTCTGTTTAGAAGAAGAACGGACCCTTCGCAAAATATCCTATCATAAAAGCACACCCTTCACAAAATATTTTAACTTAAAAACGGACCCTTTACAAAATAATTTATCTTTTAATCGGACCCTTCACAAATTTGTTTATCTTCATTATTGTTTTATTAATCGAATGAACCCTTTCCAGAAAGGGGGGGGGGGAGAAAGACAGATGTAAACGAACTAAATTTTGTCTTTGGCAGACACTTCTTCCTTTATTCGTCCGAAATGAATATTCTGCTTTCAGCAGTAATCTTCTGCTTTCTAATAATTCTGCTTTCAACTAAATACCAAATATTTATATGTTGCATCGCTAATTTAGTAGCTGCAATTGCTGTTTATTTTTTAAGATTTAATTTTTTTAATTATAATTTTACAGTTTTAAGAAGTCTTGTATATCTTTACAATTTAAAAATTCCTTGCAAAAGTTTTTTTACAATAACGGACCCTATTTGCACAAATTCGCAGAAGCGGACCCTGGTTGAAAGAATGCGACTTAGCCTTTATTTTATGTTCACAAATTACGAGTAATTTTTTCACAATTTTACAAAAACGGACCTTTCACGAAATGTCTGGACACACCCCTGGTTTGGTGGTGATGCATGAGTCATCAGGCTTCCCCCGATTTTCATTTGTTGTGGTGGACAGAATGTCCAAGCGATTCTCCACATTCTTATCAGTTTCATTGTTCCTCTCATGGTTGACATTCCTTTGCTCACACCTGTCCCTAATAAATCCCCTTCTTTTGTGAAATGAATGTGCAAAGGTCAGTGGTCTGTTAATTCAGGAACCTATTTTTGTGAGGGAAAGGTAAAACTAGATAAAAAAATTTATATAAAAATTTTTTTAAAAAAATGAAGGAAATTGGAAGTGAATGAAAGCTTCTTAAACAGGGAAAAAACTTCTTATAAAGGTAAATTTAACATTGTGGTATTTGGTTTTTTAAAAAAAATAACTTCTTACGCGGGAAAACTTTTTAAAAGGCAACTTCTTAAACGGGCTCTACTGTATATATCACAATAATTGACTCATTCTGTGTGAAACGGACCAATGTCTATTGCCGCCTTATCGCATATTCTTATGAAATGTTTTTTTTGTATAAGTACATGATGAGAAAAAAAAGTTTCTAATTTTTTGGACAAAAACGACGATTCTTGGGCTATTTTTAAATTTGACTCAATATAACAAAATGACATAAGTAAAGAATGTGACTCTTTGTTTTCGCCATCTTTTTTTTTTATGAACCAAGAGCCGTGGTTCATGGATATAGCTTTCGGCGGCTTCTAATGAGCTTAACCGAGTTCGAATCCCAGCGATGGATGGGCGATACGAATTCGACGGATCATGAGTTATAGAATCCTCTTGCCGTCGGGCTAACCGGGGGGTGTATTCGTGGTTTTCCTCTCCATGTAGTGCAAATGCAGGTTAGTTTCATCAAAAAGTCGTCCACGAAGGCCAAATTACTCCCTGTACTTGATCCAGGCGCCCCCTTGTCTTCTGGATTAGGTTCAGAATTACAAGGCTACGAAGTTGAGTATTAGTAACCGTAAACCTAAAATTGGGTTGGCTGTTCAACGACGGTTAAAAATTAAATTTATGAACCAAATTTAAAAAAAAAATCATGAGAGTAGAATTTAGATTAAATTTATTTATTTTTATATGATTATTTGACAAAGCAGTGCCTTTAAAAAATATTAGAATTAAAGGCTTCCCTTTACTGGATTGGGAGATATAGCACATGAAATTAAATTTAGCCGTCTTAAAAATTGCAAGAAACTCATTACATATCATGAAATACGCATGTATACGCACCTATCTATCAAAGTAAAGAGATTTTAACTGGAAAATTTTCCTGCTGCATGCTCTTGTTAATTATTTATTTTTTATACAGGGTGCCATGACCACAACCACCCTCTTAACTTTTAAACTGCTTTAGCTTTATTCATAAAAGTGGTGTCTAGATATAGAAAAGTGGCTACGCTCTCTAAGGTTAGAACACTCAAGTGCCTCCTTCATGAAAAACTGCGGAGTTAGAATTCATGTAACGAAAACTGTTTGGATCACCGAATAAATTACGTTCGATATTTAAATTTTTAATGGTATTTGTACATCAAAATCGAAGATTTATGATAAACAGTTTTTTCCCGTTCTATGACCATTTCGCTTCATCACAGTGCATAAAACCTTAAGGATTAATGTTTACAAGTTGTATTTTGGTACATCTTTGAAGATGTTCTACAACCTTAAATACCCTTTTTACAATACATTGTACTGTTTTCAAGATTGGTACTCTAACTCCGCTGTTTTCCAATAAATGGCGCAGTATGTGGTCTTGTCTTATAGAGCACATAGCCACTTTAATAAATCTAGACACTACTTTTGTAATTGTAAGAGAAGCCGTTTAGTATGTATTTAAAGGTTCGTTACAGATTTTATTTATATTAGTGTTATTGATATAATTGGTTTTATTAATGTTTTAATATCAGTGAATTCTAAATAAGTGTCGTACTAAAGTTGCTAGCATTTATCATTCATATATCAGGGGTTTCCAACTTACACGAAGTTGCGGGCCACAATTAAAAACACAAATCAAATGGCTGGCCTCAAATTTATCAAAATTTTATATAGGACTCTTTTATGTTTGAAGGAGCATTAAATATTACTGTCAGATTTTTACCAGATTGTACAAAACAAAAGTATTGAGTTACAAATTAAAATAAGAAGTTAATTTTTAAAAATATTTAATTGCATATTAAAAAATTCGGGCTACAATAACTTTAATGTGCACCTATGTATTAAACAATTAATGTGCAACAGATATCTAATTTTTAAGATATAAAACTTTAAAAGGGTAGGTACAGGGTATCCGCGCATCTGGAAAGTCATGAATTTCAGTATTGAACTAAATTTGTCATGAAATGTCATGATTTTTACTATGTTTTTGAAAAAATCATGGAAAGTCATGGATTTAGGTCTCCGAAAAATGTAATTTTTTTTAATGGAATCCCCCCCCCCCCAATTTCATCCTGTTCTGACTATCTGAATTCCTAACAAAATCACCACTCAGTCATATTTTATTAGAAAATAAAATGATTTTATCATGTTCTTTAAAAATTATGGTGTTCTTTCAAAAAATGGAGAAAAAAAACATTTGTAGAGTGAATCTTTTGAACTCTTTTCTGTGATTTAAGAATTTTTATTGTTAATTTTTTTTAATTTTATCAATTTAAAATTCTAGTTGAAGCAAACCAGTCAGTGGCGAATTTTTTTTATTCCGAAATGAGAACAGAAAAATCAGGAGTATTTCTTTTCTCTCTGATGAACAAGAAAAGTATCTTTGGAATATAATTCTGCAGGAAAAAAAATTATTTGCTTTTGTATTTTTTCTGCTATTTTATTGTTTCAACTCTTTCTTTACTCTGTTTTTTGAATTTAAAATCTATAAATATGAAGATGCAGAGTATAAGTTTTGATTATACCTATCATTTCGAATAATGTTGTTAAAATGCTTTTTTAAAATTGTTGCATTTTTGTTGGAGACGATAGTAACTTCGTTAAGTCATGAAAAATTCTTGGAGTTAGTCATGGAAAATCATGAAAAGTCATGAATTTGGAAATCTAAAATGTAGCAGATACCCTGTAAGGTATTAAAACTTACATAGTAGCACACAAAATGTTCAATGAGAAAATTGAGGTTTGTCTGCTGCAACCACCAGAGAATAGATATTTACTTTTTAAATTTAAAATTTACAAATGTGTTTGTAAATATTTTCGTCCAAAATGAGTGGTTTCAGAAAGTTAAATCGGAGAATTTCTTCGAGAAAATTTCTGATACGCATATGCTAAATTATATTTACAAAATACAAAAAAAAAAAATTAAATAAAAAAGAGTAACATACACGATTATTTTTGTATTTGAATAAATTTTTTTGCACAGTTGGTATGTTAAATTTCACAGAAACGAAGAAATTAAGTTTTTATTTACGAGAAAAGTATTTATACCCATATAGATTTTTTTACGAAAATTGTCCTCAAAAAAAAATGACAACTAATATATTTTAGTTCGGGGGTCACAAAGAAAGGCTTCGCGGGCTGCCAGTTGGAAACCACTGATATATATTTATAAACTTCTTTTTCTCATCACCACCACAGGTTTTGATCAATAATTTGTATCTGAAATACTATTTTTTTTTCACTGCTAATAAAGTTTGTTTTTATTTTTTAGTGTTCTGCAGCCGTTGACTTCATATGATCATTCAATTGCTTCGATCCTGAGTTAAGAGATTTTTGTAATGAATTCCACTCGAACTCGATCTCAACATTCTCAAGATTATTTAAAATGAACCCATCATCTGATATGCACCGTCTAGTGAATCGTACAGATAAACCGAAACCATTGTTGCTTATATTTCAGTTATGCTAAAGTAAAAAAAAAAGTTTAAAAAATCATCCAAATTTTGTGTACCAATGTCTAAGTTTCAATGTACATTTGAAGCTTTCTGTGAGATATACATTATACTACGAGAAACTAAAAACAAACTAAAGCCTGTAGCTGATCCTGGCGTTTAGGAAAAATCTAATTCTTTCCAAAGTACCATTAAATATATGACATAAAAGTTTACTAGCATAACTTCATACTACTAGACATGCTTCCTGTAAAAAATATAACAAAATCACTGAGTGCAACTAAGCCAGAGCTCGTTGATCACCGCTCTATAAGTAACAAAGATCCAAAATATGAAAAAACAAAACCTCATAAGGATAAGGAAAAGCAACCTATAAAAAGTGTCTCAATAAATTTACTATTCGAAACTGCAACTAAATCAGAGTATCTAGTTGATCCAAGATTTGATCCAACTCGAACACGAAGGAAAACGCAAGACTCTGTTATTACATTGAAGCGAGTAAAATGGGCTGACAGTGCTTTTCAGTTGAAAAAAGCAACGCATAAGGATAAAAAGGCAAATTCAAATTGTGTACCTAAAAAATCTGAAAACCTATCACCAATCAATCATAATTATAAGCAATCTAAAGATTCTGAATACATAAAAAGTTTACTAGATGCAAAGAAATCATTTGAGGAAATAAAAAAAGCAAAATCTTCACAAAGTTCTAAAGATTTGTTACATCGTGATCAGAATGTTAACATTCAGAGTAGGTTTGAAAAATTAAAAAACAATTACAATTCTCTTTATGCAAAGCAGCTATCACTTGGAGAAATGTTGGATGCCGATAATTCTGAAACAGCTACTTCCAAAAAGAATGAGGCACTACAATCACGTGACAGTTTTGTGCCATCTGATCCGAGATTACATAGCAGTAGAATATTTTCCAAAGCTCCCACATCTTTTTCATCCTCTCAAAATCAGAAAGATGCTTCTGCTCCAAAATCTTTGCTATTTCAGGAACAGCCTACATGTACTCGTGTTTGTACTGGTGAAACTTCTAAAGATCTGTCATCAAACCTCCAAAATAAAAAAACAGAAGATACCACTTTAAAAAAGAATGTTGATAATGTTCCGATTTGTAAGAAATTTGTCACAGTTAGTGTTGGGTCTGGATGTCATAGCAAGGACTGTCCTAATTTGGAAGATTCTTCTATCCTGAAACAATTTAAATCAAATATTGTTCCCTCTGAAGTAAATGAAGCAAAATCAAAAGATATTAGATCTGGCATTAATTTTAAATGTTCTTCCTCCAGCGCTAAATTAAATTGTGATAAATCTGATTCTGATGTTTTAAACTCGAAAGAAAACTGTAAACTCAATTCTGTTTCTTTTCCATTGACTGAAAATTCAAAATCAAATCGAGGACATTCTTATAGTTGCAAAACAAGTTCATCATGCCCTGAAAGTGAAAAGAATAACCAGAAAAGCAAAACTCCCCTTTCTTCTCATAAACCTTTAACAGAAAATTTTGCTGCCTGGAAAAAATCGTTTCTGGGGCCTAATATGCCGAATGGAAGTGTTGAAAAAACTAAGAAGCCTAAACATTCTGGTATTACGAATTACAAAGCCTCTGACATATGCCTTGCTGTTGATAAACCTGGTACAAAAGATTCTGCTTGCTCTAAAAAAGAGTCTTCCATTTCTAATAAGTCTAAACAGAAAGTTGAAAATGTCAAAAAACCCATACAAACTGATAGACCTAGTTGTTCATCAGTCACTAAAGTGTTTGCATCGAAAAGTAAAGATAAGAAACACAATCATTTATTGGAGATAAATAATGACAACACCCCCAGCTTACACCCTGCTGATAAATCTGATGAAAGAGATTCTACTCCTTATAAAAAAGAATGTTCCATTAAGTCTAAACGAAAAGTTGAAAATATGAAAAAATCTGACAGGCCTAGTTGTTCATCAGTGAATAAAAAGTCTACATCAAACAGTGTAGATAAGAATTATAATTCCTCATTGAAGCATGATATAAAGAATGACAAGAGCTCCAATCTTCCTGCTGATAAATCAACGAAAAAAGATTCTGCTTTTTGTGAAAAAAAGTCTCCATTTTCTAAAAAGTCTAAAGAAATAGTTAAAAATTTGAGGAAATCTAAACGGTCTGATATGCCTAATTGTTCATTATTTCCTAAAATAACGGAATCAAAAAATGTAGATAAAGATCACGTTTCTATTTTGAAAAATGGTAAGAACACAAGAATATGTTTTCCTGTTGATACATCTGATGCAACAGATTTTGCTCTCTGTAAAAAAAAGTGTAAGATTTCAAACAAGGCTGAAGGAAAAGTTAAAATTATTGAGAAACTATCTGACATATTTAAACGATCTGACGGGCCTAGCCGTTCACCAGTCTCTAAAACACCTACATTTGATAGTGTAAGTAAGACTCACAATTCTTTATCTAAGTATAATATGAAGAACGGCAAAACCCCTAGCCTATGCCTTCCTGCTGATAAATCTAATGCAAAAAATGAAAAGCATTGTGAAAAAGTTTCACCAATTTCTAAAAAGTCTGAAGAAAAAGTTAAAAATATTAAGAAACCTAAGCGAGTTGATATGCCTAGATGTTCATCAGTTTCTAAAATATCGGAATCCAATTGTGTAAATAAAGATCACAGTTCTATTTTGGTAGGGGATAAGAAGAATACCAAGAGCTCAGGCATATGTCTTCCTGCTAATAGTTCTGCTATTTGTAAAAAAGCTTCTCCAATTCCTAAAAAGTCTAAAAAAATTATTGAGAATGTAAAGAAACCTAAACAGTCTAATAGATCTAGTTGTTCATCTTCAACTAAAGTTTCAGAACCAAATTGTGAAGATAAGACTCAAAATTCTGTATTGCAAGGTGGTATAAAAAGTAATAAGACCTCTGATTTATGCCCTCCTTCTAATAAATCAGCTAAAAAAGATATAACTGTTACTAAAAAATCAGCTGTAACTTCTAATAAGTCTAAAGAAAATGTTAAAAAACTGAAACAGTCAGACACGTTTGACTGTTCATCAATAACTAAAGTTGCAACAAACAATAGTAACTCAAGTAATATGAACAATGCACATACTTCTTCAACAGTTTGTGTTAATAAGAATGGCAAAGTCCCCAGTTTAGGCCTTCCTACTGATTTTTCTCGTAAAAAAACAACTCTGTCACCCAATAAATCTAATAAAAGCATTAAAAAATTAACAAAACAGAAAATATCAGGTAGACTTAGTTCTTCACCGAACTCACATGCTGAAAGTAAAGTTCACAATTATTTGACAAACTCTTCTACGAAAAATTGCAAGGTCTCCAGCTTAAAAGCTTCAGTTATTGCTAAAATAGCTGAAGAAAACCCTATATGTATAGAATCGCCTAAAAAAATAAAAAAGAATGGTCATTCGTTTACCTCTGCAATTTCAGAATCCAGCAGTGTAAATAAAAACTCCAATTCTTTATCAAACTGTGATACAAACACTGGCAAAGCTTTTAACGCTTCTCTTTCATCTAATGAAAATTTTATTCCAGATAAAAAACACTCTCAACCATCTGATAAAAATGAGGGGAAAGTTTCAAAAACTAAACCTATTAGTAAGAGTATAACTTGCGGGACTGAAAGTTCAGTAACCAAACATGAACTTCCTACTCGATTATTCTTCAAGGCTCTGTTAAAGAATAAGGAAAACGGCAAAAGTACCAGTGATAGTGCTCTTACTAATAATGTTGCTGAGGACAAATTTATTGTCGAAGGACAAATGCATAAACAAAAATCTGCAAATTTAAAAGAAATTAAGCAATCAGATAATTGCACTAAATCTGGGGAAAAGCCCTGCGATTTTCCAAGATCGACTACAAATGCAAAAGAGGCCTACCGTGTTGATCGAAAATCTAATTTGAACAATAGCTTGAATGTTTGTCAAAAGAGGAAAAATAACACGGATGAAGATGATAATTATTCTTGGCGTAGACGAAAAAGGCATAACATGTGCCACAATCTCTATGGAGATGAATCAAATGATCCATCTTATATTCATCAAAAAAGAAAATCTTGCACAACTGAAGAAGAGAACTATTCTTGGTGTAAACGAAAAATACTTAAAATGGATTATACTGAACTCTACGATAATGAATCATATGAACCATCTTATTATTTTCAGAAACGGAATTATCAGGGTCTTCCAAAGAAAAATTGGGACTACCTTCAATTTTGTTTTCAACAAGTCTGTAGATTGCCTATGGCCAGAAAAGAACATTATAAAGCTTGGAAGACCTTTTGTAAAAGATATAATTGTACTATAAAAGATTCAAAGCAATACTGTTATAGTGAAAAAAGTGATTATTGGCATTTTTATAAAAATAGGAATCAAATTCGTTCCCCATCTGTATTTGGTGCTAAAAGATCCCCAACGATTGGAAAAGTTCCAAAGAATAGAATTAAGCATCGAGTAAATTTAAAAAGCTCCGCCATTTTACGAAATCTGAGAAAAAAATATCTTGAAGTTAATAGATTTTCAACCAGTAGAAACATCCGAAATGAATTTGCGAGAAGGTTGGTTAATAGGGCAAAGTTGTGTAAACCATCTCATTTGTATCAGAAGAATTTTGCTCAGAAAATTAACAATTCTAGTCTTCAAAACATACATTCTCATTCAGGACTTGTCACGAACTCTGAGTGCTTTACATCAAATAATAGTTTCCAAGAAGCTTGTAGTTCACGTGGTATCTCCAATGAAATTTGTCTAAAAACTTTACGGAAAATCGAAAGCAATCTTACTCCACTAACAACAGGTAAATTCTGTACTTTTGATATTTCTAAATTTAAGTTGAATAGATTTCGTAAAAATCTTAAGACTAAATGTGTTGGATCTTCTTCTAAAAGAAAAAATGACAAAATATTTCTACATAGAACTGACCATAAAATAAAAAAACGGAAGTATTGCAAAATTAGTTTGATATCAATTCATTCTGATAATATTTACAAATTTATGCACGGTGCTATTTTTAGCAATATTTATTTTAAAGCTCCTTTTGCTCATAAACTTCTAATGATATATAAACTTTTAACAGAAGATTTCCAAAGTAAATCTCTAACAGTTTGTCTTCAAAATGATTCTTCATACCTTCATCCTCCTAAACATTTGCTTAATAAAAACACTTTTAATTCTTTGAGTCATATACAGAACTGTGATGGAAATACAACTTGTAGTGCGCCTCTTTTAACTCTGCTGAACGAATATGTTCAACAAAGTAATAGACAAGGCGGAAATCAGAAGATTTGCTGTTTAAAAGAACTGAACAACATAATCAATTCTATTTGCTTACAGTTAACAACAGGAAGTGTTGGAAAGTCTTTGTCTTACAACTATCAAAATCTTTCCGATTGCCGTTCTTTAGTGTCTAAACATGAGCCTAATTTTGAAAAACAATTTCCAGATAGTCTCAGCAATTTGTATTTTGAAAGTTTTAAGAATAATGATTCCTATCAGACGATAAGCAATAATACTTTTGATAATGCAAATGCTGAATCTGATTCATCTCACTTGTGTCATAATAAAGGTGTTATTTTATATCATCAACCACTGGAGTCAAAAGTAAGCTCAATTTGCAAAGCGTATTCTTCCAATGTAAGCAACTCCAATTCTGAACGTAGTGGTTCTAATTTTTTGAATGATAAGTCTCTCTTTGTTCAAAAGATAAGTAATCACCCTAGTCACGATGTAAATAATGATTGTGATTCATCTCATATGAATAAAAATACTCTTTCACATAATCAATCACTTAAGTATCAGAGACACCCAATACATGAGACTAACTTTTCTGATGTAAGTAACTTAACTAACAGTTGGAATCTTTTGAATCCCGAAATTAACGGCTTCTATTTACCTGCAAATAATTCTCTTTCTGTGGGTGATTCTTTAAATGAAATCATAAATGTAAAAGATGCTAATGCAGGAAATACGATAAGCAGAAGAAAGGATCCTGAAGTGTTTGGCAAAAAAAGGAAGCGTCAAGATGACTGCTCTTCCTCTGTTAAACCACCTGATATTTTCAAAAGTGGGGTTGCTACTTCGAAATTATGGTATGAGAAAAATTCCAGGTGCAAAAAATTGCACAAGTCACCAGCTAAATCTATTTCATCTTTCAGAAAATCGGGAGAATCCAATTTAAAACAGTTTTCTCTCGTTGATCCTGCAATACCACCACCTACCTTTCGAAGCATTGAAACTGGCAATGTTATTTTAAGATATGATGTGTTCAAATCAGACTGCGTGTGCAATCTTAAACAGCGTGATATCACTGCCTTTAACCGTTTGTTGAAAAACGAAAATCTGTTTACGCGCAATTATCATTTGGTGGAGAAATATTTTAAACATGTTAACAGCTTGAAATACCATCATATTGATCTCTCAGCAGCTACAAAAAAAAGATCTGATTTGACTGGAAAATTGTTGGAGGCTTACGACTTTTTATCCAATGAGCTTTCATATCATGAAAGTGTTCTTCGGGGATTGGTGCATTATGCCTCTCAACCCGGTACTTCTGATAATTCTTCTCGCATTAAAGAAATTGTTAAGCAAGTGGATATTATTGAAGGTTATGAATTCGCTTGCAAAGTTTTGTTGATATAAAGTTATTCAGGATAGCAATAGAACAGGGAATTTTATAAATCTGGATAAATCAAGGAATTAAATCTAAACTATTCTTAACACTTTCGCGCAGATGGGGCACCTGTATCCCTTTTGTGTATTTTTTTAACACTCTAATTACAAGCGAAAATATAGTTAAGTGTTAATTGTTGTATTCTTGAAATTATATTTGTTCTTAAATATAAAATCCAAAAAAGTAATTTGAAAATAATAATTTTATTCATATTTGAAAAATCTATCGATAATTGATTATGTAATTTAAACGAATTTCAATTATGAATGACTGTTTTTGTCAGATCTTCGAATAAAAAAAAATATCATTCGAAAGTTAGCCATATTTGGAAAATTTTTAACTTTAACACAAAAAGGGACACGGGTGTCCGTTACTGTATTTCATAACCAAAAATTATTAAAATGCTAAACATAATCTTTTTTCACGTAATACAAAACAATGAGAAATTTTTTTTTTATATAACAAAATCCTGTGTCAAATGGTTTGAGTTGGCGGGAAAAGAATTAAAGAGTTTCCAATGTTTTTTCTTTTTTTTTCCCTTTAAAACTATTATAAACTTTAGTAATTACAAGTATAACCAAAGAACTAATAATATCGTGTGAAAAATTAATAATATTTATCCCACCGACTACCGAAATAAGGAAAATTCAAAAGTCAAGGAATTTTTTCTCTTGCTTTTTGGTCGTTTTAATTCAATTTCCTGACATATCCCCGATTTTTGCAGATTGATAAAATTCCCAGCTCTTCCTGCACTGTTAGAGGGAAACGCATAGCATCAACATCTTTCACGTAGCAATCTTATTGTTCATATTAAGTACATTCTGCGCAAGGTTTGTAGAAAATTTTTCTGCTCAAAACTACGAGCTTGAACATGCGGAATGATAGGTGAAAGTATTAACCCCTTGATATAGAAATGATCTGTATACAACAACTCGCAATGGAATGTTGACAGAGATGCCAACTTCTGCGGAAACGTCAAAATAATTAAAAAATAAATCGGTAAATAACTACACTCTGAATTTGGCAAATATTTTACCATTTTTGCTTGTTTTTTAAAAGGCATGATATAATTACCAGAAAGTGGTGAATTATATAAGCCTACGAATTATTTAGAAATAGTGGTAGATAAAAATCTATTAAATGGAATTTATTAAACCATGAATCACAATTGATAAACTACCACTTTAAAATATTTATTTGCTGTTCGGAGCAAGTTGGCATTTCTATATTGAAGACGTCTATAGTGGTATTGAATTAACGTAAGAAACAAATGACGTCTTCGTATATCAAGGGGTTAAATCTGTCCTTGTCTTATTTCTCACAATTTAAGCCAAGGAAAGCGAACTATGTATCTTGGAAAGTTTTATAAGTATATTTTAATTCGACATTTAGCGTTTGGTTAAACCTCATGAAACGTTATTTTTATAATGTACGTTTTTTTTTTATGAATTATTTTTCCAAAAACACAGCTTTTTACGCTTACTTTTAAGATACAATAAAAATATGTGAACTATATTCTAACGCCCTTGTATGAGAGTATATACTTATACTTCTTTAATGGTGTTTCATAACAAAAATATTTCCAAATCGGAAACAGATTTAAAATCCCAAAACTTAAGATTTTAAGTTGTAGTACCAAGTAATATGAATTCAAACTTAGATTAAGAGATTTAAAATTTTGTAGCTTGAAGCGGTTTTTTTTTTTTTATCAAAAAAATAAATCGTTTCAATATGTAACTGCAAAATAAAATGAGATCTCCTATTTAAAGAATCTTTTAATTTAGATGCTAAGATAATTTAAACATGCATAAGTTACAGAAATCAATTTTTGCTTCATTTTCGTAATTTTTACAAGCATGTTACTAGAAAACATACTTTAAAAATACAATAAGAAATTATATGCACAGTTATGCTGCATATATTTTTAAATTAATGGAGTACTTTATGTCCCTTTTGAAAAACCTGTATTAATTTCGTTTTAAAATATATTCCCAAGATACTCTTCGTATTTCGAGATATGTTTTATGCGTTTCTCTAACATGTAAAATTTTTTACTCAAGATTTAGGATATGTACATATTGTTACATGTTTATTTTGTACAGTAAATTTATATTAATATTTTATTTATTAGGAATGTTCAAATATTTTCTGTCCTGTTTTAATCGGATGTATACAGTGTTGGTGTCTTCTGAGATTTTTAAAATCGAATTATTTTATGACTATTTGTTGTCACTCTGTATTGTCACATGTATTTATATATGCTGAGCGTAAAAATTGTTTACAATGCAGGGATGATCGTGCTCCGGAAAAATCCGGATTTTTTGCTATCCACGATCCGGAAGTTTGAAGAAATCATCGATGACAAAAGTTTCCGGATATCGATGATATTTCAGCAATCCAAGCCCATTAGAATTTATTTTTTACCCCAGACATTTGCAAAAGAGCAGATTTCTTCTTATCTCTTCCAAGGAGGAGATAAGCAAGTGGAGATCTCCTTTTGTTTGGTTCTTGGAAAGCGATGGGAAGGGCTAAATTGGAATGCGAAATAGTGGGCTTTTTAGTTCCATTAAAAGAGTTCTCCACTCTGTGCGGTCTCCAAGGTCAAGGTTGTAAATTGTTAGTAAATAATTGATGACTAGGGATTCTAACTATCAATTCTGATTAAAGACTACTCCATTTTTTTTTCTTCGCAAACGATATTTTTTATTTTATCTTTATATTACATTCAATTTTTTTAAAAAATTATTTATCCATCTTTTTTTTTTTTTTTTTTTTTCGAAAAACTTTCTCATTTATTGTTGGCAAGCTGCCAGTAGCAATAAATCCCTTTTCTAGAATATCGCTTGGCGCTATCTTTAGTTTTCATTAGAATTTTTTTATTTATTTATACTATTACTAGTGCGGTCAAAGGTATAACTGCGCCTCTCTAATATTTCATTAAAACCTACAATTTATTTGTAGAGGAAGCATACTTTATTCAATTAATTTATCGTTTTTTTTTATTTCTTTATTGTTTCGTTATTTATTTTTTACGTTTAGCCGTTCATCGTAATTCATATTAAATAAGCTGGTTTGAGAATTTTTCTACACAATTTACTCACCAACTGAACAATATGAGGTTTCTGAAACTATCACAATTACAGCTATAATCGATGAAGACGACCCTATGACATGTTCAAACATTAAGAATGATGTAATTCAATAGCTAAATTTAAATGCTAAACTTTATTTTATTTAATATTATTAAAATTTAATTATAACTGTATGCTTACATCTCAAAAATATTGAAAAATAAATTTTAAAGGCAAAATATGTGTTATTCACATTTTTTTTTTTTTTTTTTTTCTTATTTTCCGAATGATTACAATGCAGTTTTAATGTGGCCGCGCATTGTAAATAGAACTAAATAAATTCATAGATTACGAAAAACTTTACTTTCTTTAATAGTAACTCGTTTATTTTTCAAATGAGGTTTTTGATTTCACACAATCACAATTTAAATACGAAATTTCTGTCAGTGATTTGTTTAATCGTTATTTTAGAAAATTTGTTTTTATTCTGGCGCTTATCAATATCACAAACCGTGATGATGTGACAACGCATTAAATAGATTAATAGACATAAATATATGAAATTAATTACAAATAAAATACAATCATAGACACATTAAGTAAATTAATTTAAATACAGAACTTTTTTCATTTAATATTTTTCCACTTTATTTATTTTTTCTATTCCAATGCTTTTTCTGTCTGGATACCTGCAAGTGACGTAGTGTGTGTATCTCGAACCTGATTGGTTGTTGAAACGTGGCATTTGTATATTTCAACAAATTCGATGTGCAATACGACGCTGTATTTAATTAACTTCACGTTAATTAACATTCTAACTTATGTGGAGAAACTTCAGTCAACTTTAACATGCCATTTTGTTTATAAACGATCAGCTGGTGTCATAGGTCACGTGCTTCTTGAAGTGCTAGTACGCAATTTTCTGAAAAGCATGAATGATTTTACTCAATTTTCTGGATTTTTGAGCTGGACTCACAATCAACCCTGACCATGATGTTAGCTATATTTTATGTCAAAAATCATGTTAAGTGTTTGAATGTAAAATGCTTTTATAAATGTTTTATTATATTATTTTTATCTCTATTTTACGCCTTCAATCAAAACGCAGCAATTTATTAATGTGTTGTCATTTTTTTTATTAATTTATTGTCCACAAGTTCACAAAGTATGATATATTTAGTGTATTAATTGGGTTTTTTTTACTTCGGACTGCTAAGCATTTATATTTTACACATTTGTAATGTTTGTATTTGCGATGATTATAATATTTATCTAATTATTTTTTCGCGACCATGTTACGTCCTTTTTTTAAAAAATGTATTGCCTTTTTTTTTAATACAATTTATTTTTGTTCGAAATAAGCGAAAAGCGTGCTGCAATATGCACTTATGCAATAGCACATGTTCAAATATGCACTTGTTGAACATGAATTTTCATTACAGTTTTTGGCATAATCTATGTTTACTGCTGTCCTAAAAATTCTCATTAATTTTTTGCCTGCTTTAGAAAGTACTATGTATTAATAATTTAAATTATATATAGGGATAACTCTGCAAGTGAATAAAACGTTTTGTCACTGTTTACTGAAAAATAAAAAAAAGCCTTTATTTTTCTTTTGCTAAACAGCTGGAAGAAGTTTGATAAAATTCTTTGATGTTTCCCATCTATACCAAATTTTTAATGAGCCTCCTAAAGAAATCAATTGCTAACTAATTAATAAAGCTATTAGTATAAAAGTTATTTTTTCTTGAGATTCTTGAATTTTGTGTGATTTTTTTATTTATTTTTAATTCCATAGAATAGAGTGCCAATCTTGATTTGATTGGAAACTTTACAAACTATGTCTGAGAGGAATTTTTTTTGTACTAAAAATAAGTGTTCCTTTGTCAATAAAAAAAAAGTCTTTTGAAAAAAATGAGCTCAAATATTTTTTGGAAATACCTTTTGTCACTTATGTTTGTTGTTTGAAATAGTTGCTTATACCATGACCCCCCCCCCCCCCCAACCCGTCTCTGGCTCTCAATGTGTTATTGTGGGAGTGCTTTACTTTAAATTGTAATATATATTAGTGCTTTTATTAAATTCAGTTATAAATCGCATGTGCGACTCTTAGCTCACTATCAAGTTTGAAGAACCTATTTTGTTTTTAAAAAAATTAATTTTAAAATCATTTAATTTGAAAGTTTTTATTTGTTATTATTTATTTTTTTTTTAATTATAACTTATATTAAATTTCTTAAACAATAATTGTGCTGTTAAATCAGATATTGCTTGTTTGATGTTGGTTTATGTATTTGAAAGAAATGCAATTAAATATTTTTTTAAAACTTATTCACCCAAAAAGTTTGCATCAATCGAATGTATTCTCTTTTTAATGAAACTCAACTTAACATTTCTGATGCAGAACACCAATTATGTAATTAATTCAACCTAATTGACGTTAATTCAACTTGGCTAATATGTTCTGATTCATTTGTTTTAATACACTTTCGATGGAGAAGACTTGAATTTTCTGTTTTAAAACGAGTCATTTGTTTCCATATTCCTAGGTCAGCAATGGCTAACCACGCTTGCCACGAAGCAGCTAAATAGGTATTTTTGTGGCACACGAGAATACATTAAACTATTTTTTTTTTCACTTATATTCACTGAAAACATCATTTAAAAAACCCCATCTCAAATTGCCATCATCCATTATAGACCGATATAGAAACAAGTACGATTTTAAGCACCATTATATTTTTAATGGCGTTAGGGTTATTATCCCTCTTCACTTGGTAGTCGATTTTATAAAAGAAGACGTAAAAAGACTATCCAAGCTAGATTGCAAATTACGAAAAATTTTGCAAAATGGTGTGAGCAGTTGCTTTTTGCATAAGTTCTATGCAATAATCTGTAAAAAGAAACCCGCCGATTTAAATGAATCTTATGTGTGTTGAAAGATAAACAAACTATGGCCCAAATATAAATGATATTAATCAAAAACGTTGATAATTTTTAAAAGGAAAAATATCAAGTGTTACATTTGGCACTTGAAAATGATAAACCGTAATTGAACTTGCATATTAACTGAAGAAAATTCTTTGTCTCCGTTTGAGATTTATTGTTATTGTGAACTGAACTTTAGATTATTTGTTGTAAAATGATTTGCCAATTTTGCTTATATTTTGTTACTTAATGTTGTATGCTTTTACATTTTGTTTTATTACAAATTTTTAACGTATTTATTTATTTTATATTTTTGTGATTTCTATATGTTTTTATTTATTTGTAACTTGTAATTTTGCTATGGTTATTGTTTTATGTTATTTATTATTTTTTTATTTTATTTCTTACACTCTTTAAGTTGAAATTACTGCATTTTTGAACGTCTTTCGAAAGTGCGAAAGTTAGCCAAAGAATTCGTTCCTTAAAAAAAAAAAATAATAATAATAAATTGTGCTGTAAAGTATTTTATGGTATTAAAAGAACTTATATTGACCTCTTGTCACAGTGATGCTATTATAAATAAGGTTTTCGCTCGCATTTGAAGTAATGCTTTTATTTACTTAAAAATTCATTTGAGATGTGCACATTTTTCAAATCATTTTTGTTTCCTCTTATTCTTGTCTGGTAATTATTAGTCAAGTAATATCTTACCGCCTCAGTTATTTGATTTGGCGAGCTATCATCAATTAAATCGCCAAGTTATTAATCTGTATTTATTTGAATTCAACTATAGACAATAATTACTGGAAAACTGAAAGTTAGCAACATTAGTGTAATTAAGATAAATAAAAATACCTGCTGAAATGCGCAAGAAGGCCAGTCCATAATGGCGAAACGCGTCTAGCATAGGATGAAAATTCCAACTATAGATTGTTATGCAATTCTCAATCCTTAAAATGAGTACAATTTTCCCCTCCAAGTTAGTAATCTATGAAATGAACTACTGTGTATTTTTGCATGAGTAGCTTTTTTATGCTAAAGAAGTTTTTTTTTAATTAAGTAATAATGCTCTTTTGTGAGGATTGTTTTTTTAAATGATAATGAATGTTTTTTTAAATGATAATGAATGTTTTTTTAAATGATAATGCACTACATTTATTTTTATTGTTTTTTTTTTTAATGCTGATGCACATACATTTGTGATGATAGTTTTTTAAATGCTAATACACATACTTCTGTGATGATTGTTTTTTAAATGCTTATACACATATATTAGTGATGATAGTTTTTTTTTTTTTAATGATAAAGCACATACATTTGGGATGATTGTTTTTTAAATTATATTGTACATACATTTTTTACTGAAACCTCTGAAACAGGATTAACTCTCTCAATAAACTAAGATAACAGGATATTTCTTCTAAAAAAATTTTAAATTTTTCCTTTCTTCATTCAAAATTGTAATTCGGAATTGCTTTACCTAATGTATCTAAAATTTTTATTCTTTTCGTAGTTATTGATAATATAAGGTTCATTTTTCTAAAAGCTGAAATTTTTATCATTTTGTTTTTTTATGCTTTCTTGTTAAAGCCTTTTTTATGTAAATAATATGAATTTTTTTTTTTACTGATTTTTGATTCATATGGTATGAATTTGTTATGAAATCATTAAAAGTTCGAATAGAGTAAATTAAATTTGCCAGTGTTTGAGAATAAAAGTATTTAAGCTTTAAAAAAGTCCCTTTAGAGTTATATATCTGTGTTATATTTATCCTTTATTACGAATTTTGAACAAATTTTAGAAAATATTTATTTTTTTCTGAAAGTTATTAAATTGTATTATTGTATGTATTTGTTTCTTTTGTTACGATTATGACATTAAATAATCTTGGAAAATAAAATAAAGATTTTTCGGTTTCTGTAAATGCAAAGATTATTTGTCTTTTCTATTTGTAAGTAGTTAAGGGACTCTGCTTAATAAATATCTGGTCATTTATAATGATTTAGGTATGGCTTTGAAAAAGACTTTTGTCATCACTGTGGAGTAGGGATGTAACAAATATTTTTTTTTTTTTTTTTGAAATTATAAATAAATATTAATGATTTTATATGTATATATATAATTAGTTTTGTACGTAAATAAATATAGTCATTACTGAAAAATAATCAAATTAATGTTATTGGTATAAGGTAAAGAAAAACATAACTATAATAGAAATATTAAGGATAAATAAAAAAAAAATGAATAACAGCTATTAAAGAAAAACTAAAGTGGTAAAGTTAAAAGAAAAGGGAGATAGGGAAAAAATATCCTCATAATTTTTAAAACGAAGCTTTAATGCTAAAAATAATATTTTCTGGAGAAAAAAATTATTCGTAAAACGTTAAGAGATAGTCTGTCAGAAACGCTTTTCAAAATGCAGTGAAAAACGCCCATAAAAAAGATACTTTACAAAATCAAAACAGAAAAAATAAATATCGATCTTAATTTTTGAAAGAAAATTTTAACGCTAAACATCTCAGTTAAGAGCAAAGCTAGATAGAAACCAAATCAAAAATCGTTCTTAATGTTTAAACAAAAAATTTAAACGTTAAAAATCTCAATTTAACTTTTTCACATTGCAGTATTTTCAAAAGAAAAGGACCATAAAAGAATAAAAAAATTTTAGAAACTCTTTTTAAATCGCTGTCATAATAAAGACACTGATGAAAAATAAAGTTAATAAGAAAAAAGCAAAAGTGAACCAAAAAATTGGAGTTGAAAATCACACTTTTACCTGCTATCTGTCTTACCTTACAGTAAAAAAGCCACAATGAAAAAATTGAGTCTATACGGAACGCTCCATTAAAATGCGGCGATATAGTTAAAACAGAAAAATTTCTCACTTTAAAAAAAAAAAGAATGAAATATTGACGAATTAGACTTGCCTGAATACAGTAAAAAAAAAAAAAAATCAGCAGTAATAAACTTTTGGTTCAGTATAAAGTAATCCAGTGTCTATTCTTTAAGTTTCGCTTTTCCATTTGTCTTTTAGAACATAAATTAAGAAGTTATAGAGCTTAATATGTGTAAAAACTATTTCAAATAATGTATGACTTTAGATTATTCATTATTAAATCTGTTCAAATTCCTCCTAAAAAAAAAACTTAGTCGAAAAATACTATTTCAAAAAATACTTAGCCTATTATATGGCCAAACATTCAACTGAATATTTAGACAAATATTCTGTCTACCGAATATTCGGGAAAAGGACCGAATATTCATTACATCCCTAATATACATTACAGTTTATTTAAAGAAATTTTAAAATAGTTTATTTTTTCTTCTGAAATGCGTTGTCGCAACAAGCATTATTTACTAACGAAGTCACTGTTTTCCAGAAAACATAATTTCAACGCTTTCATCCGATTTCTCAGAAGGTGTTTCATTATTCGGATGAATTTCGTGACAGAACTTTGTACTAACCATTGTCGAACGGAACATATTTCTTACTGCAACGGTTCTCAGTCTTTTTAGTTATGTGGACCACCAATATATATATATATATATTAAATGACACTCAACATCCAATTAATTCTTATATATATTGTAGCCACTGCAAAGAATAATATTTGGTCTTATAATATTGAACAATTTAGATAGAATTTGGAGATATATAAAATTCAGTACAACCTTTTGCAAATTGTATTTTATAGTTGCGTTTTCTTTCATAAGAAAGAATTTTTTTTCGTTATTTGCTATTCTGTACATTTATATAGCCCATTGTGCAGCTCTAGTGCGACGTAAATTAACAACAACTGTGCATTTATGTCCGTCCAATAAATTAATTCCAATTTGCATGACAATTATGCATTAACTTAATGCAATCGCAAAGGGTTAGTATTGAACTTTAGCTTGGTAAAGAATGGAATTTACATTAGAAAAAACATAATTGAAGTTCCAATTAATTCTTATATATATTGTAGCCACTGCGAAGAATAATATTTGGTCTTATAATATTGAACAATTTAGATAGAATTTGGAGATATATAAAATTCAGAACATTTTGTAAATTGTATTTTATAGTAGCGTTTTCTTTCATAAGAAAGAATTTATTTTTCTTTATTTTCTCTCCTGTATATTTATGTCCGTCCAATAAATTAATTCCAGTTTGCATGACAATTATGTATTAACTTAATGCGATCGCAAAGGGTTAATATAGAATTTTAGCTTCGTAAAGAATGGAATTTACATAGGAAAAAAAACATTATTGAAGTTATTTGTTTTTATGTGCATTTTTAAAGGATGTTGGAAACTTTTATCATTTTGATAAATCTGTATTTATAATTGTTTTTTATTATTTCTATTTTACTTGAAATATTAATTAAGAAGGAATATTTTCTAATTTAATATTATTTGTTGTTCTATATACTTGTAATTATGAAATCTTAATATTTTACATCATAATTGTTATTTACGTTTTTTTTTTACTTATATAGATTGTAAATAGCAATTATAACAATAATTTGAAATGACCATTAAGTTCAAAAATAATGATTATTGCTAACACTAAAAAAAAAAAAACTGAAGTTTATTCAACACAGTTATTTGTTTATTTTTATGTGTATTTTAAAACTTGTCTTGTAAAATTTTAAATTTTGTGTAAAAAAAAAAAGATATTTATTAATTTGAGACAATTATATGTTATAAAACAAAATTTTTTACAGTTTGTAGTTTTCCTTTCTTGAATTTGACAAAATAACACAAATAGGTATGTACTTTTCAGTCTTGACAATTAGTCGATCCATATCAATAAACAATCATCAATACCATATCATCAAAGTTTATCCTAAAACTCGATCGCTGCAAAATTAAAGCAAGAATATATGGGAGGGATGTGCCATTTTTCTTACTCAAGCCTGGGAAAGTGTTCCTGATTTGCCCATGTTTACTGACAAAGGAAAAAATTCCCAAAATTAGGCTTATGTAAATTTTGAAATGCTTTTTGTGTTGCTTGTTCCGGCTATACCATCGAATCATTTAAATGTGATGATAGTCATTTGAGATCAAATGGTAAAACGTGGCATGTAATAGTAAGCTTTGATGCCGCTCAGAATGTTTGAGGAAAAATTCAGGTTGAAAAGAAGACTATTCTTTTTTTTTTAAATCTTATTTGGAAAAAAGGGTAGAATAATTTTTTTCCAGAAATAAGCTTTATTAAACAGAACTAAGCGCGAAGAAGAAAAACATCGAAAACAGCAGCCAACATAAAAATGCAGATGAATTTTTTTTTTTTTTGTTTTTTTTTTGGCGAAGATGATAGAACAGCATGGGTACTGACATTACGCTGCATATGCAGAAGCCATAGTGACGCCCACGTTTCTGTAAATCAATCTAAACATTGTCCAATACCAATAATCAAGCCTCTCCTATATACCAAAAACATACAATTTTCTGCGGCGAAGATGAGAAAGAAGGTATATCGCCTAAGCAATGAAAGGAGTAATTTTCATGTGGGTGGTTTTAAAATTTGAGGCAATTTTCGTGTTCAACAGAAGTCTTTTTTTTTATTTAATAATACATTAGCTTCGATGTCCCCAACCTTTTAGTAACTTAGAGTATTGCTACGAAACGTGAGAGCATGGGAAAATCATGTTTCCTCCAAGAATCCGTATTCTATTACACCGGACGTAATTGGTTAGAGAGCGCATTTATTAATTTTCACGATGAATATTTTAGTTGGAATTAATATTTCGTTGGATTGGAAAATAAAAATTATAGGAAGTGATGAAGACACGTAAAATGATTGTCTTGAAACACATAAATAATGAACAGCTAGAATACATTTTAATAAGTCCAATCTGTACTAAAACTGTAAAATATCATTAAATGTTTAGTTTCCTGGTATAAAATGTCAGATCTCGTTTCCAAGGAAAATCATTTTCAAAATTAATCATTAGATTGCTTCACCATTTTTCATTGATACAGTAAATGAGTAAAACAATTTTGAGAAACTACCTTGAATTGAACGAATACTTTTGAAAACTTTAGGTCTTGTTAATTTAAGGTAATTGTTTTTTATGTTATTAGGTGCTGTTACCAACTTATTTAAGTTAATGTGTGTAGCCTTACTAACTTTTTCTCCATTAAAAAGTAACATGACGAACTATTTATGCTTAAGGTAAAGCACAAAAAGCTTGCGCTTGGTTGTAAAATAATCGATAATTAAAATAAATCAACTGACATGAATTTAATTTTTTAAAAAATAGCTTAAAAAATAAACAATCTCTATATCAAAAAATCATTTAGCTTTTCGAAAGAATAGAATGTATGGATTTTTTCTGGCTTTGATATAGAATGTATAGATTTTTTTTGGTGACCCAAGCTTAAAACTAGAAAACGCATCAAATTGAAAAGAAAAATGAACTACTTTATAGATATGTTAGTTGTTTTTGTTATAAATGAACAGGAAGATGAAGGATTTCAAAACTAAAAAATTTGCCATGGCACTAAAGACACTATGTAAAACCCAAATTTATATTTCGTCATCTTTAAAGAGCGATGATGAAATTTAAAAAAACTAACCTCACACTTAATCCTGATGACATATATGACGATTTTCATAGTTAATAATATATGAAGATTTTCATAAGCCTAATGACATACATATATGACGATTTTCATAGTTCGATTTGATTAATTTGCATGAAACTAAGTATTTTTCTTTATGAGTCGTTGCTTGAGTGAGTATGAAAAAAAAAAAATTTTTTTTTTTTTTTAAGTATTATTCATCAAATTCTGTTATAAAATGATAGTTGTTTTTGTATATTTAGTATATGCTTCACCACTTTTTAAAGGAGAAATTTGCTTTCCACAATTATGGCAGGGATTTTACTCAATGTTAGAACTATCACCTTGTAAAAAAATATTGATTAGCTATAAAGTTTTGTTTTAAAATCACGAATAAGAGTGGAAATTATGGACATGAAAATTTCTTAGGATACTGTTTGAATGTATGCAAAGTAAATATCTACTTGATGTATTTCAGAGTAGAGTTAAACTGCTAAAAATAAGTTTAAGTCATAAATAATTAAATTCTCCTTTTTGCAAGGCTATTAATTAAAATAGAAAATTAATACGACGGCGAGACTATTGTCTGTTTTAAAGCTGCTGTACTAAATCTAAAATTTGTAATTTCACTTTTTATTAAAAAAAGTGAAAAGTCATGTTGGCTCAGGCGATAGAGCGTTCGCCTTGTGAAAGGAATGCGTGGGAAAATAATGAAAAAAGTGTTTATTTATTCGGTGGGAAGAAAATTTTCTGACAAAAGTAGTTACTTGATTTCTTCCCATCACATTTCAGTATAAGTTTTTTTTTTTTGTTATGGCTAATTGGCCCTTCTAAAATAATCTACATAGATGCCGCTTGTATTTTATTTTTATTTATTTTTGTGACAGGACAAAAACTAAAATAAAAAGTTAACATAATGCTCTAAATTTCAAGGAGAAGAAGAAAAAAAATGTTTTACAACTGCTTACTTGAAAGTAATTACTTGATTTCTTCTCAGAGTATCATTATACCTTTTTTGTTATGGCTAATTGGTCCTTCTAAAATAATCAACATAGATGCCGCTTGTATTTTATTTTTATTTATTTTTGTCTTTTGTGACAGGACAAAAACTAAAATAAAAAGTTAACATAATACTCTAAATTTCAAGGAGAAGAAGAAAAAAAATGTTTTACAACTGCTTACTTGAAAGTAATTACTTGATTACTTCTCAGAGTATCATTATACCTTTTTTGTTATGGCTAATTGGTCCTTCTAAAATAATCAACATAGATGCCGCTTGTATTTTATTTTTATTTATTTTTGTCTTTTGTGACAGGACAAAAATTAAAATAAAAAGTTAACATAATACTCTAAATTTCAAGGAGAAGGGAAAAAAAATGTTTTACAACTACTTACTTGAAAGTAATTACTAGATTTCTTCCAGAATATCATTATACCTTTTTTGTTATGGCTAATTGGTCCTTCTAAAATAATCAACATAGATGCCGCTTGTATTTTATTTTTATTCATTTTTGTCTTTTGTGACAGGACAAAAATTAAAATAAAAAATTAACATAATACTCTAAATTTCAAGGAGAAGGGGAAAAAAATGTTTTACAACTGCTTACTTGAAAGTAATTACTTGATTTCTTCCAGACTATCATTATACCTTTTTTGTTATGGCTAATTGGTCCTTCTAAAGTAATTAACATATATGTCGCATGTATTTTATATTCATTTTTGTTTATTTATTCTTTTTTTTTCTTTTGTGACGGGACAGAAATTAAAATACAAAGTTAACATAATACTCTAAATTTCAAGAAGAAGAAGAAAAAAAAAATGTTTTCCAACTATTTACTTGAAAGTAATTACTTGATATCTTCCCATCACATCTCAGAATATCATTATACCTCCTCTTTTGTTATGGCTAATTGGCCCTTCTAAAATCATTAACAAATATGTCGCATGTATTTAATTTTTGTCTTTTGTGACGGGACAAAAATTAAAATACAAAGTTAAAATAATACTCTAAATTTCAAGAAGAAGAAGAAAAAAAATTATTTTCCAACTGTAAAATATCTGCAAAAATATGCTTTTTACTTTTCTTTTTTTCGTCTAATGAACTTCTAAAGTTGTGTTAAACTTCGCTGAATTTCAAAGATAAATGATGGAATTTTTTTTACATTTGCCTAAAATATTGCATGGCACTTTTTTTTTTATAGAGGGATTTCGACTTCGTAAAGGAGGCTCATACCGTCTGTCCATTTCAAATCGAATAGCAATATCTAACTTCATTCTTCATGGATAATATGACCAGAATATCTCACTCCCTATCAGATTACTTCAGCCAAGCTCTCCCTCTTTACGGTCTAGAAACGATATCTTCAATGCCCTTTGACCCCCTCCCCCGTCTTACCTCATCGATTGCGAACTCTTTATTGTTGGAAATTCTTTTACCGCCCTTTCAAATCTCATCGATCAAAAGGACTGTCCAAGATTTTTTTCTGTACCCCCAAAAAGATTCGTTTTCACTGAGAATCAGCCGCCTGTTTCAGAAATCCTTTTCCCACGTTCTGTTGTCAATAAATATTTGTCAGGAAATCTTCTTGGTAGGCTAATTTTTACTCCCCACTTTCTATTGTATGGGAAAATAAATTGCCAATTGATAAATTGTCTTACTCCGTGGCAATTCCACAAGATGTGATAAAAATCACTTTTAATCACGTACCCTATCGAGTGGACCAATAGATTCATTTCGAGCTTTGAAATAGGTTTGATTCTAGTTTACCAAAGTCAAGTCGATTGATTTAGCAATGCTAATTGAGCAGATTTAGTAGCGGTCATTTGCTACTTAAAATGGCATGATAGTATTTATCTCAATTAGTAATAATATAAATTTACTCAAAAATAATTTAAATATAATTTAAAAAATTTAAATAAAGTTGTGTGTTTACAAGTCAAGTCGATTGATTTAGCAATGCTAATTGAGCAGATTTAATAGCGGTCATTTGCTACTAAAAATGGCATGACAGTATTTATCTCAAATCATATCAGTTTGTATTATTTAGGTAAACAACTACATTCAATATAAAAAAAAATTTAAGTTCTCAGCTTGAACTTTATCATCAGTTCTTCTTCATCATAAGTTGAAGAAAATTAATGTTCTTACTGGTATAATAGGCGATTGCGAGACTTTTTTTCGGACTATTTTTTACCGGTGCTTTTTTTTTTAACCCCGCGATTCCCATGAAAAGTGGTTCAGATTCAAAAACGTAAGCAACATTACCAAAACATATTATAGATTAATTCCGTAAAAATGTTGAAAGATAATAATTATAGTGTTTTAGTTTAGAGCCAGTGTTTCCCGAACTTATGAATCTTGTGTGCCCTTTCTAAATTTTTTGTAGTGCTGTGTACCACTAGTAAAAAAATGAATGTATTTTTTACTATAAAAAATTGCTCAAAGGTTAAAAATCACCACTGACTGTTGACACAACTAATTATTAACTGTTAAGTCTGCAAAAAGAGCCAATAGAAAAATACGTAATCGTAAATTTTGCATGGTAAATAAATTGGTAATTTGCTTTTAAATAAAATTTTGAGAAATTTTCATTTGCTGCAAGATATTTCGCTTAAGAACGCGTAACCCCACTAAACTGTTTCCGTACCCCTGGGGTACGCGTACCACATTTTGGGAAACACTGGTTTAGACGGTAAAAAATAATACCAACATGGGGTGCATAGTTTTTTTTTTTAATTGTAATGCTGTTGTTATGAGAATTTGTTATTAAAGCTTAATATGTAGGCGTTACTTTTTCAGTCTGCAAAAATGTAGGCGTAACTGTGAGCGAATTTTGTTTAATAAAAGAAATCTTAAACGTTTCACATACTTTTCATAATTTTTTCGAGTTTGTTTGATTCCTCTTTTTTTATCCGATATTACATGAAAAAAGAAAAATGTGACAAATATTGAAGTATAGAGCCGGGGAAAGGCGTACACGTTTGGGTGACAATACTGGGAGAGGAAAACAAGGAAAAAAAATCATAAGACTTTTAAAAAAATTCATGATGTCCTTTAAAAAACTATTTATGGTGAAAATTTTTCTTACATCGAAAATTTATTTAAATTGTATTAACTTTCAACATTTATGATGGGAATTTTTTTTTCTTAAATATTTTTTATTAATATCGATTTGCTTAACTATTAGTACTATTTCATACATTTTTGCAGAATGGTGCACTAATTTAATTATTAAAAAAGTATTCGCCTTAAATAAGTTTTCTTACACAGTCTATATTGCCAAGAAATAATATTAAAAGACATTTTTATATACAGTCTAATGTAAAGGTGCCAAACCTTTACATTAGACTGTACTTTCACCTAATGTACTAGATACTTTCACCTAAAGGCACTTGGAACGTGTGCCTTTAGGTGGAATACAACAGGTCTGTCGGTGGCACGCAACAAGAATAAGCTAAATTACTTTTATTCTCTTACCTTTAATAATAACGACAATTTAAAACAAAATAAAAAATTCCGAGATTGGCAGATATCAACTGCTGATTCAAAAATGAGTACGAGCATGTAATACGTTAGGGTTCCATTATGGGAAAAGGAGCCATTTATGAATGAATAACAGACGGAATCCGTGTGTTATTATAACTAAAATTGCGAACTTTATATCTTCCTAAATCGCCGGTTGCCAAATTTTTCTGATTACGGAACCCTAAACAATCGACATTCTTTTTGCGGAACATTGATTTAATGAAATTAGTCGTAAACAAATGTAAACATATTAACGAAAAAAACACTACTAATCAAATTTTTTCATCGCTTTCTCAGTAGTAGTCTTAATATTAGGTTTTAAGTCAGACAATAGAATTCACAAGTCCAGTTCTGAATTTGTTTTTGTGCAGGCATAAGCGAAAAATTAATTAAATAAGCTGAATAATGATTTTCGTTGAAATGAAAACGAAAAAGAATTGCTATGAACATTAAAAATTATTATCAGAGAAAATCAGTCCTTAATCATTGAGTTCGGTTATTTTCTTTGAATTGGAAAGATTGATGGTAGATCTTAATGCAGTTATAATATATTTAAAATATTACTACATTTTTCACTGACATTTTGCTTGAATAATTTAATGAAATAACCGAAATTTTCTGTAATGATTGGTTATAAATATGATTACAGGTTTTAAAATCATTAAACAGTTTCAAGGGTCCTAACTCTCGAAACACCTACGAGCTTTAGGTACTAGGGTTCCACGGAACACTTTTCGGGAACAGCTGCTTTAAATAACAGCCAGTTCTTCAAGTTTTCACTGGAAATAGAACCTCAATGGTATAAACTTCATTTGTACGTACAATAACGTAGTGAATAATCTCTTAACAGATTTCTCGAATTCTTAGATAAATTCAAAATTTCAAAACAGAAAAATTACAAGAATTTCCTGAGCATATGGGTTCAATGTTAAATGGTGTAACTGAGGAATTACAGAGAAAGAGACAAATTGAAAAAAAAAAAAATAGCCCGGACAAAAAGCAACTGAAAAAAAAAAAAACATCCGGAAACAAAGCACCAAAATAGAATCCATGTAAATACCACAAAGAAAAGAAGAAGAAAAAACGAATTATTAAGTTTTAATGTTAAAATTAAAAAAAAAAAAACGTACTGTTAATGACTGTTTAATGACATACCTGTATTGTTGTTGACGAGTGCCTGTTTAGGCAGAGGGGGTGCGATCTATGGCCAAGAATTCGACTTCTGCCACACCATACCTCATATCTGTTTATAGGACGGACCCATTCATTCATCCACAGATCGTAATTTTGACCTGAATTAGAGAACGATCGATCTCCAATCCAGTACCCCCAGAGGTATTAATTTGTTATGGGGACATGGAGGACTTTTACGGCTCGACAGATTTAACGTGCATCAGTCACTTTACTACACGGGGAGTCTTCGGCCGGCGTGGTTCGAGCCCACGAACTCTCGGACATGGGCCCAACACCCTATCGACCAGGCTATCCCGGCCTTTAATGACATATATGAATTTAATGACTGTAACGATCGGTATATGTGTATTTTGAGATTTCTGATCTTAAGTTAGTAAAACGGTAAATGTGATTAAGTAATAACAACAAAATAGGTTTAAATAATTCTTGCTTTTAAAAAAAGCCAGTTATAATCAAAATGGAACTGATTTTTATGTAGATATACTGCCTCAATTAATTAATCTTGACATTTTTTATTTTAATTAATGTTAAAGTTGTGAAAGGTTTTTGGCGGTTCGTTTTGTTAGACTTAATGATTGACTTGAATCATATATTGAATAGGACTTGAATCATATATTTTTATTGCGTGCTCTTGGTTATCATATTAAGTAGTATATACATTTACATTATTGAAAAATAAGAAACAAAATTGAGATTTTGGCCCAATTGTTCCGGTTTCTGGAGAGTGTTCTTCTCTTTTTAAAATCTTTTCCTCCCCTACTTCAGGGGACATTTCAGGTCTTCCTCACTCATCTGATCCTCAGGCCAGGGGCCATCCTCTTGCGTAGGAGTCAGAGCTTTGACAAAGCTCTAATAAGTATTAATTTATAATTAGTGTAAAATAAGACTTAATTTCAAAAATTAAGTATTAATTTTTTTACTTACTTAGTAAAAAATTAATGAACTTAATTTATACTTAGTAAAAAAAAAAAAAAAAAACTCTTTTCTATAACAAGTGTGTTTTGAACATTTTTTAGAATTTGTATTTATTATTATTTAAGGGGAATTCGATTTTTATTTTATAGATTATACTTTGCAAATTAATAATAAATGTTAGCTGAAAAGCAAATATAGCTTTTCAGTAATACATTTGATGGCACGTCTATGACCTCATTAAACAATTTTTTTTGAAAAAATGGCACGTTGGTGAATAAAGGTTCGCCACCCCTGCTCTAACATAAAAAATACTTTTTTCTTTTGTTGACAACTCACCTCCACAAACTTTCCATTACATAGAGTTCCATTTCGTGTCCATTTACGCCTATTCAATAGCGAAGTAGTACCTCTTTTTGCTGAAAAAACGAAACGGCATCTTGATCACTGCTCGGTAAATTAAAAATCACCACAATTTTTTTTACGATGTCTTAAATGTAAAAAAATAAAATACTTTATCACGCGATTTCAGTGGCGTAGATTTAATGTATGCGGTAATTTTTATTTATATATATATATATATATATATGTTCGAATAATTAATAAATACGTTATGTTCGGGATCAAAGACCAGAATGGTATCGTACATTAAATTTAAAAAATAGTTATTAAAGGTGCTTTTTTATGTGCTTTTTTTCCTATGCTTTTATTGCAATCCTTTTTTTTTTTTTTTTTTTTTTTTAAACTTTTTCCACAGGCATTTTTTTCTGTAATTCGCATTATAAGTATTAGAATTTAGATTTTTACTGAGCTAAGACGAAATTCGAGTACAAAAAATTTAAAGACTTTGAATGCAATTCTAGGTATTTGAAAAAGCCGAGACCCTATTATGGACTTCTGAGTCGTTTAAATATCATAATTTTGTAACTTTTTTTTTTAAATTATGCTCTGCAGTTTGGCTTTTGAAAAATAAATATGTAATTAGAGGTCATCGACTGGAGCACCCCAAATTATAAATTGATTCACTGATTGCTTGATTCGCTGATTCTACTCTGAAACATTGATTCACTAATTTTCCTTCTTAATATTAACTACAAAGGGTGAATATTAGAGGGGCATTTTTAAAATATTTAACTAATAAGCAAAATTTAATTTCTTAAAAAATGTTTAAAAAAAGGCTTGCAATCTAGTGAAAATGCTTGCAAACTGGTTACAGTTTTAATTACTTAGTTGTTGTTTGAATGACCCTTCCCCCTCCCTATGACTGAATGCCTGAGACCATTACTCCTCCTCCCCTCTCTCTACACGTTACTGTATTATATTAATTATCAGAATTTGAATTGAATGAATATTCTTGTTATAGTCACTAATGGGCGGGGGAAGAATGATGTTTATATCCCCCCTCCCTTTGTTATTTGGTAATCTCTTAAAGTACCCCTCAATATTTCAGACAAATAGAGAAAATTTTTATGAATTATTACAGATATAAAATCATAAAAGGTAAAATCTAGGAAGAGATTAATCTTTTTTCAGATGTTTGGTCAATTTAAAAATTATTTTTTGTTATGTGTGACATTTAGAGAACTAGTATGATTATGCTTTTTAACTCCGCCCTAATTAAAAATTAGACGCCTGCGACGAAAATGGCGCAGCACATAAACAATTCTCAAAACAAAAATAAAACTAAAAAAAAAAAAAAAAAAGTTCTTATTTTTATTGTAATTATAATTATTATTTTATTTATTTTTTGAATAAGAATAATAGTTGTATGAAGATTTTAGCGCTTTGATGTATTTCTGTTCTAAAGTGCAAGATTTATTTTTCACAATCTAATAATTCAAACATTTTGTATTTTTTAAACTACCACTATTTACTAAAAATTTTTTTGCAAAGTATATATATTTAATACAATGCATAATGAAATAACTATTTATTAAATAGTCTTGGTGGGAGGACGTTTGGAGAGATCCACGATCACTACAATCGTGGATCTCTCCAAATCAACCCCTAAATTGGACAAATGTCCAACCAAACACTGACACGTCTTAACAAAACTAATGACCTCTCAAGAGAGCATTTAATGAATTGTTTTGCCTTAGAACAAATTATTTTATCATCAAAATTTTCAACTTCTGTTTATTTTACCCCCCCCCCCCTGGTAAGGAGCACCGCGAAATCAACACTTCGCGGTTTCCCCGCAGCAGGATCCAGCTCTAATTTCCAGTTCTAAACTCTAATTTCCAGGAATAAATATTTTAAGTTGAAACCGATGGGTTAGAAATAGTAATGTGACTCGCTGTTGGACCGGTGGAGAGGAAAAAGATTTAAATAAAAGAAAAAGAGCACCGAAACAAAAAGCCTGGGGAAAAAAGGCACTTAGATAGTAATTCTTTTTAAATTTAACAACCGATTCAGTTCGGCCCGTTCAGGCAGAATTTAATGTGATATTTAAATATTTATTCGAATGAAATTGGATATTTTAAAAAATTAATAAATATATAAGAGTTAATTTAAAGTTTATGGAATGGAACTTTCCTCACTTCATACTATTTTAGCAAACCGATAATTAGCAAATGATTACACTTATTGTTTGTGTTACACTAATATACAAATAATACTTTTTCAACTAATTTTTTTATAAAGTTGTATTAAGCTGTATATAATTATATACAAATAATACCTTTTTCTCTTAGTTATATTTTTAAATGTAGTATAAAATAGAAATACTAAACCATTTTCTTTAATATTTTTTATTTATCAAAAGATAAAACCCGGAGATACAACAAATTGATTAATTGTTTATAGCAATATAATTACATAATACAATATAATTTATATAATTATATTTGCAATAAAAAATATGTAAAGTTTTAAAAATCTCTTTCATTCGACTTCAAATTAAAGTATGTTTCTTAATTTTAAAAAAAAATCTAATTGCATTCGAATAATTCTTTCAATGCTTCTTTTCCGCGATACATCGGGCCGCTTATTATGGAGTCTAATTTTCTTATTAAAATTTCCCTTATTCAAAGTAGTGAGTGAATAAAATTTCAAACGTACCTCTTTAAATGATTTCAAAACCTGCAAGCAATTTTTCTTTAAGCCTGTTTAATATACATTTTAATTTCATAGCGCTCACTTAAATCAAGTCACCAGAAGAAAAAAAAAATAAATAAATAAAAATGGATTCCGGAAAAAAAGAGCACAGAAAAAAGTACTACCTACAAAAGCACAATTTAAGATTACTGTGTAAAACCGGCTGATAAAGTAGTGTTGTGATGTTCTCTCTAAAAATCATATGAAATTAACGATCAATTCGATTCTGCCCAACGAGCCTGAATTAAAAATAAAATATATTTATTCGAATTCGGTTAGATATTTTAAAGGAATTTATAAATATGGGAGGAATAATTTGAAGTTTATGGTAAAGAACTTTTAACGCCTCCTTATAACTGAAAGCCTCCACTCGGTTTTTTATAGGTAGTACGATCAGACCACTGTGAAGGATATCCACTTAGCGAACGAGTGATTTAATACAGAATATAATGAAAATAAGAAAGTGGTAGCAAATATATATATGACTAAAAATTTATTTTATTTATGAATATTATTGGTTTGCCTTATTCACTTGTCAACCACTACAGATTCAATTCTCAAATATATAAGATAAATTTCTCTCAATTACTTTCATAAAAGGTTTTGTGTTCATGCGCACAACTGGTTCACTTCTTAAACAGTGTGCGCGGACTACTTATAAAAGACCGTGTGGAGGCTGACCGCCAAATAAAAAAACTTTTGATCTAGTAAAATGATCAGGTTTTCACACACAAAAAGTCTATCTTAATGGCTCGAGGGCATAACTTCATATAAGCTAATAAATTAGTGCAAATTGTAATTTCGATATTATAAGTTACGAAATCAGACACAAAAACGTACTTTCTCTTTTCTCTGAATAAGCATACCTTTAATCCAACAGATATGGATTCTGTTAAAACATGCCCCAAACAAGGAAATATGGTCTCAATAGAAAGGTTGATAATTTGGACCTCTTAATTATGTTAATTCTTCCTTTTGCGTATTTCGTCATACCTCAAGAATTTTTTAAACGGTTCCAAAAATCTTTGCACATAAATTTAAAATCCGCTAAACTAAAGATAATTTCATACAAAAAATTATTTTTACTGATTTTTTTTCATTATTTTATTTATTTATGATAAAAATTTTGATTTGTAATCTCTACAACCATTTAAATCCTTTAAAAGAACCTAACTTGGCAAAATCTAACTTAAATGGCAAAATACAAAATTTGTGCGAAATCAGTCGAATAGTTTCTGAGTGATCAAACTTTAAAAAATTTGTATACTTCAAATTTAATTTTTCAATATCTATTCCACTGTCTTAGTTTCGTGATCATTAGGTCAAAAGTTATTTAAGAAATTTAATTATTTGTTTATTTTTCTTTATTTGCTTATTTATTTATTTTATACTGCACATTTTTCAATATATATCTCCTATAATAGAGTATAATAATTTAACTCTGATCTGCCTGGGGGTAAATTTTAAAAGTATGTGCAGAAATGATGAAATGGTTTATTTATATACATGTTTTAAAATTACACTCGTTTAAAGTTTCTTTCTTTCTATACGAGTTTTATCTTGTGGCATTAATTAATTAATAAATTAATAATTACTTACAGTCGAATTACATTAAATTAAAGCACTCAGTTTTGCATTGCCGTCTTAACCCTTTCGAAGGCCGTGGGAAGTATACTTGCAACCACTTTTTCACCACTTTTAATTTAGGTTTCCATTTGTTAATAACTTCAGCCTTCTTGAAGTGCGTTTGAATAAAATTGGTAACCATTTGTTAGTTTAAAAAAACGTATAAAAGTTATAAAATACATAATTCCTTTTGAAGTTTGTAGCATTTATAAAATTTATGTTATAAATAGGGAAAAATAAAAGTCAATAAGTTCCTAATAGGTCGTGTTAAATACATTCACCACCAAAAAAATGGCATTATAGTAAACTAAATTAATATTTTTTTCTTATATCAATTACTATTCTTAAAGCAATTTCAATTCCAAAATACTTCAATTTACCTTTACTAGAAACAAATGGCACACTAAAGGGACTCCTTTTTTATGTGTTTTTTTCTCATTTTAAAACAGAAAAATGACAAGAATTTCCTGAACGTATGGGTCCACTGTAAAATAATGTAACTAAGAAATTGCAAAAAAAAAGTACGAATTGAAAGAAAAAGAAAAAAAAAATAGAGCTGACAAAAAGCAACTGGAAAAAAAAAACATCGGGAAACGAAGCACCAAAATAGAATCCATGTAAATACAACAAAGAAAAGAAGAAAGAAAAAAAGAATTATTAAGTTTTAATGTGAAAATTTAAAAAAAAAAAAAATTATTGTTAATGACTGTTTAATGCCATATGAATTTAATGACCGTTGCGATCGGTATACGCGTATTTTAAGATTTCTGATCTTAAGTTCATAAAGCGGTAAGTGTGATTAAGTGATAACAACAAAACAAAATCGGTTTAAATAATTCTTGTTTTTAAAATGAGCAAGTATAATCAAAATGGAACTGATTTTTATGTAGATATACTGCCTCAATTAATTAATCTTGACATTTTTTATTTTAATTAATGTTAAGGTTGTGAAAGGTTTTTGACGGTTCGTTTTACTAGACTGAATGATTGACTTGAATCATAATTTGATTAGGACTTGAATCATATATTGAATAGGACTTAAATCATATATGTCCTGTCTTCCTCACCCACGTGACCCTCAGGCCAGGGCTCATCCTCTTGCGTGGGAGTCAGAGTGTCAACAAAGGTCTAATAAGTATTAATTTATAATTAGCAAATAAACGTAATTCCTACTTAGTAAAAAAAAAACTCTTTACTATAACAAGTGTGTTTTGAATATTTTTTAGATTTTATTTTTATTATTATTTAAGTGAAATTCAATTATAGATTATACTTCGCAAATAAATAATAAATGTCAGCTGAGAAGTAACTATAGCATTTCGGTAATATCCATTTTATAAATACAATAAACAGGCAATTATTTTATATTATTTTTATTAAAATGTGTTGAAACATTAGTTTCTTATAAATTTTTCATTGTACTAGCATTTATTGAAATTATTTAAGAAAGTGCGGAAAAGGATTATAAGGAAATTCTAAGCTTAAACAAAATTATCTAATTAATCTAAATTAGCAATTATATATTTTAGGAAGTGATTTTTTTATGCCCTTTTTTCCGGGGCTCTTCCTTTCGCCTACCTTTGAGATCATATGACTAAAACGTGACATACTTTGAAAGATATTGAAAATGCTGCTATTATTAGGAATTATAAATATTTATTTCTTCATAAAAGACACTTTGAACTGTCATCGATAAAATATTCTTCAAAGACAGACGAAATCAGCAGATTTTCTAAATTTCAGAACTTTGATTGAAAAAAATTGCATTTATTTTCTTCAATACCTCACATTGCTTAAATGGATGACCTTGAAGAGACATCTATTTTGAGAGGTTGGATATTGACATTTTGGAAATGGAATTCATAGAATTTCTGGAAATTCCAACGTAATGATCAAGTGCGAAGAAGAATTGAATAATAATCTTAACGAAGAAGAATTGAATAAAATAATGATGTAAAAAAAATTGCATGTATAATTAATAAGTGAGTATACATATAAAATAAAACAATTTTAAGTGTACAGATTCCTGATATTGTTTTTTAAAAAAAAAAAATAAACATAATCCCTGTAGAATGGAATTCTTTGAAAATTGTTTTTGATTGCCATTTTGAATAGTTGTTTATAATGTATAATTATCGTGTTTTGAAACGCAAAAAGTACATTAAGGAAACCTGCTGAGGACGTGATTTATTTTCCTCAAAAATAAATAACTGAAAAGAAATAAAGCAAATAAGATTTTGAGTAATACTGATGCATCTAATTTTTTATAGCATAAATTGCCAATAATATATAAAGAAATTGCGAATAATATTTTTCATAACGAATAAATATTAAATTACATTAAATTTAGGGTGCTACTTGATTTTCACACCGACCGTTATTAAAAATATGCCAAGAATAAAGCCAAGTTAGAGTTATTCGCATTTAGTTTGTGGCGCATCTCCGCGATTGCTTTCAATATTTTATTTTATAACCGTCGTTGAACAGCCGACCCAAGGCTTTCAATATTAAATCAAAAGGCTTGTCTTTCCCATAGGATTTTGCCACATGAATTTCACAAGATATTCAAAGACTGTAGAAGATGACAAGCTGTGCCTTTTTGCCTTTTGCTCCTAACATAAAAGATACTTTTTTTTTTTTTGTTCACAACTTTTTTACATTGCAACTCACCTCTACAAACTTTCCATTACATAAAGTTCCATTTCGTGTCCATTTACGCATATTCGATAGCGTGGTAGTACTCAGGGCTAAAGAGAATAGAAGGGCTGGTTCACTCCTTTGAAGTATCTCTCGCCGCGCCGATCCTCCGACGTCACTCTAATGACGTCACTTTGGCGCAAAGCTCGCACTTTTACTTCAAGAACGGAGCGTTTGGCCTTACTAGCACTAACTATTATTGGATCATTTCTTTTTGCGAGATACTCGTATTCTAAGACATTTGTTATTTTCTATAATGACTTTCCTCAGTTTTTGCAGTGATTTTACAAGAATTTAAAACTATTATCGAAATGCCAGTTTGCGCGATTGCAACTTGCAAAAATTCTGATACAAAAACAAAAGGAAAAAGTATAATTTTTCGCGTGTTCCCTAAAGTAAATGAACAACTATGTAAAGAATGGATTCCGAAATGACACAGTTAATATAAAACAGCAATGCGTTTATTCTGTCGTAAAGAGCTTTTATAAAAATTCATTATCTAAATAGAAAACGCCTCGTTACTTCATAAAGAAAGGCAGGTGAAAAGAATTAAAAAATGGATAAAGTCAAAGAATATTAAAATGTAAATAAAAAGTATAAATAAAATATATAGTATATAGTTGAAATTCTCCTAATTTCATAACATATTTTTTAATGTAGTTATTCTAAATATTTATGGTTTTTTTTAAAAATTATATTCTCTTCAATTTAAATATCTATAAATTATATCATCGTAAATTTAAATGTCTATAAACAATTGCAAAATTTCTAATGTCATTATGAACCTAAATTATTATTTCGTTTCAGTAATTAGCGTTTAAGGTTGATGTTTCCTAATGATTAAGTATGAACAAATTGCTATTAACGACATATTTTAAAATCAGGGATTCTAAATTTAACTTAACTTATCGTTATAAAAGAATATGTAGATAAAAAAAGTGCCGATATATGCCTTCATTTTTCTTAATAGTTAAAGTTAAAACTGAACTTTTTAAAATAAAAATACTTTTATGCATCTAAATACAGAGAGGCTTGTCCGCCTCTCTGTATTTAGATGCATAAAAGTGAATGAGAAGTGCTTTGAAATCAATATTATCTGAGAACAGTGATTTATTACTCTATTGGCCGAAGGTTAATAAAGAAGCTATTATTTTACGCTTTGTAAATGAATGACGAAAAGCCAGAATTGAAATAATGAACGAATTCTTAATTTTTATTTTGCTCAGCAGAAAGTATAAATTAAAATGATATTAGTAGGTAATCGAACTAAAATTAAAAAGAAAAAGGCCGACAATGAACAAAAACTCTGAAGATTTATATTAGCATAACATATTTTTGCAATCTATCGTCATTAGATTTGAGAGAATATCACAACCTCTTCTACCTCTTGATCCGCCGTTGTGTAGCATATGAAAAAAAAATTAAATGATTTTTAATAGCTATCACTTTTATTTAAAAAAGTTATTTGTATGTATTTTTAAATGTTAATTATCAAAGGGAGGAGCGAAAAACTTCAAAGTAGTCAATGCGCTTCAAATCTCTGATATCTATACATTGTAGGTAGGCGGGGAAAGAAGTGAAACTCGTTCTTATTGTAAGTAATCAGAATATGAAGTTGACGACCATTTTAATGCGGGTTGTTAAGCCAATTTTTATTGTAAGTAATTATTCGAAAGAAATTAAATTTTTTTAAGAAATTAATAATAATTTTGACACAGATGAGACAAGGGTGTCCCTTTCATATTGTTCTTTTTTTCTGACTCTCCAATTACAAGTAAAAATATATTTCGGTATTTTTTAATTATAAGAAAACAGTCTAATAGTTACAAACTAAATCTATTTGATTATCGAAATTATATTTGTACTAAAATATAAAATCCAAAAAAAGTAGTTCGTAAAACCTTTTTTTCCTTCAGATTAAAAAAATTATCAATAATTGATTTTGTAAATGAAAGAAATTTCAAAGATGAATAACTGTTTTTTTAGATCTAAATAAATGCTAATTTGAAAAATTATTGTTAGGAGTTGAGCCTGGTTGGAAAATTTTACCTTTAACGTAAAACAGGACGCTGGTATCGGACGCTGTAATCATGAATTATTAAAATGCTAAAGATTAGGCCAAAATAAATATTATCGATTATCGAATAGATCAGGCCAAAATAAATATATCTATTTATTTTGGCCTGAATTAATGTAAAATAACGAGAGAGAAAGAAAAAAAAATAGTAGTAAAAATTCTTTGTCAAAGGTCTTAAGCAGCTCTAAAATTGTTCCAAATTTCAATAAATAACACAATAATATTGTATTGTTTGTGATATTATAATAATACACTAGAATTAATACTTTTTCATCTTATTATATTTTTTTTTAAATTTTGTAATAAAATGAAATGTGATATCTTTTTTTTAATATCCTTAATTTATTTAAATAAATTAAGTCCCTGAGAGATTATTGTTAATTTGTTTAATAGATGCGTTATTTATATTTATAATATTATAGATTATATAAAAGCATTACATTAACAGTTCCTCTCATTCAACTTCAAACGAAACCTTGTATATTAATTATTTTTTAAAAATATCTAATTATGTTCGAATAATAAATAAATACGTTACATTCGGAATCAACGACCCGAATGGAATAGAACATTAAATTAAAAAAATAGTTATTAAGGGTGCTTTTTTTCTGTACTTTTTTCCCCGTTCTCTTAATGCTTGTTTTGTCATTATAAATCGATTCGCTGATACTACTCTGATTCATTGATTCGCTTCCTTTCTCCTCTAACTCATTGATTTACTTTCTTTATCCTCTCGTTTACTCACTCCATAGGGTGGAGTCTACCCCTATAGGATGAAGTCCATAGGGTGGTCTATACCATAGAGTTGATATACTGGGTTGATATTTCAACTCTATGGTCTATACCCCTTTTCGTCAGATTGACAAGGCTTTATTAACATACGTAATAAAAGCATTATGCTTGTTAATTTCTCCAGAAAAGTAAAAATCTTCATAAAAATATGTGTTCTCAACTTTTTATTAAACAAACTTTAAAAAGTTTAGATTAGGGACGTGCTGAGGTATGTAGTTGCCTCTTAGGAGTGTAAATACAGTAATTCCTAAAAGACTTAAAAGAAATCTACTGAAACAAAAAAAATTGACGAACGATGTATGTTCATAACAATTTAAATGTATATTTTAAATATTTTTTATACAAGTGTACCGAACTTATTATTTTTTTTTAAACTAATTATTTCCTTAAAAATAAGTTAAATTTTTTTAAATGTAAAAATATTTAAATTTTAATTACTTGAATCATTTTTTAATTTGCTTGAAAATCCTACCTTTTTTTTCTAAAAGATAATGCTTAAGCCAAATATTTACCTAATTAGCAAAATTTAATTCCTTAAAAAAATGTTTGCATCCAGTGTCAAATTTAAAGTTTTAATTTACTTAGTTGTTGTTTGGATGCCCCCCCCCCTCCCTTTGACTGAATGCCAGAGGCCATTGCCCCTTCGCCCCTCTTTCTACATGTCACTGATATTAGTTATCAGAATTTAAATGAATATATTCTTGTTATAGTGATCAATGGGTGGGGGAAGAATGATGCTTATATCCCCCCTAACTGCGTTATTTTGAAATCTCTTAAAGTACCCCTCAATATTTCAGACAAATGGAGAAAATTTTTATGAATTATAACCGATTTAAAATCATAAAAAGTAAAATCTAGAATTTAAAAATTATTTTTTGTTATGTGTGGCAGTTAGAGAACTAGTATGATTATGCATTTTAATTCCGCCCTACTCAAAAATTAGACATCTGCGACGAAAATGGCGCAGCACATAAACAATTGTTAAAACAAAAATGAAACTTAAAAAAAAGTATCTATTTTTATAATTTTTTTAATAAGAATAATAGTTGTATTGAGTTTTTGAGTGTTTTTAGATGTATTTCTGTTCTTAAGGGCACGATATATTTTTCAAGATATCATAATTCAAACATTTTGTATTTTTTAAACTACCACTATTCAATAAAAATATTTTTGCAAAGTATATATATATAACTTGTTGCCTAAAGGAAATAACTATTTATTAAATGATCTACCTGAAGTGATTATTAATAGATCCTTAAAATGGACTACTGTCCACCAAACACTGACAAGTCTTAACATAATTAATAATTTATTTCAGAGATCATTTAACAAATAGTTTTGCCTTTGAACAAAAATATTTTTTCAACTTCTTTTTTTCCTTACAACTTTTACAATTATCAATTTTTTCAACTCTTGTTTATTTTACTAGCTCCCCTCCCAGTAAGGAACTGCTAGTTGGTCTACGTGAATTCAATGCTTTGCGGTTTCTCGCAGGCTCCTGCTGCCTTCGGCAGCTTTACTCTAATTTCCAGGAATAAATATTTTAATTGGAAATCGGTGGGTTATAATAAGAAATAATAATTTGATTCGCTGTTGGACCGGTGGATGGAAAAAAGTGTAAAAGAAAGGAAAGAAAAAAAAGCACTGAAACAAAAAGTCTGGGAGAAAATGCACTTTTCAGTAATTATATCAATTTAACAACTGATTCAGTTCTTGCAGCTCAGGCAGAATTTAGTGTAATATTTAAATATTTATTCGAATGAAATTGGATATTTATAAAAAAATTAATGAATGTATAACAGTTGATTTAAAGTTTAAGGAATGAACTTTCTCCACTTCATGCTATTTAGCAAACTGATAAGGATATATAATAGTTCAAAATTTAAATTATTACACTTATTGTATTGTGTTTTACACTGATATACAAATAATACCTATAAAACTAACTCTTTTTTATAAAGTTGTATTAAACTGCATATAATGATACGCAAATAACGCTTTTCTCTTAATTTTATTTTTAAATGTAGTATGAAACAGAAATACTAAACCATCTTCTTTAATATTTTTAATTTATCGAAAGATTAACCCCGGAAAGACAACTAAGTGATTAATTATTTATGACAATGTTATACATTATATAATTATATTTACAATTAAAAATATGCAAAGTTTTAAAAGTCTCTTTCATTCGACTTCAAATTAAAGTATGTTTTTTAATTTAAAAAAAAAATCTATAATTACATTCGAATAATTATTTAAAAACAATAAATTACTGTTCAATGGCCTGAATAGCAAGCTAAATTTTCATATCACTAAATGAGGTGATTTTTTTAAAGCTTTATTCCCAGTGCTTTTTTTTATTTTGCGTTTTTTTACACGCTTTTCTTTCAATGCTTCTTTTCCGAGATTCTTATTATGGAGACAAATTTTCTTATTAAAATTTCCCTTATTCAAAGTTGTGAATGAATAAAATTTCAAACGTAAACGATTTCAAAAGCTGCAAACAATTTTTCCTAAAGCCTGCTTAATGTACCTTTTAATTTCAAACATTCACTTAATCGAATCACCGGAAGAGGAAAAAAATTATGGATAACAGAAAAAGGAGCACCGAAAAAAGTGCTAGAAAAGCACCCTTTCAGATTACTGTGCAAAACTGTCTAATAAAGTGGTGCTGTGATGTTCGCTCTAAAATTCATATGAAATTAACGATCAATTCAATTCTGTCCAACGAGCCCGAATTAAAAAAAAAATTTTATTCGAATTCGGTTAAATTTTTCGAAGGAATTTATAAATATGCGAGGAAAAATTTGAAGTTTATGGTAAAGAACTTTTAATGTTTTATCTCTATGCAGTGCGCCAAGAAAATAAAGAAAACTTTTGATCTAGTATAATGATCAGACTTTCACATACAAAGAGTCAATCTTAAAGGCTCGAGGACCTAACTTCATATAAATTAATAAATTAGTGCAAACGATATTTTAAGTAGCGAAATTAGACACAAAAACGTACTTTCTCTGTATAAACATTCCTTTATTCCAACAGATATGGAATCTGTCCCGTTAAAACATGCCCCAAGCAAGGAAATGTGGTCTCAATAGAAAAGTCGATAGTTTGGACCTCTTATTTATGTAAATTTTTCTTTTGCGTATTTCGTCATACCTCAAGAACTTCTTAAACGAATCCAAAAATCCTTGCACACAAATTTAAAATTCGTTTAACCAAAGATAATTTCATACAAAAAATAATTTTTACTGATTTTTTTTATTATATTATTTATCTATAATAAAAATTTTCATTTGTAATGCATACAACCATTTAAATCCTTCAAAAGAATCCAACTTTAAATGTCAAAATACAAAATTTGTGCGAAATCAGTCGAATAGTTTCTGAGTGATCAAACTATGAAAAAGTTGTTTACTTAAATTTTTATTTTTCAAGATCTATGCCACCGTCTTAATGCATGATTTTTTTTCATTATTTTATTTATCTATTATAAAATTTTGATTTGGAATGTATGCAACCATTCAAATCCTCTAAAAGAATCTAACTTTAAATGGCAAAATACAAAATTTGTGCGAAATCAGTCGAATAGTTTCTGAGTGATCAAACTTTAAAAAAGTTGTATTCTTAAAATTTAATTTTTCAAGATCTATTCCACCGTCTTAGTACGTGATAATACTATCATTAGGTCAAAAGTTATTTAAGATATTTAATTATTTGTTTATTTTCATTTATTTGATATTGTGCATTTTTCAGTATATATCTCCTATAATACTGTATAATAGTTTAACTCTGATCAGCCTGGGGGTAAATTTTAAAAATATGTACAAAAATGATGAAATATTTCATTTAAATGCATATTTTTAAATAAATCACTGGTTAAAATTTATTTATTTTTATACGAGTTTTGTTCTACTACATTAATTAACTTTTAAATTAATAATTAATTACATTCGAATTACAATTACATTAAATTCCAGCATTATAATTACATTAAATTAAAGCACTCAGTTTTGCATTGCCATCTTAACCCTTTCGAAGACCGTAGGAAGTATACTTACCACCACTTTTTTACCACTTTTAATTTAGGTTTCCATTTGTTAATAATTTCAGCTTTCTTGAAGTGCGTTTGAATAAAATTGGTAACCATTTGTTAGTTTAAAAAAAACGTATAAAAGTTATAAAATACATAATTCCTTTCGAAGATTGTATCATTTATAAAATTTATTTTATAAATAAAGAAAAATAAAAGTCAATAAGTTCCTAATAGGTCGTGTTAAATACATTTACCACAAAAAAAATGGCATTTTAATAAACTAAATGAATTTTTTTTCTTAAATCAATTACTATACTTAAAACATTTTCAATTCCAAAAATACTTTAATTTACCTTTACTAGAAATAAATGGCCCATTAAAGGGACTCCTTTTTTCTGCATGTCTTTTTCTCATTTGTGCTCATTATTTTCTGTGCTTTTAACCAAAGCTATTTTCCCTATACTTTTCTTCATTTATTAAATTATTACTCCTAAAACTTTATTTAGACATAGCATGGCCCTTAAAAATTATAAAAGTAGATAGGATTCCCTAAATTCATCACTTGGGTATGTATAAGGGAATGAGAAGAATCAGTTATAAATTTAGTAGAACAGAATGTGAGTAAACAAATGAATAAGAAGCTATAAATCAATGTGAGTGTGAAATAAGAATACCAGAGAGGGACAAACGCACACCGCATGCAACTATCTTCAAAACAAGCCTATAAATAAGAATAACCACAGCTCTCTTCTTCCAAGAAACAGGCAAGGTCTAACTAAACAGAGGATGCACCATATATGAAATGGAGGAATGACTTGAAGTGAAATATTTAAAGAAAAATACCGACTGTAACTTAAAACTGAGCAGGAAATTCCAAGTATTTGGACAAGAAAATAAGCTATACAGTTCATTGCCCTTCATAGAAATTAATCTCGAAAATTATAGCATTTGGTGTCACTTAACAAACAGTTCTTGTCGAAAATATCCTTAACGCTTTGAAAGTTCCAAAAATTAAAAAAAAAAAGAAAAAATCAAAATTAAATGAATAAATAATTATAATTGTGACACTCAACAATTCAAAACGACAGGAAAAAAAAATGAGTATTATGTAGTAGCGTGTAAAATAAGGGGGGAGGGGTGGGTGAAGGTGAGCATCTAATCAACGACAAAAAACACTAACATTATTAGTTTAAAAATTAAGATCCTTACTTTGAAATTAAATTTTTTAACGGGTAAATATTCGGCTCAAGGAAAATATTTTATGAAGAACATAATATGATTTTAAAAGAAATTTAACAATGAAATTATTGGATGGTTAAATAAAGAGAAGTATCACCCATAAGAACTAAGTATTCTTTTTGTTTGAGGACGAGTTACTTATATTTCCAGCATGCAATGTCTCTTTCTACTTAGTACCTACCTCAATGATCTGGAATCTAAAGATTTCGCTGTGCAAATTATCTCTTATAGTATTTTCGTATTTTAGTATGGATTGCTTGTATTATACTACCACAAATTGCTTTTGTCTCGAAGCCTTTATCTAATATAGAGAAATAATTTTCAACATCAGCTTACACCGTTCTCTCCATTGCATTCAATATAATACATTCATACTTTCCATTCCTTACAATAATAATTTCAATAATAATTCATTTTTTATGTTCAAATTATTCTGAATTTTGAAAAATTTTACAGAGATAGTACAAAATGGTTAAAGGACACAAAAAAACGCATCGAAAAAAAGCTCTTAAACAGCAAGAAAAAAAAACATAGTAGAAAAATGCTGAAAAAAACATAGAAAAAGCATCTTTTTAGCATTTATATAAATAAGGCCGAGTTGATTCGAGGGGCTGTTAAGCCTGAATTTAATGTACTTAAATATTGGCTGAAAGTAATTAGAAAATTCTTAAATGCCAATTAATTTAATGTTGTAACAGAACTATACTAACTTTAAAACTGAATTACCACCACGCCATCTTGTGGCGAAACTTTTGAGTTGAACTGCGGCAACCGATTGGAGAACATCTCCAAATTAAACTCTCCGTTTAGTGTTATGTGAGTTTCGTTTTGTTAATATGTTTTTTTTAGTAATTTGTAACTGTTTTCTGTGCTCTGCTAGTAACTATATAAATAAATAATTTCAGAGCTAGCCCGGTATTTTGTTTTCTTATTGTTTATTGGAAAATGGTTACAAATTTTGGCGCCCAACGTGGGGCCACGAACAGAATTTTTGTTTAAAATATCCGCTTTATTTTGAAGAGCCCGCTTTCAAAATTTTAGTATTGGTTGCTGGAGATCAACTCCATTTTTTAGGTTAAGACTGCTAGTCTTACATATGAAGAGTGTGGCGGAATAAAACACAGTGGATGATAACCACGAGCAATGCTGCTAGCATTTCTGAAAGCTTCTTCCTAAGGAGTTAAGATAAGTGTTAAAATTTTATTATTCTTGAGATAAATGTTAAAATGCTGCTAGCATTTCTGAAAGCTTCTTCCTAAGGAGTTAAGATAAGTGTCAAAATTTTATTATTCTTGAGATAAATGGTAAAATAAATTGCTTCTCGTAGCAAGTATTTTTAACAATAAAAAGATTTAAAATTGAGAAAGCGAACCAGCTTTCCTTGGAAGAACAAGTTCTATTTTTGGAAATTAATTTTAAATGTGTTATAGTGTATAATTAATATAATTTTGCTTCTATTAGCAATTAGTATGCACATTTGAAGAATAGTATATAAAGAAGTTTGTTATTTCTGATGTGTAATTTATTAACTTAATTCTCTCTTAGACTGAGATAGTTTCATCAAATCTTTTTATATTCAAGTGCCAAATTGTAAATTCTTGTGTTATTGAGAAATATTTTAGTTACGTTGTGTGAATGGTAAATATTTCTAACTGCGTAGAGAAACTTAAGTTATTGTTTCAATATATGTGTTGTGAACGTAAAAATATTGCTTAAAATATATCATTTGTTATTTGTTATATTGAATTTAAGTGAGAATATTTAAGTGTTTTGAGTGAAAATACAATTTATTCATTGAAACTTAGTTAATCTTTTATAATAAGAGCAAGCAGCTCTGTTAAATATTAAGTTGAAGGTCACTCCTCAAGTAGCTGCGATAAATCAGTGGATAGCGCATCACGGGAAAGTTTTATTGCATATTAGTCATACATGTTTTAAAAGTAATTTGAAGTGGTGAAGAGAAATATTTTATGTCAAAAGTTTATATTTCATTCTCTTATTAAAATAAGATATACACTTATTCTGGCGCAGATGTTATTTTTTGATTTTCAAGCCAGACTTATATTTTAAGCACATTCTTAATACTTAATGGTTTTGATGATAATAAGTTATGGAATTGATTTAGTCATGAAGTAATTCTCATTAATTTTATGAAGGATAAATATAAAGTGTGTTTTATTCGTTATATTTTTTCCTATTGACTACTTATATGTAAGTTAACCTAAGGAATGATATTGGGTTAAAATTAATGATATCCGCTTGTTTTAATTTAGGAATGTTAATTTACTTTGGCTTTGTTGATGAGTGCTTTAAATAGTAATAGAGTTAAAAGTGACTGATATCTTGAGTTACATTAGGTGTATAAAATGCTATTATTTTTATAAATATTTGTATTATTTTAAAGGCGTTAAATTTCTTTTGCGTGTTTTTTAAGTTAAGAAAAGCGTTGCAAGTGCTCATGTTTATTGTTAAAAATTAAAATATTTAAAAAAAGAAAAAAAATAAGTAAAACACATTGAAACTTGCAAATATGCTTATAATTTGCATTTAAAGGGGTAATTTCTATATGTGCATACTGAAGTTGATTTTGAAAATTTATCAGTTTTACCAGTTTTCCTCTCTTTTGAAAATATTGGTTTGTTTTATTATTATGTAGTTGTTTCACATGTTTTATTTACAAAGTAGTTGTGATTTCAATGTTACAATTGTAGGGGTTATTATTATTTCTTTTTTTAAAAAAAAGGTATTTTATTACTTGATTGGGTAAATTTATAAAAAAAAAACAAATTTTGTGAAAGAGATTACCTGCAAGGACTAAAAACTGAATAAAAAAAAAAAACAATATCTGAACGATTAAAATATATATTGCAACGTTTTCCCTCCCCCCTGACTCCACAAATAACAATGACTTACTTAGCCAAGGCCCGTAAAGACGATTTAAAAACTTTATCCATTGAATTGGGCTTGGAGGTAAGTGATACTATGCGCATTATTGATTTAAAGGAACTTATCCTGAAATCTGACACTTACGATGAAGAATTCACTAAAACCCTTCTTGATACTATAATAGAAACTAGACATCAAACAGAAAGTGATAACAAAGAATTAGAGGAGCGTAAAAGACAAGAGAGTGAACAGTTGTTAGAGATCGAACGCTTGAAGTTAAACTTGGCGGCTGCTAGCTCAAACCCTACTTTTGGCACATTTGCTTCAAAAGCAACTGCTGAAATAAATATACAACATCTAATTCCCAAGTTTAAAGAAACTTCTGATATTGCAGGCTACCTGCAAATTTTCGAAAGACAATGTCAAAAATTGAAGGTAAATGAAACAGACTACCTAACTCACCTTCTACCCCTCCTGCCTTTAGAAATTTCACAAATTATTTTACGTGAACCAAAAGACAAGTTGGAAGACTATCCGTACATAAAGAAAGTCCTGCTCCAGAGATTTAAATTGAACGCTGAATCTTTTCGAATTAAATTCACCACTCACCAGAGACTGCCTGGGACTTTATGGCAAGATTTTGGATATCAATTAAATAATTATTTGGAAGAATGGCTACATAGCCTAGATGTTACTGACTTTGAATCCCTCAAAGATCTGATGCTAACGGACCAACTTAAAAGAAGAGTGAGTAATGATGTTAGAGAACATTTCGTTGATTCTTGGGGTGCGATAAAAAGTTCGAGCGACTTGATGCAGACACTAGATGATTACGAAGCCGTACGTTTTCAGAACAAGAATCGTAAAGTTCAAGCCTCTGCAAGGCGGAATTATTCTCCCAAGCAAAATTATACAACCAGAAGTAGAACAGACTATCACCCCAGTGATATTCATAGAAACAATAAGACTTTTTCAAGTCATGGGGAGCAGCGAAGACAAGAAAACCGTTCTTTGGTATGTTATGGATGTGGTAAATCAGGTTTTACCAAGGCTAAATGTCCAGATTGTAATCCTTCGAGGCATGTAACTTCTTCTAATTTTGGAACTGTGCAAATCCGATCATGTGCTAACCGAACGGCTGTATTGCCTATTAGTATTGGAGGTGTGTCAGGTACTGCCTTCGCTGATAGTGGGGCAAGTCATTCCATTGCAAGTGAATCACTCTACCAAGTTCTGCAGCAACAGAATGCAGTATTTGAAAAAACGACACTGCAGGTGTCTTTTGCCGATGGTTTGGAATCGGAAAAAGAGGTACTTCGCACTGAACAAAGTATCCGTTTAGAAGGTAGAGAGTTCAGAAATTCATTAATAATTCTGCCTGGTGCTAAAAACAACTCCACTCTTCTAGGTATAGACTTTCTTCAAAAGGCTAAAATTGTGCTGAACCTTTTTGAAAACAAGTGGAGTTTTTCAGATGATCCTCGAAGAAAATATAATTTTGTGAAGCCCCATCAACATAAAGAACAGTCAGAAACTTCGATTGTAGTAAACAATTGCCAACTTCGCGAAAATGAAGGGCAACAATTGACTCCCTCGCAACGGTTGGAAACTGATGTACTACTGAAGAAATACCAGAGTGTCTTTGAAGTAGGGGGAGAAACTACCCCATTCATCGAACATCATATTAACACAGGAAACAGTCCTCCAATTTCCGTACCTCCTTATAGAATGAGCCCAAGTAAGAAAGAGCTGTTAAAACAGGAGCTCGATTCCCTCTTAGAACAAGGCATTATAGAAGAATGTGAAAGCCCATATGCCTCTCCTGTTGTTTTGATTCCCAAGTCTACTGGGAAAATGCGACTTTGCATCGATTATCGCAAACTGAATGCTCAGACTGTTCCCGACACGTATCCTATGCCACGCATAGACGATTTGTTGAATGAAGCGAAACCTACCCCATATATGTCAACTATTGACCTCAGGTCAGGCTATTATCAGGTAGAAGTGGCTAAACAAGACCAGCATAAGACTGCTTTTGTATGCCCTTTTGGCATATATAAATTCAACCGAATGCCCTTTGGCTTAAGAAATGCTCCGGCTACCTTTTCAAGGCTTATGGATAGGTTCCGTTCCGGATTGGATGACGTCTTTGCTCTATCGTTTCTGGATGACATCATCGTGCTGTCTCCTACATTTGAGAAACATTTATCAGACTTAGAGCAAGTTTTCAAACGGTTGACGTTGTTTAAGCTGAATGCTAATAGAGAAAAGTGCCACTTCTGTTGTGAAAAAGTTAAATATTTAGGCCATTACATAACCAACGAGGGTATATCTGTCGATCCTCAGAAGACTGCTGCCATAGCAGACATGCCATCACCAAAGACTGTCAAACAGGTGCAGTCGTTTGTACAGACATGCTCCTGGTATCGGCGTTATATTCCAAATTTCTCACAAATAGCTAAACCCCTGACCGATCTAACAAAGAAGAAAGCATTGTGGAAATGGGAAGCCGAACAAGAAAATGCCTTCCAAGATCTAAAAATGAAATTAACAAGCCCTCCTATTCTTAAGCAAGCTGATGGTACAAAACCTTTCGTTATTCGGACAGATGCTAGCAATGTAGCTATTGGAGCAGTGTTGCTTCAAGGGGAGAAGAATGAAGAACATCCAATAGAATATGCCAGTCGATTGCTGACCTCTTCAGAACGAAACTATTCTACTATAGAGAAAGAAGCACTAGCAGTAGTGTGGGCACTTAACAAGTTTAGAGGGTACGTTGAAAGCCAGTCCATCACAATCACTTCTGACCACCAACCATTGAAGTGGTTGATGACGCTTAAGTCACCGACCGGTAGACTCGCAAGATGGGCGTTACTAATCCAATCTTACAACCTGACAATTAATTACATTCCCGGACGTTCCAACTTTATTGCTGACTTGCTTTCACGACCCATTTGTGAACATTCAAGTACAGATTCCTGCCAAATCTGTGCTGTATCAATTGAAATTCCCACTACTACTCCAGCTCAATTACGTCAATCACAGCTAGAAGATGATGAACTTCGGAAGATCATTGAAGCTTTTGAGAAACCTGAGAAACCACTAGATTTTGCCACCTGGACTGGCCGTGGTTATATTATGAACCGAGGAGTACTATACCGGTACTCTCCAGATTCAGACGAAGAAGAGGCGCAACTGGTCATACCCCAACAAAGGAAAACAGAAATCCTTAAAGAATATCACGATTCTCCAATGTCAGGTCACTTTGGATCTGAAGGAACATTTCATCGTATCGCAAAAAGATACTACTGGGTTGGAATGAGAAAAGATATAGCAGAATATGTTAAAAGTTGTATTGAGTGCTGTCGCTATAAACCATCTAATCAAAAGCCTTCTGGGTTGCTTCAAACTCCTGTTTATGCTCAACGCTTTGAGACCCTGTCAATTGACCTCTTCGGTCCTCTTCCGGAAACACCAACTGGCGAGAAATGGATTTTTATTGTCCAAGACTGTGCTACAAAGTGGACAGAACTATTTGCGTTAAGGGAAGCAACAGCCAGAGAGTGTGCCACAACTCTCATGGAAGAAGTCTTACTTCGATTTGGGCTACCCAGAAAAATAATAAGTGACAACGGTGCTCAGTTTACAAGTGCTGTCATGCAACAGCTATGCTATATCCTGAATATAGACCAATGTCTGACTCCTGTCTATCATCCTCAGTCTAACCCTGTTGAAAGAAGGAACAGAGACTTAAAAACTCGGTTGGCCATACTTGTTGGTAATGACCATCAATCATGGAAAGAAAAGTTGCCATTCATAAGGTTTTCCTTAAACACAGCCAAATGTGAATCAACAGGACAATCTGCCGCCTTTCTCCAATTTGCACGAGAGTTACGAACACTTGATGATGTTAAACATGACATAAAAGCAGTTATTGAGAATGATAATTTCGTTCCGGAAATAACTCCTTATTTGAAACGCTTTGCCAGAACTGTACACCAAGTTCAGGAGAGAGTTGAGAAACATCAAGATAAACAAAAGAAATATGCTGATATGAGCCGCCGAGAAAATCCTATATTCAACCTTGGAGACAAAGTTTGGGTGAGGCTCCACCCGGTAAGCAAGGGTCATCAAAAGAAAACAAGCAAATTCATGCCGAAGAGAGATGGTCCTTACGTCATTGTTGCTATAAAATCTCCAACAACGTTCGATATTGCTGATCCCAATCAACCAGATAAAATTCTCGGCAAATATCATGTATCAGCCCTAACCCCATTTCAAGAACAGAATAAGTTTCGTGTTGCACATCAAATAACTCCAGTGGTTCCCTTGAGGAAAAGAGGACGCCCAAAACGTATACAAGATGTTCAAGTAGTTACACGGATTCCAACTACATCTCCACCTTCTGCACTAAATAGACATAAGAATGATCCTGACTCCTTGCCGAGACGTCTAAGAAGTCAGAGGGGGAGGTTGTAACAGAACTATACTAACTTTAAAACTGAATTACCACCACGCCATCTTGTGGCGAAACTTTTGAGTTGAACTGCGGCAACCGATTGGAGAACATCTCCAAATTAAACTCTCCGTTTAGTGTTATGTGAGTTTCGTTTTGTTAATATGTTTTTTTTAGTAATTTGTAACTGTTTTCTGTGCTCTGCTAGTAACTATATAAATAAATAATTTCAGAGCTAGCCCGGTATTTTGTTTTCTTATTGTTTATTGGAAAATGGTTACAATGTTAATTAAATGCTAATTAATTTAAAGTTCACGGAAGAAACTCTGTACGTTTCTAATTTATTAACTAAATGATTAGGACTCTAAACCAGCTCTAAAAATTATTTTAGTTCCAATAATTACACTTTTTGCGTTATGATATAATATTTGTCGAGTTGATTCGAGGGGCTGATAAGCCTGAATTTAATGCACTAAAATATTGGCTGAAGGTAATTAGAAATTTTTTAAATGCCAATTAATTTAATGTTAATTAAATGCTAATTAATTTAAAGTTCACGAAAGAAACTCTTTACGTTTCTAATTTATTAACTAAATGATTAGGACTCTAAACCAGCTCTAAAAATTACTTTAATTCCAATAATTAAACTTTTTGCATTATGATATAATATTTGTCGAGTTGATTCGTAGGGCTGTTAAGCCTGAATTCAATGTACTTAAATATTGGCTGAAAGTAATTATAAAATTTTTGAATGCTAATTAATTTAATGTTAATTAAATGCTAATTAATTTAAAGTTTACGGAAGAAGCTCTGTACGTTTCTAATTTATTAACTAAATGATTAGGACTCTAAACCAGCTCTAAAACTTATTTTAATTCCAATAATTACACTTTTCGCATTATGATATAATATTTGTCGAGTTGATTCGAGGGGCTGTTAAGCCTGAATTTAATGTACTTAAATATTGGCTGAAGGTAATTAGAAATTTTTTAAATGCCAATTAATTTAATGTTAATTAAATGCTAAATAATTTAAAGTTCGCGGAAGAAACTCTTTACGTTTCTAATTTATTAACTAAATGATTAGGACTCTAAACCAGCTCTAAAACTTATTTTAATTCCAATAATTACACTTTTCGCATTATGATATAATATTTGTCGAGTTGATTCGAGGGGCTGTTAAGCCTGAATTTAATGTACTTAAATATTGGCTGAAGGTAATTAGAAAATTTTTAAATGCCAATTAATTTAATGTTAATTAAATGCTAATTAATTTGAAGTTCACGGAAGAAACTCTTTACGCTTCTAATTTATTAACTAAATGATTAGGACTCCAAACCAGCTCGAAAAATTATTTTAATTCCAATAATTACACTTTTTGCATTAGGATATACTAATAATTTAATACAAATAATAATACTAATAATTTGGATTAAAAATTGTAATAAAATTAACTACATTATCATTTTTGTTAATACTATTTTTACTTTATCACAAGTTAATTCATACATAATATGAAGTGATGTTATTATATCAGGGTAACAATTAAAAAGTATGCTTGTTTTTAATTCATAAGTATGCATGTTTTTGAGTGCGTGTAATTTGAGCGTGTTGAAATAGCCCGTTATCACGAATTATGACGTAGAATATGAATAAGCTATAATCTGAATATCACTGCATAACATGAATCCACTCTTGCCTACGTTTGTGCAGCATTACTATTTTGTATTGAAACATTTTTCGTGTGCTTCGTTTTAACCGACGTTGTTCTTATCTTCATCTGATATTTCCTTTACTGAGTATGATTTCCTATAAAATAATCGGGAATAGTGAATTTTTTATTAGTCTTAGAAGCAACTGTGTACTTTGTAAAATTCATAACCAAAAATCGATAACAAATGATGGCGTTATCCGTGTTTATAAGAAAGGCGAATTATGCGATTACATTATGCTCAAAAGTTTATGTTAGAAAAATATGTAATGTTTATTATGTGTTAAATTATGTTACGTTTTTATTTCCGTTTTTCATTATAAAATGAAATGCAAATTTTTTGGGTTAAAAAAAAGTAAAAAGGTTAAAATATAGGGCATAATCTACGATTGCTTTGGCGTTTTGTCTTTTTGGACGACAGAAAAAGACAAAAAAAGACGAAAGGACCAGGGGGGGAAAAACACCGAATAAAAGAAGAAAAAAAATACAGAAAAAAGCACCTCATTAGTAATTAAATACCAGTCAATTTGTTCCGATTTATCGGAATATTTTTATTTAAATATTTAGAATGGAAATAATTTTTATGATTTGACATTTTATTTTTAATTCAATAAAGTTAATTTTAAATGACTTTGTTCACCACTGATAGAAACAACTTAAGTACATCTATAAAACCTATTAATTGTAGTTTATTTTATAACCGTCGCTGAACCAACCGACCCAGTTTTGAATTTACGGCTAAAAATGTTCAACGGCGAAGCCTTGTAATTTTGAACACAATCCAGAAGACAAAGGAATACCAGGATCAAGTATTGGGAGACAGTTTGCCTTCGTGAAGGACTTTTTGATAAAACTAATCCTCATTTGCGTTTAAAGGGGAAGAAAACCACGAAAATCTCCCATGGTTAGTCTGGTGGCAAAGGGAATCTAGCCCATGATCCGTCCACCACAGAGTATATTTTACGTCAACATTGTGGTCGGTGCAAGCCAGGTGCGGAATCCACCAGCCATCGCTGGGATTTGAACCAGATCTACCTCATTGGGAGGCAAACGCTCTATCCCCTGAACCACCACGAGAATTGAGAAGGGGGAAATGCGGGAAAAACTAAACAAAAATAAGTTTATCTTTAATTGTTATTTGACTATGTTGGCAACTATGTATTTATATGTATATGAATTTGACAACTGATTCAGTTGGGCCGTTGAGTCAGACTTTAATATAATTAAATATTTACTCTAATTAGATATTTTTTAAGAAATCAATTAAGATATAAATATTAATATAAAGTTTACGGAAATTAACTTTTCATATTTCCTGCCATTTAACCAATTGATAAACCACTTCCGACCTAATATATTTTTATTAAGCTCGGCCTAGAAACTGTTTTAATGTGGTAGCTAAATCTTGAAAAATATACAAATTGTGAAGTTATTTATTTGCTAAAATTATTTTCACTTCGTTTATCATGGTGTCGAAACTTCAAAACTGGTTTTAAAAAACTAAATTGGAAGTTAACTTTTTGTGAAATTTTTCTAACAGTCTTGAGAAAAGTTCGTCACTAATCTTTAGTTCTTCCAAGTTGTGGATAATCTGTATTTGATGAAGTGCATTAATGTGTACCTTGGGTTAACTCACTCTTTGATTGGAGTGAACACCATTTTCTACGGTGGTTAGAGCATCCGACTATCCTAAGAGATCCTTGGTTCGAATCCTGATGGTTACAGGTGGCGTAGAGCAGAGAATTCTCTACCTATGGCAACACTTCACATGCTTTCACCATTAGCGTGTGGAGGGTCATAGGAGAAGAAAGTACGTTAGTTTCTGTCTTGATTTTCAAATAGATTAAAATCATTTAAGTTAGGAAACTATATGGAACAGATAACTACATTAAAAATAGTTCTAAAAGTTCATCATGTAAATTTAAAAAAATATTTTTAACAATTAAATACGAAAAATATTAAGAAAAGGAAAAACATCGTAGTACATTCCTAAACAACTGAAAAGAGGAGGAGAGAGAAAAGTCAAAGGCATGGAACCGGTCTTTTCCCCAGATGGCGAATTCGAGTACTGCAATCGTGAATTTCAGTTTGTATCAATTTTGGAACAGATTTGTTACCTCTCTGCAACTGTTCTTTGACCCATTTTTCATTGTCAAACTAGGTTGCTGTAGTTTTAATTTATTTACGTTGCTGCCCAATGGGCTATTGGTTTGGGAAACATCCCTGAGGATGATCCGAAGACATGCCATCACAATTTTGATCCTCTGCATAGGGGATAGAGCACCCCCGCTTCGAGAAACCTACTACCAGCGCTTGAACTTGAGCCCTTTACGACAGAACAGTTTAACCAGGAAAGATACCGCTCACCCACGATGCCATTGTAGACTGATCAAAGTGGTCACCCAACCGCACACTGACCACACCTAGTGATGCTTGACGTCGGTGGGAACCATGTCTTAACGATCAGTCCACTGCGAGATCATCTAACTAGATGATAATAGCTGTTAATGCGAATCAACAAGTAAGGAAAGCAGTAATAAATGAGTGAAATCGATGAAAATACTATTCGATATCAAATCAAGAAACATCTTTGTTGTCTGCAAATGAGATATATTTGATTTTCTTGTACTTGTCGTGTTAGCAAGAATGTCTCATCGAAGGTTTTGTAAATTTGCAAACACTAGTGACTAAAGCAAGCTAAATAATTTTCGGTGGCTTAATTACGTAATGTTTGGATTCAATCCGTGTGGTGTGAAATTTCAAAATATCCTTGAACTTTTCCTAACATACAATGATGAAATTGTACTTATATTTTAATTTCTCTTGATATCTTGATGAATAACATAATTTTATTTGTAAGCTTTTTTAGAAAATATTATATGTTCATTTTTTCCTTTTTTTCCCTAATATTAGACATGAAAAATAACAATTTGTTTCCAATACCTTGATATAATCTGAGGTAATTCTTAAATTTCTTTGTAATAAAACAGTTATACTTTTTTATATATATTTTTTGATTTTGAAGCGTTTTTAATATTTTTTTTCTGTTATTTTTGTATTTCTACGATCCAGTTAAATTTTAATGGTTATATAATTCAACTAGTGCTTGATGTAAAATAGTAGGTATTATCCTACTAAAATTTTTTTTATGGTTTGTATCTTTTCTTCCATTTTTAATGATAACAAGTATTAATGTTTAGTTTCTGTTTCCGTATTTGATGTCGTAGTCAAGGACAGATGGACTTCGAAAGTTTTCAAAATTGAATACTTTGAATTGATATAGTTTATGATGGTGGTGTTTCACAAAACTTAAAATGTTCTCTGGTATTAAAATATTCTGTAAAATAAGTAAACTAAATTATTTTTAATGCGTATCTAGTGTATGTTTTGTAAAAAGTGTATTTTTTCTGGTTGTTAACAAGACATATGTATTAGCAATGAATGTAAAAAATATTAATTAATAAGTTATGATTTATTTTTTTTTGATTAGGTACTTATTCCATTGAATACTTAAATTTCTTTATAACTAAGGAATTTTTTTTAATTGATAGTAGTAATAGAAAATGTAACTTATGGTATACAAGGGTCTGTCTAAGTTTTTCTGAAAGGTACCTATTTTGTGAAAATTTTGACATCATTTGTGAAAAATTAAATATTATATTAAAAAATCAACACAAAAACATTGTAAAAATATAGATTTAGCGTTTCTTAAAGGAATACAAAAATAAAATTTTAAGAAAAAGTATTTTGTGTTCCTAAAGTTGAATTTGTTAAACTACCGTTTTACCTAAAATTGAATTTGTGAAATTACCGCTAAACGGTAGTAAATACGGCCTGGACAGACCCCTGACTGTGCTTATTTTTTGAGTAAATATTTTTCTATTTTTAACGTATATGTTCTTCACATTTTCATACTTTTTATTATTTAAGATATGCTAAAATTTGTCGCTATGTTAAATTTTTCTAACACTTGATTGATTTTTTGGTTGTGCATCTATGCTCTATCTTTGTTTAGGGGAAAAAATAGCAAATATAAAAGAAAAATATTTATTTGAATTGCTACATATTGAATAAAAATAATTAAAAAAAAAAAGATTTATTTGTTAACAGAGATCTCACAAGAAATAGGGAAAAAAAACATGGTTTTTGACTCCTGTAAAATTATTAAAATATGTTAGTATTGCTACTTATTATAATGAAAAAAATAATATAAATGCAACAGAAGTGAATAATTTTATGCAAATATCTTCTTAGGATTAAAAGGGCTTGCATTTAAATTATAGTAACATCAATTTTAAAGGGCACTTGCTCAGCTATAGAAATAATAAATCTTTAATAAAATTGGAAATTATTGTTATATTGTATTTAAGCAAAACGCAGATTTTGTTTTGTTAACAAATTTTTTTTTTTTTTTAATCGTGCGAAAATCATTTAAATAAATTAAAATTTATTTAATGATAACTTTTCATAAAATAAATATATTTAAAAATACATAATTATAAACCAATAAAAAGGTATTTTTATTGATCATTATGTGGCTATTACATAATGAAAAATGTTAAAAAGGAAGGCTTTGCCACTTTTACTTTAAATCATACGTGAAGATCAATTCTCAAACCACTTTTCTTTTATGAGGCCAATTCTGAAACCACTTTTTTTAATAGTTTCTTTTGTGATTTTAATTTATTTCTCTTCCTAAAGAATTATCAACTGTTTGATAGAGAATCTTTAATTATCTAAGTTAAATGAAAATAATATTTATGAAGAAACTATGTTTTTTCTTGAAATAAACAAGGAGTAGAAAGCCCCTACAGTATGTTGACAAAAGCGAACATTGTTTTTAATTTTTTAGAATTTTAATAATTATTTAGTTTAAATGAATTAATAATTTAGTTTAAGCGAATAGTGACATGATAAGGAACATTAATCAATTTTTAGAAAATGAAATTAGAGTGATCTGTTTATTACATTATTTTTTAACTATCTATTATGTGATAATTTGTTTATTTTTGTTTTACAGCTTTTTTTTAAACTTTAAATACGAATGGATAAGAAAAGAAGTGATGTAAACATGGGCATTTATGTGATGTAATTAAACTCCTAAGCAAATATAATGTGGAAAAGAATTTTAAAATCTCAAATAACTTTAACTAAGCAGCCTTGTTTTAAAGGACTTCCTACAAGTTATAGATCAACATTTACTAAATCAAAGCTACAAAGCTTCAATATGATGGCTTACACTCATCTAAATCCAGCATGTTGCCAATTATTTTTAAAATCAACAATCTCACAAGAAAAAAATCAATATTCACTGCATCATGATAAACCTACTATAATGGAAACCTTTGTTAATAAAACCCCAGCCGGCGTTCAACCTTATTTGAAATTGATGAGAATCGAAAAACCTACTGGTAACTATATTTTGTGTTTGTATTAAAAAAATATTTTTAAAATATTGTAAAATATATTTATGCTTTCTTTATTTCATTATTTTATCGCAAATAAATGCCAATATACATACTCATTGTTTTATTAGATATACTTTGTAAGCTTATGGCCAGCATCATTAATTTTAGCGTCATTAATTTTAGCATTATTAATTTTAGCATTATTAATTTAACATTAGCATCATTAATTTTAATTATTCTACTTTAAACACTTTTAAGGGTAATTTGATAATACAGAGTATTGAAAAAATTATATAATTAATACAGAGATATATGGTTAGTATTTAAGTAAGTGATTAACTGATTACTTAAATAAAAAAGTTCTGAATAATTATTGACATTTTACTTAATGCTTATAACTTTAGTTGGTACTTTGCATAAAATTATCATAAAAATATCATAGAATTATCAGCATTAAAATTATCATATTTTGTGAAAACTAAATAGAATTTTTTTTTTCATCATATGCAAGGAACTGAATTTACGAAAAATAAAATAAGTTTATAACTAGAGTTTAACAAAGCCTTGTATTTGTATAATTTAATTTATAAAATCGTATTGATTAATGCAACATATAAGTTGACGTAATACCTTAATTGATAAAAATTTAAAAAAAAGTGATCAACAATAAACACTGATAAAGACTAGAACTATGCAGGTTTATTTTGTTAATGTTGTTGGCCCTTTTACAAAAATCATTGTTTTAAAATCGGATATAAGTCAAAATTTGCACCTCTAAATTTCTATTTAATAATCACCTTCACATATGTTGCAATTTTCTAATTGTTTATTTTGCAAAACAGAGATTTGAAAACTAAGTAAAAACATGTGGTATAAAAATGCAATTGGCAAAATGATGATTATTTGCATTTGCACTGTAATAGATTCATTCGATATGAAACATTTAAATCTATAGTTACTTATATAGGTATCTTAAAAATTTATTTATTGGTGAAATGCTTTAATGTTTTCTATTCTCTTAAATAAAACAAATCTTGTTTATAGGCACATGGCTACTCTTATGGCCTTGTTATTGGAGTCTCTCTTTTGCAACTGCACCTGGTTGCTTACCTGATCCAACTTTATTAGCATTATTTGGTGCAGGTGCTGTTTTAATGAGAGGAGCTGGTTGCACCATAAATGATTTGTGGGATAAAGACATAGATTCAAAAGTTTGTATATGACACATTATTATGTAATACTAATTAATATCATTGACCACTTCTCCACTTTACAAATGTTTTATTTCACTACAACAGCGATTTGAGTGTTATTTAAATTTATGTCTTTTTACACTTAAAAATTTACTTAATGTCACTAGTCATTGTTTTAAATTGTTGCTTGTTTGAAATAAATTTTATTTTATAATTAAGCTTAAAAAAGATTAAGTAAAAGTTAATGTCACAAAATTTAAGGGGCAAGTAGAGGAAAAAGGTATAGTGCGATAAAAAAAAACTTTTAAGATTATAGATTTTCAAACACTGTTCATTAGACAAAAGAGATTTTTACATTTTAAGATATAGTACTTCCTATACATAACATTCTCTCTGCATGTTCAAAAAGATGTTATATTTCTCATAAATTAACAGATGTTACGCATCATCTACTTCAAATATTTTTTAAATTTAATGATTTCTTTGTGGATAAAAAAATTTCAATTTTATAATAGTTTTACAATTTATAAAAAAAAATTTAATTTTTCTCTAGGTGTCTCGAACAAAAGACAGACCCCTTGCTAGAGGTGATATAAGTACCTTAGATGCATGGATGTTTCTTGGTGGACAATTGTCTTTAGCCCTTTTAATTTTACTTCAGTTAAATTGGTACAGGTAAGAAATTTCCTTAATTTCTTGTATTTTTCTTCTTCTTTATTTCTTGTTTGATAGAAGTGACAAAATAGTTGAACGTCTTCTTGCAGGGTATCCGCGCACCTGGAAAGTCATGAATTTTGGTATTGAACAAAATTTGTCATGATTTTTACTATTTTTTAAAAAAAATCATGGAAAGTCATGGATTTAGGTCTCCAAAAAATATTATTTTTAAAATGGAATTAAACCCTCCAAATTTTTGGTGTTCCGAATATCTGAAATTGTAACAAAATCCCCACATACAGTCATATTTTATTACAATATAAAATGTTTTTTTATCATGTTCTTTAAAAAGTATGGTGTTCTTTCAAAAAATGAAAGAAAAACCTTTCTAGAGCAAATTATCTTTTTCTTGAATTTATTTTTTTATTTTATCAATTTGAAATTCTAGCTGAAGCAAGCCAGTCACAGGCAAATTTTTTTTATTCGGAAATGAGAGCAGAAAAAACAAGAGTGTTTCTTTTCTTTCGAATGAACAAAAAAAGTAGAATAGAATATAATATAATTCTGCAGAAAAAATTACTAATTATTTGCTTTTGTATTCCCCCCCCCCCCGCTATTTTATTGCTTCAACTCTTTCTTTACTCTATTTTTTAAATTTAAAATCTATAAACATGAAGATGCAGAGTGTAACAGTTTTGTTTATAGCTATCAATTAAGGTCATTATAATGCTTTTTTAAATTTATTGTTGTGTTTTTGTTGGAGGAAATAGTAACTTCGTTAAGTCATAAAAAATTCGTGGAATTAATCATGGAAAGTCATGAATTTGAAAATCTAAAATGTAGCAGATAACCTGTTCTTGCCTCTTTTAAATTATCTAATATTCTTGAACATATTCTGTAAATTTCATTATTTTTGTGAAAATGAATTTTTTTTGAATTTAGGAAAATATTTAATAGAATATATTTTTTTGTATGAAATGTATATTAGGTTGTATTTATATTGATGTTTAGTTAAACTCATTTGTTGTGTTTCAATTAGGATAATCAGAACTTTGCCTCAATATCATTGTGTGCATCCTTAAATTGACTTTTGTTAATTACATTTATTGAGTAAAGGGTTATAATTTTTTTTTCTCTTTGAATTTCATTAGCTGTTAAGTTAAATTATTGTTTCTGCAATCATTTATGATATAGTTTAACTTATGTTTAGAATTTCCTGAGAAATTTTACTTGCTATTGTATATAATGTTTACAATTTCTTTTAATTGAAATTTCTTTTTGTCTTGAATTTTTATTAGCATAGTTTTAGGAGCCAGTTCACTTCTACTAGTCAGTGTCTACCCTGTTGTTAAGAGATTTTCATATTTTCCACAGCTGATGCTTGGTAAGAATTTTTTAAAAAAATATTTTATGCATTATATAGATTAAACCTAATAATTTGATTTGAATTTATTAAGTGTCCTTTTTGTTGGTATGCTAAATTTATGCTCAACTTGTTTTCTCCATTCTTTTAGCTACTTGTGACATATGGCTCACAAGCAGCACAATGCCTACCTGCTTATGGTATATAGCCCTTTCTTATAAATGAAAGCATTTACAAGCACAAAAATAGAGATTTAAATAAAATATTTTTTTCATGATTAATGAAGCTTGTATAACTTAAATTTTAAAAGTTTTTTTTAAAGTTTTTATTTTTTTGTATTTTCTTTAAATATTGTCTGAGAAATTATTTTAAAGGCATGACTAAAGAACACATTTTTCTGGAATATATATATACAGTAAACTCACGATTATCTGCAGGTGGATCATCTGCACTTCATTCATTTATTTATTTATTTTTGCAATGATAAACAACATACCATCTAGAATTGAAAATAAATTTATAGAGATGGAACTATTTTAAGAGTTTTGAAAACAACATACTAGCAAATATTCATGCTCTTAGCTCAGATGTTCACAATTAATCAAATAATGGGCTAATATTTAAACATTGCAGCCTCAAGTGCAATACCTAAGTAAAAATGAGCATTGAAAGGGTTAAAATGGGGAAGCATTCATTTCAATAGGGAAGCTTTTTTTTCCGAAATGAGAAACTAAGTGGAGTCGTTCAAGCTGTAGAATATTTTAAAATGGAATTTGAACAGTTTCTGGCCTCAGAACTGTTCAGAACTCAAATTTATATAAATCAGAGGAAATTTGTGTATTATTTATTAAATAAAGACTGTATTAATCCTTAAATTTAAATTGTTTCATATCGGTAATTTAAAATGTAAAATAATTTAAATTGAAACAAATTGGTGTCTTACTCTAAGAAATATTAGTGTTCCCCCCCCCCAAATAATGCATATTATCTTGTTTTAGGACTTACTTTTAACTGGGGTGCCATGCTTGGTTGGTCAGCTTTACATGGTTCTTGCCAATGGTCATCAGTTCTTCCCTTGTATATGGCATGTGTTTCTTGGACAATGATTTATGACACAATCTATGCACATCAGGTTTGTGTATATGAATCAATTTCTTTTTAATATCTTAATTACATTAGATCCATGAAGTCTGTTTTTTATGTAGACATTGATAATTCTTTTTTAATCTAGTTCGTCCCGCAGTGGACTGATCGTTAAGACACAGTTCCCAGCAGATCACCGAAGTCAAGCATCACGTTAGTGTGCGGGTGGGTGACCACTTGGATCAGTCTGCATAGGGACCGAGAGTGTGCGGTATTGGCCCTTGTTAAACTGTGCTACCGTTAAGTGCTCAACTTCGCGAGCAGGTCGTCGGGCTACCGAAGCGGAGGTGCCATTCCCTCCGCAGAGGATCAAAATTGTGATGGCATGTCTTCAGATCATCATCTGGGATGTTTCCCAGACCGTCGCCAATAGCCCATTGTGCAGCTCTAGTGCGATGTAAATTAACAACAAGAATTGAATCTAGTTCAAATAATTACTATACAAGCCTCATAAACTATATATTTCTTGGAATTAAATAGAAAAACAATTTTATACTTTTCATAATATAAATTAGTTATGAAAATTAACTGTCTTAAGGCTAATTAGGCAGATGATTGAACCAGAAATCTTTGTTGACTTTGAAGTGTTAATTCTAGAATATTTGAAGTTTGAGTTAAATGTGAGTAAGGTTTGTGCTCGCACTATTAAAAATCTAGCAGTGTAAATATCATAAATTATTTTATAGTATTTCTCTTTTTTTTTCAAAGAGAACTTCAATTATTTGAAAGAAAAGATTAATTGACCATATTTTTTAATTATTATATTAGGTAGAATTTCTTTTTTTGTAACACCATTTTGCAGGTCGTTCTTTTAATTTTTTTTATATATATATGATATGCTTCCACTTTAATAATCATTGCATAAAATCAGGGATTCCAGAAACAACGAAGAGCAAAAAACAATTTTAAAGGGGTGCATTTGTTTTAAAATTCAATTTTTAATGTTGTTGGTTTTTACTAAATTTTTAAACTGAAGGAGAAAATAAAAGACTAGTTTTATCTCTTTAGATATGCAATATAGAAAAAAAACTGCTCCAATAACTGTCCCCATTAAATATTAAGAAAAAAATTGTCATACATTTATGTTGTGTTGTTCGGTGATATCTTGATATAAATTTTTTGCACATAAATATTTTCAGTGTTTTTCACTTTGTGTCACAATAACCCGGTCATGGGTTCACGCTGCCCATTTTTTCAAAATCAAATGTGAGTATGCTCTCTCTAAGAGAAGAAAATTAGGTGATTTTCGATCTCAAATTGACCCTATAGCCCCTGACTGCTGAAAGTGGAAACTAGCCATACACTTATATTCTTTGTAAAACAATTAAACAAACAAACAAAAGGAATAAAGATAGAAAAAAATCAATACTTAATGCAGTCAATCTACTTTATTTTTGCTGTAATGACTGAATTCTTAATTTTCAATATCTGCCTACACACAGGTTTTTGGCTTGAAACTAAGGCTTTTGTGTGCTGTTCAAGACCGCATGATACCAAAGTATTTTTTCAGGCATTTCTCCTAAGTAAGTGTATGAATCAGCAGACCTATGCACACTTTACATACAGCCCCAATTCTCTTTCTCCCAAATTAGTAGTTTTTTTTTAGCTATAGGAGTGTATTTAGTTTATCATTAATTCCTTTTTAGAACAGAAAATACTTGATGTATGATATGTTTACTTTTATTTTCAGGATAAAGTTGATGATGTGTTAGTCAAAGTTAAGTCTACTGCTCTTAAGTTTAAAGAGAATACAAAGTATTACTTGACAGGATTTTCAGTATCAATGATATCCTTTCTAGCTTTATCTGGCTACACTTGTCACCTGTCATGGCCTTTTTATACTTCAGTGGGAATCACTGCTGCTATGCTTGCTTCTCAAGTAAGTTCTGATTTTATTAAACAAATTTTATTAGCAATGTTTCAAATTTAAAAGGAAGGCTATAGCAGAGTTATTTTATACATTAAATATTGATATTTGAAGTTTCAGACAATATTCTTAACTGCACGCATTAGGAATTAATTGTGGTGCACTTTTAAAGGAATCAGAAAAAGTTTTACTGGTTTTATTTTAAGTTCAAGTCTGATATGATTTAATCGAAGCCCATCAAGCCTGATGGGCTATTCTCTAGAAAGTGTGACTTTTGTGTCATTTGCTTTTATTTTTCTTCATGAAGATTTTTGTTTTTAAAGAAACTGTTAAAGCCTTCTAGTTGCATTTTATGTTCATAAGTATTTATCAAGTAATATTCGCCAAAATGAGGTGGCGACAAAAGGGTTGAAACAAGTTAGAAGAGTTAATACATGTAGAAAGTTTCAGTTATCTGAATCTGATGCTTATTACATCTATTTTTTAGAAATTTTAAAATTATGTTTGTATGTTTTTAGTAGCTTAAACCTCCAATATTAATGTTTTTAATTTTTCAAATGAAAATATGCATTAGGAAAATATTAAATTTTATCATTATTCAATCTAATAAATCACAGATACATCTCTTGTTTCCTGTCCGTCTCCCAATAACAGACAAAAGTTTCACTATTTTCTTTGCTAGACAGCTTTTTTTTTTTTTTAATTTGAGTTTTTTAGTGTGTAATTTTTTGATAGAAAGTTTATTATAATATTTCCAGCTGTTAGATTTGAAATCTATAAAAATTGGAGACATTACTGAGGTACCAAGATTTATTTGGCTGAGGTTAAGTTTATGTGAATTTTCTTAAGACAGTTGTATCTGAAAACGTTGTTCGGTAATCTCACTCCTCTCATTCTTTATGTAAACTAAACTAAACTCAGTAGCGTGACAGCCCATAGAGGGCCAAGACCTACTGTGCCCACCTCAGTTTTTTGCGCTCTGGGGTGCAGAGGCAGATGTTCCATTTAGGTGGTCAGCCGAATGTGGAACCTCCGGTGTTTAGTTCCCAAGCATACTTGGTACTCATTTATTGACCCACTGAAGGGATGAAAGGGTGAGACAATCTTGCCCGGCCATAGGATCGAACCCAGGACCTGTGGCACGGGAGAATGAAGCGCTACCACTTAGCCACCGGGCGTCTCTTTATGTAAAACTTATATAAAAATTCCATTGCAATTTAGTGCAAAGAATTAAAATTCATTACAGTTGCAGTAGAACAATGATAAGACTCCTAAAATTAATGCATATTGTAGAAATTGGTATTGAGCTTGGATATTTTCTAAACTAATTTTAAAATATTACTATACAATGCATTTTGTAAATTTCTTCTTTTTTAAAAAAAAAATTCTTTAGATTGTTTTTAGCTTTCTAATCAAAAAAGTACTGATTCTTTAGCTACAGTTTGATAATCATTTATAGCTCAACTTCTATCAATGATTATTATTAAACGGAATACTATTAATTTTCGTACAATGATGGAAAAGAAAACTTTAATCTTTTTTTAGATGTCTTGCAGTGATTTCATCGAATAATGTACTTTTTTAATAAATACTTCAGATTTTAACTTTAAAAATTAATGATCCTAAAAGCTTAATTGATGATCCTTAGCTTAAACTTGAAATTCTTTTGCTTGTTTTTAGTTTTATAATAAAAAAAGTACTGATTCTTTAGCTATAGTGTGATAATCATTTAGAGCTCAATAAGGTCAGTGTATTGACAACAATTACCATTTTTAAACTGAATATTAATTTTAGTATGATATTGTAAAAGTGAATTTTTATAAATATTTTTTTCTAGATATTTTGCAGTAATTTCTTCTAATGATGTACTTTTTTAATAAATATTTTAGATTTCAACTTTAAAAATTGATGATCCTGAAAGCTGTTGGAAAGCCTTTAAATCGAATAGAAAAATTGGACTAGTCATATTTTTAGGTTTAGTTTGTGGTAACTTATTTAAAGAAGAATCAGATTCCAAAAAGAAGACTAATATAATATCACAAGATTCATTTTTATCGGAAACACATCTTCCTATAGCAAAGGCATTTCAATCTTAGTGTTAATATGTGACATTAAAGTACTTTAACTGTTTAAAATTTATTTAAACATTTTCACCAATATTTTAAATTATTAATAATTACATTTGACATTAATTTTATCACTTATGAGTTACTGATTTTTATATTGATTTAATTCTTATTAAGGTAACTAGAATATTCATAAAGTAAGTAATAAAATTGCAAATTTGATGCGTATGAATAATTAATTCCCTTTAAAAAGGTTATTTTTTTCATTATACCTTGTCTCACGTGAGCAAGTTAGCTAAGGTGATAAATAATCAACTAATTTATAAGTGTATAAGATAACAAGTAACTTTTTAATTTTGATGCCTATCAACATCTGATATGTTAATAAGTTCTGTTACTTACATATGAGTAACTTGGATACAAAACTTGTTAACATTATTTTGATAAAAAAAAATTTGTTAAATATTGTGCTAGATTTTTACATAAGTATACATTTTCCCTTCAATATCCAATGATTTGTTATTTTAATGCTAAAAGCAGAAGTTAGTCATATGCATTATTTGCAAATTAATTAAAATTTTATGTAGAAATCATTTTGCATGTAAAATACAACTGGAATGCTGCTAAGCATTTAAAACAAGTATGTTTAATTCAAAACAATATTCAGTATTTTATACCTGTTATTTTCTAGAAAGCATTTAAATTTTAAAAAATTCTAATTTATGATTTTGATTCTAAGATATCAATTTACTGTTATCAGTTATAATAAGTAGTTTAATTTTTAGACATTTATACTTGTGATACTTGCATAGTCCATTATTGTTTGTAAATATGTATTTATTTTGCATTAAAGTTAAAAAACTTGTTTTCCTTCCTCCTTTCTTTGCCTGACATTCAATGCTTTTTGATATTTGCTATCATTATCAATTAAGGCTTTATGTTAACAATGTTCTTTTTTTATACTATAAATTTGAACCCATTTTTTTTAAATCAGGAACTTATTTTGTTCTCAACAAAAAGTGTGGCAACTGATTATTTCTGTATGTTCATGAGCTTAATTGCATAGGAAAGAAGCAATATACTAATCTACCCAAAATTGTTACTAATTTGAATGTAATATATTTCTTACGTTGTAATATGAGGGAAAACCTGGAAACATCATGGAATTTTATTTCAACTCTTGCAAACAAATTATTGCATGAATGTGGATAGGATTATTTCCCTACTGTGCAATCCTGCACTAATTTGTTTGCATTTTGAAAACTTTTAGCATTTAAAATTTCATGGTTAACTCTTTAAGTTTACCTGAACTCGTTTTTTTCTATACTTTAAATTTCTTATGTAGGTAATATTAAAATTAATTTTAAACAATCTAAAATATAAATAATCAATGTCTATCTCTCAATATTTCTCAGCGACTGTGGTAAAATGATCAAAGGTTGACCAGACTGCAGCGCACTATAAAAAGATTGGGGAGCACTGAATTATATCCTCCTCCTCTGTGGAGAATAGTTAATCAAAGTGATGGTATTTACTAGCCATAATCAAGATTTTTTTGTGTAGCTATCTTAATTCTAATAAATTAAAAGTGTCCTTTCTAGACAGAAAAAGGATTTATATTCCTCTGTGTTAACTTATAACAACTGAGTCAACACAATTTACATTTTAGAATATCTTTGTTTTAGTTTATTCATTCAACATGGTAATTAAATTTACAAGGCTAGACTTTTAAAATACCTATTACCTTCAAATTTTGGTACATAAGTTCTACAAAACAAAAAATATTAATTACACAGGGGATTAATTAAAGGGGAAGCAAATTTTTTATTGCAATTATATTAGTACTTAATTCTGCCTAATTAGAGTGTAATTTCAAACCTCAAATTATTTTTGTTCCGAATACAACAGCCTTTTTTAGAAATGGCATTTTTACTCTATTTTTTGTCTGAATGTGCAAGTTTATAAAGAATGCATACATATACACTTGTACGTTCATCCGAAAATTACACTTTAGACAACAAAAAAAACGCGAGTCTTTAACATATCACAACATAAACTAATAGGTATTATCGTCTTTCTACCACTCCCTACATAGTAGAGAAGTTCGGATTCATTCGAGTGAATTTAAAAAAAATTCTGGTTAGAAATGTAATAGGCAACTGCGTAAAAACTAACTGAGAGAGAGAAACCGATTGCGTAATTGAAATCAGCGAGACGAAAATATCTAGGATTCGTTAAAAAATTTCATGCAACTGAAACAAAAAAATTGCTCCTCAGTATTGTAACTCTAGTGAATTTAAAAAAAAGTTATCACTGGTTTTGACAATGTTGTCAAACATTATAAAAACTAGTTTATAGAGTCCAGTTTCCCCAGTCTTATTATTTAATGAATAAAGGAAATATAGCAATACACTTAATTTAAACTGCTTTTTATGTTACTCCTAAAATTAAACCACTGAATTCATGGTACTGGAAGCGTTTTCATGAATAGAAGTTCAAGGGAAAACAAACTTAATTTTAAGAACAATTTAAAAAATAAAGCCCAAAAATCAATTTTTTTATAAGTTTGATAAATTTTATTTGGTGAGTTTGTTTGTATATTTTGAAACCATAAAAAGGATTACACAACCAATTAAGAATCACAATTTATTTTTCTCAAACAATATGGAGATCAGCTGCCTCTAATATTTACACATCTGCAAGGTGGGATGAAATGCATCCCAGTTGTATATATATATTTATTCAATGTACAATTAAATACAATTTACATTAAAAAAAAAGTAAAACTAGAATCACAGATGACTTGCATTTGAGCAGAGTCAATTAGAAAAAATCAAACAAACAAGAAAAATTAAACCTGAAAACTTGCAGCAACATAGCTGTCATAATTTATCACAATTAGAAAAAAAAGTAATAAAAATAAAAATTTAAAGTCACAACCAGAAATATAGCAACTTTGTGTTCAAGTGGATAAAATATTTTTTTAAAATTAAATATAATGAATTTTAACCCTTAAATCAAATTAATTTTAACTTTTTCAATTCATGAATAAAATTTATTTTTCAAGCATTTTCTTTTCAATCCAAAAACGAAAAAAAGAATGATATGGAAAACTTCATTAGCTCCACGAATACAATATTTAACAGTTATGAGATCCTATGAAGATCAGAATGAATTACCACTTTTCAAATTGTGTTTTCATACAATAAAGTCGATCATGGAGCAATGTACAATATTTTAATTATTCAATTTCTATAAATATTTTGCACAAAAACAAGTTTTCATGCAAGTTGAAAAAGGAAATTATGTAATTGTTTTATTAATTTGCAGATTTTAAAAAGTGTAATTTTTTTTATTAAATTATAATTGGGATATTCTTTGTGGTTTCAGATTAAAATTTTTTTTAGAACAGAACGTAAATGTTTTAATTTCTTTTTTTAAAAAAAATTATACCTAAATATTCTTTACATAAAAGGAACTTATATTATTTATCGGTGCAAGAGAAATGTTTGGAACACTACAATAATGAATATCTGCTGTTTTTTCTTTCCACAGCAAAGTTAAACATGAAGTTGAGTTTTGACAGTTGATAAAAATATTAACTAACCCAGGTCTAAATTAAAAATAAATACATGTTTGAAAAAAAGTACTAATACAACATTAAAAATAAAAACTTATTTCTAAATAATTCTCTAATTCATCTAATTTTCTAAAAAAAATAAGAACTTATTTCTAAAAATTATATTAAAATAAAAACTTATTTCTAGAACTGCATTAATTTCATTGGTTATAGGACATTTTATATAAGAAAACATAATCTGTGTCAAAAGTGAGAGACTTTCTTTAATATTTCAATTGCAATTTTCAGTAGTATAACAATTTTACTGCTGGAAACCAGTTTTCTTCAATACATTAACGGGATGAATAGGAAAATTAAAATTATAGCAAGAAAGATTGCTGTAAAAATACAATAAATATGATCAACAAATAGCGCAAGAATAGTGAAAAAGTCAATGGTAGTTAACCATTGAACAGGCGCAACTGGACAGTTCACCTAATAAACTTTCCGATTTTTTTAATTTAAGTGTTAGATAAAAATATATTTGGTGGTTTTGCAAGCATTTTTGTTTTTTGCAAGCATTTTGTTGTAAAACTTTTAGCAATAAATTCAGTATGATAAATTTTAAAACAAACCAGACAAACTAAGTGTCACGTAAATATGGGTCTTGTATACACAGGGCATCGTCAGAATGCCGGCTAAATATGGTACTCGTAACAAAAGAGGTTTAAGATTTACTGCAAACTAAAAATTTTAAACACAATATTTAATAACTGCTTATTTCACATTTACACTTAAAAGCTTTTAATAGTACAAATAATAAAAACAATTGAAAAATGAAAATTTTAGTTGGCTTATATAGTACAGCATGTCATATAGTAATTTCAGTCCATTCTTTATTTATTAATTCTGAGATCAAATTATTTTGTTTGCAATGAGAAATAAATCTTGTGAAAAAAATGTTAATTGAAATATATATATATATGCTATTTTATAATAGAAGTAATTAAATCATTAGAAAGTAAAAATGAAATTTGTTTTCTTTTAATTAAATAATATATTAAATATATAATTGGTTTTTATTACATAACCAAGTTGATACTTAGTTACTAATGAATAGTTACATTATTTTCAATAAAATAAAAAAATATAATATATAAGATATTCATTAAGCATTTTTTTCTTTGTGCAAAATGCGTTGCCTTTTGGTTAACATAAATCACAGTTTCTTAATAACAGATAAAACATTTTCTAAAATCAACACTTATTAATAAAATTATACACTCACATTTAAATTAGTTACATAGTTCAGCAATCACCTAAAATGGTGAAGGCGTTAAATACAACAGAATTGTTATTTGTTTTTTTTACAACAAAATCTACCTTGAAAATGTGATAAAAATATGTAAAACTCTAAGTTTATAGTTGTGGTAATAAAAGCATTAAACCTAATGCAAAAAAGAGATTTGTTTAATTACAATATACAAAAATTTTCTTTTTTAAAGATTTAAATGATATAAAAAATAATTAGAATTAAGAATATTTTTTTTTGGTATTAAAGAGTGCATAAACAGTTAATAGGTTATAAAAACTATTATATACATTAGAAAAGTTGCAATCAAATATGTTTTGCATTTGATATACACTACAATATACATTTTCAGAACCTACTACATACAACAAACATAATTAAATAAAAAATTTAATTTGAATTTTTTTAAAATTAAAAGTGTAAAATGAAAGTATTTGAAGAATCTAGGTTGATCTTTGCAGAAATATTTCCTTAACCATTTCATTTTTTTACACAATTCATTGATAACAATTTCTTTAGTAAAGCTTAAAATTTTGGTTTTTGACTAGAACTGTAACATTGAAATAGTCACACAATACAATTTAGCCCCATTAAATCTACTTCCTAGGAGAACTCACAGTTACAACTCAAATAATTCAGTTAAAAACATTGAAAAATCATCACATCAAAGGTGATTGCTGAAATATATACATATATTATATATTAACTATATCTATAGTAAAAAAAACTTATTCAACAATTTAATCCCATGGAGCATCAATATCATCCCAAAATTCAGGATTCAACTGGACAATTGAATGCTCTTGAGCGATGGCAGCAAGTTCTTTTAGAAATTCCTCCAGAACTACAGCACAAAGAATTGCATTTTTAGCCTTAATTGATTCAATCTCGCCCTCCAGTGAGAAAGGAGCTGGTTTGCTGACGTACCTATAGAAAGAATTCCACATATCATAAAACAAATCTGAGTCACTGTTATGGCCAAGTGATAAATGTTTCAAACTTAAATTGTTTGGTTTTTATAACAGACTGAAAGAAAGTAGATCATTATTTTAATCTGGATTAAAGTTTTTATAAATACAGTTGAACTTGTTTGTTGCTAGTCTTGATTTCGTGATTGAGATAAGGATTTTTTTTAATGGTTAATTTAATGTTAAAATCATACTTAAACCTGCGTTATACTCTTTGTAAATAGAATAGGCATCTTAAACTTATAAAATTTCTCCACTCTCTACACTTTTCCCCTCTCCATTCCCATGATTTTGACAAATCTTGCTTTTTTTTCACCCTACAGCAGTATGTTTTAATAAGAAGTTGAAACATACTGCCATGGGGGAAAATGCAAGATTAGCTGAAATCACAGTAACAGAGATGGGAAAAGTATGAAGAGTATAGTGCGACTCAGATTTAAAGGAATTTTTCCTAGAGTTAAACTGCGTAATTGAAGCTTTCTGGAAAAATAGGATCCAAATAGTCATAAGTATTTTAACTTCAGTAGTTTAAAACATTATTTTTAGCTAAAATTGCTCAAATTTTTTTTAAAAATCTAGATAAGCAGTAAAAATATAAAGTCCCTCATATCTGTTTTACCATGAAACACATACCCATTTCAGACACAAGCCTATAGCTAAGCAGTGGATAAACAGGAAATTCTATTCATAGTAACAAATATTACCATGAAAAACAGCAAATAGATTTTCCTGCTGTTAATGTGCCTGCTTTTATGCACTAATTGCTTGTGAATAATGCTCCGTGGTTAAGGTATTGAACTATCACGGTGAAGAACTGAGGTTCAATCCCCAGTGGCGGCATAAACCACTCTAGCCTCTGATTAATGAGTACCAGCTTGTGGGTGAAATAAAAGCAGCATGTGTACATTGCCACAATCACACTGTTGATTTCAAAATTGTGGAATCTTAATTTTCCATGATCCTTTGGCCCACAAAGGGCTGTTGCAGGAATGCTATGCTTTATAACTGGCGTTGAACAGCCAACCTAATTCAGAGTTTACGACTATCAATGTTCAACTCCATAGCCTAGAAATTTTTAACCCAATCCAGAATCAAAAGGGTCAGTAAATGGATGTGTTAACACGAAATTTGCACGCTTTAATAAAATAGTATTTAAAAAATTGGAATTGCAATCGCCACAAATCGAACGCGTCAGAAAGTAACTAAAAATCGAGCGTCGTAACTAACTTCGTATTAAAACACCAGATGTTGAAAAATGAAATGAAAATCAATCTACCGAAAAACGATTGGAAATCTATAGAAATTTACGATGGAATCATAACGAATCAAGCCTGCCAAAAAAAGTATCACTCTAATTTGCTTATTGTCAAAACATAATATTAGAATAATTACAAAATTAGTATTAAAAAAAAAAAGAAACAACAAAGGCTAAAAAAAAGACATCAGGAAATAACATGGATTTGAAAAATCATGTGAAAAGTGCTAAAAAAATAATAAATGACTGCTGAAAAAACTGTCATCAATTGTGATGGAATCATCATGAATCGAACGCGTCAAAAGTATTCAAATTCAAAAGTATAGTGTCCAATTTTGAATGTCATAATGGCATCGTATTAAAAATATCAGAATCAGATAAACCATGTTAAAGGAATCCAAAAAATAATTATTAATTGGGGATAAATTGTTATCAAATTATGACGGAATCGTCAAGAATCGAACGTTTTAAAGAATTGCACATTGTAACACATTCTAAATATATATGAATTAATTTGAAAAACAATAGGGAAGCAGACAAAAATGATAAAAAAACAAGTAGATTTACAAAAAAAAAAAAAAAAAAAAAAAACTGAATTAACTAAACTACAGTAAAAATTATATAGCTTTATAATTTTTATGTAGAACAGTAATTTTAATGATTCCCACGAATTCTTAACAAGTAACAAGTTTAATTAAAACAGGCATGCTTTGAGCTTGCCAAGTCAAACTCCAGATTTCGACTCAACGATGTTAAATTCCCCAATTTTTTGGACAATTTCTAACTTCCCTGCTTTTTCAGGTAGCATAGCAACCTTGTTACAAGTATAAGTCAGTGCTTATTATTATTTTTTTACCTTAAGAATAAATTAAATAAAACCTGAACAATTTTTATTTTGATATCTTTTAGTTCAATTTCGTGAATAATAGCTTTTAATTTGCATAACTTTGACCAACCCAAGTTTAAAAAGCAAATTGCTGCAAGCCCTTAATTTTTATCATAAATAAGTACCACCGTTTATGGTTTTTAATGAGATACACAACTATCATGGAATAAAAGGTTTTTTAGTTTGTTTTAGAAAATGACCCAATAACATCATAAAATTTTAACAAAAAAATTCGCTAGTGAAATACTGTTACTAAAAAAATGATTTAAAATGTTTAATAACTACATAATTAGCTAAATATAAAATACTTTTTAACTAAATGATAACTTAACACTCCTAAACACTTTAGAAGAAGGGATGATAATGAACAAAAACGATTTTTTTTCTTTCAAAACCTAAGCTTTATCTTTTTGCAATACATAATAATTACATAAAAATTATTTCCAAACTTATTTACTGTATGAATTTTCATGGGAAATCACAAGTATAAGGCATTTTTAGCATTAGAAATTATACTAGAGTGATATTTTGCTATACTGCACATTTCAGTATATATATCAGACATATTCATGATAACTAAATACATCATGAAGAGCAAATATGAATTTATAGTTCTACATACCTGTATCCATGTCCATCAGAAATAGATTCTAACACTGGCTCTTTACTAAGGGCATTTTCTCTTTGTCTTAAGAAACTGCTACTTTTACGAAACAAGTAACTAGTAAGACTTCTACGTCGAGGTTCTCCTGTTAAGAATTAAAAGAATTATTTAGCTTTATTTTAATGAAAAATGAAAGAAAAGAATTTAAATAATAATTAACATATCTGAGTCAAAGCCTATATTTTTAGTTTTGCAAAATAAATTTCATATTTGAATCTTTTTCAAAAATAAAGTCCTTCAAATTGCGAGATTAAAAACCCAATATGATAAAGGATTGAACTAAAAACAATGTAAAATCAACAAACTAAAATTTTATTTAAAATTTTGTTAATAATTTTTATTATTGATTGCAGAAAATGTGCAATTAAATTATGTTAGCACAAAACAGTAACAACAATTAGCTTAAAATATCTTTCACTTACGTTTGGAATCCACTTTATAGTTTTTTGCTTTGGGTTTTGATTATTTTAGCACTTGATTAATGGAATGAAAGTCATAAATGAGCAATTTTGGAAAGCCTTAAAAAAGATTTGTATTCTGAGTTTTTTTTTGAAATGATCATTTTCTAATTGAGATTTTTTAAGACTAAATACTTTGATACCTAAGCCAAACTGGACCAAGTTTGGTATTGGACCAATAACTTTCTGCAATACAGTGAAATATCAACGATGAACAAAATGATAGTTATGTAGCTCAAAGACACTATTTATTATATTAACATGGAAACACTGTTTCAAAAACAAAATAAAGAAGTGAAAGGAAAAAGCTACAAATTTCCAAAAGGAGAAGCTTATTTTTAATGAATCTATGGGGAAACAGATCTATGGGGGAACAGAAAAATAATTGCTTCAAAAAGAACAGAATCTGGCTGAAGAATCCCTATGCGTTAAAAGGTGACGGGTGCATATTAAATTCGTCAAGGTCACAAAGTCCTCCAAGTTCCCATAACAAATCAGTACCTCAGGGGTAATGAATTGGAGATAGATCGTTCTCTGGTTCGAGTTAATATTAAGTTTTGTGGATAAATGAATGCAGTATCAATGGGTCCTCGTCTAAAACAGACTGTGACACGCATGTGTGTGGCTGAAAGCATTTTCTTGGCCATAGATGGCACCACTGAAAAACAAGAAATGCATTCCTCTGCCTTAAACTCGATTGGTTTCCCATAGTAGGCTTGCTGGTATTAGCAAGTGAGATGAGAAACAACAACAGAATCACATTGTGAGGTAAGTAGTCAATTCACCGACTGGCCATCTAATTGTGATATCTGTCTTAATTAAGAACAGGAATTGTTTTTCTTTTTTTGAAAAATAGAATACTTTTTTAAGCCTTCAAAAATTTTCTGCAAAGCATTTAAATAATATCAATTTTAAAAATAAGAAGATTTTAAATGGAACATGGTTCATACCTCTTTGAATTTCTACAATGGGAGGACATTGATTTAGAGATCGAGAATAACTTCGAACAGTATTTGATTCTTGCATATGTTGAATCCTTGTGAAAAGAAACCGCTTACTCTGCTCAACTAAGTCTTCATAATTATCAACAGAATAGGAATAGCTGTCTACTTTTTGCTTCAAAGAACCTAAAACCTGACACAAAAAATTATTATCTATTCATTTGTATATTATTGTAAATTCTTAACATGTATTAATGTACACAATACAAATTACACTCAAATTATCAAAGAATCAGTTATAAATCATTAAAAAATTTTTAAAGAAAATTATTAAATATTTTTTCACATGTTCATGGAAATTTTTTCTCAATGTAAATTTTTTTATTCATTAAAAAGAAAACAAATTAAATTAATACAAAAAAGAGTCATTGCGAGTAAAATACTTTTCATTCTATAGAGCAAGATATGTTGGATTTTAAGAGCATAGCAAAAATGTTCCAGCCCAGTATCGGGCACTGTACATTATTACAGCATCTGTAGATTTTCTTTTTAGTTTATTTATTTATTTTTAAAAGCAAACAAACTATTTGGGGAAAATGTTTCCTTTTAAAAACATCTCTAAACTTGTGTTTCAAATAAAAATTGAGAGAAGACCTTTAAAGATTTTTTTCTCTTTCTGTTATGTATTTACAAGCTTATCTATATAGAGATTTATCAATCATTTTTAGTATCGTTGTATAAAATTCAACTTATATTCAAACATAAAGTGTTTTATATATATGAACCTTACGTGAATAAATTTTGCTACACGTATCTTAGATTAAGCTGAATATTTAGAATGATAATCTCCGTCCGATTGTGTTGAGGTGGCAGACAAATTTGGATTTATAAAAATAGTGTTGCAGATTCATTGCGTAAATTCTCCTACCAGGCTTGGAACTATAAATTTTAATTATATTTCATTTAATACTTGGGAAGTTGATCTTTAAAGGCTACTGTTTAAGTCAAGTTTTGCTACATGCATCTTTGAAGAAGCTGAATTTTTACAATGATAATCTCTGTCTGAATGTATTGAGGTCGCAGACAAATTTGGATTTAAAAAAATAGTGTTGCAGATTCATTCCGTAAATTCTCCTACCAGGCGTGGAACTATAAATCTTAATTATATTTCATTTAATAGTTTGGAAGTCAATCTTTACGAGCTATTGGTTAAACCAACTTTCTTAGCCAATACAGTGGGTCCTTCAAACAAATTTAGACATTAAAATAAAAAATCCAACATTTGATTTTGTTCTGCATGTTTACATATGAGACATATTTATATAAACATGACACATATTTATATAAACAGCCCTTTTCAGTACTGTAATGCATTTAATGTAGAACCATCCACAGAATAAAACCCCAACAGGATGGTTCTGGCTTTAAAACAATTGCATCCATTTCACTATGCTAAAATCATTTATAGGAAATATTATTTAAAAATCTATGGAGAAACATTTTAAATTCTTTTTTCTGCTATTTTAATTTACTTTTGTACAATTTTCCTCTCTATTGATGCATTAATAAAAGTCAGTGATATATTTTTTCCAATATCTAGTAGAACACAGTAACTTTGGGATTATTGATAAAAAAAATTAAGTTTTAAGAACAACATAAAATGATGAGGTCTGCAAACAAAATGTTTTCCATGTGAGGGTTTACCAGCAACATAAAGATATTAAACAAGTACTGTAAATCCCAGTGTTTAAGTAAACTTTTTAAATCTCCAAATTTTACGAAAATCAGAGAGTCAACATAGTGAGACCGTTATGAACAACTGTATCAATTTACTCTTTGTAACTCTCTACTATGTACATATATCGTGTAATAAAAAAAGTGAAGAACGTTAAGAAATACAAGATTCTTATTAATATTTAACGACAGGGGCATTCTCATTCCGTTCATTGGCAGACTTGAAAAGATCTGTACGAATCAGACTCGAGAAATTAGTAATGTTTGAAACTTGTTTCTTTACTAAACTTACATTAAAAGTGGTTGCCAGGATCTGTTAGTCGCGAGAAGAAATTTTTTTTTACAAAAAGCAGGAAATTTCTGTGGTGCTTCTATAGACGTCATGTGTCAAATGATACTAGACATGTGGCAAAATGCTGACTCAAATGCAATCGTAAAATCTTTTAAAATGTGTGGAATTTCAAATTCTTTGGATGGGGTTGAAGGCAATTTTTATATGCGACTCAACAGATGAGAATGAAGAAGAATCCTTTGCAGAGTGGGGTTCTTATGATGATATTGCTAACGTAATTGAATCCAATACAGACGATACTCTGGAGTCATTAAATTTGTAGTTTTATAGAACATTTAAAAAGTTTTCATTATGTTATCTTTACTTATTCTCCCCGTGGCAGAATCGCAGTGACACGGCGACATTGTCGCAGAACGTTACAAAGTTCTTGCAGAAAGATTTTTCTTTTGAAAAGTAAAAAATTTTGTTTTCTTTTATACAGAAATTTACATGCAATCTTTGAATCATACATAATCACCCATTTGACTTGCTCAATTTACGCCGATAGTATCGTAAATCGCAGTAATGTTTCAATTGAATTTTCGGCAGTTATTGCTATTGATATTAATTTTTGCATGTTTTTAAAATATCCCGTTATATTTCAAACAATATGGAAAATTCGAATCGTGCATTTGAGTATTTACTTTCTAAAGCATAATTCTATCGAATTTTTAGCAGTTATTGCTATTAATTTCTTCATAGATTTTAAATCCGATATCCTTTATAGAGTCCGATTCGAGTGATTTCGTCGTCGATCTTTCTTCCGGCAACGCATTGCAGGATTTTAAATTACTTTTTCATTATGATGATTAATTACAAAATGCGAAGAGGGAAATAAATAGTGTGCCCCTCCCCCAAAAAAAAACGCAAGGATATCACCCCTAATATTAGAATAAAAATTATTACGTGTTCAATTTAAAAAAAATTATATTAGTTTTTGTTATTTTAAATTAGTAACATATATGTTTGTTATGATTAAAAGTAGCTTGAAGAAAGATATTAGTGCTAGAGTTTTGTTGCAGATAGCTTGAAAATATTCTGCCATAGGGCTTATTCTTATCATTTTATCTAAATGTAATTTAAAGTATTGTTTGCGTGGCTGCAGCTGGTTTGTCGTCGGCCTTCTGAGCCCAAGTCTGTAGGTTCGATCCCCGGCCCAGACACCGGATTTTCGGGATGCAGAAAATCCTCAGCGGCCATGTCGTATGATTATGCGGCATGTAAAAGATCTCTGGAGTGCCTTATTGGCTCTTGGCATTTCCAGCAAAATTAAATTCCTAGTGCACTTTAGCATCCAAATAGAGTCTCGGTGCTACCATTTAGTGTGGCAGAAACTAGACGTCCAAATTAACATGACCAACGGTATCTCACCCATTGTGGTGGTACTGAAAGAGTGAATACCACCTCTGGAGAAGGCACTAGGTCTGCTCATCGACAAGACCGATTGTGCAGCTCATTGGAAATAAAAAAAAAGTATTTTTGTTATTGTGTAATTTAAAGTATTGTAAAAAAAAATATTCATCTGCAAAGAAAATGTGATGATAGAAAAATGCAATTTTAAAGGTAAAACTATTATAAATCTTACCTGAAACAAGGATCGGACGGTTGGCTGGAAAACTAAGGAGGGATTTAGAAGAAATGACCGCAGCAGAGGCTGTGGGTAGCAGGCTAAACGAGAAATGAGACCAGTCAAGTGTAAATTAGTATATACATCATTCTGCATCATCATTTCTAGCCTTGCAAGTATAATGCTTAAAAATGGACCAATATTTGGAGTCCCAAATGACTCCCAACTTCCAGGAGAAGCTGGACTGTTACTTTTTGTACTTGTTTCAGATACTGATGTGGAACTTCTTTTTAAATCAGTTTTTGTAGAAGGAGGTATACTTATAAATAAAGAGGAGTTATTTTCATTAGATTTGGCACTGATAATTGTCAGAGATGCATTGTCTGAGTCCTTTTCAGATATGCAACTGTCCCTACACTCAAAAACTCCAGAGTCTGCATTTGAGCATTCGTCTTTCAAATCGGCCGGTTCGGTAAAGCAGACGTGAATTCTACCTTCGAAGCCAACACCTGCGTCTAACTCATTGAAATAACTATCAATTGTTTGCAAACTGTCTTCAACGCTATCCTTGGAAGAAAGTGATTCTGTAGAACACACTAAGTTCCAAAACGTTGTTTCATCTTCTGCTTTGACTATTTGATCGAGTATGTCAGAAGGTATCGATCCTTTGTGATTGTCTTTCAAATTAGTTACTTTTTCTGTTCTTTCAATGGCAATAGATCTGTCCCTTTGTATTTGGTTAAATGTGTCCTGTAGAACTGCTAAATTTCTAGAGGACAGCTCCAAAACTTGGCGATCGGAGTTAATGTTGGCTTTTTGAAGTAGATGCTGATTTTTCTCATCTTTATTTACAGAAACTTTCGCACTACAATTTGTTTCACAACTATTAGGCTGTATTTCTTTAACTTGAGAGTCCGTAACAGAATTTGGAGGTGGATCGAGGCCATCGTAGGTAAACGACCAGCACCTACATGCGAGAGTACAAGTTTTCACTTTTTTATGAGCATCTCTCAAATAGTCCATGTAACTAGATAGTTGTGTTTCAGGTATGTTCACATACCATTGAGTCTTAGGAATAGCAGACTGAAGTCTTTCGAGTTCCCCAAAAGCAAAGCTATTAGTGGACGGTGATCTATGATGGCGCTTTATACGAAGACTTCCACCCCGGCTGACTGGTGGCAAGTTTTCCATGTGGTTGATTCCGGAGAATGGCAGCGATGACAGAGGCGTACTTTGGCTAGTTGTGAGCATAGAGTTTAGACCAGTATTATGAAGCACCGACGATGCTGGAATGAGAGATAAGAATTTGTCCGCAGCTTGATTGTACAAGTCCGCATCTCTCACTCTACTTCGCTGGCTCACCATAACATGAGAGCAAGGAATCAAATACCTGTAAGAGGAAAGGTTTTAACTTTTTTCATATTTACAAGAAGTTATTTTTTTAAATGCATTATTTAAAAAATTTACATTAATTTAAAGAACTAAGTATAAAAAATCCTAATTTTTTACTTTATTCACAGTCTTGCTCTTAATATATTTTTTTTTTTAAAAAAAAACAGATAATTAATTTGTTTTAAAAAACACAATTAGTGAACATGCCTTAAATATAATTTGATTACTTTTTATATATTTTTGAATAGCTTCTGGTAATCAAAAAATGTTATTCAATTCATATACAGTCGAATCTCGCTAACTCGAACCTCGATTTTTTCGATATCTGGAAGAAAAGTAAATTCCCTTCAAATTTCCTATACACTCAATGTTAAAAAAAACTTGATTTCACGAATTTTTTTTTCTAATCCCTCGATAACTTGAATTTTTTTCTCTCCATGAATAGTGTAGATTTTTCTTCTGAAAATACAAAACTATTCCAAAAAAAAAAATTCAACAAATTAAGAATAGAAAATCAATTCTCATAATGATAAACTTTTTTTTAAAAATGGACATAAAGACTTCAGTGGCATGGAATGATGCGTCTTTCTCTATGATAATGAATGGCTTCAAGAAGGCTGGATTCATTAAAGATCACGTAAGTAGTCAAACAATCAATATCGTTAATCCTGCTGAAAACTACACTGAAAAAGATTGGTACAGATTGACCGGACTCATTAAACTTGATGACATGAAATTTCATGATTTTGTAAACGTAGATGATGCAGTAACAGTGCGTGGTCAAAGGGATGATAGCATCGCTCAAACGAACGCTTCTTGTGAACTATCAGAAGAAGAGGATGAGGAAATCGAAGATTTACCACCCAATGTTACTAACAAACAAGCACTTTCTGCAGTGGACACTGCAAGGAGATTTATTGAGAGGCAGCCAAATATGTCACAGGAGACATTTAAAGCTATAGTCCACTTAGAAAGTGTTACAAACTTCCTTACGCATCTCTAAAGCAAACAACAATTAAATCTTTTTCAAATGAAAGTATAAAAACTGTTTTTACAATAAATATGGAATAGTAAGTAAGGTATGTAAAGAGCATTTTTCTTCATTCTACCATCGATAACATTCGATTTTCGGTATCTCGAATTTTTTCTCCTCTCCCTTCAAGTTCGAGATATCGAGGTTTGACTGTATAAATTGTTGGTAGCATATGTATAGCATCAAATTGTGCAAGCTGAAAAAAGAAACTTTTTTAATTCTAGAAAATCACTTGATTAAATTAATGATTGATCTATTTTGCTAAACTTGCACCTAAAAACTCTTTTAATTATGTGGAAACGATAATGTAGAAGCGTGCATAACAAAAGCAAAATGTAGAAATCGAATGCATATATAGTAACATAAAAATAAAATAGCAATTATATTAGGCATAAGTATGATTCATGAAAAAAATCAATATTGACGTACCTAAAAACTAATTCAAACAAAACATCTTCGCAATTTAGTTCCAGCAAACTTTGAAACAATGACATCGTAACAAGACAGAGCTGTAAAGAAATAATAATACATTTTACACTACTTATTTCAGGAACTAAAAAGTACTACTAATAAAATAATGATATACTAACCCTTGTTTGTGCCCCTAATCGATCAACTAAAGAATTTAAAATTCGATGACCATCATAACAGGAACTGAGAATGAATTTCAAGAACATTTGTATTAAAATTGGTTCAGTAATTGTACGTATGAAAAGTTCCAAATATGCAGTAGTAGCAACAATTTCCTCTACTGTGTTCTAAAATATAAAATACATTGATTTCTAACTTTAATGCAATGTTGAACTTGGTGAATTTTTATACACAATAAATAATTAAAAACCGAACATCAAGACATCAATAATTGAAAAATTTGGAATTTTTTTTTCTTCTAGACAACTAAAGTAATAAACTTAATATTTGTTTTGAAAATAAAATGTTTCTATAAAAATTAATTATTTTACTTGTGCTCATTATCTAACTTAAAACTATCAAACATATCTTCAAACAATGCAGTCAAACTTAGCTCATAACAAGTCTTGATTTAACGAGAGCCTAGATCTGATGAAGAACTCAATACTTTGATGTTACAAAGTTAACTGCTTCCAGATTAGTAATCTAATGGTAAATTAAATATTTTTTAGACAAAAAAAAATTATAAATTTTGACTTTGTCAAACTTCATCAAGAAAAATAAATAAAGTTATCACTTTTATGCATAAATACATTTTCCAGTTTCAAATATTTTAATAAATCTTGTTAAAGTACTGATATTAAAAATTAACATAAAAACCTACAAATCTTATATTTTTAAATTTGAATACGTAAAAAAATCTAAGGCATTTTATACAAAACAAAAAAAAAAAAAAAAAAAAAAAAAAAACACAATAAATTATTAATTAAATTTGCTTGCAACATGAAAAATTAAAATTATTTGCTGTCATTTTTTTTTCCTTCTAAGTCATGCAATTCAATTTTTTTTCTTTTAAAGTTTTTCTTGAACTAGTAGATTTTGACAGTTAAGTCATATAATTTAGTTTCCCTGCTTCGACAGCAAATTCATTAGTGGACTTAGTAAATTCATCTGCGCAGTGCAATAATCTAAGGAGTTTCTAAAGACTAATTTAGAAATCTAAGTAGTTCCAAGAACTCCTTGGAGACTATTTTATTTCTAAGGAGTTTCTAAGGAGTCTGTAGGCACCCTGAAAATGGTAAGGAATGCAGTTAAGTCTATTGGGGCACAGCTTGTTTTAAACAAACAAAACCTGGTTTTAGTGAGCAATATTTTTGTCATTCAGTCTACCTTTCCAGCTTAGCTAATACTTCTTCTAAAAATTTGTATAATATTTAATAGATAACTGGAAGTTAGTAATGAGTTATAAAACCAGCCAACACATGAACCTTTTTACAAGTGCAAAATATGATATTTTTCAGGTCATGAGTTCTATCAAAAGAACAATAACATAACAGAGACTGTTCATAGCAAATTAACTAACAAAGAGGCAGCAATACTGCTCAAAGCAAATTAACTAACAAGGAGACAATATGACTGTTCAAAGCAAATTAACTAACAATGAGACAATAAGAATGCTCAAAGCAAATTAACCAACTTATTTTGTACAATATACAAATAAAAAAATAAAGTACTACATTTATAATTTAGTAAGTATGTTGGAACTTTTATAATTTTTCACAAATACATTTTTAACCTGTACTCCGTAATTTCAAATAAATATTGCAGTCCCTTCGCACTCGTTATAAGCGAGTTTGAATGTAAATTTTTCTTAAACAAATTTTACAAATCAATTTTAAGCAAGTATGGTATAGTGCAGATTATCCGCACAGGCCAGGATTAACGCCAATATGGTTAACAAAAAATCTGAATAACTGTATAACTTTAAAAAACTTTGATATCAATACATATTAGCGATGGATCACTCTAGAACAATTGCAAGTTCTATCGGTTTGGTTTCGATTGGCAGGTTTTTACTGAACATAAGACAAAACAGAAATTACAAAAGATAATAAAATAATCAATACTAAATAACACACAAATTTAGATATAAATAAAGATACTTTTAAATGGAAGTAAATTTCATGCCTTAGAGCTATTTTTTTGTTATTGCTGGTGAACTGAAGAGTTAAGTGGTTTTACAAGCATCAGCCAAAGCAGATATATGTTTTTCTTTCATATAAAAGTTTTAAAAGAACAGCAGACTACTAGAAACACAGTTGTTTTGCTCATTGTGGCAGCTTTCAGATGAAAATAAAGCTAATATTAAAAATTTAAGCACACTTATATGAAAGTTGAGTTAAATATAAAAAATTTAATAATTGGTATACTTGTTATGTTAGTATTGGTACCTTATGAGCCTTAACCAAAAACGATTATACGTAGGTGATAAAATATTAAAATACATATACTTCACTAATAATATTAGACAATATCCATTTAAATAAAAGAAAAACTAAAATTATAGTAACAAAAACAAATCCTTAAAATTGTAAAAAATTAAAGACTTATAATTTTTATAATCATAATGAATTAAAACCAGCATGGTTATTAAAACTAAAAATACAAATAAGTTATTAAAATAGCAAATTATCCACTCTAACATAAATGTAATACAGTAAAATAAAAAGTATATTTAAGCTTGAACAAAAAAGTAGTGAAAAGAAAAACTAAAGGATATAAAGAAAAAAAAAACTAAAAATTGAATAAATTATAGTACAAAGGTAAGGTTTCTTTTTTAAAATTATAAATTAAATAATTTAGGAAATAAATAAAAGAAACTATTGCATTTTGAGTCAGAAGAATATTGCTCAGAAAATTAGTCTTACATGCAATACGTCAATGCGTGCATTATAGCATGCACAGTTTTGAAGGGGGGTGCTAAGAAGGCTTGTTAGTCAATAGAAGGATTGTCAAGTAAATTAACACCATTAGTCCAAAGCCACAATGAGGAAAAGCAACTGCGTACTGACCAAATACTTTGAAGTGTTTTCAAGCCTTTCAAGAGGCACTGCAACAGCATCCTGGTTCCCAGATAATGTGACACAAACAACGCAGCAACGAGTGGAAAATAGAGAGAAATAGGGTGTAATTACTTTAGAATTGTGCATTATGTTATTGTACAGAAATGTTATTACATATGAGACAAAAAAATGGAAAATTTATAAGAAGGAACCGTATGCAGTCTAAGAAATAAAAATTGCAAATACAAAAATTTTTTAATTTATAGATTAAATAATATGCAAAAATTTTTGAAGAAAGACTAATTTTTAAAATATAATGGTTTAAATTCAACATTACAACTCACAATTACACAAAATTAAAAAAACTAAGAGGATGTGAATTAATAGAGAAATATTTAAAGTTAAAATCATTATTCTGGTTTGTTGCTAAAATATTTCACAAATAATACCTGCTTTTAATATCAAGAAAAATAAAACAATGATGTAATTGAAAAGGCAACTCAAAACTATCTTTTAAATTAATATATGCATCAAATTAATTTAAACTAATGACAAATTTTGTTATCACCCAATGACAAAACTTAAAAGAGATTGAACTTTTCAGTATAATTAGTGAAACTAGAATCAGAAATTAAATTAAATGCCTGCGGAAAAAACTGTTCTACTCTTATAGAGCTTATATAACATACTATCTTTTAAATTAATATGTGTATAAAATTAATTTAAACTAATGCAAATTTTGCTATCATCCATTGAGAAAACTTAAAAGCGATTGAACTTTTCAGTATTAATTGTAGAACTAGAATCAGAAATTCGCCCGGTGACTGAGTGATAGTGCTTCACGCTCCCATGCCACAGGTCCTGGGTTCGATCCTCGGGCCGGGCAAGGTTGACTCAGCCTTTCATCCCTTCAGTGGGTTGATAAATGAGTACCAAGCATGCTTGGGACTAAACACTGAGGGTTCTGCACTCGGCTGTCCGGAACGTCTGCACCCCAGAGCCCAAAGTCAAGAAAACTGAAATGGGCCTTAGCCCTCAATGGGCCGTCGCGGCACTGAGAATAGTTTTTTTTTTTTTTTTTAGAATCAGAAATTAGATTTTTAGGGAAAAAACTGTTCTACGCCCATAGAGCTTATATAACATGATACTAGCTTTTTACAACTTTTTATTTAAAGCAACATGCAAGTAAAATATTTATAAAAAAATTCTACAATTTTTCACACAAACTTGATGTTTGTACAAATTATCCTCCACTAAATTAATAACTTCTTGAAGTAATATTTAAGTTGTTATAAGTTAAATATAGAAACTTATCTTTAATCTAAAAAATTAGTTTTTTAAAGCCTAAGTTGAATAAAAATAAATTTCATTCTTCATCAGAAAATACATCAGTATCATTGAAATTCATGAATTTCAACGAAGAAGATTTTCCAGAATTCTTGAGGTAGTTAACCCGCAATAAAGACTTATTGTAGCAAATTTTAAATTGTGTATTCATATTTTCTTTAAAGAAGGAGAACAATGTTTGTAAAATTGTGGGTAAAATTTCCTTTTATTCATAAATTAGAAATGTTTCTTAAAAGGACAGACCAAGATGCTTAAATAGGATTAGAACCACTGGTCTCAGTATGTTAAAAAAAATATAATCATTCCGTAATACCTGATGAAGAGCAGGTCCCAAAACTGGAACTAAAAATCCTTGATATAAATATTCCATCAATTGTTCTTGAACCATTGGATGTGCGACCTTGAAAAATATTGGAAATGAAATTTTATACAATTAAATAAATCTTAATACTTCTGCAAAATAGCAGAATGAGTTAAATTAAACAATGCAAAACATTCACGCATATTAACCTTCCGTTAGACGCGCGCACCTCACAGGTGCATCTTTACTGCACTTCCACCTCCTTTGCCGTCAATAGATTTTCCCGGGGGACGAGCCTAATGTTATCTTCCTATCTTCGGATTACTCAAAGGACCGTGTACTCCCGACCTTCGAACAAGTCGATGGAGAATTGCAGCAGCTCAAATCACCCCACAGGTGCAACGCGACCATTGACCCAAGTATTATGGATATAATATTTTTATGAATTAAATATCTATATTTTATCTTATTTTCTGCCCTACTCAACGTAGCAGGTATAAATGGTCAAGTTACATACGAAAAAAATGGTTACGAAGTTAAAAACCGCAGAACCTTCTTGCGTCAATTGGCTAAACAACTTGCGATGGATGAAATGATCCGACGTAGGAGCAAGAAAAATTTATCTTCAGTACTTCGCTTTCGATTGGCGGAAGCAAACTTCTCAAGCCTCAGAAAATTCACTGTCAGAAAATCAAGCCAAGAAAAGAAAATTGTGTATTCTATAAATTGTGTATTATATAAGCCTACGAATTATTTCGAGATAGTGGTGGATAAAAATCTACCAAATTGAATTTATTAAACAGAGAATCACAATTGATAAACTACCACTTTTAAATATATATTTGTTGTCCGGAGCAAGTTGGCATCTCTGCTTAACTATGATAAAAATGTTGTAACAAAACAACATTTGACTCAAAACAATTCCATTGAGTTTTAACATTTTACTAAAATAAAATTAAAAATAATTTTACAATACAGATACTACGTAAACTGATGCTATAATAATTTTCACACAGAAGAGTGGGGTCCATTATGAATCCCACTATGATTTATCTATTAATCCACTATAATGTATCAATTCCTTAAATTTTTTTTTTAATAGTTGACCTTCCCAATATGTATTAGTAATCATATTTCTAATTATTCCACAAAATATCATTACCCGTAAAAGAAAATAATGATACAGAATAGACAGATAACAAAATAGTTTTTTCCAAAATTAGTTGGGAAGAAGGATTCATAATAAAGGTTAAACAAAGGTTAAAGGTAGGGTTAAAACAAAGTTCTAAAGTTTGAAATTTTATTTAGGTTGTAAAGACATTTCTCTGTATAATAAAAAATATGGTTACTAATACATACTAGACAAGTCAACTACTAAAATTTTATCTTTAGGAGATGTGAACAGAAAATTTTATTAAAATGTCAGGGTGCAGAAAAATCTCAGAGCTTAAATATTTCCTCAGCACACAGGTTTTTTGATTTGAAATTTTCCCTAAAATTATTAAGTTTTTTTTTTTTAGTTATGTTGAGTTTCCAAAATATTTTTAGAAAGTAAAATCTGTTTATTGTTAAAATTTTATAATAAAAATTTTTTCTTTATATAAAAAAAAAAAAAAAAAAACATTCTTGAATAAACTAATATATGTGTTAAAAACAGAAATCAAAACTCACATCTATTTTCGAAATAGCAATAATTTATAAAATTAAATTTAAGGTCTCACTCACAAATTTAAGACTTCAAACTGGCAAATAAAGTTATTTGTGATATATTTAATATAACAGAAAATATTCTTTTTATTTTTAGACAGTAAGTTGGCATGGTATGTAAGAGTAACCAAAAAAATCTTCCCAGGACTCCCTGAATCTTGCCCCAACTTTGTTTGCACGATCGGACATATTCTGCACCCCTGCTATAGCAGTAGTGACACAACGAATTGGAATCCATACTGGATTACACTTCATTATGCGAAGGTTGATGCACTTTTCGTGAAATCCTTAATGCATTTCAAAATCCACTTAGTAATTTAAAATTATGCTAACCTGTATCACAGCATTACAGAACTCCAAAGAATTCAGAAACATGGCTAATTCAGGCATTTCTGAGATGTCTTCTGCTGTAAACTGATGCCAATCTTCAGGAACATGAGGCAGCTTTCGCGGTAGAACAGAATAGAGTCCGCTCAAACCAGTAGCTAAAACCTACAAATTTATTTAATGAAAGATTTTTAATGCACAAGTTACTGAGAATGAGAATATAAAAATATGGAAACAAAACTGAACTCACTGGACAGAAATTAGAATGTTCAGCAATATAAATTCCTATACTTTCATTCCTTCTAGATAAGGCCATGCAAAGTAATAATGCATCTCTTGCTTGTTGTCCAATAGAGCCTTCACGATGAACAAAAGGTATGAGAAGAGAAAAAATCAAGAACCTACAAAAAGAAAAATAAATTATGACAAAAGGATGCTTAAATGATATTTGAACTTATTACAAAGCATAGCAGTAAGGTCCAAACAAATGAAAAACCTTCAAATCTAAAAGCCCCCCCCCCCCAAAAAAAACGAGGGCAAAACTATCATGATTTTATTTTTACATATTAATTTTTTTAACAGTTAAACATAGAGGGCTTATCCCAAAAAAATTTATAATTGCCTAACAACAATTAACTCTGATATAAAAATAATGTAAAGATATTAAAATCTACTGTGAAAAAATGAAAAAATTAAATAAATGTAATTTTTTTTAAAATCAAAACATCTTGAATAAAAATTTAAATAAATTGTTTAGAGAATATATTTTAAAAGTACGATTTAGTTCTTGTAAAGTAATATAATATATACATATATATATACAAAACAGACAATTTGAAACTTAAAATTTAGTACCAAAAAATAGGGAATTCTTTGAGATTGGGTAATTCTTTTCCTAATCTGTCTGATTATGTTTTTTAGTCAATTTCAATGGTTAAATAGGTGGTTTAGTAAGTAAACAATCGCAGAAAAAAAAACTAATAGTTGGGTAAAAAAACACAGGGTTACTATAAAAACAAATTGCTAAAAATCTATGCCAGTTAACTATTATATTAGAGAAACAATCTAAACATAAACAACTATGCCAAACTTAATATATATATATTTTCAAGATATAGAATGTAAAATAATATTTTCTTTTCAGAGGAAATGTTGAGAGTCCTTATTATTTGAAAAATAGAGTTGAAACATATCAGACACAATTAAAAATGATTTTCTTAAAGGCTTGAAAATGTTTTTAATTCATCAGGTACAAGTTTAAAAAAAAAAAGAAGAAAAAAAAGCATAGCTTTAGAAAATTATTTCTAATTGGATTATCTAGTACAGGTTTCAAACTATTAGGCACATAAAACTTGTACAGAGTAAAACAAAAATAAGTTATTTTTGAAATAGTATAAGAGGTACATTTTAGCACGTTTAATTTTGTAATGGTAATTAATTAACCCATGGTATGTATGGTATTTAAAAACATACAACAAAATACTAAATTCAAATATGTCAAAATATTAACAGATGAACTATGAAGATAATATTGAGCAAGAAAAATTCTTGAATACATAAATTTCAAAACTGAAAAATACTTTACTAAAATTCAGACAGAAATCAACAATTATTCAAAAATAAAAACAGAAATTACAAGATAGATAAGAAATTATAAAAGCCAAATAGCATAATGAAATAATTAATGAACAAATATATTTCTGCATCCATCAAATGCAAGGGAAGGTTTCAGAAATACATATACTAATTACAGAAATAGTTAATACAATGAGGGGAAATAAAAAGTTAAATTAAGATAAGATAAAAACTTAAGGTTTAAAGTGAAAATATATCTTAAATTAAAAAATAAGAATAGGAATAAAAAATAAAAGTAATTACACTGAAAAAACACCTCCATGCCACCTCTTTAAAACAAATATGTAAATATATATATAGAGAGAGATAGCGAGATAAATAAATACACATACACTTTTTTCCATGCACATCCAATACTGATTCAGCAATAATCCATTTTTCACTTTTTGAATAAAAATATTAAGACATTGATAAGTCTAGTTCTTTTTTAAGTTAAAAAAAATTTTAAAAATTTGAAGGATTCTTTTAAAATTATGTATTTGTTGAAATGGCATGTTCTAAACAAAACAAGAAAAAAAATCAGAAATATCAGGACAAAACATTAAAAACAGGATAGATGAGGGCAGAATGTTTTGTATCAGGAAAATCAGGATAACTATGAACCCGGTAAATTAGCAACAAAAAATAAAGTTTTTTTTTTTTCTATTACCAAATTAATAAATTAAAACTAAGCTATTTTATTTATAGTTTATAACATTAGAATAAACTCTAGAAAGCTCAATCTGAGATTAATATTTCCTTAACAACTAACATAAATTTGTATGGAGAAAAAATGCAGCAAATGATGTCTCGAAAAAAAAATTAAGAAATTTCTTATTCCACTTATTTATTTTTCATAAAAAAAATAACTTCATTATTGTCTAAAAATGTTTCTAAGATCATTCTCAATTTAAACAAGGTAAAAAAGGAAAGTCATTCCAACAATAAAAACATACATGAACACTATCACAATAATACCCAAAACTAACACAAACTGCATATCAAAACGAAAAAAAAAAAAAAAGTAACTAATAAAACAAACCCATGCAGCATTCAACATACATGTCTCGTTTTTCAGACCTTGTTGAGCCATGGTCAGAGCTTGCACCAAAGAATACTTGAAGTAAATCAGGAAACTGAGTTAAGCAGACACACAATGTATTTAATAAAATAATTAGCCTTTTTTCAACTTCAACAGGAATACCCTCTCCACAAGAGGCCAGTAGACGTAAGAGTGGTCGAACAATAGGCTTATGGAAAAGTAAATCTTGATGACAATTTGTTACTAAAACCTATAATACAAAAAATATCATTAATATTTACATAATAATAAAAAACTATAAGTTTTTAAACAAATATGTTTGTGTAACTGGAAGAACTCAGCAATGTTAGTTCTTCAGTGAGAGAGTATAAAATATTCAGAGGTGAAACCTGCGTAGGTTGACCATGCGTTGCTTTAGTGGCTAATTTATAGGGCGTGAGTCATTGTTTTTTTTAATATCATGTTATTCTTACACATATAAGAAAAATGGATTTAATATAGGTTATTATGTAAGATAATAGTTTTTCCATATAGTCAATCCATTAAGGGGTTTAAATAAGTACTTCAAACTATTTTGCATCTTCAGTGAAATTCTAATGCATAATAGTTTTGTTTTTTTTGTCAGTCAACTTTTGAAGGGTTAGGAACATCATTAAATAACATTCCTAGACAAATTTGACTTATTTCAGCAGTCAACATACAAGATAGACATATGGTCAAGTTACAGAAGTTTTGCTCTCTTATTACATAAAATAAATTCAGTTCTTGGTAAGAAGGTCAACTTTGTTGCTGTTGTTTCTAATGTCACTTGCCACACCTGCTTGGTGAAACCGAGCAAATTTAAGGCACAGTGTGAGTTTCTTGTTTTTCAGTGGCGCCATCTATGGCCAAGGATTCGACTTCTGCCACACCATATGTCGCACTCGTTTATAGGGTGGACCCATTCATACATCCATTCATTCATCCACAGATTGTAATTTTGACCTAAATCAGAGAATGGTCGATCTTCAATCCAGTATCCCCAGAGGTACTGATTTGTTACGGGAACATGGAGGACTTTTGCGACTCGACAGATTTAGCATGCATCAGTCACTTTACTAAACGGGGAGTCTTTGGTCAGAGGGGTATGAACCCACGAACTCTCAGACATGGGTCCAGCGCCCTACCGACCAGGCTATCCCGGCTCGGAAGGTCAACTTAAGACAGATGATCAAATTTAACAAGTTTCACTATACTACAAATAATGTAACAATAAATTATTTGTAATGATTCCAAACCTTTCACAAGGCTAAAGTTCATTTACTAAAGTTCTGTTTTCATGCTTTAAAACTAGTAAAGCAATTGTAAGTAAGAGCTTAAATACTCTACTGCCATTTTGAGAATATCATAGAGTAGTTTTCACTTGTGAGTAAAAGAAACTATAAACTAATTCATATTGATTCAAAGCTCTATTAAACATATGGTTTATAGATAAATTGACGTTAAGTTTGGAGTTCTCGTTATAGCATGACAGTAGTTTCATTTATCAAAAAATTAACTGAAAAAAATATTTTTTTAATTATTAAAGTTTTTCTTCAGTTAATCATAAATTTCAAACTTAGATTAAAATAAAACTTACTTCGTAAAATTTTAGCTGCTCTAATTTTAAGGCATTTACGAATTCTCCAGCTCTTAAAGACCAGGTAAAAAGTTTATCTAAACAGCCTTCCATTAACAGATAGCTTAAAAGTGGACCAGTTGGTTCTGGTTCACTCCCTGGAGTTCCATTCGTCAGGCAAGCTGGCGATTGTTGTGCTTCTTGCAAAAGGAGTGTAATCATCTGATCCAAATTATTAATAACACCAGTGACATCATCAGATGTCGGCAATGTTTGTTGCCATGGCCTGAAATAAATTTTAGAAAATTGCTGAGCGAATAGAAAATAATATATATAGAGTAACAGAAGTTGTTGATATTTGGTAAGAAAAGAATAATGAAATTAAAACTTCACAATAGATCTATATTTAAGTGCAGATTTTAACCAGATAATATAGTGACTTCATTTCCAATAAGGGTTTTAAAAATGTATATTGAGGAGAAAACATATATCAGTCAGGGGTCTGTCCAGACATTTTGTAAAAGGTCCGTTTTTGTAAAATTGTGAAGAAAATTACTCGTAATTTGTGAATATAAAATAAACGTCAAGTCACATTCTTTCAACCAGGTTCCGCTTTTGAGAATTTGTGCAAATAGGGTCCGTTATTGCATAAAAACTTTTTCAAGGAGTTTTTAAATTGTAAAGAGATACCAAGATTATGCTCAACACTGCAAAATTATAATTAAAAAAATTAAATATTAAAAAATAAAGAGCAATTGCAGCTACTAAATTAGCGATGCAACATACAAATATTTGGTATTTAGCCTTAACTGCTGAACGCAGAATATTCATTTTGGACGAATATAGGAAGAAGCGTCTGCTGAGGACAAAATTTAGTTCGTTTACACCTGTCTTTCTCCCCCCCCTTCCTAGGAAGGGTTTATTTGATTAACAAAACAATAATAAAGATAAACAAATTTGTGAAGGGTCCGATTAAAGGATAAGTATTTTGTGAAGGGTCCGATTTTAAGTTAAAATATTTTGTGAAGGGTCCTTTTTTAAGTATAAATATTTTGTGAAGGGTCCGTTTTTATGAAAAGATATTTTGTGAAGGGTCCGTTAACGGACCCAAATTTCTTCTAAACAGACCCCTGTCAGTGATAAGATAATACTCCAAAATTACTGTACAAATAAATCGGCAATTGACCCTCTAGTTATTTAAACTTAAGATTTCATAGTTTTCTTTTTAACTGTAATCAACAATTTTCAAAAGGTAAAATAATCGAAAGCCCTCTAACAGATCCTCTTAAAAATCATGTGCATATTTTTTCCATTGGTGGCTTTCCCTTACTTTTTTTATCCTAGTGATAATTTTTTTAGTGGTAAGTACCATCAATATTATTCTACTTCCAAAGAAAATGTTAATGATTTACAAGAATGATGCAATGATACTTTAGAAGCTCCAGAGTTGCTTACTTACAGAGTTGCTATTTTCTTTGAACAGTAAATTTTTTTTTTACAACCACAATTTCTGGTGACCTCTTTGATTTGATTACACATTGTGTTAAATTATTTCATAAATAAAATTTTTCTGAAAAATATAGTGAAAAGTTTTTTTTTTAAAATTAAACATGTAAAAATGGAAATAAAATACTGCTATCTAAATCTCTAAAGAGTACATAAAAAAGTTTTTGAATTGTATAAAAAATTGAATACAAGAAAACTTAGCTTTAGGATCTAGGCAATTCTCACAGAATAATAAACCACTTTAATGCAAAAATAGTTTTAAGTTTTCCAGATTTAAGTTATGTAAGTTTAACTATGAATCAAGATGAAAAGTATTTGCCTAAACAGGAATAAACATTATTATAATTTAATGCTTACTCAGTTTAAATTGTACACATAGAAAAAAAATAATAACTTGCACAAAGTTCAAAACCATTTATTTTTATCACAACACATCGCAAAGTCATTTTGGAAAATGCTATGATTCTGCAGTCGAAATAATTCTTTAGAAATCAAAAATGGATCTTCTAGCAAGATTCTACACCAGCACACTACGTAAAAGGTACTAAAAATGGTGCAACATTTTCCCAACTTTCTTAGAACACAAGGATTACGACTTTATACACCACATTTGTATAGTATGGAATTTTTTGTTCATTCCATCTTGCCAAAAAGGGTTTGTGTCCTATCTGTACCTCATAAGATTTTGAAACTCTTTCCTCCATTACCCCCAAAAAAACCTTATACTAGGTATGGGACAAAATATCATTGGTGAGTCGCTAATCATAACATAAAACTTTGCAAGACGTTTAAAGCTTCGTATTAAGCCCGAAGGTGATCACCTATCAAAATTAATGGGTAAGTTATGATTCTTTTCATGTTTACTAGAAAGATTGACTTTGATATTTTAAAATGCTAAAATATATAAGCATCAAAGTTATTACTTGTCACCATGTATGAGCTAAGTTTATTTACCCATTTTTGTCAATGATACTATATGCTTGATGCCAATGTGTTTGAAAGACCTCTAGGCATGCACCTTCTGGCAATTTAGGTGACAGAGAGAATGAATATTTGCGAAGGCTAGATCGCAATGGACTATCACGTTTGAACATCCAACTCATTATGTATGCAAAGTTTAGAAATTCATAACTGAGGATTTCTTCTCTTTCGGGCCATCATTCCAATTGATCTAAAAATAAAAGAAATATATTCAGTAAAATCTTTTGATACTGAAACTGTTATGCTCTTTTTTTTCCAGTAGACAATTCTAATGAAATTTAAACCTTGTAGGGTACAACGTGATAAAGATAATTGAATTACTAATTAAAAATATTTCAGAGAAATAGATTAAATTTAGCAAATTGAATAATTGGATTCTAAGGAATTACAACATATGGCTAAATGTGCCCCATTAATGGTCAATTTCCCACTCAGTATGTTCTAACAAAATTTTAAAACTGTCCATTAAATTAATTTCAATAAATTTTTAAATTTTGAAGAAAACATCAAAATTATAACACGAAATTTCCAAAATGTGAAAGTACTACTTATTTTAAATGTCAAAATAAATAAATAACTATTACTGAAGACACTTCTTTCTGAACCAAAAAACGTTTAAAACAAATATAATTTAGGGCTTAATTTGAAAATTGAAGATGCAAGAATTAGTTATAAAATTCAAATTGTGTTGAAATTATGATTTTTTAAACACAATAATTTTCATTTGCTCTTAATTATAAAACAAAATTTAATAAAATTAGAAATTCTAAATGTTCTTTAATTTAAAAATATAATACATACTTTGATTTTTAAGACAAATTGATATTGCTCTTATTACATTAAAGAATAATTAAGTTAATATCAAATAATAAAAAACTAAATTTCAAATTGTCCCTGAAATAAATATATATATATTTTTAATTTTAAATAAAACCTTAAATTAAATAAAGTGCAAAAACTAAAAAAAAAAAATTAAGATTCACTAGAATTGTATTTTTTTTAAAGACAATTTCAACTATATAATGTAACTACACGATTACCGTATCCTAGCAAAGTTTACAAATACAATAGAGTCTCACCAAATATCCCCATGGTAATGCTTAAGTTTATATTCACCCATAACTTCCATTAACAAAATTAATAAACAGCACTGAGGCAATGTTTATCATTACTTGTGTGTGTTTTATAACTTGAATGTCTCAAAAAGCTTTATCTCAAAATTTACTAGTATGACTTCTTATCTCTACATTTTATTACCATGAATTTTTTTTAAAATCTAATAAAATGCACCACTTTGTTTACCAAATGAGAATTATTACAATAATCATTTATGTTAGATAAACAGTGTAAAGATTAGTAAGGAAACTGCAATTTTACGTCAAATAAAGCATTGTTTATGGTGCTGCAATTGAAATTGAATAATTAATTATGAAAACAAATTATATTGAATTATGAACCTTCAAAGTATCTATAAAAAGTTAATTCAGGTGAATCAATAAAATTCTTTCTTATTAATTTATAATAAATGTATATTTATTTTTTAAAGTTTAATTTCTTGTAGAGCATTTTTCAATACATTTTGGATTTTTCAATACAAGGATTGGTTTAGAAGAAAAAAATTCCAATTTATGAATTCAAAACTATGAGTTGCACTGTGCAATTAAGCACAATTTTAAATTATATACCCTAACTACATACATTAATTTCTGATAAAATTAAATTTTTTTATTTAAGTAAAAAATTTTAAATGGTTATTTAACTTGATTTTAATGTTTATTGTGGTTAACATTAAAAAACCATAATGAATATTCAGAGAGATACATAGCATTATATAAGAAAAACCAATGTAAACAACATTTTTAAATTAAATCATATTTATTTTTTTGTTAATTAGAACTTTTCTATAATCGTTATTTATTGCATATTTTCATATCCAAAGAAATTCCATGGATTTCCAAAATTGCCAGGTCTGTTTTGAAAGCAGAGTTGAAATGAGAAAAAAGATGGATTGTTTACTTTGCAATATGCAGCAGAAAGTACACATTTTAACGTATCACTGGCAAGATTTCCGTATTGTGACCTACAGCAGAATAATCAGCAAGCAGGAGTGATTGTGAGCCCAAGTCAAAATTCCGGAAAATTTCTTGAGTAAAAAAAAAAAAAAAAAAGAAGTTTAAATCGAAAAATTAGAAAAAAATTTAAACAAGGTTTTTTCTTTTTTCTCAGTTTAATTAAAATATATTTAAAATTCTACACATACCTATACCATTTACTCATACCTATGATGATCTGGAGAAGTAACTGAAATTTATAAATATGTCTTTCTTTCTTGAGTTTATGATTATAATAACTATTTACTGATAAAAAATGAATATTAATCTTGAATATAAGCTTATAAAGTATCTGGCTCTCTTTTACAAACAAATAAAATTAACTGTGTTTTTAAGTTCCACCTTTGAAAATTTGATTTCCAGAAACTTTTGTGATCAATGATTTCTTTAAATGCCTGAACCTTCCATCTCCAGAAACTTCCGGAGCACAATCAGCCCTGATAGCAATTTCCAGGCAATGGCCCATAAGAAGCTAAAAAGAACATAACAGAAAGAGACCAACTCGAAGATTATAACTCGTAGCCAACCCCGGGCAAACCTCTACATGTTTTTCTAACAAAAATTTGCACATTTTAGATCACAATACAGAAATACCTCCGTATCACCCCTTCCCTTTTCTAAAGCAGAATCATTTTGCTTTTGAAAACAATCACTGATTTGAATTTAGTGTGATTGTAACGTAAGTAGTCGTAAATATAAAGCAAAATATAGATTTACAGTATAAACTAAAGAAAAAGCAATGCAGAATGTCCTTTAAGGAGAAAAGATTATACTTACAAATACAGATCATAAATGAGGCTTACAAATACAGTTATAAATAAGACTTACATATACAGGTATAAATAAAGAAAAGCAACATCTTCAAAATACAAATAGCTAGAATCTTTAACCTCCTATGTCAATAAGATAAAATTCATCTCAACTTGTTACAAAACTGATATTTTGAATAATTTCTCTAATAACCGATTTTATTTTAAATTGCACTTCCACTTGATGAGGTAGAGAATTCTGGTTCATTGTATACAGTTTTAAAAAAGAACTAACATCATAATAAAAAGCAAAGATATTATCTAAATTAAAAAAAAAATGAAATAGGAACATAAAAATCTATTCACTTGTTTAATATATATACTAATAAATATCATAAACAGTTCAGTTGCGTAGATCTAATTATAACAACTAACAAATCAGACTAATAGCTTTTGTAGCAACAGAAATATGAATGTAAACTGTAATGAAATGAAAATATTTTTCAACTTGATGCTCTTTATAAAATGATTTTAATTCAGTCAAATTATAAACACACCTAGTGAAATTGTACAATACAGATAAACTTAATAATAAGCATAACAATAAAGTTTATTTAAAATGATATGAGTATATACAAAACAAAAAACAACGATTTATTTTCTTTCAAATCCGGTGTAAATGGGCTAAATTCGGCATAACAATTATAACATAAACATAGCCGTATAAACAAATAAACACGGTGTCTGCAATTAACCATAAATTTTATGGCTCAACTTTAAAAAGCTTACACAGTACATTGTAAAAACGAATCTTTTCGTTTTTAAAATCAAGCTATAATGTAAATATTTATAATATATTTAAATTGTAAAGGGAATGACTCATTTCTAATTAAAATTATTGTTAAACAAAATCTCACCTTGATTTCTTCATTTACCTGCTGATCCTCTGGTTTGCTGGCCTCCATGTGTAAATATACTCTCGTCAAACAATAAAAATCAAATTGATTTTTTGGAAAGAATGATGTTACAGCTTCTTCATAAGTTAAAAAATGTTGTTGAAAAGATTATTTGAATATTTTCAAATGCAAATATAATTGCATCATGCGTTAATTTGGATATAATACAATTCTTGATATAATTCAAAAATCACTGGAAACGAGATTACAAGATGGTGTCGATTTGTGGTGGTTTCCACTCTAAAGTTGGTGTAAATGAAATCTTAGAAAATACAGCCGACACCTTGTTTATTTAAAATAAAATTTTCAAATATTGATAATTCACAAATTCTGCTGTATGCGATAAAAAGTCTAATCAGATATCGTTTGTTTTCATTTACTAACTACATTTTATAGCAATCGAACATTTTGCACTTTTCATTAATCGATTTTTATTTATAATGTTTTATTTACATTTAGCAAATATGCAATCTATAGAACAAGTAACTGTTTTAAAGATCTTATTCATAAAAGTAAGGATTTTCTTATATTTATTTATCATTATGTAACGTACACAGTATTATATATTCATTATTTGACTAAATGTAATCAATTTCATTTGTTGTCATGCACACATTAAATTGCACGAAGAGTTACTTAAGAATAAAGTGTGAATTGAGAGCAAATATTGAAGTTGTTATTTATAAAATGTTCAGTACGTTATATATTTTTAAAAAAAATATTTGTTTATACGGCAGGTTTGTCGATAAAATTTTATGTGTAGTAGATACCGGAACTATTCGTCGTACCTATGATTCATCGGTTGTTTACCCTCAACGTTTTTTTAAATATAACATAATATTTAATCAATCTCAGTTTATTACTTTTTTTTAAATCTATTTACCCTGCCATTTATTAAGCATTGCATTTTCTATTCAATTTTTAAAGCAGTGCAATCGTTAAGTTTACATATAATGCCATTTACAACACAGTTTTCTAGTTTTTTGTTGTTGTTTTGTTTAACAGGTAATAAATTACATTAATTCTATTTTTATCGTTACATTAAATAGCAAAGATTTTCTGATAAAATGTTAATCTAATATTTTGTCATGAAAACAATAAAATGAGTTCAAGTTTGTTTACACTTACAGATGTTATTGTGATCACCTTTATTTTTCTTGTAAGATTACTTTATTAAAAGGAAATTGAACTTTTAGTTAATCTAGAATGTTTTAAAACTCAATAATAATACTTAAAACACATTAAATGTGATATTTATATTAATACTTGCCTCTAATGTAAGTTACCACTTCTATATATCATTTGTAATCTTCATTTTTTATTCAGTAATTTGTATGTATACTTGAAAAGCAATAAATCTCATGATTTGTTTTTATTGAAGTACAGTTTTTTATTCAAATTCATTATGCTCATAAAAAGTTAATTGTAAGTTAATGGAATATTAAAATAAGGAAAGAAATCCTCAAGCTTGTTTGTAATTTCTCTCTCATTTTTGAAACTATAATTTTGCTTTAATTTTAAGCAAATAATATTTTGCTTTTCTTTTAAGCAAACCATTTTGTTTTTAATGTATAGAAACTAATAATTCCTGGGAATTTATACAAGTTGTTATTTGAAAAAAAGTTATAGTAACTGTTTTTATTATAAAACAGAGATGAGCAATTTTTTTTTTTGCTGAAACTATTATACTGTTTTAATTACATTACAGTTCTTTGATTTCAGTTTTTAGATATTGCATAAGCTTATTTTCTTTTGTGCATTTGTGGCTAGTAAATATGGGACATTATAAATAAAATAACAATATTAGCAGGAAAGCACAACCATTTTTTGTATTAGAAGTGGGTTACAAAAACTACAAAATACAGAATCTGGAAGGCACCATAACATTATCTTGTAATTATAAATATACAAGGAATATTTAGATTTTTTTTAAAGTAATGTGAATGAGATTGGATGGAATGAGATTAAGTTACAAGTCTATAATTAATCTTTTGCTCCTGTGCAGATAATAAAGATATTTAATGTGAATAAATTTGAACAATTATACTTATTAGATTGCAAAAGCAAATTATGATACATTTATGTAGACATTGGCATACAACAAATTTACATTCATCTTATCCAAGTTAACTTTGGCTATTATTAAGAAAATAAAATTTGTTACTAATACTGTATGAGATTAATCTGATGACCATTGCTAGAATTTTAAAATTATTTTTTTTTATTCATCTTATCTACTTGCGTACATTTTCTTTTCATATAGTTTACAAATTTATAAGTAATTATCTTTCACTGTAAACTTAGAATAATCCATTACATAAATAAGAATTTTCATTATGAAACTGAAAATATCACATTCTTTGAGAAAGGCTGTAAATTAGATCAGTAACTTTCTGTTACTATTTTTCTTTCATATTTTAGACAATTCCAGGGTCTAGTTAAAGTGCTTTAGGGGCCACTTTTGACTTGTTTGCCATAGGTTGTGCATCCAATATTTCATATCTTCATAATCTTGTATCATTATCATTGCACACTATTCTTTAAAAGTAGTCAAATTACAAGTTTCTATACTTATTTATTTAATAATAAATAAAAACATGGAATGAGATGGGAAAATAATGTGTAGCAGGAAAATTTCTGTATAATTTTCCCCAGAAGCTCAATGCTTGAAAGAATAAAACTGCATTTGTTGCTGAACATGAAGAAAAAAAAAATTGTAATCAGTATATGTTTCTTTTTCTTATTTATTTAAATATACTTTTTTAAAATTTTTTTTATGGAGTTATTTTTTGAAATAATTTTACCATCTCTCAACAGTATAATATTCATAACAATTATTCTGTGCAGCAAAATTGCAGCTATTAGTTCATGTTTAAGTTGTAAAGTAGTAAAAAATTTACTGTTATTAAATTTCTTCAAAATGAAATTAATTTTTAGAAAGTATTCTTAGAAATTTTTAAAAGACAATGGATAGCAGGTCTATTCTATTTAGGTCTATTCTATTTATCTCTATTGCAAAAAATAATAAATAGTTTTTCCTTAGTTTCTACAAGGTTTGCTAAAGGCTATAATAACACTTTTTCAGATTCAGATTTTTTTCCTAGTTAGTTCTTGTTATTGTCTTGTTATTCAGGTTTGTTATTGCTATTAATAGACCTGCACATAATATGCAATAATAACTTTAAAAATATTTTATTGTTATAAAACAGAAATATCTAAAACCTTTTGGACAGGGTTGGCAGGTTTTTGACATGTGACAGTTTTTGACAGTTTAAACCATGGTTTAAACCGTCACGTCAAAAACCTCACTGTCAAAAATGTCGAAAATGTCAAAAACCTATATTCATATGTGAAATTTAATTAATACATAAAATTTATATATTTTTTTTATAAAGGATAGTGTTTCTAAATATGTTCTAGAAAAAATAAATTTAAAATTTTGAAGAAACACTTATATTTTGAATAGTAACCAAAATCTTGTACTTAAAACTCACATCTTTTGTAATATTATGTATTCATTTTCATGTGTTATTGAAAATCTGCAGTGATATTATTAAGAAATTTATTTATAACCAAATTTAGCGTATAGTATAGATTATACTAAAAATTAGACATTTTTAAAGATAAACATTAGCAGTTTTGTACATTAGACATCTTCTTTTAAAGAAAAATCTTTTTAATATTCTTTTAAATCTTCTTAATAATCTTTTTAACATAAGACAATACAAATTTAAGTGCTTTCTGTTAAATACACAGAGTAGTTAGTGTCGATTTACAGTATATTCAGCCTATTAATTTACTATGCTGAAAATTTAGTTTATCCAAATACTTGTGAATTTCATTTTGCTGAATACGATATAGTTTTGTTGAATATCTAAATATTCAGCTGTTGAATAATTACTTCTTGCTTTCAAGATATGCATTATTTGTATTCTTAATACAAGTGGAGAAAAAAAAATTAAGAGATAAAAATTGTTTTAAAATGATAAGTGTAATAATTATAAATAAATATAATAAACAATATGAATTATATTTATCATTATTCATAAATATAACTACTTTTAAATTCAAATTAACATACTGGATAATAAAGATATTCGGTATAACATTAAAAAAAAAATTTTATGCACTTGTATCAAGTTTGTATTTATACAACATAACTTGTAAGTTCCTTATAAATATTAGTTATATGTTCCTTATATGTCAAAAATGCATAGTAATAAGCTTTTAATTTTCTTAAGTATCAAAAAAAAAAATTTTTTTTTTAAATAGAAATATTTAAACAATTTTTGTGCAAAATTTTTCTGCCCCTTTCACTTGAATATAAATTTCTGAGATTTTAAATCTGTTATTTTACCTTAATTTTAATTAAAAAATATTTTAAAACCTGCTGATTACCTATAGTATAATTAAATTTCAATCTAATGCATGACAACTGTTGGTAGTTTTGAAGTTTATATATTTTCTTGGCCAACTTCAGTTTTTGACGGTTTAAACCAGTATTATACCCTTGTCATGTCAAAAACCACTTTTTGACGTCAAAAACCCAACCCTGCTTTTGGATAATTTTTCCCCTTAAGTGGACTTGGCCTATTATTATTTTGAATCCTTCATAAGTAATCACTTTTCCAGAAACTTTTTTTTAATTCTAGAGAATTTTACATTTACCTTCTAAATCAGTGTTCCCCAACCTTTTTATCACCCCAGACCTGTCAACGTTTGATATTTTTACCGTGGCCCGCTGGGGGGGGGGGGTTGATTGCTTACATTTAAGATTATTTTGATTTATTAACGATAGCATACCCGCCAACTCTTCCCGTTTTCCCGGAAGATTTTTTTTTCATATTTAAAGTGCTAGCAAAATTCATGTTATTTCACTAAACTTTTTGAATTATATTAATAATTATAAATGAATTTGACCACCACTACATATAAATAATTACAACAAATATATAAAAAGCATATTAGTTCCACGATAGCGAATTTCAACCTGGTTAAAATATAAATTTCTTTTTGAGTGAAACTGTTTTTCGGTAATTGTTTTACTACCACTTGGAAAATCCATTCTCGAAAAGAATGAATGTTGGCAGGTATGCAATAGAGAAAAGATGAAGTTCTTCATTAGTTCTAATGTAAATTTCGCGCCGCGCTTTCGTGTTTTATTTATGATATTTACATTTATGATAATTGATTTTTTTTATTGCAACTTAATTGAAAGAGAAAATAGTCCCAGTGGTTTTCCTTTTTTTTTACTTTTTAAAACATTAAAAAATTTATGTCATACCTTCAGGGCCCCCCTTTTTTTTAAATAAATAAAATTTTAATGGAACACAGATATTTTTAATTTGGGGTATAAACCTAGGAATTTAAATTCAGTTTCAATGAAATGGGCGGCCCTATACCATTTGATCCACGGACTGGGGGGGGGTGGTTGGGGAACACTGTTCTAAATAACCTAATGATGCTTTAGAAACAAAACAGAAGACATTGAGAAAAAAAATGGTAGACATACTAAAAATATGAAATATATTGACTAAGTTTTTATTTAAATATGAAAAAACAGAAATCTAAATAAAGGCTATTAAAACATATTTTTTTCCTTCAAATAAAACTGCTAACAGGTTCTTTGCTCTTGGACATTTAGTATATATTGTCATTTAGTATATATTTATATGTTCTAAGTTGAATATTATAATTTTGATTTCTATGCACTTCTTATTATCTGACAGTTATGAATTGAGATATATTTTCTATTTCAGAATGAGTAATTTAACTACTATGGTAGAGTTGGGAAAAGATACAGAGAAGTGTGACAAATCTTTAAAATGTTTCACTATGGATGAAGCATTTCTCAATGACTTATTAGAATGCTCAGTATGCTTAGAACAGTTAGATAGTAGCAGTAAAGTCCTTCCATGTCAGCACACTTTTTGTAAGAGATGTTTGCATGAAATTTTAAACTCTCACAAAGAACTGAGATGTCCTGAGTGCAGGATATTAGTGGATGTCAAGATTGAAGAATTGCCGTGCAATATACTATTAGTGCGTCTTTTAGAAGGTCTAAAAAATAATGTTCGGCCTAAGAGAGTGGGTAGCAGCACTGATGTTGCTTTACGGAGTGCTGAATCGAGTTCGGGACAGCAAACTACTCCACCTCATCCTCAGCTACCTCAACCTCTTGGTAGCTTACAGCGGTCCCCGAGTGTTACAGATTTACGGATGGTGCCAAAACAGGTAAGCTGATTATTTTCAGAGCCATTTTATTGTATTTGATTTTAGATGTTCTTTACAAAACAAAACTTGATCTCATTTGCAAAATATACTGATACAATTAAATTATTTTTTATTAACTGTTATAGTATTGTATAAAATTCTATAATGTGTTTTTTAATGTATTTTTATCACTGTATTTTTTATAATGACTGTAATGTATTGAAAATAATTGAAATTTTTTTAATTTGTATTTTTCTAGTGTTTTAAGATAACTTTTCTGATTTATTACAGCTAAACAAGACAAATGGAATAAATAATTATAGCATTTCATGTTTATATAACTTCTAATACATACAAAAGATCTTTCATAAATGCCTGTTAATTTGAGCTTTCATTTTAGTCTTTGAGAATTTACAATTTTAGTCGTGACAAAAACTGAATATGATCAAGTATTTTTTTAAATGGATCTAAAATATCATTTATTCAGATTTTGTCATTACATTGAGTTGGGAGAATTTAAAAGTTTCATCATTGAAGCTATATTTATAATAACATTTTTTCTATTAACTTTCTAATTTAAATTCTGCTTTTATGTATTGTTTAGTGTATTTAATATTCAATTATTTATGTTTAAATAGGTTTTACAAGCCTGTCCTTGTGCTAAAGCTCTTTATCCATATGAAGCCAAAGTACCAGGGTAAGATTTTTTCTTCTTCTTTGAATTGTTTGTATGTTTATATGAGATCAATGCTAAATATTAAAATGTAATTGTGTTTCATTTCATAGCTAAATTACAAAATTTTGCACCCATCAAAAAAAAAAAAATTTCTTTTGTTATTACTGGTACTATTTTATAGAAAATTTAATTGCTCAATTAAACATTGGAATTTAAACTTTGCTTTTCAATAATAGTGACAATGGAGATTCTGTAAGATTATCTGGAGTTATATTTAAAAAAAAAAGGAAAATTATTGATATTTTAATGAATTTTCTACATTTTAAATATGATATTTAACATTGTATAAAAAAAAATTGAGATTGTGAAACTTGTTACTAACTGTAAAAAAATGTAGTTCTAAACCACACACATATAATTAAAGTAATTTATATTTATCCTATTAATGCCGAAATGTTTTAATTAATAAAAAGAAGTAATATTTAGTAGACCAAATGCTTTAGATCACTTAAACTTCTTAATTAGATCTCTTTAAATTTTTAATTATTAAAATTTGATTTTCTTAGGTATATAAAGTTTTATCAGCATTAAAATGTGACAAAATTATACCAAAGCCTATAATTCTTACTAGCATTTCCATAAATTAAATGTTTTTAACTTTTGATTAAATTCGATGCACTTTTATTTTTATTTGAAAAAAAAATTTCAATGAATTTTAATAATGTTACATCTTTCAATCTTTTTTATTTATAAAAATTTATTTTATTTCAAGTCATCTCTACTCACTGATAAAAAAATTTTTTAATAAATTCATCTCACTGCTATTTAAAACTAGTATTTATTTAAAAAGAATTTTTACATTATTAAATTTTCCTGCTAAAGACGCAATAAATCTTTTAAAATTTTTTTGTTGTTTTAAAACAAGTGTTTATAGAACAACAAGCTTTAACATTAGTTTCTTTAAATGTATATATGTTCTTTTCTGCTCATTTATGTAATACAGTTTATTTCGCAAGTTTTTGTAAAAAGGAGGTACAGAAAAATGAATCATTTTTAAGGAGTATGAATTGGATTAATTATCTACTCTTTCCAGTAAATCCTTCAATCATTGTTTGATATTCCTGACTTAAAAACACTTTCTTTTTTATTTATAACAGTCATAATTTTAATGTGAATTTTTAAATTAAGATGGCACGTTGACATTGAGTTAGATCTCCATCACTGCCTCCTCAAAAAATTTTAACGCATATACAAAAGTACTCTATATACGTATATAGACTTTTACTTTACGCATTACGTACTACATACACATATACAAAACTGGTTTTATTGTTCACTTCTACATCGTTCAACAGAGAACGATCCGAATTTTTATTTCTCACATTGTACTCAGATCTCGCATACGGGTATGGACTTGGTCATTTGACAATAGATATGACTAACTTTCTTAACTGTGACATATTTTAGGGCTGTGCCTTACATTGCATCCATCCCAAAAACCAAGGTATAACTTTTTTTTTTAATTATGTGAGAAACACACATTACATCTCTTAAGTTGTTACCTGTTAAGAAATGACTTAATTATTATATGTATTAAAATATTATAAGATATACGATAAAATATTATTCAATTGTCTTCATATAAATTCTTTATTTGTTCATAACTTTTTTTATTTCTCTTTTATTTTACTAATTGTGATAATTATTTTATAGTGATCTCACCTTCAAAAAAGGAGATGTCATTATTTTGAGAAAAAGAGTTGACCAAAACTGGTTTTATGGTGAACTTGGTGGAAAATCTGGCTTTGTGCCAGCTAGTTTTGTGCAAGTTGTTGTACCTATACCTTCTCATGTGCCACAGTGCAAAGCTTTGTATGACTTCCAAATAAGTAGCAGTGAAGAAAAGGATTGTTTAACTTTTGTAAAGGTATAATTTTTTTTATTGTAATCCCTTATAATCATAAAAATTTCACTTTAAGGCATGAAAAACAATGTTCGTGGAATAAACATTTTTCAAAAAAATTGTGCTGCCTACTTTAGGTGGACATAACCTGCAGTCTAAAATCTAAGTGCTGCCCGTAGTTTGCCTTCTTACCAAAAATGCATTAGAGAAAATTGCATAACTAGCATAAGGAATTTTATAACTGTTTTCAAACTAATTTTTGTGAACTTTAGTAAAACTCTAAAAGTATAATATCAACTGATTCACTGTTGCACTTTCTTTTAGAAAATGAACATAAAGTGTTTTTTCTTCCGAAGAAGGTGTCTTTTATCTAATAAACGGGAATCTCTGGTCGCTGGACTTTTGCTGTTATTGATCACCAACCATCGGGGACTATATTTTATGAATCCTGATCACAGATATAATAAGGGGAACTTCTTAGTCATGTTTAATTGTTTTAATCAATTTTTCATTTCAGTTTTTCTACTTGTTATTTAGTCCGAATTAATTTATGTAAAAACTGAATTCATTGCAGCCTCCTTAAGGTAAAATATTTTTGCTGGCACCCTCTCAAAAAAGGTTGTGCATTTTTAACTATTAAAGGTTATAATGTGAGTAAACTTTTGATTTTTAACAGAAAAGCAATGGTGCAGTATAGTAAGCAGAGGAAGTAGGGGTAGTCTCTTTTAGTTATATGTAATAATTATAATTTAATTTTTTTATGTTCTAAACCTCCATTTTTTATTGTTTCTTTTACTTTGCTTGTATTATTTTTAGCAAATATGAAAAAACGAAACTTAAATAATTTCTACGTACACAAATCATTCAGTACATGAATTTGTTTTCCAACTTGTAAATAAAGTGTCATAAATAATATTTAGAGGAAATGTTAAATAAATTATTAATTTAGATATGATTTAAGTTAAAGATATTATTTTGCAAAGAAAAATAATTATTAAAAAAAAAATGTGTGCAAAATTTTTTTTCTTCTGAAATTTCACTCTACGTTCTAACATTTATGTTAAAAACTAAATTCTATTATTCAATATAATCTGTTAAATGTTGAAAATTTTTAAATTCCTTTAATTTTTAGGGTGATATATTGAATGTTATTAGACGAATAGATGATCACTGGGCTGAAGGAAAATTGCGTGATAGAATTGGAATTTTCCCCATATCTTTCGTTGAGGTAAGAGATATACTCCAAAAATAATAATTCCAATTGTATTTGAGAATTTTTAAGTAGATGAAATATTTGTTTTTTACTGATTGTCTTAAAAATGTTTCTGTGCTTATATTTTATTTTTAAATTTTGTTGCTGGTGATCATTATTATGAAGAAACATTCCTTTTGTACTGGTATTTGAGAAAAAATTGATTATCAGTTATCAATAACCAGTTATAAATCGTTGTTTAGGAAAAATAATTTGAAGTTTTATTTATTTTTTTTATAATAATTGCCCTTTTTTATTGTGGACACAGAGAACATTAATTGACAAGATTAGGAAATTTATCTGGTGGCCACTAGAGGTAAATTAATTTAAGGCAGTTTTTTTCGTTCCACTGGGCAATTTTTGCATTAAAAGTACTTTAATAATGACTTAGCTTCTTAATTGTTATTAAAAATATTTGTTTATCTTAGTTTTAAAAAAATGTAATTATATAATGAGAAATTATTATAAAAAATCTAGGCATTATACCATATTATGTTTTAAGGAAAAATAACTTAAAAAAAGGGGAGGAATGTATAATAGGTTTGATTTTAGACTTTTTTTTCTGTATCGGAATGAAATGTAATTACCTTATCTGGAAAATTAAACCTCTTAATGAACTTAAAATAGTAATATTAGAAATTTTAAAGCACGTCCGAAAGTGATAATTAAAATGTGTGATTTGAAACTCTTGTATTGTAATAATCTTTGTAAAGATACAGGATTTTGAAAAATGCTTGGAGAAGTGTAGCAATAACTGCCTTAAAAAAAAAATTTTAAAAAATCATCTAGATTTATGATGAAATCTATGCAAATAAAGCAGGCCAGAAAGTGATCTATTATGTGCGTGATTTATAACTCATGAGTTGTAATGCCGCGTTAAATGCATAGGCATTTCAAATACCCCATGGAAATTAGTATCTGTAACTGCAAAAAAAAAATTATTGAAGATGATTGGATTTAGAATGAAATCAGCAAAATAATCGAGTTAAAAAGTGCTTACTCAAACTCGAAATTTGCGTATCGTAATATCATATTAAAAATATTGTTTCTTTTTTTTTTTAAATCATGTGGAATTTCAAAGCAATTATCACAGAAAAAAGTCAAAAGTTATCGAGAAACATAGATTTATATTAGAATCTGTGCAAATTGAGTGTGTTAATAAGTGAGGACTTAAATGTGCTATTCTAAATTTTCGAAATTTTTTAATTTTGTTTTGTTTGGAAGCGCCTACAAACCATGCATCAACATTCGGTAGGCCGCATGTAAGTGGCAGGTTGTGCACCCTTAACCTAGATATACGTTAATCATCAAATTTTTACCCTTCATTTATTATAATCTTAAATTAATTATGTAATGTTTTTTTTAATTTCTTTTCTGTCATGTTGAAAAATTCTTAGTTTTTTTTACTATCATAGTTTATTAATTTTATTGAAAGCATTTTATATTTTCTAGATGAATGCTGCTGCTAGAGCTGTGATGAAATTATCTGCAAAGTAAGATTGCAATTTTCAATATTTTTATTGAAAATGTTTTAGTGTTAAATGACCTAGCAAAAATTGATTCTTGGTTTCTTAAACTGGTTTCAGTTAAATTTTATGTAATACTTTAAGAATGTTTTCCAATATTTTTTGACAGACGAAATAAAAAGCAAAATTTTGAGCACTTTAAGTTCAATGCTGGGAACGAGTGAAGGGACTGTAATTTAAATATTTTTAAAGAAAACTTTAATACACTTTTTTATAATTTTGGTTTGACTCAATTTAAAATCATAACTGCTGGTCAATTTTCACATAATATTCAGAGCCAAATAATGCCACGGTGACGCAACATTTCAAATATTAATTTAGATTTCAAAAGCCTTTCTTTTTTTTAAATCTTATATTTTTTCTTTCTAATAACATTTTGCATTATTTTCGTAATTGACATAGAGGGCTAGAGAGGAACAAAACTTAGCTTAGTTATGAATAACTGTTAGGAACTCTTAATAGTTCTAAAAATAGCATATTATTCATTTAAACATGTTAAATCATTTGATTAAAATTACCCTCATAAATATTCTTTAAGTATATTTCTTATTTTTATTAGAACATTGAAATCCATGCAAGTTGGTCATTTTCATTGAAAGAATGTGTTGGGTCACTTAGATAGGTAGTCAAGTATACTTATAAAGTAGCATTTCAGTTATTTTTTTCTAATTTGATGCTTGAATATGGAGATTAACTAGTTAAAGTAGTCAGTGTAATAGATTTCATTATATGGAATGTTATAGATAAAGTATGTTATATTTAAAAAAATTGTTATTTATTTATTCAGTGTTAAATTACAAAATATTGTTATTTATTATTATAATAATTATTATACTGCTGTAAACTAGGTATAATTTATAAACTTGGTATTCAGTATTGACAAAAGTAGTTCAGGTATAATTTATAAAAATTTATACTGTTAGGTTCGTAAACGTGGTTATAATTTATTTTCAATTTCATGGATCATTTTAGCCTATAATGTCCTTTAATAAAATAATATAATAGACCGTATAGAATTTGAAATAATTATTTAATAATTTATATTTTTGCGTTGTGATCAATTTAAATCAAAAATCAAGTAACATATCTAAAATATTCAAATAATTACGACGTGATTCTAAATTAATTGACGTGATGTTAAATTAATTGGTATATTCATACTTTAAAACTAACATTTAAATTCAGTATTTACTATCTCTCCAACGTGCTCGTGCAGGCCATCCATGTGACTCGAAAATTTGTTAGCAATATTAATCTGCTAATCTAAACAGCAATTTGGATTGGAATTAATTTTTAGCAATGATAATTGGCATTATTTAACGAAATATTTAGTTATTTAAAAAAAGGATTATAGATAATCTTAGAGAAACATGGCACTAGACTGCACGTGCACGGAATTTATTCCTATCCAAGAATTAGCACGAGGCATACTCAGAATTAGAGACAAATATTACTTTTAAAAACAAAATGTATTAAAACATAATTCTTGGTTACAATATATATATAAAACATTCTTCTTAACACACTAATTAGGATGTTAGGAATTCAAATTTTTTGGTACAACATCTCCAAAATAAAATTTAAAAAATGTTACAATAATTTACATTATGGAGAACATTTAACAACTTATAAAATTTGGGCTGGGTTTAAAAAAAAAGAAATATTAATTAATCGCACATGGTGGAAGATTATCGGCGTAATTAGGTTTTACGTATCTATTTAAGTTAATTTAACATTAAAAATACTTTTAGACATTGTTAATTAAAGACGTTCGACATTGTTAATTGATATAAATTACTAATTTAATACGCTAGTTTAAAAGAATAAAAATACTTATCGGACGTCCGGTCCCTGGATCCAGGGCCTAGTAGCCCTAAAACGACTATCTAAAAAAATAACGAGTTACCTTTAAGAAAAAATTTACGATACTGACTAACGTGCTCCGCGTCGAAGATTCGAAAAAAAGGGAGGGAGAAAAACAGCGCCCTCTGGAAAGCTCTGATTGGCTCTCACGCCACTACATCATCCTTACTCAGCTATTTTCTGCCTGTTGGGGAAAATCGTTTACACGCGACCCAGCCACCAGCCAATTGTACAACAGATTAAACATTAAAAATATAATAAAAATAGTTTTAACAATTCAATTTACTGGTTTGTGATGTCTCGATTTTTTTTTTTTTTTTTTTTTTTTTTGTTTATAAAAATTAATACAGAACAAGTATAGTAAAAAGAAAAAAAATTGCATACAAAAAATATAAAATTCTGCTATTTTGTTAAACTGCAACTTAAGTGTTTTTGTTTAATTATCTCAGCATTACAGCTGGAAAGTAAGTTAATTTTAAATAATATAGAAAATTAAACTTAGCTTTTGTGTTCAATGATGTTTAACTTCATATAACACAATCGTGAATTAGACTAATCTTTTTGTGTTGAGATAGAAATTAAAATTCCAAAATCTATTCTTAAATTTAACAGGGCTCATACAGACACCTTATACTTCTTTGAAATAAAAATGCCTCCAAGGGGTACTTGGAACTACTTAGATTTCCAAATTAGTCCTTAGAAACTCCTTAGATTATTGTGTTGGATAGATGAACTTACTAAGTCCGCTGGTGAATTTGCTTTTCCAAGCAGGGAAACAAAATATGACTTAGCTGTCAAAATGTAATAGTTTAGGAGGAACTTTAAAATAAAATAAAATTGAATTGTTAGAGTTAGAAGAAAAAAATAACATCAAATAATTTTAATTTTTCATGTTACAAGCAAACTTAATAACTGTGGTTTTTTAATAAAATGCCTTAGATTTTCTTTTGTATTCAAATTTAAAAATATAAGATTGGAAGCTGTAAAAAATATTTATGTGTGAAAGTGATAACTTTATTTATTTTTCTTGGTGAAGTTTGACTAAGTCAAAATTTATTTCAAAAGGTCTGGAGGAAACATCTTATGCAAAATATACATTTTTGCAAGTTTTTTATAGTAACTGCTTTTAGATTTGAAAAGAAAAAAAACTTATGTTATCTTTTACGCAAATTTTTTAAATTTTGGCCTCCTTGAATTTCTTCTTCTGATCTCTGTATGAATCCTGATTTAAGTCTTAACTGAGTTTCACAACCATTAAATATTAACATATTGATAGAAATGTTATTAAAACTTAACAACTTGATTCAACTCCTATTTTTATTTATTTGAACTTTTTGTACCATAAATAATTTAATTTTATTGTTTATATGAAGTTAAATAAAAATGAAATAGAAAAATATTTTGGTGTTAGTATATTCAACTTGTTTAATTTTGTTTTTCCAATTTTTATTTTGGTTACTAAATAATATTTTTCATTCTAGTGCTCAGTCTTCAAGAATTCTTCCTCCAGTGGCTCCATCTACTGATTCTCATTTTATCACTGCCACAACAAGTAATTTGAATATTTAAATAGGCTTTTTTGTTGGTGTCTCATTAATGCAATGAAAAGAAAATGTATTTAAAATAAAATAGATAACTGATATTTTTGTTATTGTTTGTTTTAAATAGCTTGTTAATTTCAAATAAAATAGCGGGACATAATGTAGTCATTATTATTATTTGACCTTAATTATCAAAAGTAAAATATTTAAATTATTTCAGGTGTTGAAAATGCTGCTCAAAGTCCTCAGTATCAAGATTCAAGCAGTACTGGAAACATGTCTCAGCCTGTTTCATCTGGAATCAGTCCTCCATTTTCATCTACTGCCTTTACATCTCCCATTCATAGTTCTTCTCATACAATTCATCAAAATGTAAGCATGGCTGGCTATCCTGGATCTTCATATGATGGCCAACACCATGCAAGTACATCATCACATCATCGTCAACCACAATCATCATCAGTTAAAGCCTCTTCAGATGAACATCATGTATCAAATGATGGCTCTCATGAAAATTCTGCTGTTTCTAAATCTAGGTCAACACCTAGTCCCAGTACGGCTTTCTCATCTGTCGCATCAGTGACACCTCCTTTGGTAAGTTGTTAATTAATGTATTTAAATTTTTGTTTAGCTAACAATTTTTATTCAATATGCGTGAAGTGAACTCTGAAAGAATGAGATAGTAAAGCTATGAGGGAAAGTTTAAAAGTTTCCAAATAAATAAATAAAAAAAATATGTAATGGTTTTGATTCTGCTTGTTATTTTATGCTTTTTTTCCCCTTCATTTTTTGAAACTAAATGCATCTAATAGTTTGTTTCATATGAAACTATGTTTGTCTTTTTAAATTTGGAAAAGGTGAGGTTTAACATTTGACTTTTGAAAAAAGAGAATAGTTCAGGTACTGATATCAATATAAAACTTTGTAATTAATTTGATAGCAAGCGGCTGATTTTATTTTAATTGTCTACAATAGTGAAGACTTTTTCTGTTTTAACTGTATTAAGTGATATTATTATGCAACCAAAAGAAAAAAAATACTAAATTTTAGGGTTTAGGAAGATGAAAAAAATACTTAAATTTCAAAATGATTAAATCACACATAGCAAGTTACTTGATTAAAATCTTCAAAGGTTTCAAAAATATACAAATTTGGAAAAAAGAGTTAACATGTTTCAAGTCCTCAAAAACAGACACCCATTATCAAGACTTGTCAGACGCAAATGTGAAGAAACAAAAGTGATTTGAAATATAAAGCGTAAAGTTGTCAAAAAAATGGAAAATAATGGTGTGAAACAAAGCTATTAAAACCACAGTAACTGAGAGAGAAAAAAGATGAAAAACAGAACAAGAAAAACCATTTTGGCCGAGAAGGGCAAATCAGGGTGAAAGTCATTTTCACGTGTTATGAAAAGGTGGTCAGGAACTAATGTTTAATGATTATTCTTATTCTTTATAACGGGCTTATCTATCACATTCCTTAAGTCTCTAATTTGTCAGATTCTGATAGTATTTTGTTTTTCCTCAGTTAAATATTAATTTGAATTGCGTGTTTTATATTTTTCTGTTTTCTTTTTTGATTAGGATTCCAAAACTACATATTAAGATATTTTTTTTGCAGGACAGCCTATATATTTAAATGAAAACAGGCTTAAAACTGTCAGAGATATTTGCATCAGTAATTTGAATTTTCCTTTAAAGCTAAGCATTATTGTAGAAAAATGAATCACAAAACTTAAATTACTTTTAGAGACTTTATTTATATTATAATATTTTTATTTAATTTGATATGTATATTAGTTGATGTGCTGTGTTTAAATTTCATAGCGAGCTGAATCAATAGCTGGTGCTCAGACACCGACTCAAGGAAATACAGATGAAGCTCAGGGAGTTTCCACTTCTCTTTCTTGTTCGTCTGAATCTTCTAAAAATAGTCATACACCTGCACGATCCACAGGTGCTTCTCAGCCACCTACGCATGTTCCTGTTCCAACTTTGTATGTTTCATTCATTACAATTCATTTTATTATTTACATTCTAATTTAACAAGGTCTTTTAAGGAAAATAGAAAAGCCACTGTTTAAGTGCCTTACGCTTGAAGCAAAAATAACTGAAATATTTTAAAATGTATAAATTTTTTTTTTTAAATTGCTACTTTGTTGGCATTTTTTTACCTAGATGAAAATTATAAAATCAATTTCTTATTCCCATATTTTGGATTCTTTTACGAACCGGATAATCGGCCAGCATTGGAATAAGTTTTTAAATATTAAAATATCAGACCACAAATGCTTTTTTTTAGTCAAAACTGTGGCTATTGACATTTAGCGCTATTTTCTGAATAAATATAGATGGCGCTGGCTAAATGTAGGTTTAACTTGACCCAACAGTTATAAGTAACTGTTGCTAACTCACATCAGTTATGAAAATAGCATATTATTTGCAAAAAACATCATTTCCTGCGACTACAGTGCCCTCGAGAAACAACCCTAAATGTTAATATAGTGTGAGAAATACCAATTATTGCTCAATATTTTGTAATGTATTTTTTACTGAATAATTTTTTTTGGAACATTTATTTTTAATTAAAAAATTTTCTGTATCTATGTCTTTGTCTAAGGTATCGGTTAAATATTTTTCTTATTCATTTGAGTGCCTGTAGTGAGTTTTTTCATGGCAAGCATTTTTTAAAATGTAAATTGAAAAAGTAGACAAATTTTTTTTGTTTTTTTACTGCCAAAATTTTGATTTATCAAGTATTTTTTTTAAAAATATTTATTTTGTATTATTTTTAGCTATTTGGCTCTTTACACGTACAGACCTTTGAAGGAGGATGAGTTGGAATTGAGAAAAGGTGAATTATATACTGTAAGTGAAAAGTGCCAAGACGGTTGGTTTAAAGGAACATCACTAAGAACAGGTCTAAGTGGAGTATTTCCCGGAAATTATGTTCAAATTGCAAAGTAATTTTTTGATTTTGTCATTTCAAACTCATATCTTTCAATCTTTTCACAAAACTATCTTTTTTAGTAAAATATTTTTTACAGTCAAAATTTAAGGAACATAAATAATAAATTAAGCTTCTGTAGAAGATTATATTAATTGTACTCTGAAATATTTGCTATTCCTACCATCTAATTTAAAATTAGTTATACATGTCCATCTTTATTTTAATTAGTTGGTGTCCATTTGAATAAGCTTTACTTGTATTCATTGATAAATTGGAAATTCATCAGAACTTTGTTGATGTTAAAAAATTGATTTCATTCAGAATATTAACATTCTTTTTATTATATCTTTATTTACATTAAAATATATTAAATGAATCATTATTTCTATTTTTAAATGTTGTTCAAAGTGTATAGCATTTTTTAAAATAGGTTATTTTTGATCTTCAGTTTTTATAAACCCTTAACAATGTTTTTAATTGAATATTTGTGAAAAGTGCTGAATTTATCTTTTCCAAAGAAATTTTGTCGTTGCCCTATCAATTGTTGGCATAAATTACTCATAAAGCGGGGTTTTTCACTATGTTCCATTCAACGTTTAACATTTCATACAACCACAATCTGTTTGGTGGTTTATTGTCTATACTGTAGGAATACACCATCATTTTACACATTGGATGGGTTATGCTTGTGCTCTGCATGCTTGTGCACTGAGCTAAATTGGGTTGGAAGGATTCTTGCACTTACACATCCATCATTTCAGCATTTTGCTAAAAATTTTCGATTTCAGGTTTCATCTCCCGTTCTTTGAAATTGAACTGAAAATCTTTCCAATTTTTGCTCATCGTGGGGACAAACTAAGCATCTTTTCCCCAATAGCAAGAAATTTTTTGTTTTGTTTGTTTCATTGATGATGAAGTGCTATTGTCTTCATTACAAGCAAGTTAATGTTCTTGCATTGTATCATTACCAGAACATGACTTGGGGATCATAAACTAATTAAGTATTTTCATGTGGGTCAAGGGCAGTCAACTATGCTTCATCAATTCAAATTTTCATCTCCCTTTAGTTCAATTTTAAGGATAAGAATTAATTGAAATTATTGATCGTCAGATTTTGTTCCCGGGGTACCATTCTCCAATTGTATAAAATATTTTGGACTTTATATTGTAGACCTACTTTAATTTTGCTGGATTTGTTATTAAAATTTTCAATAACTACTTTTGAGTTACTAAATAGAAAAAAAAATTTAGAGAAAAGATTTTAAATTGTATGAATAAAAAGGCATTTTAACATTTAGCAAATGCAGTAAGAAATATGCGATTCAGATTTTTTATTTCAAAATATAATTTATATCTTTATCATTTGATTTAAAACTAATTGAAATTAAAAGATCAATAATCTCATCTTTGTTAAATGTAAGCAATATAGCATGTAATATAATTTACTTCTGACAAAAATGTTTAGTTTCAATACTCATTGTGTTCTAATTTCAAAATTATTAAAATATTTTAATAATTTTATTAAAGAAATACTGAACAAAATTACAAATTTTATTAAAAACTAAATTTGGGGCCGTTAATTTATTTACATTTGTATTTTCAGTTTATTAAGACTTGCTAATTTCTCTAAACATGTTTATCATTTCAGTATGATATATATTATTAATCATGTAAATGGTTGTAATCGTTGGGTATACATTAAATAATTTTTATTTAAATTTTAACAATATGCCAGGTAACTTTTTCAAGTTGGAAGTTAATCTTACTGTAGCTTCGAATTAAAATTATTATTTTGTTACATAATTGAATAAGTAATTATTAATTTAAAAAATAGAATAAGCAAACCTATATTGAGTATGTTTAAAATAGTCTAAACTTTTTTTTTAAGGTAGCAAAAAAAAAATCAAAAATGGAGTTCTTTACCCAAAACTATTGATTTTGTCTTAATTTTTTTTAAGGGCTTAAAAATATTTCTGAATGCTTTTAAGAAGTACTTATTTTTTGTTGAAAAATTTGGTTACGTATCCTTTTGTTAAAAGATAGTTATCCTACTTTGTGATTAAAGTTTCATGAAATATTTCCATCCAGAAAATAAGCATGAAAATAAGTCCCATAACACTGTGCAGTAGTTGTTATTGGAGTTCCTTTCAAGAAAGCAACTTCAAAATTATATTTAAATATTAAAGACTGAAAAATGTGATTAATAATTGTAGCAATTGCTGATGAGTTTACTATTTATTTAATTTAAATTAATAGTTTTAAACCTAATAACATAATAGTGATCTTTAACAAGTGACAACATTTTCATCCAGAATGATTAAAAAATAAATAATATAAAAAGAAATACTTATAATAAGTTAGTCATATCAGTTTTTTTGCATTTTTTTAAAAATAAAAAACATTTTAAATAAAAATGAGGAATAAATGTTTGATAGGAAGTTATGAGGTATTTGGCAGATTTTTTAAAAAAAAATGTAATCTTTCTTTGTAGTTCTAAGTCAGTTTGAAAAGTTTCAGTGCTGATATTCTATTAATAGTCAATCTAATTTTTGCAGAAATCACTTTTTGATTTTTCTGTGCTTTGCTTGCCTTTTTTTCTCAATATATACTACTATAAATGGAAAAAAAAAACATTGTGATTGAATTCTTTATGCATATTTTTACAGTACAATATGTTCTAAATCTACACATAATTGTTGTATAATCATTTTACATGTTAGATGTAAAAATTACATGCTTGTTGCAATGAGAAAAATGTGATTTTGGCATTATAACTAACATCTGCTCACAAAATACTGCAGTTCATTTAAGATTAAAAAAATCAGATAAATCATAAAATAACAAATAAATTGTAATTTACTACTACAAATTGCTTTTTACTTATTTGAATAATATGTAAAAAAACGTTGTAAATAGAAATATGTTATAAAAGAGGATTTTTTTTTTAAAATGAGTAATATTAAAAAATTGCCCATAAACAGCTCTTGCTTGTTTTATGCATATCTGGTATTTGATTCAAAATTGAGAACATTATTTCATTATGAACATTATTTTATTATGATGGACATACAAATGATGCATAATTTCTTTACAGGTCTGCTGTGCTACAGCCACACATTGGCGTATCAATAGCTGGGCGTACATCTCCGGCATCATCTACTTCTCCTCCGCCAGCTGGAACGACGCCTTTGCAAAGAACAACTTTTTCAGGATTGACCACTGAAAATCCTCACCTGTTTCATCCAATTTCCACTCAAGGCGTCATTTACACCAACAGTCCCATAACACTGTGCAGTAGAGTGCCTGCTACATCTACTTCTCCTGTTTCACCTGCTCATCCTGCTGTGTTAGAGTGGGCTCATAGTATAGCTGTAGCAGCTCCACTTCAGAGGTTGTCACGACCTGTCAGCTCTGTTGCATCATTTTCCCCTGCTTTGTATAAATCAGAGGTAAAGGAAATTTACTTGTTCTTTTTAAATCTCAATGTTTATTTTTATTACTAATAATTATTTAAAAAAAATTAAGGAATTATTGGAATTTTTTTTCTATATTGTAAATTAAAATTTTAAGGGTCCTCTTCAAGCAAAAAAAAAAAAAAGATTTTGCTTTCTCGGTGTTAACTAACAAGGAATTATATGCCCAGAATCTTATTTATTCAGTTACTAAAAAATTTTTGTTGCATTTTATTCATTGAAATTTGTTCTTTTGAATTTAGTTACCAAATTTTAAAGCTTAAGATTGTAAGTATTTTTAAAACTTTTTGAAAGTTTAAAGTTTTTCAAAATTCCAACTTTAAAAATACTTTTACTTTAAAATTTAAAATTCTTCAACCCACAATCCTTAAAATTTAATTTTCTTTAAAATGCTTCGAATTAAGTTCAATGGAATACATTTCAATGAATAAAATGAAGCAAGAATTTTTAAAAAATATTAATTAGTCACTGATTAAATAAGGAAATTTTGAACATTGTTATCTTTAGGTTAGCAGGAAGGATGTAAAATTCTTAAACTCTCTTAAGAATACTCTGAAGGGAACCCTTAGGGGATTTCTTTTAACAAAGTCATTTAGTGTTTGTTTTTTAATTTCTGTAAATATTTAAAATTTATTGAATATTCAAAATATTAGCAAAAAGACTTCAGCTTAAAAATTTATTTACAAATTATATTCTCTGTCTTTTTAGCTAAATATTTATTTTTAAAATATTTTTTTTCCAGCTTAAAAATAGTTCGTATTGTGTAGTTCGTGTGGCACTTTTGTGGTGTTTTTACCTTATCAGAGTAAGCTCTTCTGTATTGCTATGTTGCAACTTAAACTGAATAATTCACTCCAACAATAATCAAATTTGTATGTCTCTAAAATAAAATTTAACATTTATTATATATTAGATAGTGGCACTTGTGTTTTAGATGTTAGTGATCATCAAAAATAATGTTAACAATAAATTTAGTGCGGATTCAGAATTTTGAATGAATGTTTAAGTGTACAAAGTAATCAACTGGAATTAAAAAAAAATACAAGATTCTTTTTAAAATATCTAATTAAGCAGTCTCTCACTTTGAAATAAAATATTTAATTCACATTAATCTAAAAATTTAACTATAATGCAGAAGCTATGCGTTGCATACTTCAATTTGTTGAAAATCTGGAGTAACTAAACCTGTTTATCTTAGTAAAAAAAATGATCTCAAACATTAAATTACAGAAATTTATTTTTTAAACATTACATGTTGAATTTCTTACAGTAAAATTATTTTTCCTCTACATTAATTTTAATCCCAATAGATTGGACCAAAACAAAACGGATTTCCATGTGGCCAGCCTCGTTCATTGGCCATGGCTCCGTGGACTTCTCTATGTGCAATAGATATTAATTCATCGCCATCATCTTCACAGATAGTCACTGATTTCCCAGTGAGAACAACCAGTGCTTCTCCAACAAGAATGCTGTCTTACCAAGCATCACCCAATACTTCTCTCAACCAGAATATGGTATCAAGCAATACAACATCAGAGGGCTTGTCACAGGCAAGGTACAGCACTTCACAGCCCTCTACTCCTCTTATGATGCCCCACTCAGCTCCACCTAATACCAATCCTTTCGTAACTCCTGATCGAGTTAGTTGTTCCACGCCTGTGACAGCTGGAGCAGCATGCCCACAAGCTTCTCAAGCAACGGCCTCACAAAACAGAGTTGAGAAGGTATATTATTTCGTTTGATAATATAAAAACTTTATGCTCTTACAAATTTATTTTCCTGTATTTCATAGAAAACTTTATGCATTTTGATTTAAATATCTTGAAAACAATGTTTTTTCAATCAGTTCTAGTGAATCTGGAGAATAGGAGCCTATTTTTGAGTGCTTGAAATATCTAGACTTTTACCACCCTTATAAGTTTTTAAAGCAAATGAAGTTTCATGTAATTAAGGCATATTTATCTTTCTTAATTTAATCCACTGACAATTTTTTCTGGTATCAGACTATTCATTCGTACGCGATCTTATAAGTTTGAGGTTTGTAATTGCTATCGTTAAACAATAATGGCAAAAGTTATTTCTGAATATCTTAAATGTAAAGTGATTTAAATTGAATCTATCTACGTGGACTTGCCGTTTACCATGGTGTGTAGTGTTTTTAAAAAGTGCTTTAAGGTGTTTATTTTTGATTTTCGTTTTTAAAAGCCCTTCGAGGTGCTTTTTTTATTGGGTGTTTTTAAAAAATGATTAATTTTCCCTTTTTGGAAATTAGGTTTTTTTTCTTTACAATGTCAATTTTCGCTATGCATTATGCAAAAGTGTGGTTTTCACATTGTTCTATTCAACGTTTTCACAATTCATTCAAATACAAAATATTTAGGCGTACCGTCGGTCTGTAGCATGAAAGCGCCAATCATTGTACTTGTTTGATGAAATACTCGCGGGTCCGCATGTGCGTCTACTGAGCTGGGTTTGGTGAAATTCTTGCACTCTCATGTGCAACTCTGCTGCATTTTGCAAGATATTCTCAATTTCAGGCTTAATTTTCCACCCTCTGAAATTGAACTGAAAAATCTTTTGATCTTTTTATGGTGGCTAACATAATCAAGAAAAAGAGTTCTTTATCAAAAACTAGTAATTTTTTCATGATCATGTAAAAGTCTTTGAAAATTATTTTGCATTTTGTTAATGTATTTAGTGCTTAAAAATATTTTTTGAGTACTTAAAAAATACTTAAAAGGTGCTTATTTTTTGTTGAAAGATTTGGCTATTCACCCTGGTTTACGCATTGCATCTTAAAACATATAATTAATTATGCAAGAAATGAAAATTCCTTTTTATGTCAGAGCTAAGTTATTTTTACAATGAAGGATGTTCTATTTTGTGAAAAAGAAAACTACAATTTTTTTATAACCAATTATAACCATTTTTCATAAAAAGTCATTTTTTTTTTAATTATTTTCCTACAGTCTCCATTAATGTAAAACATTTGCTGCAGTGAATGATTATGAATATGTTGGCTGTGTTAATAATAACCTAAATTATAACAACTAAAATAATTATGTGCTAAACTCTTATTAATATCTTTTAGCTAGTTTTTAATTAATAATTTAGTTTTATTTTCCTGAAATAATAAAAATATTTTTTCACAAACATGTCCACAAACATATTACAGGTCCATCTAGAACATTACAGTAAACAAAGTGCCAATTGGTGCACTCATTTTTAAGTTATAAGCTAATTACACAGACAGACATACATTTTTAGATATCAGTAGGGATGAAAAGAATCAGGTACTGATCTAAAAATAGTACAGTACAGAACACGTTATCCGGAAATCAGAAAACCGGAACAAAATTCGATAAATTTTCCCGTCATTTTTAAAAAACTTTTTTCTCCCCTCATAAGATTTTAGGATTTTTCTTTCTTTTTTGAACGATGTTAACCTTACCATCATTTTGGAAATAATCGTTAGTGTATTACTTCATCGTTTTTTCTTCTTTTTAAGATTATTTCCAAACATTTTTTTTTAGTTGGGTTTAACAATAAAGAAAAGCCCTTTTTGTAGCGATTCAGAATACCGGAAAAATCAGTTATCCGGAATAGCGATGGTTCCGATCGTTCCGGATAATCGGTTCCCTACTGTATAACATATTCTATATTTGTAATATTAACCTTCAACTTTTTACTTTGAGTTTTGATGATTAAAATTTAATTTGCATTTGCTACATTTTATTTTTATTGAAAAATATGAAGTGTTATTTATGTTTAATTTGTGTAGCACAAGGAGAAGAAAGAAAAGGAAATTGTTAGTTTAATGAAACGATTAACTAAACGAAAATCTAAATCACCACCTCCATCTGATTATTCTTGTGATAATCCCTCATTTGTGGATGGAACATCATCATCACAGCAATCATTATCTGCTGTGCATGTCAGGTAAGCTAATAAAGTTATAAATCTGTGTGTCATTTAACATATATGAATTATAAAATATATATACTTAGTCATTGCTTGTTTAACAGTGAGTTATTTGAATGTAGATCAACATCTTGTCCCAGTGAAGCTTTGGGTAGTCAAAATGCGAACCATAAAAAAACTGGATCTCTTGATGGTTCCAATGGTGAAGTTCCAAAATCATCATCACGACCTAAGCAGCCAGCGCCGTTGGTGCGGGAAAGGTTGTTCATTGTTTTTTATTTAAATTATCTTTTATTGGTACACTTTAAGAAATGAAAATAAATTGTAAAGAAGCGTAAGAAAACTCAGATATTACAAATGCATGGTACAATTTTTAATTTCTAGTTACGATTCTTTGTAGTAATGATATAACAATTTAGTTTGCAATTGTAAGCAGGAATTATTTTCAATATGCAAACATTTAATACTTTGAATGAATATTGTTAAGTCTCGTATATATTTATTTTAACTATCCGTGTCAAAATCTTTTTAAACAAAGATAATAATATTCACATGTATATTTTGTTACCACTTAAAAAATAAAAATAAATTCTTCCACAGAAATCGGTATACTCCGCCTATGCAAATGTGGAAAAGATTTTTGTATGAGTTTATAAAAGATTTAGTTTCATGTTGTTCCTAAAACTAAACTCAGTGGCGGGACAGCCCATTGAGGGCCAAGGGCTACTGTGCCCATCTCAGTTTTCTTGACCTGGGTGGTCATCGGAACACCAAACCCGTAGTGTTTACTCCCCAAGCATTCTTGGTACTCATTTTATCGACCCACTGAAGTGACAAAAGTGGTTGAGTTGACCTTGCCTGGCCCGAGGGTCGAACCCAGGACTTGTGGCATAAGAGCGTGACACACTACCACTCAGCCACCAGGTATCTTATGTTGTTTCTAAACAACTTAATAAATTTTAGGCAAACACCCATGAAATTTCTTGTACTGTGTCGATAGTAAAATCAGGGAGAGGAAAATAAAAGACCCTGTTTTTTTTTTCTTTCTTTCTCTGACCCTGTCTTTTATTTTTCCTGTTTATGAAGAGATTTAGTTTGTTGTTGTTTTTAATTAAGTTGAATTTTGGGCACACATCCATGAAATTTCCAATGATATTAAATGCTTACAAGAAAGCAAATAAGCAAATTACCACTCTTAATTATAAAATTCTCATTATATATAATTACATTAGGCTATTTATGTATATCTTATCAATATTAGAATCAATACCATTGTGATGAAAAAGTTTGTTGATGTTGGAATTACTATTCTTTAAAGAGGTTCGATGATTTACTGTTAGTAGAAGATCTTTCCAATTGTTCACTATTTTACTTCAGAGTGATACAGGGCAGCAATTACATCATAAACTACTTCATGAAGAATCAAAGTATGATAAATAATAAAGAAAAAAGGTTTATTTATGAAATATATGGAGTTCTAAAGTAAATAGAAATGTTCCTTTTTTTATGTTTGTATGAATTATTAAATATAAATTTATTGCCAAGGCTCTTTTTTCTTAGCCTTATGCATTCAATTGTGTTGGCGGAAGATAAAGTGTGAGAAATAATAATAAATTTTATGGAATTCAAATGATTAGCAACCATATAACGGTTTTTGATTTCTATGCTAATGTGTTAAGTAGATGTAGAAAAAATAGATTTTATTCTGCTCTCAATTCTAGGTTGTTGTGTTAAAAGGATTACTTATTATATTAATTTTTATTTACTGAGAAAAGGATTAAATGAGATAGTTCAGGATGACAACTATATATCACTGTTATAATTACTCTTATATTTAAATAATTTTCATCCAACAGTTTTAAATCTTTTATTTCTCTTTTTATGTCATGATAGTTTTAATTTATTTTGTGCATTATTTTCTCCATTATGTTCATATTTATTATAGATTTTTTTTTATTTAAAACATCAGTTTAGGGAATGTTTATTTCTTGTCTTGCAAAATTTCAAGATTCTTTTCAAATAGAAAAGGAAAATTTTGCATAATGAAAAATATATATTCATGAAACTCATGTTTAAATTAAGAAAAATCCATTGTAAATATGAACATAATAGAGAAAAGAATGCATAAAAGATTTTAAACAATCTTTTCTTCCAACTATTTTTAGGGAGTAATTGTAACATTACACCAAAAACGTAACTGTGACACCATAATTATCATATAAGTAACTTTTGATCTAATGATAATTTTACGTACCAAAACTTATTCTATATAGTTTGAGGGCTGACCTCATTATATGCTAATTATTTATTGCACTCAATATTTTAGGTGGCAAAATCAGACACAAAAACATAATTTGTCAGAATAAATGTATCTTTTTTTCAGCAGATTCAAATTCTTGACCCTCAAAATATGGTCTCAATACTTGTTATGAGAGAGCGGTCTATAATTTTAATTCCTTAATGTAGGGGAGCACAACCTTTTTGAGTGAAGGGCCACTTGCACAGCAGGTTGGCTAACGAAGGGCCGCACATGTATTGAGACATGTTAATGACAAATGTAGTAATGTTTATTTAACATTAGCGTTCTATTTTTTTATCAATAAACTTTGTAATATATTTGTAAAAAATTAAAAGTGTTTATTTTTAGAATTCATTCAAAAATAAAGAAACTTATACTTTTTTTTTCAAAAAAAATTGCTATTTTTATCATATGAACAATAGATTTATCAAAATAAATAAACTTTGAAGAAAAGAAATGTTTTTTTTTTTTTTTTTTTTTTTTTTTTTAAATCATATCATGCAAAACGAAAATTCATTTTAGAATTACGGGGCTCATCCAGAAAGTAAGTTTCCCTATTTTTTTTTTTTTTTAAAAAGAACTCATACTTTCAGGAACATATTTATTGGCAACAAGTACAGCAATGTCTAAGCTATTTTCCAATATAGCCACCACCAGAATTGAGACACTTGTCGTATCGTGAGATCAATTTTTGTATTCCTCTGTCGTAGACAACTCTTCGTCGTTGCCAAAACGCTCACCGGAGGACAGGAATTTCTTGAGGTGCAAGAAAACATGAAAATCGCTAGGAGCAAGATCAGGGCTGTAGGGTGGATGATCAAACAACTCCGAGCCAAATTTCGTCAAAACAGCTGCTGTGTGTCGAGCTGTATGTGAAAGAGCATTGTCATGGAGGAGCACAACACCTGCAGTAAGCATTCCACACCTCTTGTTTTGAATGGCACGTCGCAATTTCCGCAGTGTTTCACAGTAACAGTTGGCGCTTACTGTTTCACAACGTGGTTCCATTCACAGGCGGCAGAGTTCTACGACAGAGGGATACAAAAGTTGAACCCATGATACGACAAGTGTCTCAATTCTATGTTGCTATGTTGACAAATAGCTGAAACATTGCTGTACTTATTGGCCAAAAATATGTTCCTGAAATTATGAGTTATTTTTTTTTTAAAAATAGGGAAACTTACTTTCTGGACACGCCTCGTAAATTCTAATAAATAAAAAAAAAACTGCAATGCCCACAGAATGAAAGTAGGAAAAAATTTGGTCATAATCAAGTAATATAAATTCAAATTAAATATTGTAATTGAAGAAAATTTATAGGTTTTTAACAAAAGCCTAAAATAAAAACAAAACTGTGAGAGTATAGGAAAATAAAATTCAATGCTTATTTTGTAATGTACTTTATTATTTCTTTTTATTAATTATTAGATTTTTTTATATCGTAAAAAAAATTTTTTTATGGAAAAAGATCACTTTAGCAACAACAAATTGAAATCTTAACTACAAACAGTGAGCAGTTTAAAAATTCACGTTTTCCGCCATTTATGAATTTCTCAAGTTGCAATAACATTGCATTTAAATTAGGGATGTAACGAGTATTTGGCCCTTCTGTGAAAAATTCAGAAATATTCAGCAGAATATTTTTTAGAAATGTATTTTTCTAAGTTCTGAATTTTTGAATTTTTATAGATATTACTTTTTTTTAAAAATTATAATCAGACAAGTCAATTTTGTCATTTTTTCGATACTTTGAGAATTGAGAAGGATTTTTTTCCCATTTTTTGCTGTTTTTATTATAACCCAGCATTTCAACAGAACTTCTCATACTATTAATTTATTATCACTCTTTCCCTATACTGTAATATAAATAACCAGTAACATAGAAAAGTGTGATTTTCAGTATTAAAGTTTTGTTTTTGGAACTAAAAAAAATTTGTTTTTTCTGTTTTTCCTTTTTAGGCATTTTTATTATGACTCAGCCTTTTTTTAAAAACCAAAGTTGCTAATAAAATTTATTTTATAGCAATTTTTTTTCTTCTAAAATTATAGCAATAAGAAAAATTTAAATTGCGATTTTCAGCATTAGATTTTCATTTAAAAAATTAAGAACGTTTTTTCTAACTTTTTATTTTTTTTAAATAAAAAAAAACTTTTTTTTGACGTTTTTATAATAACGCAGTAATTTTTAATAGCATTTCTGTTGACTTAATTCTTTTTTCTTGGCTTTTTCTGGTAATTGGAAAACTGAGATGTTCAGCTTTAAAATTTTCTTTCAAAAATTAAGATTGATTTTTATGTTCTCTGTTTCGCTTTTTCACATTTTCAAAAACGTTCTTGATTGGCCTTATTTTTTAGAGTTAATTTATGAATACGTTTTTCCAGGAAATATTATTCTGAGCATTGAAATTTCAGTTTCAGTGTTGCTATGCTGCTAAAAGATTTTGCTATTTGGCCCCAAGTGTACGGCGTTCAGTCGATTTTTCTTCTTCTTCTTTTTTTTTAACGAATATTTGGTTTTGACCAAATCACAATTCATTACCACATTCGACCAAATCATATTCGTTGCGGAAAAAAAACGAAGGAAAAATAACAAGGATTTACGATAAAACTGCACCGAAATACCGTATCAAAAAGTGATTATTTAATTGCGCGATTAACAATCACGTGTCGTAATAACATCATAGTTAAATAACGGGATCGTCAAAATCATATGGAAAAAGTATAGAAATAATTGGGTGAAAAAATTACTTATATTTATGCTGAACTCAGCACGTATAAAGCTTGTCAAATGCACGATTTAAAATTTGCATGTCGTAATAGAATAATTGGAATTTTCTATGATACGTGGGAACGCATAGCAATAACTGCCGAAGAAAATTGTTGAAAAAAAAGAAAGAATTGCAACAAAAAAAAAAGATAAAAAATCACTTAGATTTATGATGAAATCGTCACAAATAAAGTGCACCAAAAAGTGATTATTTAAATGGGCGATCTGAAACTCGCGTCGTAATAAAAATTCGGGATTTCCGAAATCACGTAGAAAAGCGGAAATAACTGTTTAAAAAAAAATCATTTATATTTACGATAAAATCGGCTTAAAGAAAGCGCGTTAAACGTACATTTACTGAAGAATCTATTATAATTGATTGTGCCAAAATGTGATGACTTAAAAGTGCGATTAAAAATTGCCATTTTTTAAACTTCTTTTATTGTGTTTAGAAGTTCTCGCGGGCCGCACTTCAGTAGTCGAAGGGCCGCATTTGGCCCGCGGGCCGCAGGTTGTGCACCCCTACCTTAATGTAAATTTGACTTTCTGCATATATCTCAAGAACTTTTTTAAGCTAAATCGATTGTTAAGTTTCTGAGTTATCAAATTTTTAAAAAATTGTATAATTAAAATTTGAATTCTTGAGAACTATTTGATCAATTTTGTCGTATAAAATTACATTCTTGAAAATGATTTTACAAATTGCATATCTTACCATTCAAAATTTGTTCACATCATTATTAATTAAAATATTAAAAAATAAATATTTAAAATTATCTTTTGCATGGAATTATCTTCAGAAATTTTTTTTTATTCATCTTAAAAGTTCTTGAGACATTGCGAGGTACACAAAATGTAGAATTAAGGGTTCCAAGCTTTTGACCATTCTTATTGGGACCATATTTTCTAGATTGCAATGATCCTTATATTTCAAAAGTCTGGAATCTGAATCCGCCAGAGAAACTAAGTTTTTGTGTCTGATTTTGCAACATTAAATATTGTATTCTACATTAATTAGCCTATTTAAGGCGACGGATTTTGAATCATTTAAGTCTTACTATGTGAAAATTCTATCATTATTCAGGGTGTTTCATCTTACACACTGTTCAATTTTCGCATAGACTTTTATTGTGACAGTGTGAATCCTGATTATGATACTTCATAATTTTTAATATAACCACATCATTATATTTAAGTCAATGACTTTGAAAGATATAGAAATATCTAAAGTTAAGGTAAAACTATTTCCTGTTTTGTTTTTTTAAAAATAGTTTTATTTTCTGATATCAAATAGACAATATAGAGAGGGGCAAAATCTTCTGTTAAATGGCAAAGTACTTTGTTTTACTCTTTTGATGAAATTTGAACTTTCTAATTCTAATTATAGAAATTTTGAATAATCTGTTATATTTAAAATGGAATTTCAATGCTGTATTGTGGTTATCTGTCACTGAAAATATTATTACATAGTTGGGTGAAAATATAAATTTTTTATCTATACAATTTATATACAGTTTATCTCGAATCTCACGGGAAAGGTGAAAAATTCGAGATAGAGAGGTTTCAAGTTATACAGGTACTGTTAAGAAATTTGATTAAAAGTGCTTTGTTTTTAGTAGAAAAATATAGACATTTCTTTAAATTAGTTATACCACATACATCTATATACATAACAGTTTTTTAACATACATTTAACACTGAAAATAATAAATAAGATTTTTGACTGATAACCTTATTTGTTTCAATTATTCTTTAAAACTCTTAATTATCCTTTGATCCATTGGTTGCAATTTTGAGGTGAAAATGAATTTTTATTCTTAGCTTTCGTATCTATGTTGAAAAGCTAACCCCTGATGGTCACTACTCATTAACCCCTCTCTTACTGCCAGAATCATTGTATTCCTTTCTAGTTAAGGAAGTGCAGGGATAGTGATTGAAATTCCAAAAAACACCCCCAACCTGTTCTTCCTGTGGATTCACGAAATTCATCTCTGTCTACAAGTTCTGCTGATAAGGAAAGTTTTGACATTTGTGCTCTATTATTAGAAATTCGAGAAATGGAGGTTTTGAAAAAAAAATCGACATAAACATGGAAAATACATTTATTTTAGACAATAAATGTAGGGAATTTTAAAAATTTCGAGATAAAGAGGTTCGAGATAAACAGGTTCAACTGTATTTTTCATGCCTTATTGGTAATTAATATATGCTTTATTTATTTTTGTTTCTAATTAACTTGCATTAATTTCAGATTTCGCTGTATTGTGCCTTATCCTCCGAACAGTGACTATGAACTAGAATTGAAGGTCGGTGATATAGTTTATGTTCATAAAAAACGTGAAGATGGTTGGTACAAGGGAACATTGCAAAGAACTGGAAAAACTGGACTTTTCCCCTCTAGTTTTGTAGAAGGATTTTGAAGAAAGTCAGGCATAGGCATAACATTTGAAGTCTCAAGAACATGCACATTTCTGCCGAAAGGTGACCGTTGCCTTATTACGTTTGGGTTTTAGAAAACAGTCTGAATCTCAAGTGATATTGGTGTTAAACAAGTCTTATTTAGCTGCTTATTATACTGCCTTTTGTTTTGCAATAACAAAATAACAGTGGAACTTGTGATTAACAATCCCATTTTATGCAAAGTATAAAGTGTGATGCCAAATATTAATCTATTCTTTCATTTTTATTTTCTTTTGTTTTGATACTGTTTATATGTACAATTTGACCAAATTTTGTTAGTATTATAGTAACTATTTTTTTAATTTAGGTATGCTATTTATAATTTAATTGTTTGTTGGTTTATTTATTAGTGGTATGAATAACAATAGAAATCTTCATTTCTCAGTTTGCCATAAATTACCCAGTACCATCAATACAAAAACTGCAACTTTAACCTTTTTTAAAAAATGTGTAGGGGTGCCAATTTATACTCGTTTAAATTTATCAAGAACTAATAGTCTTTAATAAATATATATATATTATTTAAAAAACACACAATAACGTAATATTTTATAACTAAACAAAATCATATGCAGCTACTTAAATGAATAAATTTACATCTGTTTCATGTTGTTGGTGTTTTAATGTATCAGCATGCACTCATATTTTAAAATACACCTAAAATAACTTATTATTTGCTATTTTACACCCACACTATTTAAACTTTATATTTAATTTGAAAGGCTTATATACTACTGCCTTATTACTATTTTCTATAATTTTTGTTTTATGCTAACTGTACAATAATGTGTATTTAATTTTTCACAAACTTAATCGCATCTTTTATTGTATTTGTATAAATAATCCTGTTATTAGATTGCTTAAAGTCTGTATTGATACAAATGTTTCAAAAGGAAAAAATCCAGTTATGGATGATATAAAAAATTATTGTATTTCAAGGAAATAATGGAAAATTAGTTAAGTTCACAATGCATAAGTACATATAATATTTAATCCAAACAGTCTCATACTTATTAAACTTAAGTAATATCTTTAAGTACAAAAATTGTATTTACTTCAGGGCATGCATTTTAGACTGGCACCCCTATTTCCATAAAATATTTTCTTGCATTTAATTTTTTACTGGAAACCTACTGCTATTCCCATTTTTTTTTTTTTTTAAAGGAGGCTGTATTGATAAGAAATGTTATTTGCTGTTTATTTATAGAAATGTTTGCATCTGTTATCTTAATTTTTTATTTCATTTTGTACATTTGTGAAGAATTATTATTATATACTTCAAAGTTAATGCTAATGTGTATAAAAATTGTATCATAATTATTTGTTGCTTGTTTAAATTATTTATTAGTGTAGTTTAACAAACATACAAACTTAGTTATTTCTTTTCCTTGTTAACAACTTCTTTGAAAAATTTAAATTGTGTTTTCAAGCACAATTAAAAATAATAAAAAAAAATTTATATATATATATATATATATATATATATATATATATATATATATATATATATATATATATATATATATATATATATATATAAGAAAAACACGAAGAAAGTTAAGAAAAACAATAAGTTATAATTTTTCTTTGTTTTATTCTTCATTTTGAACATCATATATATATATATATATATATATATATATATATATATATATATATAATGAGCTTAAGTGTAAACTCAAAGACTTAAATTTGACTGTCTTTTTAAGAAGTGGTAAATGATATTGGAGCATTAAAGGAAAAAAATTTTTTTTTTTTGATGCAGTAATATTCACCAGAGAAAATGTGTAGATCTATACATTATTTTTATTTTATTTTTTTAACCATGGGATCAACATTTAAAAAGTCTAAACTCAACATTGCATTTAAAACCTTGTATCCTAAATAAAAACGGGTTAGGTTTTATTTAATAATTTTAAAAATAAATTCAACATTAATTTTGTTTATTTCTTAACACAAAACAATAGAACTCTTTGTTTCTCTGTTTGCTTTAAATTAATGAATACCTTTTACCAGTACCATCAATATAAAAATTGTAACAAGTAAATTGCAACACACTATCTGAACTCACTTAATGCTTGAAAATTATTCAATGTCAGTTACATATTTTTTTGAAAATATTGCATTTGCCTATGTATGTGCTACTTTCATTTTCATTTATTTTTAAACTATAAAATGTTTAATTTCTTTAGTTAAATTTTTGTAGGCATATTATTTTTGATGAAAAGTCTTAAAATACTATTAAGGGACAGCTGGATGATGTTTTAAGATAAAACATTAAACACAACTTTAGAATAAGTTCTCTATTTTTAAAGATGTGATTTGCATAGTTGGAGTGTTATTGAAATTGTGTAGTAAATATCAGTGAGGGTCAAAAGTCAGCATGATAAGATGAATGTTTAGTTTTTCTAGATTTATATTGCTACTATGCGTTATTTTCTACATCTTGTGCACGTAGCCTAATTCATTATCATTTTAAAGATTACATTTCATTGGTAAATTTTAAATTTATGCATTGATAAAAAAAAAATGTTTGCTCACAGCAGAATTAGTTTATGTAATTAGAAAAGTGAAATTATTAAATTTTTGCATTCTGTGGTATTCTTTTTGTTACTATAGTTATATTTGTGGTTGTATTATTTGTACAAGTCCTATTCCTACAATGAATATAGATTTAGTTATGTTTGGTGCTTTATTAAGATAAGTCTGTTATTAATAACGCCTTTTTTTTTAGAAATGTACTTAATCTAAAAGTTATCAGTTTCTTTCTTCTTTTTTTTTTAATTTAGAACTACATTTATTAAAAGTCATAATTAGTTTTTTCAGTGATAGCTGTACATATATTAACACACATTTTATCTTGAGAGTATTTTTAAACCTTTAATTTTTATTGTTTTTAAAATCAGCACGTATATTATTTATTTTAATAATAAACTTAAGTTATGCCTCAGTGTTTGTTTGTTTGCATTAATGTAACAATGATTTTTTTAAAAATGTTTACTTCCCCCACTATTGTCTAAAAAAAGATCGCTCAACAGTTTGTAAAGTGTTTATTGAAAGGCTCTGTGAAAGAGCAAAGCTGTATCAGGCGTATATTTACTTTATAAACCAAATTATTAGTTGATAATTTTTTTATGTTACTTCTTTTAAAGCAACAGTTTCTCACTGAATTTTTAATTTGCAATATTGTCTTCTCTTAAGTATAAATCTTTTACTGAGATCTTTCTCATTTTAGTGTGCCATTGAAAAACTTTTTTCACGAATCATATAAAATGTATTCAACTTGTATGATTTGTTTTAGCTATCCTCAAAAAATAATTAAATAAAAAATAAGAAAAGTGAATTAAAATTCACAGTAAGCAAATTTAGACAGTTGTTTTCTTCCATCCCGTTAAATGGAAGTCTGTCAACTAGGAATAAAAGTTTTATTGCTTCTTGAATAGACTGAAATAATTTTAGAAATGTTTAAGTTGTTGAAATCCATGGGGGTCACCGGTGACTGGCTAAGCCAAGATTATTAGAAACACATAATTCAAGTAAATTTTAAATTTTTTTATATTATTATCGTTACTAAAATGATTTGAAGAAATTAATGCAATATAGAAAACACAAAAATCATTTTGGCCTGGCGGGCAAGCCATGTAAAATTAGCGTGGCATTCAACATGTTAATTTTAAAAAAAAGTACAAAATTTTCAACTTTATTGAATTAAGTTCATACAAACTACATGCACTAAACGTGAATTATTAAAGGCAAAATCTTTTACTGCAGCAAAAGGTAATGTTTCAATAGAGTTAACTCAGTGAAAATACTTCAACTTGCCCAAAATTCAGTAATGCATTTTTTTTTCAATTAAGTTTATTTCTTAGTGAAATTTTAAAAGTATCAAATTAGTAGAGAAATATAGTTAAAATTTTGTGGACCAGCCATTTAACAAAGAAACTAAGTCATGTCACCGTCTATTATTTTGTAATTGAATAGGGAAGTAAAGAATGGAACATTCTGAACATTGATTTCATGCACAGACGTTGTTAACTAATGACAAAAATATATTAACTAAGTTTAAGGAATTTTACTTTTGATAGTGATGACAAAAAATATACGAGACATATACATAAAAAGTAACTTCTTACGCAGTTTTTTAAATTAAATTTAAATATTCCTTTTCGATGAAGATTATCTTAATGTTTTATAAACTGTTGAGTTGATTGTTTCCTAGCTTTTCTACATTTTGAATTAGATTGAAGTTTGAAAAAAAAAATTTCTTGGTGCTCATATGCTGTTTTACATTCCAATTGTCACAGGAGAGAATTATTGAGGCATGGCTTGAAACCAACTTTTTTCATATATAACCCCTGTGGGGTAGTATACTGTACATAGATCAAGTTTATTTATATTTAAAGACATTTCTGGTAGTATAGTCACTGACTGTTTTTTACTGTCTGTTTATATTTAATTGTTGTTAACCCCTGAGATGGTAAATTTTGAGTCCCCCTCCCCCCACACAAATGTGCTTTTAATTGTATGTAGCTTTTAAAAGAGTACTTTAGCTAGCAATGCACTGATTATGAAGTTTTTAAACACTGTATTTTGCATACTTAAACTATGTTTTTCTATGCATGTACTTATTTTTTGTTTATGAAATTATATTAGCATACCTGCCAACATTCACTCTTTTCTAGAATGGATTTTCCAAGTGGTAGTAAAACAATTACCGAAAAACTATCTTCCTCAAAAATAGATTTATATTTTAATCAGGCTGAAATTCGCTATCGTAAGGAATAATATGCTTTTATATATTTGTTGTAATTATTTATATGTAGTGGTGGTCAAACTGATTTAAAATTATTATTATAATTCAAAAAGTTTAGTGAAATAACATGAATTTCGCTAGCACTTTAAATATGAAAATAAAATCTTCCGGGAAAACCGGAAGAGTTGGCAGTTGTGTATTAGTATCACTTTTTATATTAGTATTAATTATAAATTTGTAGAAATTTTTTTTAAAAATGACATACCAGATAAGTATTAGTATTTAACAAAGGCTAAATAATACTTTTCACATATTGTATATCCAATAGAATTGTATTCAATAGTTATCTTTTGCCAATTACATTTGGATAGTTTTATATGCAGTCGCCAAAATTTTGTATTAGGTAGTTACAATAGATATTAAAACCTATAAATTATTTTTAAAACACTTTCTTTTTAATAAAAAAAAAAAGGATTTTTCAATAGGTAATGCTACATTGCAGTATTAAAAAATTTATGTACCTCGGTTATGCTTATCAAATGCAGTAACTGTTCTTGATAAATCTTCTACCATTAAAGTCTTAATAGGTTATATCTAACAAGGGAAACTAGGGAAGTGTGACTCGCCAATTTTGAAATAAACTAGTGGGATGTATGCCTTATGAGGAATAATTTTAGGGGGTAACATCTGTTTTGGCCCATAGAAGGACCTGTGAGAGATAAAAAATAATTCAATATATAGAAAAATCGGTATTTTATTACTTCAATGCAGACTATTACTTATTGTAATTGTCTCATAATCCAATTAATTTGTAATTAATTGGATAATTAATTTTCAAATTAATAAATTAATTAACATTCGTTTCGGCCCATAGAAGGTCCTGTAAGAGATAAAAAATAATTCAATATATAGAAAAATCGATATTTTATTACTTCAATGTAGACTATTAGTTATTGTAATTGTCTCATAATCCAATTAATTTGTAATTAATTGGATAATTAATTAATTTGGTAATTAATAAATTGATCAGAAAATTAATTATTAATTGTTTATTAATAAATTGTTAATTAATTATTAATTAATTAATTGATTTGCAATTACATACTCCAATTATTTTGGAAAGTTTTTTGGAAGAAAAAAAAATTGAAAAAATTTGATGTCAATTTTCTTTTAAAATTAACCTAACAGTTTTTTCTGAAAAACTACAGATATATAAAATTTTCGAAATCAATTTTGACAATAAATATGCATTATATAACTAACTAACTCAGTGGCGCGACAGCCCATTAAGAGGGCCAAGGCCGACTGTGCCCATCTCAGTTTTCTTGACCTTGGGCTCTGGGGTGCAGGAGCATATGTTCCGGTCAGGTGGTCAGCCGAACGCGGAACCCCCAGTGTTAGTACCCAAGCATGCTTGGTACTCATTTTATCGACCCACTGAAGGGATGAAAGGCTGAGTCGGCCTTGCCCGGTCCAAGGATCGAACCAAGGACCTGTGGCACGACAGCGCGAAGCATTATATAGTACGTGAATATACCACAAAATTAATTGGAGTATGAGACAATTGCATTAACTAATAGTCTGCATTGAAGTAATAAAATGCCGATTTTTCTATATATTGAATTATTTTTTATCTCTCATAGGACCTTCTATGGGCCGAAGCGAATGTTGCCCCCTACAATTATTCCTCATAAGGCATACATCCCACTAGTTTATTTCAAAATTGGCGAGTCACACTTCCCTAGTTTCCCTTGTAAGTCATTAATGGATTATACTAAAAATTTTTACAACATGAAACAAGATAAATAGTAATGTATTATTTATAAAAAAAAGTTTTTTTATGTTACTTATTTAATAAATCTTCATTAAATTATGTCCTGATTGATTTTCTTACTACTCTCCCTTATTTGTTTTTAAAATCATTTAATATTTCATTTCTTAAAAGCTTCAAGCAATTTCTTGTTATTTGATTAAAATTTTTGTAATAATCTTTAAGTTAACCTAAATACTTGATGGTCAATATGTAAATTACATTATAAATTGATAACTTTTTAATTCCCTTTCAATTTTCTCTTGGTGGGACCATTAAATTATTTATTTCAAAAACATTACATATCATAAAATAATCTGTATTTTTTTTACTCTAAATGTATTGTTACTGTAAAAGAGGAAAAAAAATATTAACGTAAGATCTTGGGAAAATAAAGTTAATTGATACAAAAATATTTTACCAAAGGAAAATGTAATATATATTTATTTTTATGCATTAAAATATTATTGACAGCTATTAGGTTATTATAAATTTAATTAGCATGGACATTTTTATATTATAAAAATGTATGTTCAAAATTTTATACATTATGAATACATAAATAATTTATTAAAAATAAATTACCTAATAATTCAATTAAAGGAAAAATATAATTTAAATACTAACATTCTACACATTTTTTCGTTATAAACGTACACATTCCTATAATTACGAAATAATTAATAATTGAACTTATTGCTTACATTATTATTATGTGCGTGTACTAAAGAAATAGAAATCATATCTTCATTATTAAAATTTCTTTGTAATGCAAGAATTTACTCTATATTTTTTAAAACACACACATATATATATATGTCATTTAGAGAAATATTTTTATAGCATGAAAATTCATTAAAAATTTTGTTCTGTTTATAATTAAAATTATTTTCTTTTCCAAAATTTTTAATAAATTTTTTTTTTAAATCAAAGTTGGGGGAAAATGTAGACATGTAATTTCAATTTATGTTTAAATTAAACTTCCAAGATTTTTACCCAAAATAGCCTCAAATTTCTCCAATATATCATTGCAGAATTCAGCCTTTAGTGCAATTGGGAAAGAGTTATAAAAGTATTAATTCCATTCTATCGCATATTGTGATAGATTAATTTACAGTAGCGTACTGTACTCTTAAAGGAAATTTTTTTTTTCTCAGGGAAATTATTTTTATTCATTGTAGAGATATCTGGCAGCTATAGCAGTGCAACTGTTTTAACTTCTCTTACTATTTTATTTATAAATAGTGCAATTACATATTGTGCAAATTTTAAACTTCATATATCAGTGCGTGGCTTGCAACTGAACAACAATTTTTTCAGTCTTCTCTGTGAATGTATTCTGTAACCTCATGGCAGAAAACTTAAAGATGTGTTGTTATAGATTGTTATTTTAGTGTATTATTACTGTAAAATAAATTGCTTCTAAACTGATGTCTTTTTTTTAAAAAATTTTAAGAAACTAAAAATCACGCAATTTTTAAAATTAATTTTATGATTAAACATTGTTTTGTTATTTTCAATAGTTATTACATTAAAGTTAATCAAAATATTAGCTCTGAATAGTTTGTAAAACTGATAATGGGATTCAGATCTTTTTAAAACTGATACCAGTTCTTTCTATTTTTCTTTCCTAAACGTTCCGGTATGCTTAAAAAATTTATCAAATAATAAGGTTAATGTCAAAAAGCCAAGCTTTAATCTATTTAGTGTGAAAACAGAAATTTTATAATCCCCAAAGAATGGTAAAAATTTTATTTTATAACCGGCATTGAATTGCCGACCCAATTTTGGGTTTAAGACTACTAATGTTCAACTCCGTAGCCTTGTAATTTTGTACCCAATCCAGAAGACTAGGGAACTCCTGGATCATGTATTAGAAGAAATTTCCCTTTGAGGAGGACTTTTTGATGGAACTAACCTGCATTTGCGTTACATGGAGAGGGAAACCTCCCATGGGTAGCCTGGCGGCAAGTGGACTCTAACCCATGATCTGTCTACCACTGACTATATTTTACGTCATTACCACGAATATCCACGTGTGATGGGTGAACATCGTGATTCTCGGGGATTGTCCTTAGTTTGTGTAGAGTAGAAACGCTTTGCGGCTATCCCGTATTTCTATATTCTTTAAATGTTATAATTACTTTATCTATCTTCAAGAGAAAGAAAATAAAAAAAGCAATTTTATTTTGTATATGCTTATAGATTAAGAACTTTATTTTAATATTCAAAAATTTAAAAAAAAAATTCTGTATTCTTTTTTCTTTCGAATCACTTATATGCTTGAATTTGTTCCATCAAAAATTGATCAGTATCTATATTATATAAAACGCTAATACGTACGTATGTATCAATAAAACCGATGATATTTCTTTTCTCGATCTGGCAACAGTTTTCATTTTTAATTGATTGGATTCGGCGCGCAAGAGCACGTAGTGAGCATCATATGGCTAATCCATGCTATATAAAACGTTAATACGTTTTAATTGATAGGCTTCGGCACGCAAGAGCACGTAGTGAGCATCATATGTCTAATCGGGGGAATTCTCACCGAATTATCAAAAAAATTCTAACAAAATTATCTTCATCGAAGCCGATGCTTTACATCCGGCTTTCAGTACTATTTCATACTGTTTTACAACACATGGTTTTAGCCCTCTGTTGGGAAAGACTTTAAAACAAAACTTACAACAGTTACTTTTCTCAACAACTGAAATTTAGAATAGTGTGATTAAGAAAAATATGTGAACTGTTTGCAATTTCAAATTAATATTGAAAGAATTTTCTAGGTTTAGAATTTTCTACAGTGAAAAGTTTTCGGAACTTCAGTGTTCAAAAAAGTATACAAAAGCTAGATGTTAAGAACGTATCCAATGAGCGAGCATCGGATTGCGAAGCAATCCGAAATTAACTGCGAAAACAGTTCCGGGGGTTGGCGAGCGCCAGCGAGCAGGGGGCGAAGCCTCCTAGTACATATTAAAATCAATTTAAATTAAAATAAATGACTTACGACAGATTTTTTTTATCGCTAGATGTATTCTGTTATGATTAATTTTAAATTTATTCTATTTGATTTTACGCGACCACACTTTTTTTCCAGAGAGTTTGTGTGTTCCACAGAATTAGTTTACAAGTCGAGAAATTTTAAGAAACAATAAACGTTTACCTTCTGACACCCTACACTGGTTTAATTATGATGGTACCTAATATTCTTTCATTATTAAGGACGTCAAATTACCTCTTTGATAAAGACATAAAACGTTAGTACACATAATAATTTTATGAATAAATTTATATTTTTAGTCTAATTTGATGAATGTAAAATGGCCATTAAATTTTGACATATTTTTTTTTAAATTTATTTTTTTGTGTTTGGCATATTGTATGTGTACTTTAAATTCATTAAAAATATTTTATTGCATGAAGATAAAATTCTAAAAATTTAAAATAGGTTATTGTGGCAGTTCCCTAATGGTGTTCCACGGAACTCTAGGGTTTCGTGGAAAAATTAAATGAGTTCCGAGAGTGAAAGACTTTTTTTTAAACATTTTTGAAATATGTAATTATATTTAAATCCTTTTTGGACTTATGGAATTGGTCTAATTGGGATGGACCTCTTGGGGATTAGAAACAACAACAACATATTTAAATCCAATTAATAATCCATTATTTACTCATTTTGATTGCTTTTATGAAATTATATTTAAAGTAAAGAAAACAAAGAAATGAATATTTTATATATATATATATATATTTAAACACGTTTGATTGCCAGAAAAAATAGATGGCAAGTTCTAAAAACGCCACCAAGCTGCAACACTGATTCAAATTGTTTTTTATGTTTTTCATACCGCCTTTCTCAAAAATGTTATATTAAATTTCTGTAGCTTTTTTTTGCAGTAAGAAGCCGGTAAAAAAGGAGTTTTAAATAAATTTTGCAACGATTAGGATTAACTTAATATATTTTTTTTTTATCTTATTGTACACAATTTAATCTTTATTTTATCATGTTACAAACACAAAAATTAAAAAAAAAAAAAATTTAGCGCTTATATAAAACAATATTTGTAACTTATTTTTTAAATTATCCATAACTTAATTATTAATTCATAACTTAATTATTATATAAATTATCCATACTCATAAATGTTGAAAAAAAAGTCATCCAAATTTAATTCCTTTTTGATTTCTTTAAACTACTAGTGTAGTTTTCGTTGCACATAGGATTTTTTAAAAAATATTTTTTTTCTTCACAAAATGGCAGTGTTTTTAAAAAATTAAAATTAAAAAAAAATGACATAAAATAAGTAACATTTTAGTCAAGGTTTCGTGATTAGGTTCAAAAATCCAGCCAATACAATTAAAATCTCCCTGAACTCAACGAAAACTGTATTGACTGTGAACATTGTGTTAAAACTTGGAATAAATCGGCTGAAAATTGAACTAGTTAGAGATACAGCAAGTAAGAGAAACATAGTCTCGAATAAATTGCGTTTAAAGTTTTTTGACCAATATTCCATGTAAATATATATAAAATTTTGTAACTAACTATATTGCACCAATACCAAGTTCATAAGATGAATCTTCTTCATCCTCTTCAACAGTCTCAAGTGCTAGTCTAATCTTAATCCTTGCCGATCTATCCTTATGTGCGACGGCTCATATATTTTTTAAGTAATAGCCGAAATTCCACGCTCATCTACATTTTGAGCATATATTTTTGACTGCTAAGCCTATATTTTTTTAAATTGTTTCATAATAATACCCAACAATAATAAGTTTAATAACCCATTGGCAACGAATACTCACTGTCAACCCATTGCAACCTTCATTAAACATTATTACAGGTAAATAAGTTGCAATTTAAACTATTTTTATTGAAAGTACCCTCTGATTATGTTTCTTAAATAATTTAAACAAATTATTTCGAAATAGTTGAAATAAGAGTGTTCGACTAAAATGTTTTGATAGGAGTTAGCAAATCCACTAATAAACTGAGCGCATAAATTCACATGATCATACTTGTCACAGCGCGTCTTGCGTCGTACGCCACGTTCCGCATATGCTACAACTTTGCATTTAAACGAAAATCAATTCAATATTTTGGTACAATAATCTTAAAAGGACAAACCATCAAAAAATGCAATAATTTTTTTGCCTTATTTTGTGAAAATTTTACTATGTTATTCCTTTTTAAATGCGAATTTGATTACAATTTTCACAAGAGGGAAATAAACACATATATGAAAGAAATAAAAATATTTATAAAAAAATATGTATGAAGAGCAGTCATGGCGAAACACCCAGTATAATTTGTCTAGTATTCGAAGTCATTATAGCAGAAGAAACATTAATTCCTTTTGTTCGCGTCTTTTTCCTTAATTTTTTTCTCTCTAAAAAACCGTAATAATGACAAGCTGTGCGGTTAATTTGAATAATTATTGTTCTGTAACAATCTGTTCAGAAGGAATTTCAAAATCCATCTGTTATTTTGTTCAATATAGCTAGAGCTTTTTTTTTTTTATTAAATAAAGTAAAATGTTTCATAGCTTTATAGATATAGTTAAATAGAATAATTTGTCTAGTATTCGAAGTCATTATAGCAGAAGAAACATTAATTCATTTAGTTCGCGTCTTTTTCCTTAATTCTTTTCTCTAAAAAACCGTAATAGTGACAAGCTGTGCGGTTAATTTGAATAATAATTGTTTCGTAACAATCTCCTCAGAGGGAATTTCAAAATCCATAAGTTTTTTGTTCAATATAGCTAGAGCTTTTTTTTTATTAAATAAAGTAAAATGTTCCATAGCTTTATAGATATAGATAAATAGAATAATTTGTTTAGTATTCGAAGTCATTATAGCAGAAGAAACATTAATTCATTTTGTTCGCGTCTTTTTCTTTAATTTTTTTCTCTCTAAAAAACCGTAATAATGTCAAGCTGTGCGGTTAATTTGAATAATTATTGTTTTGTAACAATCTCCTCAGAGGGAATTTCAAAATCCCTAAGTTATTTTGTTCAATATAGCTAGAGTTTTTCCTTTTTTTATTAAATAAAGTAAAATGTTCCATAGCTTTATAGATATAGATAAATAGAATAATTTGTTTAGTATTCGAAGTCATTATAGCAGAAGAAACATTAATTCATTTTGTTCGCGTCTTTTTCTTTAATTTTTTTCTCTCTAAAAAACCGTAATAATGTCAAGCTGTGCGGTTAATTTGAATAATTATTGTTTTGTAACAATCTCCTCAGAGGGAATTTCAAAATCCCTAAGTTATTTTGTTCAATATAGCTAGAGTTTTTCCTTTTTTTATTAAATAAAGTAAAATGTTCCATAGCTTTATAGATATAGATAAATAGAATAATTTGTTTAGTATTCGAAGTCATTATAGCAGAAGAAACATTAATTCATTTTGTTCGCGTCTTTTTCTTTAATTTTTTTCTCTCTAAAAAACCGTAATAATGTCAAGCTGTGCGGTTAATTTGAATAATTATTGTTTTGTAACAATCTCCTCAGAGGGAATTTCAAAATCCCTAAGTTATTTTGTTCAATATAGCTAGAGTTTTTCCTTTTTTTATTAAATAAAGTAAAATGTTCCATAGCTTTATAGATATAGATAAATAGAATAATTTGTTTAGTATTCGAAGTCATTATAGCAGAAGAAACATTAATTCATTTTGTTCGCGTCTTTTTCTTTAATTTTTTTCTCTCTAAAAAACCGTAATAATGTCAAGCTGTGCGGTTAATTTGAATAATTATTGTTTTGTAACAATCTCCTCAGAGGGAATTTCAAAATCCCTAAGTTATTTTGTTCAATATAGCTAGAGTTTTTCCTTTTTTTATTAAATAAAGTAAAATGTTCCATAACTTTATAGATATAGATTAATAGAATAATTTGTTTAGTATTCGAAGTCTTTATAGCAGAAGAAACATTAATTCATTTTGTTCGCGTCTTTTTCTTTAATTTTTCTCTCTAAAAAATCGTAATAATGACAAGCTGTGCGGTTAATTTAAATAATAATTGTTTTGTAGCAATCTCCTCAGAGGGAATTTCAAAATCCCTAAGTTATTTTGTTCAATATAGCTAGAGTTTTTCCTTTTTTTATTAAATAAAGTAAAATGTTCCATAACTTTATAGATATAGATAAACAGAATAATTTGTTTAGTATTCGAAGTCATTAAAGCAGAAGAAACATTAATTCATTTTGTTCGCGTCTTTTTCTTTAATTTTTCTCGCTAAAAAATCGTAATAATGACAAGCTGTGCGGTTAATTTAAAAAATAATTATTTTGTAGCAATCTCCTCAGAGGGAATTTCAAAATCCCTAAGTTATTTTGTTCAATATAGCTAGAGTTTTTCCTTTTTTTATTAAATAAAGTAAAATGTTCCATAACTTTATAGATATAGATAAATAGAATAATTTGTTTAGTATTCGAAGTCATTATAGCAGAAGAAACATTAATTCATTTTGTTCGCGTCTTTTTCTTTAATTTTTCTCTCTAAAAAATCGTAATAATGACAAGCTGTGCGGTTAATTTAAATAATAATTGTTTTGTAGCAATCTCCTCAGAGGTAATTTCAAAATCCCTAAGTTATTTTGTTCAATATAGCTAGAGTTTTTCCTTTTTTTATTAAATAAAGTAAAATGTTCCATAACTTTATAGATATAGATAAACAGAATAATTTGTTTAGTATTCGAAGTCATTAAAGCAGAAGAAACATTAATTCATTTTGTTCGCGTCTTTTTCTTTAATTTTTCTCGCTAAAAAATCGTAATAATGACAAGCTGTGCGGTTAATTTAAAAAATAATTATTTTGTAGCAATCTCCTCAGAGGGAATTTCAAAATCCCTAAGTTATTTTGTTCAATATAGCTAGAGTTTTTCCTTTTTTTATTAAATAAAGTAAAATGTTCCATAACTTTATAGATATAGATAAATAGAATAATTTGTTTAGTATTCGAAGTCATTATAGCAGAAGAAACATTAATTCATTTTGTTCGCGTCTTTTTCTTTAATTTTTCTCTCTAAAAAATCGTAATAATGACAAGCTGTGCGGTTAATTTAAATAATAATTGTTTTGTAGCAATCTCCTCAGAGGGAATTTCAAAATCCCTAAGTTATTTTGTTCAATATAGCTAGAGTTTTTCCTTTTTTTATTAAATAAAGTAAAATGTTCCATAACTTTATAGATATAGATAAATAGAATAATTTGTTTAGTATTCGAAGTCATTATAGCAGAAGAAACATTAATTCATTTTGTTCGCGTCTTTTTCTTTAATTTTTCGCTCTAAAAAATCGTAATAATGACAAGCTGTGCGGTTAATTTAAATAATAATTATTTTGTAGCAATCCCCTCAGAGGGAATTTCAAAATCCCTAAGTTATTTTGTTCAATATAGCTAGAGTTTTTCCTTTTTTTATTAAATAAAGTAAAATGTTCCATAACTTTATAGATATAGATAAATAGAATAATTTGTTTAGTATTCGAAGTCATTATAGCAGAAGAAACATTAATTCATTTTGTTCGCGTCTTTTTCTTTAATTTTTCTCTCTAAAAAATCGTAATAATGACAAGCTGTGCGGTTAATTTAAATAATAATTATTTTGTAGCAATCTCCTCAGAGGGAATTTCAAAATCCCTAAGTTATTTTGTTCAATATAGCTAGAGTTTTTCCTTTTTCTATTAAATAAAGTAAAATGTTCCATAACTTTATAGATATAGATAAATAGAATAATTTGTTTAGTATTCGAAGTCATTATAGCAGAAGAAACATTAATTCATTTTGTTCGCGTCTTTTTCTTTAATTTTTCTCTCTAAAAAATCGTAATAATGACAAGCTGTGCGGTTAATTTAAATAATAATTATTTTGTAGCAATCTCCTCAGAGGGAATTTCAAAATCCCTAAGTTATTTTGTTCAATATAGCTAGAGTTTTTCCTTTTTTTATTAAATAAAGTAAAATGTTCCACAACTTTATAGATATAGATAAATAGAATAATTTGTTTAGTATTCGAAGTCATTATAGCAGAAGAAACATTAATTCATTTTGTTCGCGTCTTTTTCTTTAATTTTTCTCTCTAAAAAATCGTAATAATGACAAGCTGTGCGGTTAATTTAAATAATAATTGTTTTGTAGCAATCTCCTCAGAGGGAATTTCAAAATCCCTAAGTTATTTTGTTCAATATAGCTAGAGTTTTTCCTTTTTTTTTATTAAATAAAGTAAAATGTTCCATAACTTTATAGATATAGATAAATAGAATAATTTGTTTAGTATTCGAAGTCATTAAAGCAGAAGAAACATTAATTCATTTTGTTCGCGTCTTTTTCTTTAATTTTTCTCTCTAAAAAATCGTAATAATGACAAGCTGTGCGGTTAATTTAAATAATAATTATTTTGTAGCAATCTCCTCAGAGGGAATTTCAAAATCCCTAAGTTATTTTGTTCAATATAGCTAGAGTTTTTCCTTTTTTTATTAAATAAAGTAAAATGTTCCATAACTTTATAGATATAGATAAATAGAATAATTTGTTTAGTATTCGAAGTCATTATAGCAGAAGAAACATTAATTCATTTTGTTCGCGTCTTTTTCTTTAATTTTTCTCTCTAAAAAATCGTAATAATGACAAGCTGTGCGGTTAATTTAAATAATAATTGTTTTGTAGCAATCTCCTCAGAGGGAATTTCAAAACCCCTAAGTTATTTTGTTCAATATAGCTAGAGTTTTACCTTTTTTTATTAAATAAAGTAAAATGTTCCTTAACTTTATAGATATAGATAAATAGAATAATTTCTTTAGTATTCGAAGTCATTATAGCAGAAGAAACATTAATTCATTTTGTTCGCGTCTTTTTCTTTAATTTTTCTCTCTAAAAAATCGTAATAATGACAAGCTGTGCGGTTAATTTAAATAATAATTGTTTTGTAGCAATCTCCTCAGAGGGAATTTCAAAATCCCTAAGTTATTTTGTTCAATATAGCTAGAGTTTTTCCTTTTTTTATTAAATAAAGTTAAATGTTCCATAACTTTATAGATATAGATAAATAGAATAATTTGTTTAGTATTCGAAGTCATTATAGCAGAAGAAACATTAATTCATTTTGTTCGCGTCTTTTTCTTTAACTTTACTCTCTAAAAAATCGTAATAATGACAAGCTGTGCGGTTAATTTAAATAATAATTGTTTTGTAGCAATCTCCTCAGAGGGAATTTCAAAATCCCTAAGTCATTTTGTTCAATATAGCTAGAGTTTTTCCTTTTTTTATTAAATAAAGTAAAATGTTCCATAACTTTATAGATATAGATAAATAGAATAATTTGTTTAGTATTCGAAGTCATTATAGCAGAAGAAACATTAATTCATTTTGTTCGCGTCTTTTTCTTTAATTTTTCTCTCTAAAAAATCGTAATAATGACAAGCTGTGCGGTTAATTTAAATAATAATTGTTTTGTAGCAATCTCCTCAGAGGGAATTTCAAAATCCCTAAGTTATTTTGTTCAATATAGCTAGAGTTTTACCTTTTTTTATTAAATAAAGTAAAATGTTCCATAACTTTATAGATATAGATAAATAGAATAATTTGTTTAGTATTCGAAGTCATTATAGCAGAAGAAACATTAATTCATTTTGTTCGCGTCTTTTTCTTTAATTTTTCTCTCTAAAAAATCGTAATAATGACAAGCTGTGCGGTTAATTTAAATAATAATTGTTTTGTAGCAATCTCCTCAGAGGGAATTTCAAAATCCCTAAGTTATTTTGTTCAATATAGCTAGAGTTTTTCCTTTTTTTATTAAATAAAGTTAAATGTTCCATAACTTTATAGATATAGATAAATAGAATAATTTGTTTAGTATTCGAAGTCATTATAGCAGAAGAAACATTAATTCATTTTGTTCGCGTCTTTTTCTTTAACTTTACTCTCTAAAAAATCGTAATAATGACAAGCTGTGCGGTTAATTTAAATAATAATTGTTTTGTAGCAATCTCCTCAGAGGGAATTTCAAAATCCCTAAGTTATTTTGTTCAATATAGCTAGAGTTTTTCCTTTTTTTATTAAATAAAGTAAAATGTTCCATAACTTTATAGATATAGATAAATAGAATAATTTGTTTAGTATTCGAAGTCATTATAGCAGAAGAAACATTAATTCATTTTGTTCGCGTCTTTTTCTTTAATTTTTCTCTCTAAAAAATCGTAATAATGACAAGCTGTGCGGTTAATTTAAATAATAATTATTTTGTAGCAATCTCCTCAGAGGGAATTTCAAAATCCCTAAGTTATTTTGTTCAATATAGCTAGAGTTTTTCCTTTTTTTATTAAATAAAGTAAAATGTTCCATAACTTTATAGATATAGATAAATAGAATAATTTGTTTAGTATTCGAAGTCATTATAGCAGAAGAAACATTAATTCATTTTGTTCGCGTCTTTTTCTTTAATTTTTCTCTCTAAAAAATCGTAATAATGACAAGCTGTGCGGTTAATTTAAATAATAATTATTTTGTAGCAATCTCCTCAGAGGGAATTTCAAAATCCCTAAGTTATTTTGTTCAATATAGCTAGAGTTTTTCCTTTTTTTATTAAATAAAGTAAAATGTTCCATAACTTTATAGATATAGATAAATAGAATAATTTGTTTAGTATTCCAAGTCATTATAGCAGAAGAAACATTAATTCATTTTGTTCGCGTCTTTTTCTTTAATTTTTCTCTCTAAAAAATCGTTATAATGACAAGCTGTGCGGTTAATTTAAATGATAATTGTTTTGTAGCAATCTCCTCAGAGGGAATTTCAAAATCCCTAAGTTATTTTGTTCAATATAGCTAGAGTTTTTCCTTTTTTTATTAAATAAAGTAAAATGTTCCATAGCTTTATAGATATAGATAAATAGAATAATTTGTTTAGTATTCGAAGTCATTATAGCAGATGAAACATTAATTCATTTTGTTCGCGTCTTTTTCTTTAATTTTTTTCTCTCTAAAAAACCGTAATAATGTCAAGCTGTGCGGTTAATTTGAATAATTATTGTTTTGTAACAATCTCCTCAGAGGGAATTTCAAAATCCCTAAGTTATTTTGTTCAATATAGCTAGAGTTTTTCCTTTTTTTATTAAATAAAGTAAAATGTTCCATAGCTTTATAGATATAGATAAATAGAATAATTTGTTTAGTATTCGAAGTCATTATAGCAGAAGAAACATTAATTCATTTTGTTCGCGTCTTTTTCTTTAATTTTTTTCTCTCTAAAAAACCGTAATAATGTCAAGCTGTGCGGTTAATTTGAATAATTATTGTTTTGTAACAATCTCCTCAGAGGGAATTTCAAAATCCCTAAGTTATTTTGTTCAATATAGCTAGAGTTTTTCCTTTTTTTATTAAATAAAGTAAAATGTTCCATAGCTTTATAGATATAGATAAATAGAATAATTTGTTTAGTATTCGAAGTCATTATAGCAGAAGAAACATTAATTCATTTTGTTCGCGTCTTTTTCTTTAATTTTTTTCTCTCTAAAAAACCGTAATAATGTCAAGCTGTGCGGTTAATTTGAATAATTATTGTTTTGTAACAATCTCCTCAGAGGGAATTTCAAAATCCCTAAGTTATTTTGTTCAATATAGCTAGAGTTTTTCCTTTTTTTATTAAATAAAGTAAAATGTTCCATAACTTTATAGATATAGATTAATAGAATAATTTGTTTAGTATTCGAAGTCTTTATAGCAGAAGAAACATTAATTCATTTTGTTCGCGTCTTTTTCTTTAATTTTTCTCTCTAAAAAATCGTAATAATGACAAGCTGTGCGGTTAATTTAAATAATAATTGTTTTGTAGCAATCTCCTCAGAGGGAATTTCAAAATCCCTAAGTTATTTTGTTCAATATAGCTAGAGTTTTTCCTTTTTTTATTAAATAAAGTAAAATGTTCCATAACTTTATAGATATAGATAAACAGAATAATTTGTTTAGTATTCGAAGTCATTAAAGCAGAAGAAACATTAATTCATTTTGTTCGCGTCTTTTTCTTTAATTTTTCTCGCTAAAAAATCGTAATAATGACAAGCTGTGCGGTTAATTTAAAAAATAATTATTTTGTAGCAATCTCCTCAGAGGGAATTTCAAAATCCCTAAGTTATTTTGTTCAATATAGCTAGAGTTTTTCCTTTTTTTATTAAATAAAGTAAAATGTTCCATAACTTTATAGATATAGATAAATAGAATAATTTGTTTAGTATTCGAAGTCATTATAGCAGAAGAAACATTAATTCATTTTGTTCGCGTCTTTTTCTTTAATTTTTCTCTCTAAAAAATCGTAATAATGACAAGCTGTGCGGTTAATTTAAATAATAATTGTTTTGTAGCAATCTCCTCAGAGGTAATTTCAAAATCCCTAAGTTATTTTGTTCAATATAGCTAGAGTTTTTCCTTTTTTTATTAAATAAAGTAAAATGTTCCATAACTTTATAGATATAGATAAACAGAATAATTTGTTTAGTATTCGAAGTCATTAAAGCAGAAGAAACATTAATTCATTTTGTTCGCGTCTTTTTCTTTAATTTTTCTCGCTAAAAAATCGTAATAATGACAAGCTGTGCGGTTAATTTAAAAAATAATTATTTTGTAGCAATCTCCTCAGAGGGAATTTCAAAATCCCTAAGTTATTTTGTTCAATATAGCTAGAGTTTTTCCTTTTTTTATTAAATAAAGTAAAATGTTCCATAACTTTATAGATATAGATAAATAGAATAATTTGTTTAGTATTCGAAGTCATTATAGCAGAAGAAACATTAATTCATTTTGTTCGCGTCTTTTTCTTTAATTTTTCTCTCTAAAAAATCGTAATAATGACAAGCTGTGCGGTTAATTTAAATAATAATTGTTTTGTAGCAATCTCCTCAGAGGGAATTTCAAAATCCCTAAGTTATTTTGTTCAATATAGCTAGAGTTTTTCCTTTTTTTATTAAATAAAGTAAAATGTTCCATAACTTTATAGATATAGATAAATAGAATAATTTGTTTAGTATTCGAAGTCATTATAGCAGAAGAAACATTAATTCATTTTGTTCGCGTCTTTTTCTTTAATTTTTCGCTCTAAAAAATCGTAATAATGACAAGCTGTGCGGTTAATTTAAATAATAATTATTTTGTAGCAATCCCCTCAGAGGGAATTTCAAAATCCCTAAGTTATTTTGTTCAATATAGCTAGAGTTTTTCCTTTTTTTATTAAATAAAGTAAAATGTTCCATAACTTTATAGATATAGATAAATAGAATAATTTGTTTAGTATTCGAAGTCATTATAGCAGAAGAAACATTAATTCATTTTGTTCGCGTCTTTTTCTTTAATTTTTCTCTCTAAAAAATCGTAATAATGACAAGCTGTGCGGTTAATTTAAATAATAATTATTTTGTAGCAATCTCCTCAGAGGGAATTTCAAAATCCCTAAGTTATTTTGTTCAATATAGCTAGAGTTTTTCCTTTTTCTATTAAATAAAGTAAAATGTTCCATAACTTTATAGATATAGATAAATAGAATAATTTGTTTAGTATTCGAAGTCATTATAGCAGAAGAAACATTAATTCATTTTGTTCGCGTCTTTTTCTTTAATTTTTCTCTCTAAAAAATCGTAATAATGACAAGCTGTGCGGTTAATTTAAATAATAATTATTTTGTAGCAATCTCCTCAGAGGGAATTTCAAAATCCCTAAGTTATTTTGTTCAACATAGCTAGAGTTTTTCCTTTTTTTATTAAATAAAGTAAAATGTTCCACAACTTTATAGATATAGATAAATAGAATAATTTGTTTAGTATTCGAAGTCATTATAGCAGAAGAAACATTAATTCATTTTGTTCGCGTCTTTTTCTTTAATTTTTCTCTCTAAAAAATCGTAATAATGACAAGCTGTGCGGTTAATTTAAATAATAATTGTTTTGTAGCAATCTCCTCAGAGGGAATTTCAAAATCCCTAAGTTATTTTGTTCAATATAGCTAGAGTTTTTCCTTTTTTTTATTAAATAAAGTAAAATGTTCCATAACTTTATAGATATAGATAAATAGAATAATTTGTTTAGTATTCGAAGTCATTAAAGCAGAAGAAACATTAATTCATTTTGTTCGCGTCTTTTTCTTTAATTTTTCTCTCTAAAAAATCGTAATAATGACAAGCTGTGCGGTTAATTTAAATAATAATTATTTTGTAGCAATCTCCTCAGAGGGAATTTCAAAATCCCTAAGTTATTTTGTTCAATATAGCTAGAGTTTTTCCTTTTTTTATTAAATAAAGTAAAATGTTCCATAACTTTATAGATATAGATAAATAGAATAATTTGTTTAGTATTCGAAGTCATTATAGCAGAAGAAACATTAATTCATTTTGTTCGCGTCTTTTTCTTTAATTTTTCTCTCTAAAAAATCGTAATAATGACAAGCTGTGCGGTTAATTTAAATAATAATTGTTTTGTAGCAATCTCCTCAGAGGGAATTTCAAAACCCCTAAGTTATTTTGTTCAATATAGCTAGAGTTTTACCTTTTTTTATTAAATAAAGTAAAATGTTCCATAACTTTATAGATATAGATAAATAGAATAATTTGTTTAGTATTCGAAGTCATTATAGCAGAAGAAACATTAATTCATTTTGTTCGCGTCTTTTTCTTTAATTTTTCTCTCTAAAAAATCGTAATAATGACAAGCTGTGCGGTTAATTTAAATAATAATTGTTTTGTAGCAATCTCCTCAGAGGGAATTTCAAAATCCCTAAGTTATTTTGTTCAATATAGCTAGAGTTTTTCCTTTTTTTATTAAATAAAGTTAAATGTTCCATAACTTTATAGATATAGATAAATAGAATAATTTGTTTAGTATTCGAAGTCATTATAGCAGAAGAAACATTAATTCATTTTGTTCGCGTCTTTTTCTTTAACTTTACTCTCTAAAAAATCGTAATAATGACAAGCTGTGCGGTTAATTTAAATAATAATTGTTTTGTAGCAATCTCCTCAGAGGGAATTTCAAAATCCCTAAGTTATTTTGTTCAATATAGCTAGAGTTTTTCCTTTTTTTATTAAATAAAGTTAAATGTTCCATAACTTTATAGATATAGATAAATAGAATAATTTGTTTAGTATTCGAAGTCATTATAGCAGAAGAAACATTAATTCATTTTGTTCGCGTCTTTTTCTTTAACTTTACTCTCTAAAAAATCGTAATAATGACAAGCTGTGCGGTTAATTTAAATAATAATTGTTTTGTAGCAATCTCCTCAGAGGGAATTTCAAAATCCCTAAGTTATTTTGTTCAATATAGCTAGAGTTTTTCCTTTTTTTATTAAATAAAGTAAAATGTTCCATAACTTTATAGATATAGATAAATAGAATAATTTGTTTAGTATTCGAAGTCATTATAGCAGAAGAAACATTAATTCATTTTGTTCGCGTCTTTTTCTTTAATTTTTCTCTCTAAAAAATCGTAATAATGACAAGCTGTGCGGTTAATTTAAATAATAATTATTTTGTAGCAATCTCCTCAGAGGGAATTTCAAAATCCCTAAGTTATTTTGTTCAATATAGCTAGAGTTTTTCCTTTTTTTATTAAATAAAGTAAAATGTTCCATAACTTTATAGATATAGATAAATAGAATAATTTGTTTAGTATTCGAAGTCATTATAGCAGAAGAAACATTAATTCATTTTGTTCGCGTCTTTTTCTTTAATTTTTCTCTCTAAAAAATCGTAATAATGACAAGCTGTGCGGTTAATTTAAATAATAATTATTTTGTAGCAATCTCCTCAGAGGGAATTTCAAAATCCCTAAGTTATTTTGTTCAATATAGCTAGAGTTTTTCCTTTTTTTATTAAATAAAGTAAAATGTTCCATAACTTTATAGATATAGATAAATAGAATAATTTGTTTAGTATTCGAAGTCATTATAGCAGAAGAAACATTAATTCATTTTGTTCGCGTCTTTTTCTTTAATTTTTCTCTCTAAAAAATCGTTATAATGACAAGCTGTGCGGTTAATTTAAATGATAATTGTTTTGTAGCAATCTCCTCAGAGGGAATTTCAAAATCCCTAAGTTATTTTGTTCAATATAGCTAGAGTTTTTCCTTTTTTTATTAAATAAAGTAAAATGTTCCATAACTTTATAGATATAGAAAAATAGAATAATTTGTTTAGTATTCGAAGTCATTATAGCAGAAGAAACATTAATTCATTTTTTTCGCGTCTTTTTCTTTAATTTTTCTCTCTAAAAAATCGTAATAATGACAAGCTGTGCGGTTAATTTAAATAATAATTATTTTGTAGCAATCTCCTCAGAGGGAATTTCAAAATCCCTAAGTTATTTTGTTCAATATAGCTAGAGTTTTTCCTTTTTTTTATTAAATAAAGTAAAATGTTCCATAACTTTATAGATATAGATAAATAGAATAATTTGTTTAGTATTCGAAGTCATTATAGCAGAAGAAACATTAATTCATTTTGTTCGCGTCTTTTTCTTTAATTTTTCTCTCTAAAAAATCGTAATAATGACAAGCTGTGCGGTTAATTTAAATGATAATTATTTTGTAGCAATCTCCTCAGAGGGAATTTCAAAATCCCTAAGTTATTTTGTTCAATATAGCTAGAGTTTTTCCTTTTTTTATTAAATAAAGTAAAATGTTCCATAACTTTATAGATATAGATAAATAGAATAATTTGTTTAGTATTCGAAGTCATTATAGCAGAAGAAACATTAATTCATTTTGTTCGCGTCTTTTTCTTTAATTTTTCTCTCTAAAAAATCGTAATAATGACAAGCTGTGCGGTTAATTTAATAAAAAAAGGAAAAACTCTAGCTATATTGAACAAAATAACTTAGGGATTTTGAAATTCCCTCTGAGGAGATTGCTACAAAATAATTATTATTTAAATAAAGTAAAATGTTCCATAACTTTATAGATATAGATAAATAGAATAATTTGTTTATTATTCGAAGTCATTATAGCAGAAGAAACATTAATTCATTTTGTTCGCGTCTTTTTCTTTAATTTTTCTCTCTAAAAAATCGTAATAATGACAAGCTGTGCGGTTAATTTAAATAATAATTGTTTTGTAGCAATCTCCTCAGAGGGAATTTCAAAATCCCTAAGTTATTTTGTTCAATATAGCTAGAGTTTTTCCTTTTTTTATTAAATAAAGTAAAATGTTCCATAACTTTATAGATATAGATAAATAGAATAATTTGTTTAGTATTCGAAGTCATTAAAGCAGAAGAAACATTAATTCATTTTGTTCGCGTCTTTTTCTTTAATTTTTCTCTCTAAAAAATCGTAATAATGACAAGCTGTGCGGTTAATTTAAATAATAATTATTTTGTAGCAATCTCCTCAGAGGGAATTTCAAAATCCCTAAGTTATTTTGTTCAATATAGCTAGAGTTTTTCCTTTTTTTATTAAATAAAGTAAAATGTTCCATAGCTTTATAGATATAGATAAATAGAATAATTTGTTTAGTATTCGAAGTCATTATAGCAGAAGAAACATTAATTCATTTTGTTCGCGTCTTTTTCTTTAATTTTTTTCTCTCTAAAAAACCGTAATAATGTCAAGCTGTGCGGTTAATTTGAATAATTATTGTTTTGTAACAATCTCCTCAGAGGGAATTTCAAAATCCCTAAGTTATTTTGTTCAATATAGCTAGAGTTTTTCCTTTTTTTATTAAATAAAGTAAAATGTTCCATAGCTTTATAGATATAGATAAATAGAATAATTTGTTTAGTATTCGAAGTCATTATAGCAGAAGAAACATTAATTCATTTTGTTCGCGTCTTTTTCTTTAATTTTTTTCTCTCTAAAAAACCGTAATAATGTCAAGCTGTGCGGTTAATTTGAATAATTATTGTTTTGTAACAATCTCCTCAGAGGGAATTTCAAAATCCCTAAGTTATTTTGTTCAATATAGCTAGAGTTTTTCCTTTTTTTATTAAATAAAGTAAAATGTTCCATAGCTTTATAGATATAGATAAATAGAATAATTTGTTTAGTATTCGAAGTCATTATAGCAGAAGAAACATTAATTCATTTTGTTCGCGTCTTTTTCTTTAATTTTTTTCTCTCTAAAAAACCGTAATAATGTCAAGCTGTGCGGTTAATTTGAATAATTATTGTTTTGTAACAATCTCCTCAGAGGGAATTTCAAAATCCCTAAGTTATTTTGTTCAATATAGCTAGAGTTTTTCCTTTTTTTATTAAATAAAGTAAAATGTTCCATAACTTTATAGATATAGATTAATAGAATAATTTGTTTAGTATTCGAAGTCTTTATAGCAGAAGAAACATTAATTCATTTTGTTCGCGTCTTTTTCTTTAATTTTTCTCTCTAAAAAATCGTAATAATGACAAGCTGTGCGGTTAATTTAAATAATAATTGTTTTGTAGCAATCTCCTCAGAGGGAATTTCAAAATCCCTAAGTTATTTTGTTCAATATAGCTAGAGTTTTTCCTTTTTTTATTAAATAAAGTAAAATGTTCCTTAACTTTATAGATATAGATAAACAGAATAATTTGTTTAGTATTCGAAGTCATTAAAGCAGAAGAAACATTAATTCATTTTGTTCGCGTCTTTTTCTTTAATTTTTCTCGCTAAAAAATCGTAATAATGACAAGCTGTGCGGTTAATTTAAAAAATAATTATTTTGTAGCAATCTCCTCAGAGGGAATTTCAAAATCCCTAAGTTATTTTGTTCAATATAGCTAGAGTTTTTCCTTTTTTTATTAAATAAAGTAAAATGTTCCATAACTTTATAGATATAGATAAATAGAATAATTTGTTTAGTATTCGAAGTCATTATAGCAGAAGAAACATTAATTCATTTTGTTCGCGTCTTTTTCTTTAATTTTTCTCTCTAAAAAATCGTAATAATGACAAGCTGTGCGGTTAATTTAAATAATAATTGTTTTGTAGCAATCTCCTCAGAGGGAATTTCAAAATCCCTAAGTTATTTTGTTCAATATAGCTAGAGTTTTTCCTTTTTTTATTAAATAAAGTAAAATGTTCCATAACTTTTTAGATATAGATAAATAGAATAATTTGTTTAGTATTCGAAGTCATTATAGCAGAAGACACATTAATTCATTTTGTTCGCGTCTTTTTCTTTAATTTTTCGCTCTAAAAAATCGTAATAATGACAAGCTGTGCGGTTAATTTAAATAATAATTATTTTGTAGCAATCCCCTCAGAGGGAATTTCAAAATCCCTAAGTTATTTTGTTCAATATAGCTAGAGTTTTTCCTTTTTTTATTAAATAAAGTAAAATGTTCCATAACTTTATAGATATAGATAAATAGAATAATTTGTTTAGTATTCGAAGTCATTATAGCAGAAGAAACATTAATTCATTTTGTTCGCGTCTTTTTCTTTAATTTTTCTCTCTAAAAAATCGTAATAATGACAAGCTGTGCGGTTAATTTAAATAATAATTATTTTGTAGCAATCTCCTCAGAGGGAATTTCAAAATCCCTAAGTTATTTTGTTCAATATAGCTAGAGTTTTTCCTTTTTTTATTAAATAAAGTAAAATGTTCCACAACTTTATAGATATAGATAAATAGAATAATTTGTTTAGTATTCGAAGTCATTATAGCAGAAGAAACATTAATTCATTTTGTTCGCGTCTTTTTCTTTAATTTTTCTCTCTAAAAAATCGTAATAATGACAAGCTGTGCGGTTAATTTAAATAATAATTGTTTTGTAGCAATCTCCTCAGAGGGAATTTCAAAATCCCTAAGTTATTTTGTTCAATATAGCTAGAGTTTTTCCTTTTTTTTATTAAATAAAGTAAAATGTTCCATAACTTTATAGATATAGATAAATAGAATAATTTGTTTAGTATTCGAAGTCATTAAAGCAGAAGAAACATTAATTCATTTTGTTCGCGTCTTTTTCTTTAATTTTTCTCTCTAAAAAATCGTAATAATGACAAGCTGTGCGGTTAATTTAAATAATAATTGTTTTGTAGCAATCTCCTCAGAGGGAATTTCAAAATCCCTAAGTTATTTTGTTCAATATAGCTAGAGTTTTTCCTTTTTTTATTAAATAAAGTAAAATGTTCCATAACTTTATAGATATAGATAAATAGAATAATTTGTTTAGTATTCGAAGTCATTATAGCAGAAGAAACATTAATTCATTTTGTTCGCGTCTTTTTCTTTAATTTTTCGCTCTAAAAAATCGTAATAATGACAAGCTGTGCGGTTAATTTAAATAATAATTATTTTGTAGCAATCCCCTCAGAGGGAATTTCAAAATCCCTAAGTTATTTTGTTCAATATAGCTAGAGTTTTTCCTTTTTTTATTAAATAAAGTAAAATGTTCCACAACTTTATAGATATAGATAAATAGAATAATTTGTTTAGTATTCGAAGTCATTATAGCAGAAGAAACATTAATTCATTTTGTTCGCGTCTTTTTCTTTAATTTTTCTCTCTAAAAAATCGTAATAATGACAAGCTGTGCGGTTAATTTAAATAATAATTGTTTTGTAGCAATCTCCTCAGAGGGAATTTCAAAATCCCTAAGTTATTTTGTTCAATATAGCTAGAGTTTTTCCTTTTTTTTATTAAATAAAGTAAAATGTTCCATAACTTTATAGATATAGATAAATAGAATAATTTGTTTAGTATTCGAAGTCATTAAAGCAGAAGAAACATTAATTCATTTTGTTCGCGTCTTTTTCTTTAATTTTTCTCTCTAAAAAATCGTAATAATGACAAGCTGTGCGGTTAATTTAAATAATAATTATTTTGTAGCAATCTCCTCAGAGGGAATTTCAAAATCCCTAAGTTATTTTGTTCAATATAGCTAGAGTTTTTCCTTTTTTTTATTAAATAAAGTAAAATGTTCCATAACTTTATAGATATAGATAAATAGAATAATTTGTTTAGTATTCGAAGTCATTAAAGCAGAAGAAACATTAATTCATTTTGTTCGCGTCTTTTTCTTTAATTTTTCTCTCTAAAAAATCGTAATAATGACAAGCTGTGCGGTTAATTTAAATAATAATTGTTTTGTAGCAATCTCCTCAGAGGGAATTTCAAAATCCCTAAGTTATTTTGTTCAATATAGCTAGAGTTTTTCCTTTTTTTATTAAATAAAGTAAAATGTTCCATAACTTTATAGATATAGATAAATAGAATAATTTGTTTAGTATTCGAAGTCATTATAGCAGAAGAAACATTAATTCATTTTGTTCGCGTCTTTTTCTTTAATTTTTCGCTCTAAAAAATCGTAATAATGACAAGCTGTGCGGTTAATTTAAATAATAATTATTTTGTAGCAATCCCCTCAGAGGGAATTTCAAAATCCCTAAGTTATTTTGTTCAATATAGCTAGAGTTTTTCCTTTTTTTATTAAATAAAGTAAAATGTTCCACAACTTTATAGATATAGATAAATAGAATAATTTGTTTAGTATTCGAAGTCATTATAGCAGAAGAAACATTAATTCATTTTGTTCGCGTCTTTTTCTTTAATTTTTCTCTCTAAAAAATCGTAATAATGACAAGCTGTGCGGTTAATTTAAATAATAATTGTTTTGTAGCAATCTCCTCAGAGGGAATTTCAAAATCCCTAAGTTATTTTGTTCAATATAGCTAGAGTTTTTCCTTTTTTTTATTAAATAAAGTAAAATGTTCCATAACTTTATAGATATAGATAAATAGAATAATTTGTTTAGTATTCGAAGTCATTAAAGCAGAAGAAACATTAATTCATTTTGTTCGCGTCTTTTTCTTTAATTTTTCTCTCTAAAAAATCGTAATAATGACAAGCTGTGCGGTTAATTTAAATAATAATTATTTTGTAGCAATCTCGTCAGAGGGAATTTCAAAATCCCTAAGTTATTTTGTTCAATATAGCTAGAGTTTTTCCTTTTTTTATTAAATAAAGTAAAATGTTCCATAACTTTATAGATATAGATAAATAGAATAATTTGTTTAGTATTCGAAGTCATTATAGCAGAAGAAACATTAATTCATTTTGTTCGCGTCTTTTTCTTTAATTTTTCTCTCTAAAAAATCGTAATAATGACAAGCTGTGCGGTTAATTTAAATAATAATTGTTTTGTAGCAATCTCCTCAGAGGGAATTTCAAAATCCCTAAGTTATTTTGTTCAATATAGCTAGAGTTTTTCCTTTTTTTATTAAATAAAGTAAAATGTTCCATAACTTTATAGATATAGATAAATAGAATAATTTGTTTAGTATTCGAAGTCATTAAAGCAGAAGAAACATTAATTCATTTTGTTCGCGTCTTTTTCTTTAATTTTTCTCTCTAAAAAATCGTAATAATGACAAGCTGTGCGGTTAATTTAAATAATAATTATTTTGTAGCAATCTCCTCAGAGGGAATTTCAAAATCCCTAAGTTATTTTGTTCAATATAGCTAGAGTTTTTCCTTTTTTTATTAAATAAAGTAAAATGTTCCATAACTTTATAGATATAGATAAATAGAATAATTTGTTTAGTATTCGAAGTCATTATAGCAGAAGAAACATTAATTCATTTTGTTCGCGTCTTTTTCTTTAATTTTTCTCTCTAAAAAATCGTAATAATGACAAGCTGTGCGGTTAATTTAAATAATAATTGTTTTGTAGCAATCTCCTCAGAGGGAATTTCAAAATCCCTAAGTTATTTTGTTCAATATAGCTAGAGTTTTTCCTTTTTTTATTAAATAAAGTAAAATGTTCCATAACTTTATAGATATAGATAAATAGAATAATTTGTTTAGTATTCGAAGTCATTATAGCAGAAGAAACATTAATTCATTTTGTTCGCGTCTTTTTCTTTAATTTTTCTCTCTAAAAAATCGTAATAATGACAAGCTGTGCGGTTAATTTAAATAATAATTGTTTTGTAGCAATCTCCTCAGAGGGAATTTCAAAATCCCTAAGTTATTTTGTTCAATATAGCTAGAGTTTTTCCTTTTTTTATTAAATAAAGTTAAATGTTCCATAACTTTATAGATATAGATAAATAGAATAATTTGTTTAGTATTCGAAGTCATTATAGCAGAAGAAACATTAATTCATTTTGTTCGCGTCTTTTTCTTTAATTTTTCTCTCTAAAAAATCGTAATAATGACAAGCTGTGCGGTTAATTTAAATAATAATTATTTTGTAGCAATCTCCTCAGAGGGAATTTCAAAATCCCTAAGTTATTTTGTTCAATATAGCTAGAGTTTTTCCTTTTTTTATTAAATAAAGTAAAATGTTCCATAACTTTATAGATATAGATAAATAGAATAATTTGTTTAGTATTCGAAGTCATTATAGCAGAAGAAACATTAATTCATTTTGTTCGCGTCTTTTTCTTTAATTTTTCTCTCTAAAAAATCGTAATAATGACAAGCTGTGCGGTTAATTTAAATAATAATTATTTTGTAGCAATCTCCTCAGAGGGAATTTCAAAATCCCTAAGTTATTTTGTTCAATATAGCTAGAGTTTTTCCTTTTTTTATTAAATAAAGTAAAATGTTCCATAACTTTATAGATATAGATAAATAGAATAATTTGTTTAGTATTCGAAGTCATTATAGCAGAAGAAACATTAATTCATTTTGTTCGCGTCTTTTTCTTTAATTTTTCTCTCTAAAAAATCGTTATAATGACAAGCTGTGCGGTTAATTTAAATGATAATTGTTTTGTAGCAATCTCCTCAGAGGGAATTTCAAAATCCCTAAGTTATTTTGTTCAATATAGCTAGAGTTTTTCCTTTTTTTATTAAATAAAGTAAAATGTTCCATAACTTTATAGATATAGATAAATAGAATAATTTGTTTAGTATTCGAAGTCATTATAGCAGAAGAAACATTAATTCATTTTGTTCGCGTCTTTTTCTTTAATTTTTCTCTCTAAAAAATCGTAATAATGACAAGCTGTGCGGTTAATTTAAATAATAATTATTTTGTAGCAATCTCCTCAGAGGGAATTTCAAAATCCCTAAGTTATTTTGTTCAATATAGCTAGAGTTTTTCCTTTTTTTATTAAATAAAGTAAAATGTTCCACAACTTTATAGATATAGATAAATAGAATAATTTGTTTAGTATTCGAAGTCATTATAGCAGAAGAAACATTAATTCATTTTGTTCGCGTCTTTTTCTTTAATTTTTCTCTCTAAAAAATCGTAATAATGACAAGCTGTGCGGTTAATTTAAATAATAATTGTTTTGTAGCAATCTCCTCAGAGGGAATTTCAAAATCCCTAAGTTATTTTGTTCAATATAGCTAGAGTTTTTCCTTTTTTTTATTAAATAAAGTAAAATGTTCCATAACTTTATAGATATAGATAAATAGAATAATTTGTTTAGTATTCGAAGTCATTAAAGCAGAAGAAACATTAATTCATTTTGTTCGCGTCTTTTTCTTTAATTTTTCTCTCTAAAAAATCGTAATAATGACAAGCTGTGCGGTTAATTTAAATAATAATTGTTTTGTAGCAATCTCCTCAGAGGGAATTTCAAAATCCCTAAGTTATTTTGTTCAATATAGCTAGAGATTTTCCTTTTTTTATTAAATAAAGTAAAATGTTCCATAACTTTATAGATATAGATAAATAGAATAATTTGTTTAGTATTCGAAGTCATTATAGCAGAAGAAACATTAATTCATTTTGTTCGCGTCTTTTTCTTTAATTTTTCGCTCTAAAAAATCGTAATAATGACAAGCTGTGCGGTTAATTTAAATAATAATTATTTTGTAGCAATCCCCTCAGAGGGAATTTCAAAATCCCTAAGTTATTTTGTTCAATATAGCTAGAGTTTTTCCTTTTTTTATTAAATAAAGTAAAATGTTCCATAACTTTATAGATATAGATAAATAGAATAATTTGTTTAGTATTCGAAGTCATTATAGCAGAAGAAACATTAATTCATTTTGTTCGCGTCTTTTTCTTTAATTTTTCTCTCTAAAAAATCGTAATAATGACAAGCTGTGCGGTTAATTTAAATAATAATTATTTTGTAGCAATCTCCTCAGAGGGAATTTCAAAATCCCTAAGTTATTTTGTTCAATATAGCTAGAGTTTTTCCTTTTTTTATTAAATAAAGTAAAATGTTCCACAACTTTATAGATATAGATAAATAGAATAATTTGTTTAGTATTCGAAGTCATTATAGCAGAAGAAACATTAATTCATTTTGTTCGCGTCTTTTTCTTTAATTTTTCTCTCTAAAAAATCGTAATAATGACAAGCTGTGCGGTTAATTTAAATAATAATTGTTTTGTAGCAATCTCCTCAGAGGGAATTTCAAAATCCCTAAGTTATTTTGTTCAATATAGCTAGAGTTTTTCCTTTTTTTTATTAAATAAAGTAAAATGTTCCATAACTTTATAGATATAGATAAATAGAATAATTTGTTTAGTATTCGAAGTCATTAAAGCAGAAGAAACATTAATTCATTTTGTTCGCGTCTTTTTCTTTAATTTTTCTCTCTAAAAAATCGTAATAATGACAAGCTGTGCGGTTAATTTAAATAATAATTATTTTGTAGCAATCTCCTCAGAGGGAATTTCAAAATCCCTAAGTTATTTTGTTCAATATAGCTAGAGTTTTTCCTTTTTTTATTAAATAAAGTAAAATGTTCCATAACTTTATAGATATAGATAAATAGAATAATTTGTTTAGTATTCGAAGTCATTATAGCAGAAGAAACATTAATTCATTTTGTTCGCGTCTTTTTCTTTAATTTTTCTCTCTAAAAAATCGTAATAATGACAAGCTGTGCGGTTAATTTAAATAATAATTGTTTTGTAGCAATCTCCTCAGAGGGAATTTCAAAATCCCTAAGTTATTTTGTTCAATATAGCTAGAGTTTTTCCTTTTTTTATTAAATAAAGTAAAATGTTCCATAACTTTATAGATATAGATAAATAGAATAATTTGTTTAGTATTCGAAGTCATTATAGCAGAAGAAACATTAATTCATTTTGTTCGCGTCTTTTTCTTTAATTTTTCTCTCTAAAAAATCGTAATAATGACAAGCTGTGCGGTTAATTTAAATAATAATTGTTTTGTAGCAATCTCCTCAGAGGGAATTTCAAAATCCCTAAGTTATTTTGTTCAATATAGCTAGAGTTTTTCCTTTTTTTATTAAATAAAGTTAAATGTTCCATAACTTTATAGATATAGATAAATAGAATAATTTGTTTAGTATTCGAAGTCATTATAGCAGAAGAAACATTAATTCATTTTGTTCGCGTCTTTTTCTTTAATTTTTCTCTCTAAAAAATCGTAATAATGACAAGCTGTGCGGTTAATTTAAATAATAATTATTTTGTAGCAATCTCCTCAGAGGGAATTTCAAAATCCCTAAGTTATTTTGTTCAATATAGCTAGAGTTTTTCCTTTTTTTATTAAATAAAGTAAAATGTTCCATAACTTTATAGATATAGATAAATAGAATAATTTGTTTAGTATTCGAAGTCATTATAGCAGAAGAAACATTAATTCATTTTGTTCGCGTCTTTTTCTTTAATTTTTCTCTCTAAAAAATCGTAATAATGACACGCTGTGCGGTTAATTTAAATAATAATTATTTTGTAGCAATCTCCTCAGAGGGAATTTCAAAATCCCTAAGTTATTTTGTTCAATATAGCTAGAGTTTTTCCTTTTTTTATTAAATAAAGTAAAATGTTCCATAACTTTATAGATATAGATAAATAGAATAATTTGTTTAGTATTCGAAGTCATTATAGCAGAAGAAACATTAATTCATTTTGTTCGCGTCTTTTTCTTTAATTTTTCTCTCTAAAAAATCGTTATAATGACAAGCTGTGCGGTTAATTTAAATGATAATTGTTTTGTAGCAATCTCCTCAGAGGGAATTTCAAAATCCCTAAGTTATTTTGTTCAATATAGCTAGAGTTTTTCCTTTTTTTATTAAATAAAGTAAAATGTTCCATAACTTTATAAATATAGATAAATAGAATAATTTGTTTAGTATTCGAAGTCATTATAGCAGAAGAAACATTAATTCATTTTGTTCGCGTCTTTTTCTTTAATTTTTCTCTCTAAAAAATCGTAATAATGACAAGCTGTGCGGTTAATTTAAATAATAATTATTTTGTAGCAATCTCCTCAGAGGGAATTTCAAAATCCCTAAGTTATTTTGTTCAATATAGCTAGAGTTTTTCCTTTTTTTATTAAATAAAGTAAAATGTTCCACAACTTTATAGATATAGATAAATAGAATAATTTGTTTAGTATTCGAAGTCATTATAGCAGAAGAAACATTAATTCATTTTGTTCGCGTCTTTTTCTTTAATTTTTCTCTCTAAAAAATCGTAATAATGACAAGCTGTGCGGTTAATTTAAATAATAATTGTTTTGTAGCAATCTCCTCAGAGGGAATTTCAAAATCCCTAAGTTATTTTGTTCAATATAGCTAGAGTTTTTCCTTTTTTTTATTAAATAAAGTAAAATGTTCCATAACTTTATAGATATAGATAAATAGAATAATTTGTTTAGTATTCGAAGTCATTAAAGCAGAAGAAACATTAATTCATTTTGTTCGCGTCTTTTTCTTTAATTTTTCTCTCTAAAAAATCGTAATAATGACAAGCTGTGCGGTTAATTTAAATAATAATTGTTTTGTAGCAATCTCCTCAGAGGGAATTTCAAAATCCCTAAGTTATTTTGTTCAATATAGCTAGAGTTTTTCCTTTTTTTATTAAATAAAGTAAAATGTTCCATAACTTTATAGATATAGATAAATAGAATAATTTGTTTAGTATTCGAAGTCATTATAGCAGAAGAAACATTAATTCATTTTGTTCGCGTCTTTTTCTTTAATTTTTCGCTCTAAAAAATCGTAATAATGACAAGCTGTGCGGTTAATTTAAATAATAATTATTTTGTAGCAATCCCCTCAGAGGGAATTTCAAAATCCCTAAGTTATTTTGTTCAATATAGCTAGAGTTTTTCCTTTTTTTATTAAATAAAGTAAAATGTTCCATAACTTTATAGATATAGATAAATAGAATAATTTGTTTAGTATTCGAAGTCATTATAGCAGAAGAAACATTAATTCATTTTGTTCGCGTCTTTTTCTTTAATTTTTCTCTCTAAAAAATCGTAATAATGACAAGCTGTGCGGTTAATTTAAATAATAATTATTTTGTAGCAATCTCCTCAGAGGGAATTTCAAAATCCCTAAGTTATTTTGTTCAATATAGCTAGAGTTTTTCCTTTTTTTATTAAATAAAGTAAAATGTTCCACAACTTTATAGATATAGATAAATAGAATAATTTGTTTAGTATTCGAAGTCATTATAGCAGAAGAAACATTAATTCATTTTGTTCGCGTCTTTTTCTTTAATTTTTCTCTCTAAAAAATCGTAATAATGACAAGCTGTGCGGTTAATTTAAATAATAATTGTTTTGTAGCAATCTCCTCAGAGGGAATTTCAAAATCCCTAAGTTATTTTGTTCAATATAGCTAGAGTTTTTCCTTTTTTTTATTAAATAAAGTAAAATGTTCCATAACTTTATAGATATAGATAAATAGAATAATTTGTTTAGTATTCGAAGTCATTAAAGCAGAAGAAACATTAATTCATTTTGTTCGCGTCTTTTTCTTTAATTTTTCTCTCTAAAAAATCGTAATAATGACAAGCTGTGCGGTTAATTTAAATAATAATTATTTTGTAGCAATCTCCTCAGAGGGAATTTCAAAATCCCTAAGTTATTTTGTTCAATATAGCTAGAGTTTTTCCTTTTTTTATTAAATAAAGTAAAATGTTCCATAACTTTATAGATATAGATAAATAGAATAATTTGTTTAGTATTCGAAGTCATTATAGCAGAAGAAACATTAATTCATTTTGTTCGCGTCTTTTTCTTTAATTTTTCTCTCTAAAAAATCGTAATAATGACAAGCTGTGCGGTTAATTTAAATAATAATTGTTTTGTAGCAATCTCCTCAGAGGGAATTTCAAAATCCCTAAGTTATTTTGTTCAATATAGCTAGAGTTTTTCCTTTTTTTATTAAATAAAGTAAAATGTTCCATAACTTTATAGATATAGATAAATAGAATAATTTGTTTAGTATTCGAAGTCATTATAGCAGAAGAAACATTAATTCATTTTGTTCGCGTCTTTTTCTTTAATTTTTCTCTCTAAAAAATCGTAATAATGACAAGCTGTGCGGTTAATTTAAATAATAATTGTTTTGTAGCAATCTCCTCAGAGGGAATTTCAAAATCCCTAAGTTATTTTGTTCAATATAGCTAGAGTTTTTCCTTTTTTTATTAAATAAAGTAAAATGTTCCATAACTTTATAGATATAGATAAATAGAATAATTTGTTTAGTATTCGAAGTCATTATAGCAGAAGAAACATTAATTCATTTTTTTCGCGTCTTTTTCTTTAATTTTTCTCTCTAAAAAATCGTAATAATGACAAGCTGTGCGGTTAATTTAAATAATAATTATTTTGTAGCAATCTCCTCAGAGGGAATTTCAAAATCCCTAAGTTATTTTGTTCAATATAGCTAGAGTTTTTCCTTTTTTTTATTAAATAAAGTAAAATGTTCCATAACTTTATAGATATAGATAAATAGAATAATTTGTTTAGTATTCGAAGTCATTATAGCAGAAGAAACATTAATTCATTTTGTTCGCGTCTTTTTCTTTAATTTTTCTCTCTAAAAAATCGTAATAATGACAAGCTGTGCGGTTAATTTAAATGATAATTATTTTGTAGCAATCTCCTCAGAGGGAATTTCAAAATCCCTAAGTTATTTTGTTCAATATAGCTAGAGTTTTTCCTTTTTTTATTAAATAAAGTAAAATGTTCCATAACTTTATAGATATAGATAAATAGAATAATTTGTTTAGTATTCGAAGTCATTAAAGCAGAAGAAACATTAATTCATTTTGTTCGCGTCTTTTTCTTTAATTTTTCTCTCTAAAAAATCGTAATAATGACAAGCTGTGCGGTTAATTTAAATAATAATTATTTTGTAGCAATCTCCTCAGAGGGAATTTCAAAATCCCTAAGTTATTTTGTTCAATATAGCTAGAGTTTTTCCTTTTTTTATTAAATAAAGTAAAATGTTCCATAACTTTATGGATATAGATAAATAGAATAATTTGTTTAGTATTCGAAGTCATTATAGCAGAAGAAACATTAATTCATTTTGTTCGCGTCTTTTTCTTTAATTTTTCTCTCTAAAAAATCGTAATAATGACAAGCTGTGCGGTTAATTTAAATAATAATTGTTTTGTAGCAATCTCCTCAGAGGGAATTTCAAAATCCCTAAGTTATTTTGTTCAATATAGCTAGAGTTTTTCCTTTTTTTATTAAATAAAGTAAAATGTTCCATAACTTTATAGATATAGATAAATAGAATAATTTGTTTAGTATTCGAAGTCATTATAGCAGAAGAAACATTAATTCATTTTGTTCGCGTCTTTTTCTTTAATTTTTCGCTCTAAAAAATCGTAATAATGACAAGCTGTGCGGTTAATTTAAATAATAATTATTTTGTAGCAATCCCCTCAGAGGGAATTTCAAAATCCCTAAGTTATTTTGTTCAATATAGCTAGAGTTTTTCCTTTTTTTATTAAATAAAGTAAAATGTTCCATAACTTTATAGATATAGATAAATAGAATAATTTGTTTAGTATTCGAAGTCATTATAGCAGAAGAAACATTAATTCATTTTGTTCGCGTCTTTTTCTTTAATTTTTCTCTCTAAAAAATCGTAATAATGACAAGCTGTGCGGTTAATTTAAATAATAATTATTTTGTAGCAATCTCCTCAGAGGGAATTTCAAAATCCCTAAGTTATTTTGTTCAATATAGCTAGAGTTTTTCCTTTTTTTATTAAATAAAGTAAAATGTTCCACAACTTTATAGATATAGATAAATAGAATAATTTGTTTAGTATTCGAAGTCATTATAGCAGAAGAAACATTAATTCATTTTGTTCGCGTCTTTTTCTTTAATTTTTCTCTCTAAAAAATCGTAATAATGACAAGCTGTGCGGTTAATTTAAATAATAATTGTTTTGTAGCAATCTCCTCAGAGGGAATTTCAAAATCCCTAAGTTATTTTGTTCAATATAGCTAGAGTTTTTCCTTTTTTTTATTAAATAAAGTAAAATGTTCCATAACTTTATAGATATAGATAAATAGAATAATTTGTTTAGTATTCGAAGTCATTAAAGCAGAAGAAACATTAATTCATTTTGTTCGCGTCTTTTTCTTTAATTTTTCTCTCTAAAAAATCGTAATAATGACAAGCTGTGCGGTTAATTTAAATAATAATTATTTTGTAGCAATCTCCTCAGAGGGAATTTCAAAATCCCTAAGTTATTTTGTTCAATATAGCTAGAGTTTTTCCTTTTTTTATTAAATAAAGTAAAATGTTCCATAACTTTATAGATATAGATAAATAGAATAATTTGTTTAGTATTCGAAGTCATTATAGCAGAAGAAACATTAATTCATTTTGTTCGCGTCTTTTTCTTTAATTTTTCTCTCTAAAAAATCGTAATAATGACAAGCTGTGCGGTTAATTTAAATAATAATTGTTTTGTAGCAATCTCCTCAGAGGGAATTTCAAAATCCCTAAGTTATTTTGTTCAATATAGCTAGAGTTTTTCCTTTTTTTATTAAATAAAGTAAAATGTTCCATAACTTTATAGATATAGATAAATAGAATAATTTGTTTAGTATTCGAAGTCATTATAGCAGAAGAAACATTAATTCATTTTGTTCGCGTCTTTTTCTTTAATTTTTCTCTCTAAAAAATCGTAATAATGACAAGCTGTGCGGTTAATTTAAATAATAATTGTTTTGTAGCAATCTCCTCAGAGGGAATTTCAAAATCCCTAAGTTATTTTGTTCAATATAGCTAGAGTTTTTCCTTTTTTTATTAAATAAAGTTAAATGTTCCATAACTTTATAGATATAGATAAATAGAATAATTTGTTTAGTATTCGAAGTCATTATAGCAGAAGAAACATTAATTCATTTTGTTCGCGTCTTTTTCTTTAATTTTTCTCTCTAAAAAATCGTAATAATGACAAGCTGTGCGGTTAATTTAAATAATAATTATTTTGTAGCAATCTCCTCAGAGGGAATTTCAAAATCCCTAAGTTATTTTGTTCAATATAGCTAGAGTTTTTCCTTTTTTTATTAAATAAAGTAAAATGTTCCATAACTTTATAGATATAGATAAATAGAATAATTTGTTTAGTATTCGAAGTCATTATAGCAGAAGAAACATTAATTCATTTTGTTCGCGTCTTTTTCTTTAATTTTTCTCTCTAAAAAATCGTAATAATGAGAAGCTGTGCGGTTAATTTAAATAATAATTATTTTGTAGCAATCTCCTCAGAGGGAATTTCAAAATCCCTAAGTTATTTTGTTCAATATAGCTAGAGTTTTTCCTTTTTTTATTAAATAAAGTAAAATGTTCCATAACTTTATAGATATAGATAAATAGAATAATTTGTTTAGTATTCGAAGTCATTATAGCAGAAGAAACATTAATTCATTTTGTTCGCGTCTTTTTCTTTAATTTTTCTCTCTAAAAAATCGTTATAATGACAAGCTGTGCGGTTAATTTAAATGATAATTGTTTTGTAGCAATCTCCTCAGAGGGAATTTCAAAATCCCTAAGTTATTTTGTTCAATATAGCTAGAGTTTTTCCTTTTTTTATTAAATAAAGTAAAATGTTCCATAACTTTATAGATATAGATAAATAGAATAATTTGTTTAGTATTCGAAGTCATTATAGCAGAAGAAACATTAATTCATTTTGTTCGCGTCTTTTTCTTTAATTTTTCTCTCTAAAAAATCGTAATAATGACAAGCTGTGCGGTTAATTTAAATAATAATTATTTTGTAGCAATCTCCTCAGAGGGAATTTCAAAATCCCTAAGTTATTTTGTTCAATATAGCTAGAGTTTTTCCTTTTTTTATTAAATAAAGTAAAATGTTCCATAACTTTATAGATATAGATAAATAGAATAATTTGTTTAGTATTCGAAGTCATTATAGCAGAAGAAACATTAATTCATTTTTTTCGCGTCTTTTTCTTTAATTTTTCTCTCTAAAAAATCGTAATAATGACAAGCTGTGCGGTTAATTTAAATAATAATTATTTTGTAGCAATCTCCTCAGAGGGAATTTCAAAATCCCTAAGTTATTTTGTTCAATATAGCTAGAGTTTTTCCTTTTTTTTATTAAATAAAGTAAAATGTTCCATAACTTTATAGATATAGATAAATAGAATAATTTGTTTAGTATTCGAAGTCATTATAGCAGAAGAAACATTAATTCATTTTGTTCGCGTCTTTTTCTTTAATTTTTCTCTCTAAAAAATCGTAATAATGACAAGCTGTGCGGTTAATTTAAATGATAATTATTTTGTAGCAATCTCCTCAGAGGGAATTTCAAAATCCCTAAGTTATTTTGTTCAATATAGCTAGAGTTTTTCCTTTTTTTATTAAATAAAGTAAAATGTTCCATAACTTTATAGATATAGATAAATAGAATAATTTGTTTAGTATTCGAAGTCATTAAAGCAGAAGAAACATTAATTCATTTTGTTCGCGTCTTTTTCTTTAATTTTTCTCTCTAAAAAATCGTAATAATGACAAGCTGTGCGGTTAATTTAAATAATAATTATTTTGTAGCAATCTCCTCAGAGGGAATTTCAAAATCCCTAAGTTATTTTGTTCAATATAGCTAGAGTTTTTCCTTTTTTTATTAAATAAAGTAAAATGTTCCATAACTTTATGGATATAGATAAATAGAATAATTTGTTTAGTATTCGAAGTCATTATAGCAGAAGAAACATTAATTCATTTTGTTCGCGTCTTTTTCTTTAATTTTTCTCTCTAAAAAATCGTAATAATGACAAGCTGTGCCGTTAATTTAAATAATAATTGTTTTGTAGCAATCTCCTCAGAGGGAATTTCAAAATCCATAAGTTATTTTGTTCAATATAGCTAGAGTTTTTCCTTTTTTTATTAAATAAAGTAAAATGTTCCATAACTTTATAGATATAGATAAATAGAATAATTTGTTTAGTATTCGAAGTCATTATAGCAGAAGAAACATTAATTCATTTTGTTCGCGTCTTTTTCTTTAATTTTTCTCTCTAAAAAATCGTAATAATGACAAGCTGTGCGGTTAATTTAAATAATAATTGTTTTGTAGCAATCTCCTCAGAGGGAATTTCAAAATCCCTAAGTTATTTTGTTCAATATAGCTAGAGTTTTTCCTTTTTTTATTAAATAAAGTAAAATGTTCCATAACTTTATAGATATAGATAAATAGAATAATTTGTTTAGTATTCGAAGTCATTATAGCAGAAGAAACATTAATTCATTTTTTTCGCGTCTTTTTCTTTAATTTTTCTCTCTAAAAAATCGTAATAATGACAAGCTGTGCGGTTAATTTAAATAATAATTATTTTGTAGCAATCTCCTCAGAGGGAATTTCAAAATCCCTAAGTTATTTTGTTCAATATAGCTAGAGTTTTTCCTTTTTTTTATTAAATAAAGTAAAATGTTCCATAACTTTATAGATATAGATAAATAGAATAATTTGTTTAGTATTCGAAGTCATTATAGCAGAAGAAACATTAATTCATTTTGTTCGCGTCTTTTTCTTTAATTTTTCTCTCTAAAAAATCGTAATAATGACAAGCTGTGCGGTTAATTTAAATGATAATTATTTTGTAGCAATCTCCTCAGAGGGAATTTCAAAATCCCTAAGTTATTTTGTTCAATATAGCTAGAGTTTTTCCTTTTTTTATTAAATAAAGTAAAATGTTCCATAACTTTATAGATATAGATAAATAGAATAATTTGTTTAGTATTCGAAGTCATTAAAGCAGAAGAAACATTAATTCATTTTGTTCGCGTCTTTTTCTTTAATTTTTCTCTCTAAAAAATCGTAATAATGACAAGCTGTGCGGTTAATTTAAATAATAATTATTTTGTAGCAATCTCCTCAGAGGGAATTTCAAAATCCCTAAGTTATTTTGTTCAATATAGCTAGAGTTTTTCCTTTTTTTATTAAATAAAGTAAAATGTTCCATAACTTTATGGATATAGATAAATAGAATAATTTGTTTAGTATTCGAAGTCATTATAGCAGAAGAAACATTAATTCATTTTGTTCGCGTCTTTTTCTTTAATTTTTCTCTCTAAAAAATCGTAATAATGACAAGCTGTGCGGTTAATTTAAATAATAATTGTTTTGTAGCAATCTCCTCAGAGGGAATTTCAAAATCCCTAAGTTATTTTGTTCAATATAGCTAGAGTTTTTCCTTTTTTTATTAAATAAAGTAAAATGTTCCATAACTTTATAGATATAGATAAATAGAATAATTTGTTTAGTATTCGAAGTCATTATAGCAGAAGAAACATTAATTCATTTTGTTCGCGTCTTTTTCTTTAATTTTTCGCTCTAAAAAATCGTAATAATGACAAGCTGTGCGGTTAATTTAAATAATAATTATTTTGTAGCAATCCCCTCAGAGGGAATTTCAAAATCCCTAAGTTATTTTGTTCAATATAGCTAGAGTTTTTCCTTTTTTTATTAAATAAAGTAAAATGTTCCATAACTTTATAGATATAGATAAATAGAATAATTTGTTTAGTATTCGAAGTCATTATAGCAGAAGAAACATTAATTCATTTTGTTCGCGTCTTTTTCTTTAATTTTTCTCTCTAAAAAATCGTAATAATGACAAGCTGTGCGGTTAATTTAAATAATAATTATTTTGTAGCAATCTCCTCAGAGGGAATTTCAAAATCCCTAAGTTATTTTGTTCAATATAGCTAGAGTTTTTCCTTTTTTTATTAAATAAAGTAAAATGTTCCACAACTTTATAGATATAGATAAATAGAATAATTTGTTTAGTATTCGAAGTCATTATAGCAGAAGAAACATTAATTCATTTTGTTCGCGTCTTTTTCTTTAATTTTTCTCTCTAAAAAATCGTAATAATGACAAGCTGTGCGGTTAATTTAAATAATAATTGTTTTGTAGCAATCTCCTCAGAGGGAATTTCAAAATCCCTAAGTTATTTTGTTCAATATAGCTAGAGTTTTTCCTTTTTTTTATTAAATAAAGTAAAATGTTCCATAACTTTATAGATATAGATAAATAGAATAATTTGTTTAGTATTCGAAGTCATTAAAGCAGAAGAAACATTAATTCATTTTGTTCGCGTCTTTTTCTTTAATTTTTCTCTCTAAAAAATCGTAATAATGACAAGCTGTGCGGTTAATTTAAATAATAATTATTTTGTAGCAATCTCCTCAGAGGGAATTTCAAAATCCCTAAGTTATTTTGTTCAATATAGCTAGAGTTTTTCCTTTTTTTATTAAATAAAGTAAAATGTTCCATAACTTTATAGATATAGATAAATAGAATAATTTGTTTAGTATTCGAAGTCATTATAGCAGAAGAAACATTAATTCATTTTGTTCGCGTCTTTTTCTTTAATTTTTCTCTCTAAAAAATCGTAATAATGACAAGCTGTGCGGTTAATTTAAATAATAATTGTTTTGTAGCAATCTCCTCAGAGGGAATTTCAAAATCCCTAAGTTATTTTGTTCAATATAGCTAGAGTTTTTCCTTTTTTTATTAAATAAAGTAAAATGTTCCATAACTTTATAGATATAGATAAATAGAATAATTTGTTTAGTATTCGAAGTCATTATAGCAGAAGAAACATTAATTCATTTTGTTCGCGTCTTTTTCTTTAATTTTTCTCTCTAAAAAATCGTAATAATGACAAGCTGTGCGGTTAATTTAAATAATAATTGTTTTGTAGCAATCTCCTCAGAGGGAATTTCAAAATCCCTAAGTTATTTTGTTCAATATAGCTAGAGTTTTTCCTTTTTTTATTAAATAAAGTTAAATGTTCCATAACTTTATAGATATAGATAAATAGAATAATTTGTTTAGTATTCGAAGTCATTATAGCAGAAGAAACATTAATTCATTTTGTTCGCGTCTTTTTCTTTAATTTTTCTCTCTAAAAAATCGTAATAATGACAAGCTGTGCGGTTAATTTAAATAATAATTATTTTGTAGCAATCTCCTCAGAGGGAATTTCAAAATCCCTAAGTTATTTTGTTCAATATAGCTAGAGTTTTTCCTTTTTTTATTAAATAAAGTAAAATGTTCCATAACTTTATAGATATAGATAAATAGAATAATTTGTTTAGTATTCGAAGTCATTATAGCAGAAGAAACATTAATTCATTTTGTTCGCGTCTTTTTCTTTAATTTTTCTCTCTAAAAAATCGTAATAATGAGAAGCTGTGCGGTTAATTTAAATAATAATTATTTTGTAGCAATCTCCTCAGAGGGAATTTCAAAATCCCTAAGTTATTTTGTTCAATATAGCTAGAGTTTTTCCTTTTTTTATTAAATAAAGTAAAATGTTCCATAACTTTATAGATATAGATAAATAGAATAATTTGTTTAGTATTCGAAGTCATTATAGCAGAAGAAACATTAATTCATTTTGTTCGCGTCTTTTTCTTTAATTTTTCTCTCTAAAAAATCGTAATAATGACAAGCTGTGCGGTTAATTTAAATGATAATTATTTTGTAGCAATCTCCTCAGAGGGAATTTCAAAATCCCTAAGTTATTTTGTTCAATATAGCTAGAGTTTTTCCTTTTTTTATTAAATAAAGTAAAATGTTCCATAACTTTATAGATATAGATAAATAGAATAATTTGTTTAGTATTCGAAGTCATTAAAGCAGAAGAAACATTAATTCATTTTGTTCGCGTCTTTTTCTTTAATTTTTCTCTCTAAAAAATCGTAATAATGACAAGCTGTGCGGTTAATTTAAATAATAATTATTTTGTAGCAATCTCCTCAGAGGGAATTTCAAAATCCCTAAGTTATTTTGTTCAATATAGCTAGAGTTTTTCCTTTTTTTATTAAATAAAGTAAAATGTTCCATAACTTTATGGATATAGATAAATAGAATAATTTGTTTAGTATTCGAAGTCATTATAGCAGAAGAAACATTAATTCATTTTGTTCGCGTCTTTTTCTTTAATTTTTCTCTCTAAAAAATCGTAATAATGACAAGCTGTGCCGTTAATTTAAATAATAATTGTTTTGTAGCAATCTCCTCAGAGGGAATTTCAAAATCCATAAGTTATTTTGTTCAATATAGCTAGAGTTTTTCTTTATTTTATTAAATAAAGTAAAATGTTTCATAGCTTTATCGATAAGATAGATTTCGTTTCACCTTATCTCATTTGAAGGACAAAAAACTTCCTTCAATGTTTCTATAAAAATTACAAGGCATCTAAATTATACTCTTTAAAGGAAATCTATTTTATTCTAATGCGATCGCACTCATTGATAAAAACGAGTTGTATGAAGACGAGTCTTTACGAATGTTGTTGCCTATGAACTATTAAAGAATGTTTTTTTCGCATTAGGTTTATGAATAACTTAACTCTTTATAGGACCTTTTTTATAGTAATGTTATAATAAAATATTTTAGGGATTGAGATTGATTTATAGAAAGAAATCCATTTAGGCTTAGTCTTTAAAATTAATTTTATTTCAGCACCATTTTATTAAGGTATTTTCGAAATTTCATTTACTGTAAACAATTGGCCGTAAGCTTCTGTGCTCATAAATAATCAAATTTATAAATTCTGTGTTTATTACTGCAAGTAAACTCGATGAAAAATGATCAAATGAACGAACGTATAAAGCATTGAAGAAAATAGCCCTCAGTGATGGCCTCTGCTCTTGATCACAGGCAAACCTATACTGTTACCCATATTTATGTAAATAAAGCCCTTCATTGGTATTTTTTCTGTAATTTCATAATTATTAAGCATAATCATAAAACTATCAATAATATCGATGGGAAAATAGTTTTCTATCGATATTTAAAAATTAATAAAGTTGATGAGAAATATACTGCTTGTTGCCTTTTAAAGGGTTGAAATAAGAATGACAAGCCCTTTATACGCGTTCCACATATCTGACATGGTAGAATATTAACAGTAGCTTGAGCATCTATCTATCTATCTATCTATCTATCTATCTATCTATCTATCTATCTATCTATCTATCTATCTATCTATCTATCTATCTATCTATCTATCTATCTATCTATCTATCTATCTATCTATCTATCTATCTATCTATCTATCTATCTATCTATCTATCTATCTATCTATCTATCTATCTATCTATCTATCTATCTATCTATCTATCTATCTATCTATCTATCTATCTATCTATCTATCTATCTATCTATCTATCTATCTATCTATCTATCTATCTATCTATCTATCTATCTATCTATCTATCTATCTATCTATCTATCTATCTATCTATCTATCTATCTATCTATCTATCTATCTATCTATCTATCTATCTATCTATCTATCTATCTATCTATCTATCTATCTATCTATCTATCTATCTATCTATCTATCTATCTATCTATCTATCTATCTATCTATCTATCTATCTATCTATCTATCTATCTATCTATCTATCTATCTATCTATCTATCTATCTATCTATCTATCTATCTATCTATCTATCTATCTATCTATCTATCTATCTATCTATCTATCTATCTATCTATCTATCTATCTATCTATCTATCTATCTATCTATCTATCTATCTATCTATCTATCTATCTATCTATCTATCTATCTATCTATCTATCTATCTATCTATCTATCTATCTATCTATCTATCTATCTATCTATCTATCTATCTATCTATCTATCTATCTATCTATCTATCTATCTATCTATCTATCTATCTATCTATCTATCTATCTATCTATCTATCTATCTATCTATCTATCTATCTATCTATCTATCTATCTATCTATCTATCTATCTATCTATCTATCTATCTATCTATCTATCTATCTATCTATCTATCTATCTATCTATCTATCTATCTATCTATCTATCTATCTATCTATCTATCTATCTATCTATCTATCTATCTATCTATCTATCTATCTATCTATCTATCTATCTATCTATCTATCTATCTATCTATCTATCTATCTATCTATCTATCTATCTATCTATCTATCTATCTATCTATCTATCTATCTATCTATCTATCTATCTATCTATCTATCTATCTATCTATCTATCTATCTATCTATCTATCTATCTATCTATCTATCTATCTATCTATCTATCTATCTATCTATCTATCTATCTATCTATCTATCTATCTATCTATCTATCTATCTATCTATCTATCTATCTATCTATCTATCTATCTATCTATCTATCTATCTATCTATCTATCTATCTATCTATCTATCTATCTATCTATCTATCTATCTATCTATCTATCTATCTATCTATCTATCTATCTATCTATCTATCTATCTATCTATCTATCTATCTATCTATCTATCTATCTATCTATCTATCTATCTATCTATCTATCTATCTATCTATCTATCTATCTATCTATCTATCTATCTATCTATCTATCTATCTATCTATCTATCTATCTATCTATCTATATATATATATATATATATATATATATATATATATATATATATATATATATATATATTAAAAATAAAAAAAATAGGGATGTTACATTAATAGAGATTACTAATTGAGATGTTACATTTTGTTTTATTACTCAAAAACTATGAGATTTAGCAAATTTAAAACTGCTAAGATGTGTCGAAAAATATACGAATGTTATATGCCAAAAATATAACATTCGATAATTAGTTTGAGAATTATTTACTTTTAAACTTGAAGTAAAAAATATCATGCGAGACGATTTGCAGCTAGCTGAAATACAACTACGTAATTGAAATTTGACATTCTAAAGGAAGCATTTTTATTTGTGAACTTAACGCATATTATGTCTTCAAATTCACTACACCAACTGGGTTGATAAAATTCCACCATTTTTTTCTGTTCTTTTTTTTTCCTTTTTTTTAATAAGTTTAGTTTATTTAAAAACGAATGATTTTTAACTCGAATATAAATTTCTTTTCTCTTTTTTTTTTCCCTTTTTATTTGCTCTAAGCGTTCAAGCAGTATAAAAGTTGAAGGTCATTTTTTTTTGTACATTTTAAAGCGTTAACTGGTACAATAATTAGCCACTTTTAGCTCAGATGAAAATAATAATAAATAGCGCAGTAAGTACTCAAATGCGTGACATATTTCTTCACAAACTGAAAACGATTGTACGCTATCAATTTGAATAGTTTTCACTCAACATTTATTTAGCACGAACATTTACAACAACACCGGCTATTGCAAAATCAACCAGAAATGACCTACGATTTTGAGCTCAGCACTTTCCCTCTTTTTAGTCCCCATCACCTTGAGGAAAAGATGACTTAATTTCAAGTTATTTTTTTTTCCACAAATGAAAGTTGTCGGCGAAGTCCTGAAGTCGTGTTTTCACCTCCGTCTTCTTTCCTCATTGGAATAACGTGCCAAGATAAAGTAAGTCCAGCATTAAAAATTCAACTTTCCTTTCAGTGTTTTAAAAGTAATTAGTTGGGGCAGTGGACCATTTTGACCCGCTGGATGAATTTACATAAGTTTCTGTGGTAGGGCTAAAATTTTTAAATCTCTTCCGCTGGGATTTTAATACAGTCGAACTCCGTTACTTTGAACTATCTGCGGACATAGCAATAAGTCCACTATAAACGGTGGTTCACTATATCCAAATTCTTAAAAATTCTAAAATATTTTTTAGCATATGACAATAGTATAGTAGGAAATAATGTTTACGATAATACATAATTTGTTTAAAAATGTTACCTGATTAAATAGATAACGAATCAAATAAAAAAATTTGATTTATTCTTTTTTTTTTATTCTATGGAAGGAATTAGTGATTTTCAATTGATTGTATTTCAATTTTAAGTAGAGTTCACCAAGAATTAGTAATGAATCCAATATTTTCAGTAGGAAATAAATCCTGATCATTTAATGCCTATTTTACTCCTGAAATAAAAGTTGCCGAAATTCCTTGTTCTACTCTAATAAGGAGAGGGGTGATCTGATTAACAACTTGTTTGTCTAGTTTAAAAGCGAAGAACATTTAAGAGTAGGATGTAAATGTAAAGAATTGCAGTCGTTTGTAATCGCAATCCTAAAAATTTCAAGTTGGGTAAAAGAAGAAAAAAAACCAACAACTTAGGAAATTAGAGTCTACTATAAACGAACTACCAATTTTTCAGTTGTTCGCTGTAATTCTATAGAATAATGTTAGTTAAATAGGAGCTCAGAATGGACCACTATAGCAGTTTACTACAACCAAGCGTTCACTATATCCTAGGTTCATTATGGCGGGGTTTCACTATAACTTAATCTCCTATAATGGGATTCCAATATTTTAAAAACCGGTATGCTATATTTATATTAGTAACTTTTTTTAGAAACAAAAATATGAAATTCAAAATAGGAAAATGGTACCTAAAATGAAATTTTCTTTTTTAAATTTTAAATTTAGATTAAAACATAATTACTATGTTGATGTTCTTTATTTTATCTATTGTCGCACATGACTATCGTACGGCAGTGTTTCCCAAACTTATGACTTTTGCGTACCCTTTTTAAATTTTTCGTAACGCTGTGCACCACTAATAAAAAAATGAATGTATTTTTCAGTGTAAAAAAATTGCATAAAAGTTAAGAATCACAACTGACTGTTGACACCACTAATTATTAACTGTTAACTCGGCAAAAGATAGCCAATAGAAAAATACGTAATCGTAAATTTTCATGGCTTGCTTTGTTTTTAAAAAAAATATTTTGAAATTTTCGTTTGTTGCACGATATTTCGCACAAGAACGCGTACCCCCACTAAACTGTTCCCGTACCCCTGGGGGTACGCGTACCACACTTTAGGAAACACTGTCGTACGGGATTGGTCGAATTTGCTGAGCTAAAAGCAACGCAGTTGTAATTGAAAAATAAAAATATAAAGAAATCTGCGAAGAACCTAGAGCGATATAGAATATTTCAAAGTTTAATTTCATATCATTCAGCAAAAATAAAATTCATCGGAGCAGATTTTGATTCAGTTTTGCGGGGGCCCTAGACACAGAATAATCAGGGGCCCCTAGTTGTTACTTTGAACGGAATTTACCTGTTGTTTAATTCTGAAGTGTTTTTAAATTATTTATAACACAAGTAAACTACGATATATATTAGTAAATTTGAGCATGCATATTAAAATTTTTAATTCAAAACTCTAACAGACAATTCTTAAGGAAAAGCACAAAAAAGGCTTAATTTGTAATAAAGGAAGTTCCCAGAAATGTGAGGGCCCTGGGCCTCTCAGGCCTTATGATAAATCAAGCACTGTATCCGAGTTTAGTTTGAAAGTTTTGCTTTAGTTCCATATTCAATTACAAAATAATAGCCCGTGACATGACATAGTTTCTGTGCAAAATTCCGTTCAACGAAGTATTAAATACGTAAGCTTTTATTATTGTTGGATCGTAGTCATTAATAGGCAATTTTGTGGTAAAGAAATAAATTCATAAGACATAAAGTATTTGCTTGAATTTGGTTGAAATAATACACTTTAACGACGAATTTTAAAAATCAACAAAGTAAATTTTTCAAACCTAATCCATGCTCGTACTTCAGCCCATAGAAATCTTCTGTTTTCTAACCATGGTCTTCAAACATTTTTCACGCATGTTTTAGATTCTTTTTTAGTTAAGGCACTATCTCTTTTGGTTACAATAGGGGTATCGCGGGCTGAGATACCCTGGCTGGTAGGGCGTTGGACTCTTGTTCGTGAGAACGGGAGTTTTAATCCAGCCGGCCGAAGAATCCCCGTGTATTAAGTAGTGGCTGATGCACATTAATCTGTCAGGGTTACAAAGTCCTCCAAGTTCCCATAACAAATCAATACATCTGGGGGTTCAATACATCAAGGGGATAAATCAATGCATCAAGGGGTTCTCTTGTCTTTTGGATTTGCTTCAAAATTACATGGCTACGGAGTTAAACATTGGTAGTTGCAAACTCAGATTTGGAACTGGACAGCAAGCGGAAATTAAGTATCTGAAGAGATCTTGTTATAGCGGGAAAAACTGTAAACTATTATCGATGAAATCGATTTTAATAATAGAAAATGATTAATGAAATATTGCTCACTATTTTCTCATCTCATAACCTTCTTTTATTTATTTATTTATTTTTTTTTTTTGAAATTCACATTAACTGCAAGAAACTTCGGCTTTACAAATAATTTCTATGTTTTTCAATACAGGTTAAAAAAATTCAAGAAATTTTAGGAATCAAAAGGCTTGTACTGGTGTGTACTAGTTGATTTTTACCACTGGATTACCCACTACAGTTTAAGGCTACAGGGCTGAAAGAGGCTGAACGATTTTAAAAATTGTTTCTAAGACTCAAATATATATGCATAAAAGAGAAGTTTAGAGAAAAAAAAATTAGAATAATATTAAAATTTTGTCAGGCGTAATTGGTTAAATATTTATATTAGTAGTTACATTTTGAAATTACTATATTTAGAAAAAAAAGCCTAAATATTTCGTGAAAATCATGTGCGAGCGTACCTGGTTCGCTTTAATTTGTGCATATTATATACTATTTCATAAATATCTGTAAACTAAGTAGACTCATTTTAAAATTAGAATATTTAAGAAAACAAAGCCTAAATATTCTGCTAAAATCATGAATAAGCACATCTAGTCCGCTTTGATTTGTGCATAACATATGATATTATAATATACACCGAAGAGCCATTACATTATGACCACCTTTAGCCCTCAAAACTGCTAGCACCAGCCGTGGCATTGATTCCACAAGGTGCTGATAGGTAGTCTGAGGTATCTGGTACCAAGCGCTAACCAACTGGTCCTGCAATTCCCTCACATTGCGAGGGGGTAGCATGGCAGCACGAACGTGGTTTTCCAAGTAGGACCACAAATGCTCTATTGGATTAAGGTCAGGTGAATTTGGGGGCCAAGACGTGACTTGTAAATCACTGGAATGTTTCTCGACGATTCTACCCTTATGACATGGTGCATTATCCTATTGGTAAACACCATCCCCCGCAGGAAAAACTGTTGCCATGAATGGGTGAACCTGGTCTGCAGCTATGTTCAAGTAGCTTACAGACGTCAGGGATTGTTGCATGAGGATTATGGGTCCTAATGTGCCCCATGAAAACATTGTTCCTGGGCGAGAAACCATATAAACCTGGACGAGCCCATTGTTATAGATGGAGGGTGGTCATAATGTAATGGCTCTTTGGTGTATATTATAATACATAAAATTATAATGTATATTATAATACATAAAATTTTAATATATATTATAATACATAAAATTATAATATATATGAAAATACATAAAATTATAATATGTATTATACTATATATGTATTATAATATTATAATTGTGTATAATATGCTTACTTAGTTTACAGCTATTTCTTAAATAACTGTTAACTAAATAAGTTACTTCTGAAATTACAATATTTAAAAACACAGATCATAAATATTCTGAGCAAAACATGAGTCTACTGACACATAGCGCCACACATAAATAATAATTTTCAATAATTCTTTCTAGTCTATAATAATAATTAAATGCAGTAAATATTAAATTTAAAAAAATATGACCTGTTATTTAATATCTAATTTTGCAAAAAAAATTGTAACACATAATTTTTACAGAAAAATAAAAATTTATAATTCTACATTGAAAAAATAAAATGCAAATTCAGTGATTAACATGTTAGTTATCAATGGAGTATTATTATTATTACCACGTTTATATAAACTTGCCTTCGTGTATGTCTGTCCGGGTGGAATTTTGTAATCAATTTGAAACTAACTTCCCGACTAGCTACAAACTTCAAATTTGGCACATAGCTCAGAATTGGATGACAATGCATGAAAATGAAGAGAAAAAAGACATACAAAGTAAAATAAAATTGAAATTAAAGAAAAATTAATATTTTCGCGATTGACTTTTGTTGTCGATTCGATTATTTCAAATTAGTGTCACATGTCAGGTGAAAAGATTTTTATTGTCGGAGCATTTTTATTGGCTAAAAAGTCACGTTGTGGGATCCAGTTTTTCCTCACTCATTTCCATATTGTTTTGGTTGTCATCAGCATAAAACTAATGAAAGTCGTAAAGGTATTGTTTTTCTATTCGCGATCGCAACGAACTATAGGGGGCGTTGTTGTATGAGACTAAAACCTGCGATTTCTATATGAACAGTCATATAGTTACTCTAGAGACGTCTTTAATGTAGCGTGTAGCATTGCAACGTTCCTTCTTTATTGTGGCTAATTAAATTTAAAAAAGAAAAATGCTTGATATTCTTTCTTATGCAAACGAAAACTAAATGGTATCTCTTTTTATTAGAGAAGGAATATCCAAAACACATCGGAAAAATATTTGTACATTAACAGAAAAAAATATGTATATTCTTATAAGAGTTAAAACCTAATGCCCGAGAAATACACTGGTTATCATAAATTAAGGAAAATTCACAAAAATCGCGATAACTCAAGAAATTACACATGGAATTTTATGAAACTTACCCACAATATACAACACATAGTAAGGTATTAAACAACATAAAAAGAAATTATCAGACATTAATAGTAGTATAGAAATTAGCACATGTATAAAATAAACAAATTGGAAGTATCGGTTTGCAATAGAAAAAGTACCTTTAATATGGAATATGATTGCCTCTAGAAGCAATACAGCACAAACAGCGATGTGTGATGCTTTCAATTATGCGGTCTATCAGTTCAATAGGAAGTGAGAGCCATTGCTCTTGTAAAGCAGTTGCAAGCGTGGCAAGGGTCTGAGGGGGCGGATTGATGGCAGATACACGCCTCCCTAGAGCATCCCAAACGTGCTCGATAGGATTCAAGTCCGGGGATCGAGCTGGCCACTCCATGCGAGTAATTGTTTCCTGTTGAAGATAATCATCAACAATGCGAGCTCTGTGTGGTCTTGCATTATCGTCCTGTAACAGGAAGCAATCACCAATTGCCCCGGCATATGGGCGCACATAAGCATCAAGGATGTTGTCTCGATAAACCTGAGCATTCACGGTTCCCCTTGGAAAGACATGGAGGTATGTGCGCCCTCCTAAGGATATGCCTCCCCAAACACAGACACTGCCTCTTCCGTATGCATCTCTTTCACGGATGTTTGATGGATGATAACGGGTCCCAGGTTCTCTCCATATCAAATAACGTCTACTGTCACTTTCTAGACTAAACCTGGACTCATCCGTAAAGAGAACAGGCCTCCATTGATCTGACGTCCAGTGGACATGTTGTCGGGCCCACTGCAAACGGTCTCTCCTATGGCGTGATGTGAGCGGCACGCAAATGGCTGGTCGTCTCGCATACAGACCACCTTCGTGGAGCCTTCTGCGCACAGTTGACGTTGACACCAACCTTCCGGTGGCTGCAGCAAGAGAGGATCTAAGATGTGTCGGAGTAGCGGTTCTATTCCTGCGTGCACTTAATGTCAAATATCGGTCATCGGCACTGGTCGTAACAGTTGGCCGTCCTTGACTGAACCTCCTAGATGCCGAATCTGTGGTTTGAAATTGCCTCCAAAGTCTATGAACCACAGATGGACTCACATTTAGCCATCTGGCCACTTCTGATTGACTCTGCCCTGCCTCTAGTCTCCCGATGGCTCTCCATCGTAGTTCTTCAGGCAAATGATGCCTAGAGGTCATTATTACGAATTGGCTATCTCAGATTTTCAATGTCGCAATCACAGTAAAATTTGTGTGCTTTCTCTCAAACTTGGACTTTTATGCTCCAGGCAGATGACGTAAGCCGAGTGCAGCGCCACTAATTTGCATATTGCAATTTTACTCAGCTACTCTTAGTGGACAACATATGCAAATTTTGCACGGTTTGGCTTACTTTTGAAAGAGTTATCGCTATTTTTGTGATTTTTCCTTAATTTATGATAACCAGTGTAGTTTTACTAAATTTAATGATATAACATGAAAGGCCCATTTAAACTTTACATTCTATAGTTTTAAGAATCATATTACTTCAAAAATTGAATTGAACAAAAAGTATACATGAGCCTCATAATTTAATGAAATTTAATTTTGTAGACAAAGTTTTTTGACAACAATTTTTATCAAAAAATTTCAAGTTTCAATAAAAATCATTATTTAGAAACTAAGAAACGTAAAATAAAGAATGCTGACGAAACAAAAACAAAAAAACAATTCTTTTTTGTCGCCATTTTTAGTGCTACAAAAATTCGTCTTTGGGATTTGCCAAAAACAAAACAAGATGCAATTGTATTATTTTAGGAGGGAAATATTTTACCGAAAAACCGAAAATGTACCAATTCCCACAACATAAAACTTTATCTTGGTAAACGTACGTTTTGGAAATGTTATTTCATTTGGAATCTTATTTATCAGAGTTCATATGGCGATATGATTGTTTTGAATCTATGCTAAACTCTATATCGGCTCATTTTCCTCCGAAATCCGATTGACTATTTTGATTTTAAATAAGGTGTTTTATTTTATGAATTGTCGCAAAAATTTTAAGTGTAGATTAGCGGCACTTAAAAACCACCAAATCTGTAGCGGCGGTGGCGTTAATACGTAAGTACCGAATTTTTATTCCATACTTTTCTGAATCATATTACTTCAAACATTGGAATATACAAGAAGTATACATAAACACATAATGTATACCATTTAATTTTTCAAAAAAAGTATTTTGAGAACAATTTTTATCAAAAAAATATAAACTAAAAAACGGAAAATAAAGAATTCTTAGGATAAAAAAACGATTTCAAGAATTCTTTACATTGAAATAAAAACTTTCATATTGTTTCTTTTTTTATTATTCTCACAGTTCTTAATCAGACATAAAAAACCATTCTGTAGAGAACCATCATCAAATGAAAAAAAAATATTTACAGGCAAATTTTTTATTGTAAAAATCATTGCACTTACCTGATTTATAATTCCCGGAGAATTCCAAAATGATAAGTTCCTTGTTTGAAAACTTTATTCTCAAATAATAGATACATAGTTTATCCCTTCATTACTTTTAGATAACATACTACACAGCAAAATTTTATAATTGATATGAATTTGAATATGTAGCTAAAAACAGAATAGCTGAATTCTAGTTGAACTTATTCTTTCAAAACTAAAAAGTACTTACCAAGAAAACGATTAAAATTAATTAAGAATCAGCACAAATGGCACTATTTCAAGTAACTTGGATAATTTTTTATTGTTGTTTTCCGAATTATATGGATACAGAAATATATACTATTCTATAACGAAGAAGAATATGTTATAACTATTACAATTCTGTATGTTCTGAATTCATATTTATTCACTGGAAGGACGAAAGCAATGTTGACTTCACTTTAATTCGTAATGAATTGAAGACAGAAGAAATGCATTTTACCTTAATACACACATCTGTAACAGTATCCGAAATCGGAAGTCATCAGTTGCAAGTTTGTTGATAATAGAAATTAAAAATTATAGAGGAATTTTTCTTCAAATGTTTGGCGTGTTCTGTTCCTGAAAGATTTACTAATATTCTGGGGATTTTTTTCAAGTTCTTCGGCCTTTTCCTTAGGGAAATTTTGTTTCTTATTTGCTGCTAAAAAATGGCATCTGATTCAGTCAATGATTTTGATGAAACTAAATGAAAACGTGATAAATTAATGTCTGATATTTACAGGCTCCCGCTAGACGGCGTACTCGAGCGTTGCGATCGCGAGTAAAGATTTTTGTATCCCTAATTTAAAATGAAAGTTCTATTATTTTAATAGTGGTCTTGTAGTAGTCTTGACTACTCTTGACTAAGAAAAATAATCTAAATAAAAAAATATATTTTTAATAACCACGTTTTTTGTAGTGAAGAATAATAATTGAAAAGTAATAATTTTTAAAAAATATAAAATAAAAATTAAAAATTTAAGAAATTATAATTTAAAATAAAAAAATTCAAAGTAAAAAAATTAAAAATAAAAAATAATATTTTTACAAATCACGTTTTTCTAGTGGAGAATAATAATTAAAAAAAATTGAAATACGAAAAACGTGGGGTGCATGAAATACATAACAGTACACATCCACATACATATGCTCATTTTCTTACTCATACACATGCACAGTCACATATACATCCACATGCATATGCATATACACAAACATATTCCACATCCACATTCAGATACAATTACAGATATACCATACACATATTCTCAAGAGCACACATACACACACTAATATAACATTACTGTTATGTATTTCATGCGCCCCACGTTTTTCGTTTTTCAATTTTTTTTAATTATTATTCACCACTAAAAAAACGTGGTTTTTAAAAATATTATTTTTTATTTTTAATTTTTGTTTCTTATATAGAAGAAAGATTAAAAAAATAATGTAAATAAAATTTTTAAATGAATTGGAATGCAACAAATTAATTAGTTTATTAAAAGGGCGCAACACAGCGGAAAAACCTTTTCATGGGAAACTCTGCTTCATCTTTAATTAGTATTTCAGAATTTAGAGAAAAGAGCGTTCATGTTAACTTAAAATAAACCAAGAAATTTCAAACACTGAAAAAAATGCTTCCAAAGTATCAACATGCAAACAAATTATTGCATGATTATTTATCCACTACGCCGTCCTTTCATAATTTGTTTGCATTTTGATATTTTGAAACAATTTTTTTCAGTAATTGAATCTTTTTGGTTTACCTTTACTCACTTTTTTATGCTTTAAATTATTTTTGTAAATAAAAGAAAGTTCGCCATGAAGTGGTATAGCGTTTTCTTAATTTGGTTTTTCGGAGCACTTCCGCCAAGGAAAAAAAAAGCCACTGTTTAAATGCCTTAAATTTGAAGCTAAGCTATCATTTTAAACTATATATGCCCTCTTGCAGGGAAGAATTATCTAGGCTTCAGAGCACACAAATGACCTATATTTTCAAAGTTATAAAACTTTTTTTAAAAATCGTCGATTTGGCGAGATTTTTAAACAAAGAGGAAAATTATAAAAATCAATGCCTTATTCCTATTCCTTGCAAATTTTTGCCCAGATAATACAGCATTAGAGTAAGCTTTTAAATATTAAAGAATTAGACCATAAATGTTTTTCCTTTTCTCAAAACTCTGGCTTTTCTCTATATTGACGTTTTGAGTCCTTTTCAAAATTCGCACAGGGGCTCTGGCTAATTAAATGCTAAACTTGACCTAACAGTTAATGAGTAACTGCTACAAACCCACGACATTTGTAAAAACAGCATATTATTCGCAATGAATTTGATTCGAAGATTAAAACTGTTGCACGTACAGTCAAAAAGAAGAGAGCAATTTAATGATAAGCACACATTTTAAAATAGTACAGAAAAGCATATTTTAAAATCGGTTTTCAATAAAATCACCACAATTTGTAGAACGAATACGTTTCTGTGCGTTGAGCTGTTATCTAGTGTGATTTCTGGAAACCTGCATATTAATATATTAACTCTATGGAAACAATACTAAATGACAGATAGATGTAAAAGAGTCACATTTGAAGAAAATAGTGCGTGGAGTCCTTCCGCGCGGAAGAAGTTAAACTTCGTAACCTGCGACGTTAATTGTAGAAGAATCAGCAGTCGTAGAAGGATCACTAGTTCTATTCAACGACTTTTTCCCCTGCTCCGCTCGCTTCCGTGCTCTGTAATAACGGTAATATTGTGCATTTTTCCCTCGTGGACCTCTTGAACCAGTGGAAGTGCTTGTGGTTGCCTCATCGTCTCGCCATGGAAAATGTATTTGTATTAATAATGTATGTGAATTCGTCATAATGTAATTTCAAAAGAGAAAACCTAACAATCAATTGATATTCACAAGAGACGTACCTTAACATAACCTTAAATCCGTCGCATTGTCCGTGGGATTGTTTTCACTCATTTTTTACAATTGTTATCTGCTAAATTTGAAAATAAAAAATACTATCCAATTAAATATATGTGTATCAAAACAAACTAAAAAAATATTTATTGAAAAACAATACTTTTATTATTTTATGCTAGTGAGAACCAAAACAATATGGAAATGAATGAGTTTAAAATCAGTTTTCGAGGTGATTCGCTTTTAATTCGTTAGAGTGAACTAAAATCTTGTAAAGTGTGATCGAATTATTTCGATCACATAGTTCAAACGTTTTTCATTAAATCATATAACTTCGAGCGGCATTTAAATGACCTAGTTAAATCAATATTTTGATAAAAACAAAGCCTTACTATTTTACTTAAAGACTACCTGAAATGTTAATAAAAATACCGCTTTGGTAGTCCGATGACCTCATGAGCAGTCGAACAGGGTAGAACAGTTCGACGATAACCGATACCTCGTACTCTCGGTCCCTACGCTAGCTGATCAAGGAGGTCACCTACACATTTACTGACAGCAGCCAGTGATGCTTAACTTCAGTGTTCTACCATAGCCATCGATAAGACTCTCGGTGGATATGTTTTTTTTTTTTTTTGAGAGTACATATTATGTACAGCCAACATTTTTCAATTTCCCTTATAAAACAATTAAATTTTAATGAAAAAGAATTGAAGAAGTACTGACTTTAAAAATATTGATTTGTAATTGTAATTTACAGATTCTTTGAGATTTACTACTATTTATCATTATTATGAGGAATTGGATTTTATTTGTAAATTTGGAACTGACCCAAGTAAATAAATAAGAATCTAATAATTAAATGCCAACTATAACCTCTTAAACACTAACTGCATATGCTTTATTGAAAGCGTTAAACATTTTTTTTAGATAAAACTAGATAAAATTTTGTTAATTACTGTGATAAATAAAATAAATCAAAACATACAGGGAGGCTAGAAATAAGTAGAATTAAATTTAAAACTATTTTAATCGCAACAAATCGCAAATTCACTATAGAAGATGATATGCTTCCTTTTCGTTATAAAAGATATTTAAAAACCTATAATGCATCTTCCAATTGGATTTTGTTGCAACGCAATGACTAAACGTACCTCAAGTGAGGTGCATATCACATATGTCTAATTTTCAAAGAGCACATGAATGGTCACCTCAATGAAGAGACTTAAGTACTATGGTCTCTTTTTTCTCTCATTCCTTTCTTTCATCTGTGTTACGAAGATTTGTGCTAAACCTCTTAAGACTAATCATTCCAAAAATAGTCTTTGAGTAAGGAATAAGAAAAAGAATATCAGTAGATGAGTTGGGCCAAAACAGAATCTTGCCACCTTTATTGACCAGACTTGAATATAATTAATTTTCCTGCTTTGGTGCTAAACTATAACAGAATCTTGTCGTTTGATTGACCAGATTTGAATATAATTAATTTTTCTCCGTTGGTTCATCTTGATGACGAGGGATGGCGCTTCAAAAATAGTCTTTGAGTAAATATTGAGATAAATGTAAGTAGACAAGTAGTGGCTCATTGCAGAATCATGCCACTTTATTAACCAGATTTGAATGTAATAGATTTTTTTTCTTTGGTTCATCTTGACGATGAGGGTTTGTGCTAAACCGCATAAGACTTAATCATTCCAAAAATAATCTTTGAGTAAGGAATGAGAAAAAATATCTGTAGATGAGTTGTGGCCCATAGCAGAATCTTGCCACCTTTATTGACCAGACATGAATATAATTGCATTTTCTCCTTTGGTTTGTCATGATGACGAGGGTTAGGGCCAAACCTAATAAGATTTTGGCATTTTAACAATATTCCTTGAGTAAGAAATGGGAAAAAATATCGGTAGATGAGCTACGGCCTCTAGCAGAAAATGTTGCAATTTATTTTTTGGCTCTGCATTAAGCCCGAACACTGCCACTTTAAAAATTTGAAAACATGTTACTGGCAGTAATGTTTCCTTATCTACTTGAAAGTTTAGTAATGATATGTGATTTTATTAAAGCAATAAATTCTTGTACTACATGTTTCCAAGTTATTTCCCGATTTGTTAGTTGGATCATCATGTGAGTTATTAAATATACAAGAGATAGGATATTTTTTAAAACTTTGTTTATGACTCAGAGCTAAATTTGAAATGAAATAAATATATAGTTATAAAAAGCCATAACTGTTTATTTCTAAACAGGATGTTACTCAAGTCTTGGTCTGCTATATTCGGTAGAGCGAACTGAACTTTCGACAGTCCCTCGGTCTGACAAATGTTCCTGGGCTCAAGTCTGACAATGCTTCAGAGAAATGCTTAAGGCATTTTCTCAAATAATTGAGTAAAAATGAAAAACAAAACGTGATAAAACGAACTGCACACACACACACACACACACACACACACACACATATATATATATATATATATATATATATATATATATATATATATATATATATATATATATATATACATAATAATAATAATAATATATATATATATATATATATATATATATATATATATATATATATATATATATATATATATATATATATACATAATAATATATATATATATATTATTATTATTACTATCTCTATATATAAATACAATAAAGAGACGAAAAAGAAAGAATTAAAACAACAGAAATAGAAGAAAACAGAAATTTACAAAGAAAATAAAGTAAGAAGTTTTATAAACTGCGAATAAGTTGCAAATACACAGAACCCATATAATAAGGTAAAAATACAAAGAAAACAAAGAAATAAATAAAAAACGAAAAGCATTTTTTAAAAGAGAAAAAGAAAAAAAATATTTAAAAAATTACTTATGAAATTTTTGTTTTTAATTTAAAAAAAAATCAAGAAAAACAAGATAACAAATAGATGTAATCTCGTCATCAGCTCTCACGATTATATCCGCAAATTAGAGTGCTTTCTAATATTGTATTAATATAACCAAAAGCAAAATATATCAATACAATAGTGTGAGTATTTTATTATATATACATACATATTTGTTTTATTTATTTAAGTTTTGTTAGTGTTTCGAGAATAATATTAAAAAATTGTTTTAATAAAATAAAATTTAAAAGAAAAAAAACGATGAAGTTAAAGGAAAATATTTACAATCGAGACCAAACTAACTCAAGCGAAACGTTTTCCGTTATTAAGATTTTATCAAAATTTCTAACTTCGAGAACTTTCGTTTTTGTAATTAAAACTCATTGCTAGCTATAGGTGCTGTTATCAATAAACTTGTATTGTGTTTATCGTCCCCGTCACACTTATTTAAAGGAAAATTCGTAGAGGATTGCTAAATAGTGAAATATTTTAAACTTCGTTCAAGCAAGCAAATAAAACGTTGTGGAATCTCTAACAATATGTTTGTTTGACGACTGAAATTACTCATCTGTCAAATTTTGTTAAGATTCTATCTTCACTCTAGATTTTATTTGCCATTTTTTTAAAAGTATAAGTTAATTGTTAACTTATGTAGTGATCATTTAAAAAATTGAACGAAAATATAAGCATCACATGTTTTATAGCATTAAGTATTAGTATTACAGAGTTCATAAAATTCTCATGTCTTGAAATTTAATTAAAGTTCAAACCTTTTACAGACTGTATTCATAAGCAATACAACTTTGTTAACTTCAATTCAATCCATTCATATTTATTTTCAATTTTTTTTAATTAACATGGAAACTTTGCTTTTCTATTAACTCCCGTTTTCAAAATAGTTTTCGCTATGATTTACTAATAAACAAATAGTTTTTGAGAAGCTATCTTTTCGGAGTTAAAAATAGGATGTAGTTTTGCTTGATATTTTTCTATTATTGTTTTATTTATGTAAAAAATAGGATTGGAAAATAATCCCAACTAAAATTGAATTTATTTAAGAAAAGAAGCATTGTGAAAGCAATAAAATGTACTGTAAAAAATGAAATTACAGATGGATAAAAAATGGAATTTTGAGTAAAGTAAAAAAAAGATATTTTTTAATGAAATTTTTTTTTCAATTTAAAAATAATTCAGACGTGAAAGGTCTCATTGCTGTAATATATTTTGATATACATTTTTGTAACGAGAACTGTTACTACAAAATTATTTAGTTAAATTTGGGGTGAATGCAAAAGTTTTGTAAAAATTCAAGCTCGCTTTTTTTTTTGAACACATTAATGAAAGTTGGCTTCAAAATCCCTTAAAATCAACTAAAAATATCTATTACAAGTTTTAAGGATATTTTTTTAAAAAACTCCTTGAGCAAATTCTAATAAAAATGCTGTTTTTGCCTATTCATTTATTAGAGGTAGCTTTGTTTTACTGCCTCAAAATCTTTCAAAACTAAAATAAACATATGCTATTAAAGAAGAAAGAAAAAAAATCAAATGTTTTTTTAAAGCATTTTTATTAGAAAATATTGCTTTTTATTTTTTAACCTAATTTAAAACTAAAAATAATTACTGAAAAAATACTCGAGTAACAGATTTTTTTTTTATAGTAGTAATCTTTTATTTTATTTCATAACCGTAGTTGAACTCCAGACCAAATTTTCAGTTTACGTCTACCAATGTTCATCTCCGTAGCCTTGTAATTTTGAACCCAATCCAGAAGACAAGGGAACTCCTGGATCAAGTATTGGGAGAAATTTGCCATCATGGAGGACTTTTGAACGGAACTAGCCCACATTTACGTTACATGGAGAAGAAAACCACGATAACCTTCCCAGGGTGATTGTGAGCCCAAGTCAAAATTCCTGAAAATTTCTTGAGTAAAAAAAAAAAAAAAAGTTTAAATTGAAAAATTAGAAGAAAAAAAATTAAACAAGGTTTTTTTTTTCCTTTTTCTCAATCTTTCTTAGTTTACTTAAAATATATTTAAAATTTTACACATACCTATGATGATCTGGAGAAGTAATTAAAATTTACAAATATGTCTTTCTTTCTTGAGTTCATGATTACAACAACTATTTACTGATAAAAAATGAATATTAATCATGAATATATGCTTATAAAGTATCTCTCTGGCTCTCCCTTACAAACAAATAAAATAAATGGTGTTTTTAAGTTCCACCTTGAAAATTTGGTTTCCGGAAACTTCTGTGATCAATGATTTTTTGAAACGCCTGAACCTTCGATCTCCGGAAACTTCCAGATCACTGTTAGTGAAAAATCCGGAAATCCGGATTTTTTTCGGAGCACAATCAGCCCTGCCTTCCACGGTTAGCTTGACGGCAAGGGGACTCCAACCCATGATCCGTCAAACACTAAGGATATTTCACGTCAGCACTGTGGTCAATGCTAGCCGGGTGCGGAATTCGTATTGCCTACGGCTCAGCCACCTACGGCTCTTTTGTCTTAAAATTGAGAAAATTTGATTTATTTGGATTGAAGGATTTGGACTAGAAGCATAGTTTATTGGTACGAGACGAAGTTGCGGTTATGAGCAAGGCCTAACACGTGAAGGAAAGGGCAATTCTATAGATTTATCTTGAAGAGGATATTATTGCTATTATGACAGGAAAAGAAGTTCTAGTTTCATAATTGTAGTAAAAGTCGGCAACAGAGTCATTTTCTTTTCCATTAACACATTTTTGTGAATGAAAAAAGTATATTAGTACTCACTTTTGAAAGCACATTAAATCATCTTGTGACAAATCTAATTCGAGGAAGGATAAAAAGAGTAAAAGATGTGACGTCACTATCTCGTTTTATTTGTCTACAGATCATCCAGTTTTTGAAAAGAGAGATTAGAAGGAAGTATATAGTCATTTCTGACAGCAACCCATAACAATGAAATTCAAGTTCTCGTCAAGGTGAAAACAATTTCCACGGCCGATTGAATTTTAATATTTGTTACAATAACTTCGTTGCTGTAAAAATTCCCGTTAATTCGGTTTTCACATTATAATATTGATTAATTTGTATTATTGTTTAATCTTAGTAAATATTCTTTAGGATCTGATATTGAAGAGAAATCGAGCGTACTTCCTTCTTCTTTCTCTAATTTTTTTTTCTAGTGGAAATTCGATATTTTGGCTCCCAATAATATGATTTTGAAATACTATATAAAACTGATTTTAAAACTCAATTGTTTAATCTAAATAAAATTAATACTAAATTTATTCCTTTGTTTCAATATTTAGACAAGTTGAATAACCTATAAGAAAAAGATAACATTTAAAAAGATTAAGAGAGATATAAAAAGATAAATGTAAACTGTCGACCTTAAAATTCAACAAAATTAAAAAAGTTTTACAAGGCATAAGCTCAATTAGTTGGCAATAATAAAATAATGCCAAAATAAAAATTGAACTATACAAGGTGAAAAATAAAGCAAAACAAAGCTATGAATACAATAAGTTTAATATTATTTTAAATGGTGCAATACACTTAAGATTTGGGCTGTCATTTTTTTTCGTCTACAAATTGAAGTTTAACATCGAGAATTTTACAGTGGTGAAAATCATTATAAAACAGAGGCCAATAGAATGAAATTTCAAATATTTATACTGTGAAATCTCTTCTAAATGTTTAAATGCTGTCAAACATTTTAAATTAAGACACGATGGCTCAGGGGATAGAGCCACCTCCTTGGATCGCCTTCCAATGAGGTGACTAAGTTTCAAATTCCAGCGGGAGACTGATTAATAAGAATTCTGCTCCTAGCTTAAAAAAAAACAATGTCTGTAGGGTATACCGGGCAAAGGTATACAGCTCTGATGATGAAAAATATCCTCAGTGATCCTCAGTCCCCTTGCCATAAGGCTAAACGTGGGAGGCATTCATGATTTTTTCACTCCATGTTACGCAAATATGTGTTAGTTCCATCAAAAAATCCACCAAGGAGGTTAGTTTGTCCCAATGCTTGATCCAGGAGTTTCCTTGTCTTCTAATTTGGGTTCAAAATTACAAGGCTACTGTGTTGAACATTGATAGTTATAAACTCAGAATTGGGTGAGCTGTTCAACGCTGATTACAACATAAAATAAAACGTTTTAAACTGGATCTTGAAATATTTATGGAAATTGAAGTTGAGTCTTCAATATTTTTCCTGAAAAAGTAATTTCAAATGAAATGTAACAGTATAGGTGCATTTTCGATATTAAATTAAAATCCACCTAAAAATCTATACTTTTAGAACTTAAATATTTTCCATGTGTGTTTTTCGTTTAAATGGAATCAAACACTTTAGATTCGGTTTGTTATACATTTCAGAATAAGAAAGCCTTATCTCGAGAATTTTTTCCTCAAAATTGACAAAATCCATGATGGTTCAAGCGACAATTTAGAATGAAATTTCAAAACTTCGCACTATGTAACCTTTTTTTCCAGATACTTCCGGTAATTATTTCTAGAAATGGATGTCATACCTCTAGAATTGTTATTGAGAAATTGGAAATTTTTTTAACTGTACAAGGAACATTCAGAAATCAATTTCATTAATTTTCGCATCGAGAATTAAATCTTTAAATTTTAAACAGTTTCATTATGTTATTCTTTAAAATGGTGATGGATTCGAACTGGAGGTAGATTTGAAACTAGATGGAAAATTCTTTGAGTTCTAACTAACAATTCTAAGATAGATTGGAAACTATTTCAAAAATACTTTGGATTCTATCTGAAGATAGATTGGAAACTATTTCAAAAATACTTTGGATTTGATCTGAAGATAGATTGGAAACTATTTCAAAAATTCTCTGGATTCGATCTAAAGATAAGATTGGAAACTATTTCAAAAATTCTTTGGATTCAATCTGAAGATAGATTGGAAACTATATAGAAAAAAAATTTTGAATTTGAACTGGAAGTAGATAGGAAACTATATGGAGAATACTTTGGATTTGAATTTAAAATAAATTCGAAATTATATGGATGAAAATATAATAGTAGATAAGAGAATATCACAATAGTTAAAATAAAATTCATAAATACACGTTACATACATTACAGATTACACGTTATTCATACATTACATAAGTAAAATTCCACGTTCTTCTGGAAGACACTTTTTTCACACCACTGCTATATAGTCACAAATTTCAGTGCGAAAACTTTATTTTTAAAACAAAAATATTTTTTACCTGTATTCTGCCGTACTGTAAGTGCCGTACATTTTGGATTCGAACTGTAATTACTGTCTAGAAATAAGTCTAATAATTAATAACTAAGTTTAAAATAGAGTTAAAAATAATTCTAACTCAAGTTTTCCGGCAAAATTATATGAATATTTTAAAAGGAAAAAAGAGACCTTTTAGTTTCTAATTCTACAGATTTACGCCACGAAAATTAAACCTTTAGCACTTAATTCACAAATATTTAAAAATTACATCCATCTGAAAATTGGAGTCACACACTAAACAAACTTATTTTCAATCTTTTCTACAAATGGCAATTAAACCTCAAATTTTCCGCCGAAAAAATGTTTTAGAAAAATATATAAGTATTTAAGAGGTTATTTTAATGCTGGCTAAAACTAGTACAATGAAAACAATTTTAGTACAAATGTTTTAAAAATCATACTCGACCCTCCCCCTCCCCCCCAAAAAATCTCAAACTTTGCAACCGATTTTGAATTTCGGCAACTTATAAGAGACAATGATTCTCTAGTTTTGGGGGAAAATTCTATGCAAATTTTCAAAGGCTGTTTCTAATTTAACGAATTTATACAATGAAAGTTATACTTTTATTGCAAGAATCTCTTTAAAATACGTCATTTCTTATGGCATAAGGTTATTATTAAAATAAGTACAAACTGCAACAGAAAACAATATGATAAAATTTGATGTATTCACTAACTGCAGCTCCATGTCTTACAAAACAGAAAGCATTAAAAATTTATACTAACTGAGAAACTATGACAGTTTGTATTCGGATTTTACGCATTGAAAAATTAAGTCATGTATTTTTAAAGGAAGGCTATACTCTCAGAAAAATTCGTTCAGCGTTAAACCATAATCTTTGAGCCTAGATGCTAAATACGGTAAAACTTTTCTACAACCTAAATAAGGTGTTAAATTGAATCAAGTTTCTGTTCAAGCCGAACCATAGTAACATGTAATCAAATTTAAAAAGTACAATAGCGCAGTTATAATGTTGGACACATCTTTCTTAACTCGATTTTACATTTACTTTAAATGCTCTCATACGAACTAAATATCAGTTATTATTTATATCTTCTATCTTTGCTATATCTTGTCATCCTGATGTATTAGTGAGATGTTTTCTTTCTTCTTCTTTCAGATATTCGATGGTTACCATTGGCAATAAAACTCAGAGCAAGCTTCATGGTTTCACTGACAACGCAAGAAGAATTTCGAGATGCATATTTTACCGAATCTTGATAATGGGATTCAGATTTGGAACATTTTTATTACACATAGGTTGTTCACTCTTCTATTGTGGTAGGGGGAAAGTAGTACCACCGATCGAGAATCCTTTGTTATTGAAATCGGCTACTGTGCTGGCTGCTGATATCAGGGAAGGAAAGGTGAAATATATTTTTGTAAAGAAAAATTATTTTTAACTTTATGTCACAAACTCCACGGACTTAAATCGTTTTTAGTCATTTTTTGATAAGTTGTTTGCTTCTAAAATTTAGGGCTCTCAAATATTACGTAAGCAAATCCAATACCCCGTGAATCCTAATACCTTAAGATTTTTTTTCTTTTCTTTCGCATTACCTAAATGTAGTAAATTTAATTTATTTAAAGTCGATTGTTGTTGTTGTAGTTCATTTACGTCGCACTAGAGCTGCACAATGGGCTATCTGCGACGGTCTGGGAAACATCCCTGAGGATGATCCGAAGACATGCCATCACAATTTTGATCCTCTGCAGAGGGGTACCCCCGCTTTGGTAGCCCAACAACCTGCACGCGAAGTCGAGCCCTTTACGGTAGAACAGTTTAACGATATTTAAAGTCGAAAAACTCTTGTAATTTAAAAGAGATTTTTTAACTATAAAGGGATAAAGGAGTTATGCATCTTATGAAAGTGCTGCACAACTTCCAGCAAAAGCAAGCAAAAAAAACCTTTCTTTATTCGGCGCTCATGTAATATTTCATCGGACCCTTAGTTGTTCATTGCACTTTCGAAAAAAATTTTAACCGCACTTTTGAAAAAAAATAAGCATCGTTGTAGCAAGTTTTTGTTAAGTTTGAATCAAAACATATTCATACCCAAATTTTTATTAACTTAATATAACAAAATTCTAGTTTACCCGCCTAATAACAGTTTATTTTGATATTTTGACTAAGGAAACAACTAGTAAATGCGTAAATTTTTAGCTGGGCCACATGATGAATTAGAATAAAATGAAGCATTGATTACTATAATGTCTAACGACAGAATCGTTCAACACGTTATCGTTTAACATAATTCCTGTTAATATCAGTTTCTTTAACGAGCATTTCAACTATGTCCATTTCCTTAAACTCTCATTTTCTGCAATGTCCACTTTTTAAAACACGCATTTAAAGTAATGTTTATTTCTTTAGACTCAAATTTCGAGCTATGCCCATTTCTTCAAACACGTATTGCAAGCTATGTCAATTTTCTTAAATAAAAGATAATAATTTCTTTAATAAAAGAGGTAAACAGGTATCAAGAAGTAATAAAAACTCTCTTAATAGTGACAAATTAAATATAAATTTTATTTCTAAAATGGAAAAAGATTTTAATAAACATTATAATATTAAACCAATTAAAGATTTTGTTTTCTCCCTCAAGAATAATGATGCATATGAGCTTCAAGATCTTATTATTAACTTTACCTTTATTAATTTACGTTTCAAAATTCTTTGTTTCGATCTTGTAATGAGTAAAATTTCCCCAAATAAAAAGAAAAATTTAGATAATTTATATTTCGTTATCTTTCATCCGAATTCCGTTATCTTCAAAACCCTATTTTCAATAAGATCAAATTTCGTAATATTTTTGAAAATTTTAAAAATTTATTTCCATTAAAATATTTTAACATAATTAAAAGCTTTAAATATAATAAATCTCTTGGTAGCTATATTTAATTATAATGATATAAGCAAAAATTTAGTGACGATTAATGTATCCGATTATGAATGTCACTGTGGAGAAGAGAAATATTTTGATTTTGTTGATAAACCTCATAAACATATTATCATTGATAATTTAAATAGCACAGGAAACTTAGAACTTAGGAATTTAATGATAAAAGGTACAAAATTTAGACCCATTTACCATATATCAATTAATAAAATTCTAAAATACTTTCTTAATGATCTCAATAGTTTTTATTTAAAGATATCAAATAAATTCTCTTTACCTTTAGGTATGCTAACAGAATAGAAATGGGATGTTTATTATTACTTTAAAAACTTTGTTTTCAATAATAAGAATAATTTAAATAACAGTAACAATTCAACAAATTTTTCTAAAATTGTTCAATCAATTAAGCAACTACAAAAAAATTTCCGTAATTACTCCCATAGACAAAGCTAACAATAATTATGCAATCTTCCGTAAAAAATTCTATGCTGAACTTTTAAATACGGAGTTAAAAAATAGTAAACATTTTAAACTTAGTAATTTAAATAATAATATTGTCATTAAGAAAATTTCAGCTTTATATAAGAGGCTAAAAATTAAAATTAGCAATATACAATTTCCGTACTTAATTACCGTACTTTCTTATAAAATTCCTATAAAATTTAGAACAATCACATGTGGGTCTAATACTTACTTAACTAAACCTGGCACCACTTTCTCTAATAATTAAATAAAATTATTAACAATATTGCCAAAGAAGTTTTTTCCTGGTTTATCACTAACGATCAACCAATTTTAGAATTTATTAAACATAATAAAATTAATTCTATGGCGACTTTTGATTTCCAGGATCTTTTCAGTAGCATTCCCCTTTCTAAACTAAAAGATATCCTTTTGAATTATTACAGTGATTTTAAAAATATTCTTAATTTCGACTTTGAATATTGGAAAATTCTAATTAATTTTTGCCTTTTTGATAATTATCTTTACAATGGAAAAGATATTTTTCTTCAAATTGTTGAAATACCACAAGGATCTAATTTTTCATCTCTCTTAGCTAACTTATTTTTGCATTATTATCAAAAAACTTATACTCTCAATATTAAATTTGTTTTTAGATTTATTGATGATTTAATTATCTTTAATTTTCAAGATTATACTATTTTATTAAATAATATTTATCCTGAGGAATTAATCTTGCTTCCTAATCATGATAATATTAATTAAAATTTTTCGGATTTGCGTATTATAAAAGAAGAAAATATCTACTTTGTTGATTTATAAGATGAAAGAAATGATTTTAATTTTAATATAAATAAACTTATTACTTGGAATTCTAATATTTCTAATAATATGTATTTAAATACCATTTTTAATCAAATGAATAGAATTAAAAGAATATGTAGTAAAGTTTATTTTTCAAAAAACAAACACTTTCAAAATTTGATAAAAAAAACAATGGATACCCAACTAGTATAGTAATTAAATTTTGTATTAAATCATTGAGTTAATTGTATATATTGGTGTAAATAAATTTACTAAAAAACTTCTTGGTTAATTTACATATATAATCTTTGACATGTGCAAATCCATGTCTAAAATTATGTGCAAAACAGGCAATTCATGCTTCTTTCCCTCTTTTATTTTATTTTATTTTTTTATTAGATAAAAGTTAATTTTCCAAAATTATTAACTGTCAACTTCTTTAAATTATCCAGTATAATAGTACTTTGCGCACATCCATTTTCGGGCCCATCCTTGGTAACTAACAAATCAAACGCACTTTAGTACTGCAGTAAGAACGCACGTTAAACCAAAACTCCTCTATTTACGCTTTTATCTCAATTTGCGCTTCTGTTTTCATATTTTGAAATCTGGCAATCTTGTTACGAAAATATTTTAAATCATTCTTGAAAAATTTCCCGCTCATGTAAGTTCATTTGAATTCACTGCTTGCTTTACAGATTTCGTTTTATGTTTTATTCTGTTTTTTCTTTATATTTTATTTTCTGTTTTTACGTGATATTTTTACTTAATGTGTTCTAGTGTTCTATTTTATTTGCTGTAAAAATTTTTTTAGTGCTCCTCACACTATTGTATTAATATATATTTTGCTTTGGCTATAGTGATACAATATTAGAAAGCACTCTTTTTTGCGGATATAATCGTGTGAGCTGATGAAAAGATTATATCTTCTATTTTTCCGGATTTTTATTAATTTGTATTAATTTTTTTCCTTTTTTCGGATTTTTCTTTTTCCCTTTCTTCATTGTTCTATAATTTTTCCATGTTTTCTCTGCATTTTGAACTTATTTTATGAGTTCTATTTACTTGCAGCTTATGCGCAGTGAATAAAACTTCTTGTTTTTCTTAATTTTCTTAGTTTTTTCTCTTTATGATGATGATGATGACGATAGCAGCCATGGTCGAATGTTCAGGAACGTAGGCAAACAGTTGGGAAGAAAATGATATTCTTTTAAATAATTTTAAAGAGATGACAGAGCTTCATATCCTCTATTTAAATCATTTTCAAGCATTGGCGGAGCTCAAACTGCGCTCCGAAATGATAAAACAAAATATTTTTACAGAGCAAACGAAAATAAATTAAAAATCACATGATCACACAAGTCAAGAGTATAACATCTAAACAAAATGAAATTGAATAAGATTTAAAAATTATTTTTTCTCTTATTCGTTTTTATTCCAAATCAATTTTGTAATGCTAGCTTTTGTAATGAAAAAATAATAATAATAATTATGAAGAAAAAAATACAAGAAATCTTGAGACATAAGTGCATATACTGAAATGAGCTGTCAACTTTTGATGTAAGAATGAAAACATGTCAAGTATTTCGCAATCACGTTTCCTTTCTCCTTTATAGTGCAATTGAACAAATAAGTAAGTAGGTGATGCAAATGTTGGATTTTTTTGAAAAAAAAGGCCTATTCATTTGTGTTAGCAGGTGGACTTTTATGGCTTAATGGTTCGAAATAATGATTTAAAACTAAAAGGGTTCCGTATAAAATCCAATTTGAGTTTTTTTAATGTAATATTTTATTTGTCTAAATTTTTTAAACTAGGTTTTATTCTATGGAAAAGTATAAAGATTTGTAATGCAGGGTGACAACTGCTGAGCTATATGAAATTCCTTTTTTTAACCGTTGCAGCGAATTAGTTAAAACTTGGCAGTTGAATGTAAAAAAAAATTATTTTTCAACATGCGAACTGTTATTAGTTTTGTTCGTTTTTCGTTAAAAATATCTACAAATGCCGCATTTTTCAGCGGATTTCATAAGTGCCTAGTCATCGACACCTTCAACGAGTTTTAAAGAGCTTTGACATTCCTTTGCGCCATACCATAACCGTTGTGGCAAGCATATTGAACAATTTAAACTACATGGGAATATCGATAGCTATTTTTAAAATGTGCATAAACTTGAGTTCGGTAGTTTTTGAATTTTTCCTTTCATGTAACTTAATAATTGTCACATTGCACATAAATGATAACTATGCCAAAAATGAAGCAACTATGAACCCCAAAGCTTTTTAAGAAGGATCACCACAAAAGTTTTTGGAAAGCAATAGACACAGGATGATACACATCATCAACACAGGTAATTTAACCATTTGCCTACGGCGCCTGATGGTACTTGCAATTCTGGATCATCAGTTGTACCAGCTGTACGCAAAATGCTAATGCCAGTTAGCATATTAGATAGGAAAAAAAATTCAGGTATTAAAAATCTTACAAATTAATTTTCTGTTATATATTGATATACTTATTTGCAAGTATATCATTATATAATAGAAAATTAATTTTTAGAATTTGAACAATTTAATTTTTTTCCACTGAAAAATATTGTAAATTAAAAATAATAATAAAAAGCGACTTATAATACACGAAAGAAAAGAGTACGGTGTCGCAAATGCAAATCACAGCCGCAATAAAACAATATATCATAAAAAATGGTGTCAGACGAAATTGTTTTTAAAAAAGTTTCGAAATTTCTTAAGCATATTTGTAGACTTCTTATTCTTAAAATTTAAAGAAAATAAATTGAATTGTTCCTGACTTATAACCATAAAAAATAAACTAAACGTTCTTGTTTTGAAAATTCTAACTTCTTTGATTCATCTGTCGTAATAATGATTATTTAATCAGCATAAGAATTTTTAAAATATAATCTTAAATTCAAATTTGATCTGTCGGTTAATTTTGAGTTTTCGCTAAAAAGAGGTCGTAAGCAACGGTGTATGCAAAACACTCAACAATGTTCCTACCGACACTCTAACGTTGTGTATAGACATGGTAAAAATGGCTTACATTCTCGATTTTCTAACTTAAGTTTTACTCGTTGATAATCGTGGTATCTTGTGATAGCCAATTGTTTTTTCTTATCTTCCTACGGTAATTTCGTCATGTCACAAGGTATTAAAATCGCGAACTAACAGATGAGCGTAATGCATGCAAGGTGTCTTTTCATACGAAATCGATTATTTATCACTAATTTTGTTGTTTTCCACCAGATGGCACAGAAAGTACCCTTATCTTGTAGAGTATAGCCACTTTACTTATGCACAAAGTTGGATGTGAAGATTAGTGGATCAGTTAGGTCACACATATAAAAAAATTTTAATCGAGTGAGTGGCCGGGATAGCCTGGTTAGCAGGACGCTGGACTCACGTATGTGAGAACGAGAGTTCGAATCCAGCCGGCCGAAGACTCCCCGTGTAGTAAATGGTGACTGGTGCACGTTAAATCTATCGGGTCACAAAGCCATCCATGTTCCCACAATAAATCAACACTTCTTGGGGTACTGAATTGGAGATTGATCGTTCTCTGGTTCAGGTCAAAATTACGAGCTGCGGATGAATGAATGGGTTCGCCTTATAAACGGGTGTGATGTATGGGTGTAGTAAAAGTTGAATTCTTGGCCATATATGGCACCAATGGAAAACAGGAACAATTACACCCCCTCTGCCCTAATGGCCGATGACAACAACGACACTCGTGTGAGCAGATGTGAGTACAGCGAAATCCGTGTTAGTTGACCACTTGTGGAACAATTTGATGATCCATTTAGGTAAGCGGTCATTAACAAAAGAGAATTTGTTGTTGAGGTAAACTTAGGCAATCAACAGACAGAGGTTGTCAACTTAACAGACTTTATTGTATTAATGTTGTTTGATATGAAGTGAGCTTTTTGTAATGAGGGTCGAGTAAACACTATCGCAAGATTTTTACGGTTGATTTAATACTCAAAAAAAAAAATGTCATTAGACGTGTCCTATAACTAAATTTTTCTTCAATTTTTTCATCTCAAAATTTTATTTAATATCAAGTTTGCATTAATGTTTTCCAGGTAAAAAGTGAAACTATCGTCCAAGCGTACATCGACAGAATACAGGAAGTAGAACCGTATATAAATGCAACAACTTATCAACGATTCTCCGAGGCTATACAAGAAGCGAGGCTAGCCGACGAGTTAGTTGCTTCGGGTAAAATGAGTAGAAGTCAACTTTTACTAGAAAAGCCTCTTTTGGGAATCCCAATCAGCATCAAACAGCTCATTCAAATAGAAGGTAAGTTTTTATTTTTAAGATGCAACAAAATTAACTCTTAGTGGAGCCATAACGTAAATATTTACATAGTTCTCTTTCAACATTAAAAGAAACCTCTCTCCACACTATGGTAAATCTTGGTTTTGAAGTCATTTTATGCAACTGTATTGCCAATTAATAAAACTGTATTCAAGTCCTGAATTCTTCAGGATGGGGCTGAGTTCTTCAATACACAGGAACCGTAACTCGTAACATATTGGAGACAGTTGAACCTCTTTCCACACTATTTGATTTTGAAGCCAACTTATGCAATTGTATTGTCAATTAATAAAATCGTATTCAAGTCCTTAATTCTTCAGGATGGGGCTGAGTTCTTCAGTACACAGGAACCGCAACTCGTTACGGATTGGAGACAGTTGAACCTCTTTCCACACTATGGGTAAATCTTGGTTTTGAAGTCATTTTATGTAACTGTATTCAATCGTATTGCCAATTAATAAAACTGTATTCAAGTCCTTAATTCTTCAGGATGGGGCTGAGTTCTTCAATACACAGGAACCATAACTCGTTACGTATTAGAGACAACTGAACATCTCTCCTAGTAACGAAGATAGAGGCAAACACTTTCATCGAAGACGAAACATTAAAAGACTCCATCAACATTTTGTATGTACTGATTACGGAGATAGAGGCAGAAATTTTCATTTATAACGGAACAGATAATGGGCTCCATCAGCATTACTTTCAATAAAGTGTTTCAGTTTTAATGAAAATTGCAATTCGATTTCTAAGGTATACATTGCAAGCAATATACATTGATTCGTAAATTAGAAAGGAAATAAATTCTTCAGGTTAAAAATTCTTGTATAATTGAAAAGAAATTCTACTTTTATTTTACGGGCATGTTTAGGGATATTTTAAGTTATCCTAATTCGGGCTCTAATGACATAAACTGTATTACAGGATTACCTTTCCATGGAGCTAGTCTTGATTCAAAAGATGTTAAATCAACCGAAGACGCAGATGTAATAAAATATGTAAAGAAAGCTGGTGCAATTATATTAGTGACAACAAATACGCCCGAGAAAGGACTGAATTTGGAAACTTTCAATAAACTGAATGGTTGGACTAACAATCCTTATGACACAACAAGAAGCCCAAGCGGAAGCAGTGGTTGGTAAACAATTATTTTGTTTATTTAAAAAAAAAAAACGTTTTATTCATAATCAAAGATCAAAACAGCTATAATTATGTAACTAGATAACACGTTGACTGCCGCGTCACCCATATCCCGGTGACAGCAAAGTTTCTGATCTGACCGGGTCACCCGTATTCGGGTGACGCTTATTTAACTACTTGCGAAGAATATTCGTATGCATTTGAAAAGATATTTCACAGGAAATAACAAAACTATTGAAATGTTATTAAAGTAATACAAAATTAAAAAAATTATTGTGAGCCTCGTAAAAGCTTTCTTGTTCACTGAGAAATAAGTTTTAAATTTTTTTTCGAAATTTGAACGAATTAGGGTAAAGTTGTTGTTAATTTACGTCGCACTGGAGCTGCACAATGGGCTATTGGCGACGGTCTGGGAAACATCCCGGAGGATGATCCGAAGACATGCCATCACAATTTTGATCCTCTGCGGAAGGGATGGCACCCCCGCTTCGGTAGCCCAACGACTTGCACGCGAAGTCGAGCACTTAACGGTAGCACAGTTTAACGAGGACCAATACCGCACACCCTCGGTCCCTAAGCAGACTGATCCAAGTGGGTCACCCACCCGCGCACTGACCGCAGCCAGTGATGCTTGACTTCGGTAATCTGCTGGGAACCGTGTCTTAACGATCAGTCCACTGCGGGACGAATTAGGGTAAAGATTTTAAGTTATACTCCTTTTTACTCGGTAAAGATTCAAACTGATCGTGTAGAGTGGCGAGATGAGATACAACGAACACAAATAAAGGGACATAATAGCATGAAAACTATCGGAGCGAGATATTATTCTTGTGACTACCAGAGACTCGCATTATTAAAATATCGGTGGGAATACTTAACAATATACGGTTCATACAGTGGTACTCGTGGACTGAAGGCGATTTAACTGTAAGCGCGTGCAGCAAAATTGAACCTCAGATTAAATTTTAATCAGTGACTATGAATGAATTTTAATGACTGATTTTAATGAATACAGGTGGTGAGGCTGCTTTGATTGGTGCTGGTGCTTCCGTGATAGGTATAGGCAATGACTCAGCTGGAAGTTTACGAATGCCAGGTTTATTTTGTGGCATTTACAGTCACAAGCCTACTGTTGGTAAGTATGATACTGACACGGAGCATGATTCAGGTACATATTTTATCACGGATATTATAATAAAGCCCGCACTAGACACTGTACACGAAGTAAACATTGAATTTACAAATAAAAATTCTTCAACATCAGACCTATATAATATACACAAACGTCGTTTGCGGAAAATTTTTTACCATTACTAAAAAAAAATCTGCCTCTTCAAAAAAAGTTGGGTTTTTTTTTAATTTCCGAGGGAAAAAAGTTCATTTTTACGCATTTTTTCCCCTATACAAATGCAGTTTAAAATTACATTCACATGATTTAATAATCACTCATCTAGATTCCTATTTAAGTGATTTAAGATCGCTCATAGTGTTTCGCATTTTTAAGATATTATATCAAACATTGTGTTTCGTATTGACGCGATCTAAAAGCCAATATTATGATTCGTGTTCAAGTGACTTAAAAATTATACATCAGAATTCGTATTCACGTGATTTTAAAATGAAACATTATGATTTATATTCACGTGATTTTAAAATGAAACATTACGATTTATATTCACGTGATTTTAAAATGAAACATCGAGATTCGTATTCAAGCGATTTTAAAATGAAACATCGAGACTCGTATTCACGTGATTTTAAAATGAAACATCGAGATTCGTATTCAAGCGATTTTAAAATGAAACATCGAGACTCGTATTCACGTGATTTTAAAATGAAACATCGAGATTCGTATTCACGTGATTTTAAAATGAAATATCGAGATTTGTATTCAAGCGATTTTTTAAATTAAGCGTCGAGATTCTTATTCCCGTAATTTAAAAATCACACATTGAGATTCATATTTACACAATTTAAACAAATTACATCGATACTTTAATTAAAACGTTCATAACATCCTGCGAATAAATGCTTCCTACATACATCTTTTTTCTTGCTCAAACTTCAGGTTATTTTTTTTCAATTATTTAAAAATTGTTTTTGCACATAATACTTTTGAATTTCTATTTTCAGCTTTTTAACCCAACTCATCTCTGTGGTATGAATCAATGTAGAGTTATATAAAAACTAAAAATTCTCTTTAAAAAAAATTAGTGATTTTCAAATGAATTTTGACAATATAAGACGATGGCGAACGAGTTGAAACTAGTTACAATAGCTAGTCAATGCGTGCAGAAAATTTTTTAATTGAGATTTTATATTAGCAGAAAGTTATTAATTTTATCCACGCTCTGTCTTGCAATTGAAAAATCAACGTAAGCAACAAAAAATTCAAAATTGCGATTTTCATATATTTGGCATCGTTGTATGATGAGCTAAAAAAAACAAAAAAAAATTGTCTTCTCAGTTTTTAAAAATTCGATTGCAGCATTTGAAATAAAAGGAAAATAGTTGTCAAGCCACTTTTCTCGGAGTCAATTTTGAAGCACTCGCTGTATTTTCAATCGCACTGCAGTGTTCAACATATGTGATGCGGTGGACTAACTGCAGAACAAATGTAAAAAACCGTTTACCTACACTTTTAAAGAAATTTCAATGATGCAGTGTTTGGTATTTGCTAAGAAATTTCCATTTTAGTAGAAATGTTTTAGGCCAATGCCCAATTTTTTTCATGCGTATTGTCATCTGAAATATCTTCGTACTAAATGCAAATATATAATTTTATTTACAAAAAATTTGTATAAATTGTATTTCCTTACTATCCTTTCATCATAGAATCTTCCTATATGACTTGAAAATTATTTATTATCATACTTTTTACTTCCGCTTTATGTCTTAAAATATCGCTAACGAATAAAATTCAAAGAAAGAAATATGAAAACAAAAGCTAGAGCAATGTTTAAGACTAGAGCCGTCAATGATTTACAACGAAATGAGTTAATAAATGAATTAATCATTATGAATAAGCCCTTAAATTTGTTGAGTCACAATAATATACATGAATCAATAAGCAATCCCATAAACCATAAGGACTACCAGCATGATACTATAAGCGTTATGTTCAATTTTTGTTTCCTCTTTATTAGACTACTAATACTGATTAAGAGGAGCAATGGTGCAGTGTTAAGATCCTGAGATCTTATTTTGAAGTAATAGGGGTTTTATATTCGATGGCTATTTGAAGGCGATCCATCTTCAGATCGACAGGATTAGTTTAGTTGTATGTAAAAATATTCGGTGAGCAATGTTGATCATATTGCCACCATCTGCATTACCCATTACTTTTTACTTCCGCTTTATGTCTTAAAATATCGCTAACGAATAAAATTCAAAGAAAGAAATATGAAAACAAAAGCTAGAGCAATGTTTAAGACTAGAGCTGTCAATGATTTACAACGAAATGAGTTAATAAATGAATTAATCATTATGAATAAGCCCTTAAATTTGTTGAGTCACAATAATATACATGAATCAATAAGCAATCCCATAAACCATAAGGACTACCAGCATGATACTATAAGCGTTATGTTCAATTTTTGTTTCCTCTTTATTAGACTACTAATACTGATTAAGAGGAGCAATGGTGCAGTGTTAAGATCCTGAGATCTTATTGTGAAGTAATAGGGGTTTTATATTCGATGGCTATTTGAAGGCGATCCATCTTCAGATCGACAGGATTAGTTTAGTTGTATGTAAAAATATTCGGTGAGCAATGTTGATCATATTGCCACCATCTGCATTACCCATTACCTTTTGCATCTTAATCTACAACACCCATTACTTCTTGCACCTTAATCTACATTATCTCCTGAAATGTTATTCGAATTCTTTAATTTCAATAGGTATATTGTACGGCACCACGAAAAAATTCAAGATTTTAAAATCTTCCTTAACTCAAAACCTATATTTATTGATGCACAGCTCTTTCCTCTATATTGTAGAACACATACAATAAATTAAGCGCTTTTGAAAGTTTTTTTTAAAAAATAATCTAAATATTAGGAATAAGAATATGAATACAAGATAAAGTGAATATTTTTTTTTATATTGCATGTAGGTAGGTTCTTTATTTACGTCACGCTAGAGCTGCACAATATTAGCGATAGTCTGGGTAACATCCCTGAGGATGATCCGAATACAGGCTATTACAATTTTGTTTTTCTGCAGATGGGATGGTTAATCTGCTTTGACAGCCCGATGACCTACACACGAAGTCGAGCATTTTACGGTAGAACAGTTTAACGAGGACCGATACTGCGCACTCTCGGTCCTTACGCACGCAGATTAAAGTGATCACCCATCCGCTTACTGACACCGCAGCCAGTCATGATTGACTTCGGTGTTCCACTGGGAATCGTGCTTTTACAATCAGTCCACTGTGGGTTGAGTTGAATGTAAGGTTTAATGACACAAGGTCCACAGTCCACTGTGGGACTCATATTGTATGTCATGTTAGATTGTTGTTAAGTAATGAAAATTTTAAGTTGAAAAAATAAAATTGATATAAATAAATGCTGCCAGTTAAAAACAGTATTTTCAGGTCTAAACTGAACTGCATTTTTTTTAGGTTTGGTTTCCCCTCATGGACAATTTGCGTGCATTGAAAATGTCACAACAATTGGACCAATGTGTAGGTATGCGGAAGATCTAATGCTTCTACTGCAAGTATTATCAATGGATAAGAACAAAGCCATCAAAGATTGCGCCGTAAGTGTAAAATAGATTTTTAAAAAAATTATAGATTCTAATGAACAAAAAAGTACAGTGTTCTCTAATGTCCGCCCTTAAAGTATTTTTCCGGTATCCTAATAATAAAATATTAAAACTGCGCATTTGAGGTTGCAATGTGATAGATTAGTGGAAGAAAGACAAGAATAGTATTCGAATGGACTAATTATTATTGAGGTCAATAAGATCAAGGGAGAGATTAAAATAATCTAAAACTAGTTCAGTTGATGATTTAGTTTAAATGGCAGAAGACGTTGTGATAAATGTGTTTATTTCTTATATGACAAAATAAACTATTTTTTTGATGATTTTAATCTCTCTTTTGCTTTTTATAACACTCATGAATGGTCAAAGTTTGGTTAAGTTTTTTCTTTCGAACTTGTATATCAATTTGCTACCCCTTAGGTACGCAGTTTTTTATAGCTAATTCAGCTTTATTTTTATAGCTTTTTATAGCTCGAAAGTTAATCCAAGCAAATTCACTAAATTGTTAATTTTTTTTTCCACTTAACTCTTCAGTTCTTCTAAAGCATAATTAAAAATATCATTCAAACACGAAAACGTGAAAGTAAAGCTGATGTGAACATGTACCAAATTTTTTCTTCTTTAACTCACATACTTTAAATTAAATTTTAAAATACATACATATTTGAAGATTTAAATTTTCCGCTCTTGTTGGGGTAGATAGATATTTTATTTACGGAGCACAAGAGCTGCGCAATAGGTTATTGGTAACTGTCTGGGAAACGTTTCCGAGGATGATCCGAAGACATGCCATCACAATTTTGATCCTCTGCAGAGGTTAAAACATTGGATTTTATAATCATATGTTTACCATTAATTTTAAACCATTTTATATAGTTGCAAATGTTGAGGTATTGTGATGTGGTATTGTTATTATGTGTTATTGTATGGTAAATTTTGTGGTTATATTTGCATGTTTCTTTTCTTTTAGTTAACAACATTTTAAATATCGTAGGTTAAGTTTTCAAAGCTGAAAATTTATTACACATTGTCAATGTGTTCTAAGGCCAGCCCTTCACTGGATGGTGAGCTTAAAGAAGCTTTTCTAAAGGTAAAATAAAAACTTATAATTAGTAAATAGCATAAAAATACTCACACAGCTTTTTTTTCTAAATATTTTCGCATAAAAAAATTATTTTATTCTAAAGTACGAGCATGACACATGTGCACGATCCATGAAGACGTTGACAACCCAAATAAGTTCGAAAAGTTTATCTACCACAAAATTTTATTTGTTGCAAAGAAAGTACTGTGCCCTTATCTACATTATTTGCTTTGAGAAACATAATTTCAATTTACATACTATTTGATATTATGTCGAATTTAAAATAACTATTTTAAGCATGCATGCATGCACTGACATTTATTTAATAAAGAGAGATCACCACATATCAGTGACTTGCAAACTGAATTTTTTGCCTTATTTGCGATATAAAAATATGGAAGAAAAAAGGTTCCAAAAGTTTGCAATAAGCAAATTTAATTTAATAATTGAATCTTTTTGAATTCGGTTTCAAGCGCTTAGGATATACCTGTTTAATAATTTATAAAACAAACTTAAAACACAAGTTAAAAACTTATTACATTTACGATAACTATAACCAATATTAAAAACTGATTGTATAAAATTTTAAAAGAAATTTCTTACAAAAATGATCCAAAAATAGCAAAGCAATTCACATAGATTAGAGTCAGGAAAATCTCGTCTGTTATTTATATATTTACTTCGTTATTTATAATTTTAGAAAATCATGAAAAGTCAAAATTTGCTGGATAACAGAAATCAAACTCTTGGGGATTATATTTACAACGTAATGCATCATTTTTTAGTGCAAAATGCTTTTTAACAGATAAAATGGCAAGCCAGCAAGGATTTTATGAAATTCAAACTTACTTAAGACAACATAATTTAAAAAGAAAAATCTCACCTGCATTGATAACAGTCCTGTGTTGTTAGTCAAGATAAGCAATTCATAAATCCGATGAACTAGACAAATTCTGAACTTGGTAGTCCCTATAGATTTTTTTTCGTTGAGTTGACACAACCAAATCTATGTTCAAAAAATTACCTATTTTGTAATTTAGGAGATAAATACAAGCAACTAAAAGGTTAAGTAAAAAAATCAACAAAGCTTAAAACTCGTATTTATTTCGGTGTAGCAAGTCTCGAGTAATGCGTGCTGATGTTACTTTTTTAATTTTCTGCACAATATGATTGCGTTTAATAGTGCTTGTTCTTGCCCTTGTACGCAGCTTAAATATTACATAGTTAATCATGAACTAGAGGCGGTCACTATAGGAAATAAGTTTAGGTTTTTAAAAGTATGTTATATGTTTTTATTTAATAAAGATTGAAGTGTTAAAAAAAAACATTTTTTCATGGTTTAAGTCTTACAATTTGTCAAGGAAAGAAAAAAATAAAATTTAAAACATTTAAATATTTTTTTGGTTGATCACTATTTTGCTGTTGGCTGACAACGATGTTATTTAAAAGAACTTTTTAGACGGATTTAAAATCGAGTTCATAGCTACTACTTACACCACAACATTTCTTACAGAGAAAATTACTTAAAAGTTTAGTTATAGTTTAAGAAATGGGGTAAATACAGACATGCAGCTATTATGGAGCTTTGTATCACGCGACCATTTTTATAGTTAAAGTTAGAAACTGTTTTGTAAAAAAAAAATCATCCTGCATTTTTTCTTTTTTTAACACATAATAAAAATGTAAAAAGAAAAAAATTCAAATTATATAATTAATGTTTGACGAATTTTAGAAGACAAAACAAAATAATAGAAAAATTGAATTTCGGCAAAATTTCTATTCACGAACGGTTGCAAAAAAAGAAAGAAAAGAAAAACTTTTACGCGTATTAAAAGAAAAAAGAGGACGAAAAGGGCTTGTTTTAATTTATTATTAATATAATTTATAAACGTGTGTGTCGTTGACCAAAGCAAATTTTTGTCACACCTCCCATTTATTTCACAACTCTTCTGAAAATTTTTCGTAAAAATATTCAATGTCTTCTGATTTTGGATCAGATGATTATTTTTTATTTATTTATTCATATTGCCGACTGGCCTGTGTAGCGGTCAGGAAACTGGCCTTGCATGAGAAAGGTTCTGGGTTTTAATCCCGCTCAAGGCATGGATGTTCTTTCATTCTCTGTACTATCTGTCCTTACTGTGGTAGCAACTTTGGCTTACTTAATATGGTGCCCTGGAAAAAAGGCCAACAAATTTGCCCTTTCGATGCCAGTATAACGTAGGCCATTCCCCAGGCGGGCTTAGGAAAAAAATTCATATTATTTTTTTCAAATCTAAATTTTAGAATTGGGGATATTTAAGTTTTTAACAATTTTTTCTTAAAAATATTAAACTGCCTTGTGGACTACCGGGGGTACCCATAACTCCATTGAGGAAGTTGTACTTTAGAGTTCAGATGCGTAAAATATCTCAAGTACTATACATATCGACTAATTTTTATGTAAACTACATTTTTATCCATGGTACCGGCTATATTAAGTTATGAGTAAGCAATAATCTAGAAAAATTCAAATGAAGTTAATAAAAATTAATTAGTTCCTCTTCAGTTGTTCCCGGTAATATCAGAACCGAAACGCCTCTTGTAATCATCCAGCACACCACGATTCGGCATTTTTAGTTTTAGACTTTTGGAAGAATGATAAAAAACTCACTTTCATCGAATCAATGATAAATCACAAAAATAAAAGTACTAGCTCAATATTTTTTCAAAGATTCGAAAAACGTAGGTGTCAACATTTGATATTTTAACATTGGTTGTCAATACATTAAACATATTTAATATCTAAATTGAGCCGACCGGCCTTAGGGGTAAGGGAATTGCCTTTGCATCAGAAAAGTTCTGGGTTCGAGTCCCGGGCAAGGCAGGGATGTTCTTTCCTTCTCTGTACTATCTGTCCTTACTATGGGAGCAACGTTGGCCCAACTAGTATGGTGCCCCTGAAAGAGTGGCCAACAAATCTGCCCTTCAGATGCCTGTATGACGTAAGTCACTCTGCAGGTGGGCATTGGGAAAAAATCTAAATTGATCATATTAAACAGGTTTAACACCTTCATTTTCTTTGTCGTATGCCTGTTTAGGCAGTGGGGGCGCAATTGTTCCTGTTTTTCAGTGGCGCCATCTATGGCCAGGAATTCGACTTCTGCCACGCCATTCACACAACCACAACCCGTTTATAGGGCGGGTCACATTCACACACAAATGAGAAAGGACATAGAACACACAGAGAGAGAAAGAAACATCCATGCCTTGCCCGGGATTCGAACCCAGGACCTTTCTGATGCAAGGACAGTTCCCTGCCCCCTACACAGGCCGGTCGGCAACATCTTCATTAAAAATCTTCTATTACATTTTCTTTTAAAGGTGCTATCTCACTTTGAGAGAACCTATGGAATCAAGTCCAAAGAAGTATCCATGCCTTTACTGAAGAAAAGCGAAGAAATCTATAAACACAATCTTATCCATGCTTCAGGAAACACGGAAGAGATCATAAAGGTTATGAGGTGCCCACCCAATCTTAACCCAACCAAAGAACTCATAAAATACCTCTGCGGTGTTTCAAAGTATACCATCGTGATACCATTCATGTTAAAACTTTTGAAATTACCTTTGTGGTACAGGGAGAGTGACGTTCCATACTACAAACATCTCTTGCAAGATCTGCAACAAGAGTTTGACGAACATCTCGACGATAACTCAGTGTTTTTGTGTCCTACTCTGCCAGTAACAGCATTACATCATGTTGAAACTCAATGCTTAAGTTTCAGTCTAAGTTATGTAGGATTATGGAACTTGCTTGGTTTGCCAGCAACGCATTGCCCACTAGGCTTAAATAAGAATGGTTTACCTTTGGGTTTACAGGTAGTTAGTAGTAAAAATAACGATGCTTTAAATTTCTTAATTGCTGAAGAACTTGAGAGGGTATTTGGTGGTTGGGTTTCACCAGGTGAAATTTTGCAGTAAGTGCTAAATGAAATTTTAAAGTTCCTAATTTTGCCTTTTGATTCTTACGTTCAATTAATATCAATATAATCGAATTCATTTATAACGAGTACTTGGATACTGAAACAATTTACAAAAATTACTGAAAAAATTATAATTAAAATCAAAAGTATTGGAAAAAAGCTATAATACATATAAATAAACTGCAGAATGTTACTTTAACAGATTAAAATAATTTTTGGATATTTTTTTATTGAATCTTGGCAATTGTTCAACACATAAGACGTATATGGAACTAAGTACATTATCATTAACTACGATTTTACCGAGCAATAAAAAAAATCAACGTAAGCGAATCTAAACTATAAGCTACACAAACAAATAATGTATAGCAAAATGTATAAGCAAAAACAATTTTTTTCAGAAATAAATTTCATTGTATCAGTTTTCAGAAATTCTGTTTTAGCGTTTAAAGCATTAGCAATGGATAATAATTGTCCCGCCAGTCTTCTCAAAATCAATCGTGAAGCACTGAAGTTTTTTCAATTGCATGGCAATATTTATTCGAGAAAAGAAGGAAAGTATACGTTTCAGGGAAAAGTTAGTTTTTGTTGAAAAGAAGACAGATGAGATTTATTTGCTTTTTTTGATTTCTTGTTCCGAACAAATAAACATTTTTGTTCCTTTATTTATTGTTTTTAGAATTGTTAAATTAGTGTACGAAAACTATCGCACATTTGTTGAAAACAACAAAACTTTATAAATCTTGGTAAAAAAATAATGCGTAGTATTTATTACTTAACCGTAATCTTGATTACGAAATCGTTATCTATACATCTATACATAATAATAAAAGCGGCTATGTGTGTGTGTGTCTGTAATCACAATATATCGCCCCAGAAGCCTCGCCCGGGCACGAAACTCGGCCCATAATTGTGTTTTGACATAATGAAGAAGTATTTTTTTTCTTTTTCAAAAATTTTGATTAGTTATTTAGTTATCAGTCATTTTGTAAGTCTATGCTTTTCGTCTGCTTTTTCGTCTTCAAAGAGCCATATTCAAAAAACTATTAAAAAATGCATATACTTTTCCCCACTCTTATAAATGTATGCTAATGCGAACCTCACAATTGAAATATTAATTTTCGACAACTTAAACCAATAATATACGAAGGAATTAATAATTTAATTGTAAAGTTCGCATTAGTTTACATTTATTAAAGTGGAGAAAAGTTTAACTTTTGTATTAAAAATGTGGCAACATATTCGATACGTAAATAGAACGCTTCGCTTTGATATATTTGTCGCTGTTCATAATTGTTATAATAAGTTTTTCTTCTTCTTTCCACGCTCTATTTTTTTTCTTAAACGAAGACGATAATTTTTATAGCGATATTGTAGTACTTTGTACAACTAAAAATTCTTTTCACACTTTTCACTTTATTTTCTTTATATATACAGAGAACAGTCGGCAAATAATTCGATTAGGCTGAAAAACATTTCGCTAAAAAGGAACGAATTCCAAAAGAAAAAATAAACAACTTAAAGAATAAAAATGCTGATACCAGCCAATTTTTTGAAAGTTAACTTAGAAATAACAAACCAAACGATGTTAAATAACAAACCAAACGATGCTAACAAAATGACGTAGAAAGCGCAACTAGATCAAAATTATACAAGCACAACTAGATCAAATTATAATACCTGAGTGCTTGACGTAACAGATATAGAAATAGAATTTGATACCATAAAAAATTATATAGAAATAGAAATTGATACCATAAAAAATTTATTCGTTTTCGTGTTCTTTTCATGTATTTAGCATTTTAGTTTTTTTTTCTTAAGCGTTGTAGCTATATAATTTCAAACATCCTCAAGAGCTATAACACATCTGCAGCAGTACTGGATATGAAGACAAAATTGCTGGACAGGAACACTTTAATTGTCCACTAATCTTCAGATTTCCTGCTATGTTTTGAAAAACTTCTTTTTGTGAAAACCTTCAGCTTGGCGGACAGCTGGCCGCCTTAGGCGGCTAGTTATAAATAAACCGTAAATTACAGTTAGCACCTATTCCAACTCGATGTTTTCCCATCGAACCTGTTTTTTCCTTGTATGTGCAATACCTCCAAAAAGAGAGAAGGTCTCAGCACGGGTTACCATAAACAAGAAATTTGATCCACTCCAAACATATTACCCTCTTTCGTATTTCCCCCACTGCTTAGCTTAATAGCTCAAACATAGTGACTTATTTGCTTCCACTTCTACTACACTGAAGAGCCAAAAAAAAACTGGTATACCTGCCTAATATCGTGTAGGGCCCCCGCGAGCACTCAGAAGTGCCGCAACACTACGTGGCATGGATTAGATCAATGTGTGAAGTAGTGCTGGAGATAATTGACACCATAAATCCTGCAGAGCTGTCCATAAATCAGTGGGAGAAAGAGTGGATGGGGATATCTTCTGAACATCACGTTGCAAGGCATCCCAAATATCCCAGCGATGTCGATTTGATGTCTTACCAGATTTCCGATACTCACGGTATACTCGTGAAATGGTCGTACGTGAAAATCCAAATTTCATTGCTATCTCGGAGATGCTATGTCCCATCTCCCGTGCGCCGACTATAACACCACGTTCAAACTCACTTAAATCTATATAACTTGGCATTGTAGCAGCAGTAACCGATCTAAGAACTGTGCTAGACACTCGTTGTCTTATATACGCGTTGCCGATAGCTTTGATTGGCTCCATACCCCTTTATTTGCATACTCAACTCATGCCTGTACCAGTTTTTTTGGCTCTTCAGTGTATATTGATCAGTGCTGATTCCTTCTCTCTTCTAAGAGGTGTTAGTCTGTGTCATATTCTGCGTCTTACAAGCATTTGCTTTTGAGCATGCACAGAGCAACAAAAGATACTGATTTATTCAGTGATTTGTGTAGAGACAATGTTAATTCTTGGCAAGTCAACAAAAAACTTCACATAGTTTTTTTAATGTATGTCTACTTAATATTTTTTTTTAACAAATTGAATGAAAGGGGTGTTTTGAAACTCATTCAAAGAGAACAAAATTTAAACGAACAATCGAATTCTTTTTTTTTCTTTCTAAAAAATTCAATTCAGAATTTTCAAGAAGCTAAAGAAAAGTTCCTCGTTGAAACTTGGATAGGTTAGTAACATCAGGGTTTTATGTAGTTCTTTTAACATCAATCTTCAGGTTGTTATGAGTGCACATATGCATGCTGTGAAAATCATAGGCGTGGTCTATGGGCTCATATGTGCACCCATCGGTGTAAACTATAGGCACAAATGCAAAACCATTTTAAAACTTAACTATTGATGAATAAAGAATAACCATTTTATTTTGTAATCAGCGTTGATCCCCCGACCGAATTCTGAGTTTACGACTATCAATGTTTAACTCCGTAACCTTGCAATTTTTGACCCAACCAAAAAAACAAGGAAACGCCTGAATCAAGCATTGGGGCAAACTAGTCTTCGTAGAGGACATTTCAATGGAACTAACCCGCATTTGCGTTACATGGTATAGGAAAATCACGAAAACCTCCCAAGATTAGCCCGATTGCACGGGGATTCGGTCCCATGATCCGTCCACCACTGTGGGTATTTTAAGTCAGCACCACAGTTAGTGAGAGCTAGAAGCAGAATTCGTATTAACTATCCGTAGCTGGTATTAGAACATCCACCTCATTTGGAAGGGGGAGCTCTATCCCCATAGCCAACCATGTATATTTTATTTTAAATTCGCTGTTGAACAGTCAATCCAATTTTGAGATTACGACTAACCGACTTGTAATTTTGAACCCAAGGGAACTTCTGGATCAAATATCGGGAGAAATTTGCCTTCGTGGCGGACTTTTTGATGGAACTAACTCGCATTTGCGTTACATGAAGAGGAAAGCTACGAAAACCTCCCACGGTTAGCCTGAAGACAAGGGGAATCTAACCAATTATCCCTCTATCTTCGATGATATTTTACGTCAGTACGGTAGACGGTACGAGCCGCGTGCAGAATTTGTATCGACAAGCCACCCCTGGGATTCGAATCCGGATCACCCATTTGGAGGCGAACACTCTATCCTGTGAGGCACCACGATTCAACCATGTATATTGAAAATACAAAATGTTTGAATCAATTTTGGAATGTATACTACTATAATTTCTTTTGAATTCCGCACTCGATTCGCATCGACCACAGCGCTGACGTAAATAATCCTGAGTGGTGGACGGATCACGGGTTAGAGTACCCTTGCCGTTAGGCTAACCATGGGAGGTTTTCCTGTCCATGTAACGCAAATGCGGGTTAGTTCCATTGAAAAGTCCTCCCGAAGACAAAATTTCTCCCAATTCTTGATCAAGGAGTCTTCTGGATTCGGTTCAAAATTATAAGGCTACGGAGTTGAGCATTGGTTGTCGTAAGCCCCAAACTGGGACGGATGTTCAGTGACGGTTATAAAATAAAATATAATTTCTTAATCCGCCACTAACACAATCAATATTGCACGAAAAAGTATTCAGTTTACAGCAGTTAGTTGTCAAAGGGTTAAGCCCAGCATTCATCAAACATTTCTATGTTAAATCCGAGATAATATCGTGATATTAGGGCTCGCGCAAAACTACTAGTTTGATTGTTTTAAAATTTTAAGAGGACCTAATAATAATGAATACATAAAATTATTTTGAGTATAACAGTACTCAATAGAGCACAAACAATAATAAGTTAATGCACGATCAAGATTTTTTTTTCAAAATGAAAATATTTTGAAAATCTAGCTCAGAGAATGGAGGTAAACTTGACTAATAACTTTAACTTGGATAAACTTGACTTGGCTCTGATAATCAAGACCAGTATTGAGCATAGCTGCGGAGTCGGAGTAGAAAAAAACTTGGGAGTCGGGAAGATTTGCTCTAATCTGATTCCAGTTAATTAAAAACATGATAAAAGAATCCCTCCAGAACGACAGTGGGCTCTGTAGATTATTACAGCATATGCAGACAATTTTTTATCTCAGTTTTCTTTTTCAAAAATAAGCAAATAAATACGCTAAAAATTACTGAGACTCAACTTGTTTCCAATAAGAATTATAAACCTGAGACGACGAAGCATCGTAAAAAGACCACCACCCACCGAAAAAATATGTAATTTTATTACAGTTTTAATGTACAGGTTTTTTTCCTTCATTTTCTTGAGAGTGATTAATTCAAAATAAATTTGAATAAGAGTTAATGTGTAATTTTAAAGGACCTCATATGTGCGAAATTTGTAGAATGTGTGTAAGATTAAGTTGGAATTTTTACAGTAGTAATCGTTATCTGACTGCATCAAATTAAATAGAATTTATGGAAATAGTGCTTGTAAATAGATACCGTAAATTCTGCCACCAGGTTTAAAAGTTAGGTCCTGTAGGTATAAGTAAAAAAAAAAAATCTTTCATCTTCATAAAACTACTAAGACAAAAATACTCATAATTATGCGGAAAAAAAACATTTCATGAATAAATTTTCTAACAATTATGACTTGTCACAAATTAATTTATTACACTTGTATGCGTTGCGAACCTATGTATGTTTGAACAATTAGAAAAAATCACAGAAAAATGTTGAAAAATCGAGATTTTAAGCTATTGTAAAAGGCAAAACGTGATTATTAAGTAATTATAATAAAAACAATGGGAACCACAATCAATCATCATCTTGAACCCCCCCCCCAAAAAAAAACGATAGAAAAAGTAATAACACTGTAAACTGGAGAGGCCATCCTACCCTTCATTTTAATTTCTTTTACAAAATAAAATGCGATTTTTCTGTGTAAATATTTTACTAAGAATGTCAGAAGTTTTAAATTATGCGACATAGTTTTCTATTGAAAATTAAGCATAATGCGTTTTAATTTGTAAAGTTAGAACATTTGGTTGCACAAATACTTAAAATGATATTGGTGTGCCAATACTTTTTTTGCCGACTGTATTTTGGGTTATTCTCATAAAAACTGTCCATATATGTTAAGTTTATGAAGATAAACTCAGTGAATTATAATTTCCAATTACATAGTAATTGAAGTTTAAGTAAAGAAAAACATTTTTTATGCAATACACCTTTGTCTTTTGAGCTGTTAAAGGATCTAAAATCATTCCCTAACCCCTTACTTTAGCACCATTTCCTTTCCTTTTTTTTAAATATTAGTGAGGAAACGACAAATTAATTGTAATATTTAAAAATAGTAGTTAGGCTTAACTGATTTTCGAAATCAATTACGTACAAGATAACAATTATGTACAAAAAAATAATTTATAATGATTCACTTCTGGGATGAAATTTTATATTCATCTCCGTAAAAAAAAAGAATAATAAATTGAAAGAATAATACTTGATTTGATGTGCAAATTTCAGAGAGTCCCATAAACGTTTTGATTTACTTCTTAAAATGTTTGTTTAGCTTTTTTGCAATCACTTATTTCAATCTTGAATTTATGTTTCTATAACGTATTTGTGTAACAGTGAAATTTTCTAAAACAATCCTAATGCAATCATTCTTTTATCCTACATTTTGTAATGTTTTTCTATAATAAAAATATTTTTTTACTACGTTTTAATTTACATATTATTTTTCATTTTGTTCTGTTTAATTTAAAGTAGTTTCTAACAGTGGCAAAGCCATGATTCAATTTTTGTTTGGAAGGGGGGCCTAAGGGATTTTAACTAAGATGAAGGCCTAAAAAAATAAGCAACATACAATTTAAACGTTGAAAATTCATTAAAACATTTTTTAACGAGGACACAATTTATGATTTTGAGGTAATAGTTTAATTGCAGTCATAATTTAATTTAATTGATAAAACTTAATTTGGAAACTAAAGCAAAATTTTAATAAAATTCTTCTGTTAGATACAGCCGTTCTGTTAAGATCCTTCGGGAGAGAAATACATCTTTATGATAACAATGCAATTGACTATAAGAAAGAGTTTCGGTTAGATGAAAAAAAAAATTTGTTTACAAAATAGAGAGGAGAAAAAATTCGCATATTTTCAACTGTGAATTCAGACCTCAAAAAGTATGCCATTTTTGTCGTATGCCATTAACCCCTTAACGATCGGTTAAATTTCAAGAAAACGGTCATAAAAGTGCCTATTTTTTATCACATATACACGTATTTGATTAGTGCTGACATCTAGTTTAAAATAAACTAACTATCTACAATTACCTTTGAAATATCCTGCTACTGCCATCTGGTGTGCAAAATGAGAAATAAAATGTTTTCCAGACAAAAGAAATGAATTAGTTTTACTCTTATGGCTGCGTTACTACTGAACACTCCAGCCCAGAAATATCACGGGAGCGAGAAATAGAGGGCGGAACCTCACCCCGTCATTTTCACGGGAGCGAGAAGGAAGGGGTTAAGGTAAAGGGGCTGCGCTTCTAGTGATTTTCCAGTTTCGAAATCTACGACCAGTAATTTGACTTCGGCCACCTACATACGTCACAACCCATTTATAGGGCGGGACCTATGGAAACATAAAGGACTTTGGGACCCGACTGATTTAACGCGCACCAGTCACCATTTACTACACGGGGAGTCTTCAGCCGGCTGGACTTGAACTTATAATCTCTTTGACATGGACTAGACGCCCTACCAACCAGGCTATCAAAGCACAAGTACGTCGCTGGTTGATTGAAAATACCCAGATATAATATTTGATGATTAAATGAGTTAAAAACTCTTCACAAGAAAAAAAAGGCACAAAAAACTACTCCAGGAAGACAACAAATTTCACTTAAAATTTAATAATATAAAAGCATTTGCATTATATTGAACAACTGCTTTTCAAACAAACAAAAAACTTATCAAGAAATTTATCCATTCGCATCAAAAAAAAAAAAATCTTAAAACGGAAAGAAAAATATTTTTTTTCTTCCAATTTTAACACAATGGAACTCTTTTAAATATTCCATAAAAATATTTTGGATAAAATATATACAGGATGTTAAGTAAAACAATAAAACAAATAGATATTTTTAAAACCCTTGTCAAAAATGATGTAAAAATCATCCAAACATTAATGGTCGCAAATTAATATTTAAGCAAAGAAGAGAAGCAAAACTGTATCAAAATTTATCGGATTTATCACTACTGAGGAACGTGGTATTAAAAACAGATCCTGCGTGATTTGCCCGAAGTAATAGAGAAGAGTTGACAGGCGATAATTAAAAACCCCTTCATGTTGCATCCAGCAATCAAAATGGTTTTGATATTTCCGATACCACTTAAATACTAACTCGTGACCTTCAAAGTGTATTTTTTTTTACTTCACTTTTGTCAAAGATTCTAGAAATATGTTAAGGGCTGTGATTACAGAATCCCATATTTTTTAAAAATTAGATATACAACAGATAATGCTCTTATCTAAATTTATAATGAATATGAGAATAAAGAAATAATTACAGATGTTCGAAGTTTGAAAAAAATTAACACTTAAACATAAAAACTATAATTTGATGATGTTTACATGCAACATAACAACTATCACACTTATGATGACGATAGTATATTGCACAACACTATTGCATTTTTAACTAAAATTTTAAAATGTAACATAATAACTATCACACTGATAATGAAGATAATATATTGCACACCACTATTGCATTTTCAATTAAAATTTTTGAAAATTTTATTATAAAATAATTAATTTAATTTACAAAACATTAAATACATAAGAAGTAATATTGCAATTCTAAAAAATAAGTCTAATTAAGGTGATGATTTTTGAAATAAAAAATTACCGTTATAAATTTTTTAATGTAATCCTCAGGTATAAGCGAAGTTGTATTTTTGATGGTTAAATTAAAAGTGCCCAACTAAAATATGATATTTAATTAGTATTAACCATTCATTTAAAAACAGATGCAAACACAAGAGTGTTCTATAAAAATTTACCATTTACTCAGATTTAGAACTCATAAAAATAGTTTGTATATAAAACGTTACCTAGATGGACATGATTATTACATTTAAAAATACAATTTGATGGGCAATTAGAAAAGAACAATATTCTTTAACCTCATATAAAAAGGTTGATGAATAATTATTTACCTTTGGAGGTATGTCCTTAAGTCCAAAAATAAAATTACAGATTCAGAACTTAACTAAAAAGTATTAATGACAATCTTTGCTTCATCTTTAACGTACACAGATTGTAAGAAGTTTTAGATAAATCAAATGAAAATAGAGTTGTAGACTTTACCATTTGCAAATCTTTAAAAAAAAAATGGCCATAAACACAGGCTTAAAATATAGTATAAAACCTGAATAATAATGTAAAAATAATTACATAACTATACATGTTCTTATATGCGATTAATAAACTTCTTTTCTACTAAATTGTTGATTACAGTGTTAAAACAATTAAACGCAGATAAAATAAAAGACTGCTAAATTTAACAAAGTGTCTGATTTTCTAATTATACATTCGCATTAGTTTTGGAATCCCATATCAGTATATTCAAAATATTTTTCCATCGAATAAAGTCTGATTCTGATTAATTTCGCCAAGAAGTGATCATCTCCCAAAACTAAACATATTGTCATGTAAGCTTCCTTGTAAAATTTCTCCGCTTTCATGTATTTATTCAATTCGTAATTTATTTCGGCTAGGTGTAGTAACGTAAAAACTGTCTCCATATCACCTAGACCAAGCTTCGACGCTTGATAAACTAAAATGCTTTCAAATATTCTTTCTGCTTCTTTAAGAAGTTTTTGCTGATGCAAAACTTTCGCCACATTTTGATAGGCTCTTATGGTATCTCTGTGATCAGAACCGAGAACATCACGCCTGCCATCATAGACCTTTTTAAAGACTTTAAGAGCTTCGTCTAAATCACCTTTCGTCATTAGGATAACGCCAACATTGTTAAGAGCTACAAGTGTTGTGTGATGCTTCGAGCCAGCAAGTTGTTTATATTTAAGGAACGTCAAACGACTCATTTTTAAAGCTTTTTCATTCTTACCAAGTGCATTCAGCACCAAAGCCATGTGAACTTCAGTCTGTAGCACATGCAAATGATTTTCGCCAAGAATCTTTTTCTGTTTATCATAAATTTGTTCACAGATTTTTAGGGCTTCTTCGTTTCTGTCTAACCGATGTAAAACTAATGCCATCCAGCTCTTTATATCCAAAGTACCTTTATGAAACACGCCATACACTTTTTTATAAAGCTCGTATAATTCACGGAATTGTCTTAGAGATTCTTGATACCTTTGAAGTTGATTTAATATAAAAGCAATGTGCTTTTGTGTTACCCAAACAACAATGTTATCACTTCCAAACATTTTTCTATAATCTTCCAGTAAATCTGTACAAATCAGTAAGGCTTCATGGAATTTTGATGACTCCATAAGCTTATGTATGAACTTGTCTTGAACAACTGGGAGATCAAAAACTTTATTGCACCTAGGGTTCAATATTTTTCTGTCGGTTGATAGATACAAGGCATGAGCTGCGGTTTGCCTGAAAGCAAAATTGCAAAATAAAATCTCTAGAGTTTCAGCTCCCTGAAATTTGCAGTGGTGTGCTGTGGTTGTTAATGTTTTTTTATTTTGACTGCGGGCATTCATGATTGCTGCCATTGTCTGAACATCTTTAATATTTTTCAAAACTGCGAGGAATTTACGTTTCCTATCTTCAATCTCTTTAAAACATCGATCAATCAGGTTGAGCAGATTACAAATCTTTGAATTTGTAGCCAGATCAGCAGGGCCTTTAGCATTATTAGATGTTGCATTGTAAATTGCACCAAACTTTAACAAAATTTGAGCGACTTCTATGTGACCAAATTTAGAAGCATAATGTAGCGGTGTAAATCCATTCTTTCCATTTGTATTGGGATTCGCCTTGTTTTCCAACAATACAAGGGCAATTTCCAAATAACCTTTATATGCTACGAAAATTAAAGGACACGCATTATTTTTGTCTAAGGCGTTTACAATAGCGCCATTTTGAATGCACTGCTGTACCATCAAGATGTTATTATGTTTAACTGCTTTCATTAAATTTTCTGTTTCTCTTAAAATATTTATTACTTTTGATGTTTTAGCTAAATCGATTGGTTTTCGACCTAAGTGATCAGGCAAGTCATAAAATGATCCATTTTCAACTAAAAGTTTAACTAAATCGAAGTTCCCCCTTGCAGCGGCGACGTGCAAAGGCATGATCCCAGCATCATCTGAAGAATTCATATTAACTTTTTTACTAATAAGGTATTGTACTAGCTCAAATTTTTCTTCTGTCACAGCGAAATGTAGTAAAGTTTCTACATGCACGGAGTTGGCAGCTTGATTCAATAACATGTATTTATATAGAAGCGCCATAACACATAGGTTTCCATGTTTTACTGTTATATGAATGGGGTTTAAATTTTCTTTATTTAAAACATTGACATCTGCTCCTTTTTTTATTAGATATGAAGCAATTTCAAAGCTCCCAACTTCAGATGCAAGATGAAGCAAAGTATTACCGTTGGCATTAGTATAATTAACGTCAAGTTGTTTTTTCTCGATAAACAGCCTGACTAATTGTAAGTTTTTGGATAAAACAGCTGATTCTAAAGGGATTCTATTAAAGCTATTTGGTGTGTCATAAATGGCTCCTTTCGCAAGGAGCAACCAGACAATTTTTACGTGTCCTTTTGCTAACGCCAAATGCAAGGCATTATCTCCTTTTCTAGTTTTAATATTGACGTCTGTATTCTTTTGCACCAATAGTTTGACAATCTCGTAACACCCTCTTTCCGAAGCGATATGCAGCGCAGACAAATGTTCGCTGCCTGTAACAGCATTTACGTCCAGTCCGAGAGTAACTACATCTTGAAACATAGCAACATTGCCGATAGCAGCAACTCTCTGCAGCAAAGCTATATTTTCCTTCATTAAAACGTTTTTAGTTTTATGTTTAGGGAATAATAAAACATTCAGAATATCTCTATATTCACAATCAATTGCTAAAAAATAAATCACTCCATTATTGAGATAGCGATTTGCACCTTTTTTAAGCAAATAGTTTACGATATCCATGTAATGATATTTCACAGATGTAGCCAAAGCTGTTAATCCATTTTCATCGAGTGCATCAATTTCGCAGTTCATTTCAACCAAATGCTTAACTGATTTCAGCTGATTAGAATCCACAGCGAAGTGCAAAGCGGTGCGCTTGTATTTGTCGATGACATTTACATCATTCGAAATTGATGCGACGAGTTTGAATAATTTTTCTTGCCCACACCTGACAACATAATGCAGAGGTGTGCACCCATTTAAATCCTTCAACAGCTCACAACCAACTTGTTTCGTAAGACTATCCATTATATGATAGTTACTATTTTCTACGGCTAAGTGTAAAGGACTTTTAAGTTCGTTGTTTTGTTTGTTAATATTAGCTTCGGCCTCAATTAAGATTTTCACAATGCTGCCGTGATTGTTGAAGCAACTGTGATGAAGAGCAGTCCAACCCTTTTTGTCTTCGTCATTAACAGCATTAGGTTTCTTATTTAAAATATATTTAACAGTTTCCACATCACCAGATTCCGATGCTACATGCAAGGGTGTTCGACCCTTTTTGTCTTTACAAGAAACTTCGGCACCTTTCTCTATGAGGTATTTAGAAGCCCGATTATTGCAAAACTGTGCACTAATATGCAAAGGCGTCAGACCCATGAAAGTACAGACATTAATAGTAGCTCCCTTATCAACTAAAGTTGATATTAAATCAACATTGCCACTATACGCAGCACAATGCAATGCTGTCCAACCTTGATAGTTCCACATATTCAAGGATCCACCCAATCGCAGTAAGTTCTCAGATATTTCTTGTTCTCCAAAATATGTCGCAAAATGTATAGGTACGCGTCCTACAGCATCTCGGATATTAATTTTTGCGCCATTCTTCAACAACACTTCAACACAACTTTTGTGCCGATTTCTCACTGCGCAATGGAGAGGAGTGGTTCCCCTATCGTCCTGGCAGTCTATTTCTGCTCCATTCTGAATCAGAATACTAAGAACTTCGGCACGGCCCCAATCAGCAGCTAAATGCATAGGTGTGTTTTTTAGATCATTTTTCCTGTTTACATCTGCACCTTTTTGTAACAAATACGTCACTATACTAGAAAAACCTTTCTCAGCTGCAAGAATTAAAGGCGTGGAAGCACTACTACTTAGATTGTCGTCGACATTCTTTTCCTTTTTCAACAGTTCGATGGTAACTCCGACATGGTTATGGTAAATAGCAAAGTGTAAAGGTGCATAATCACACATATCTTTAATTTCCGTATCAGCTCCATTTTTCAGCAATACCTCAACTACTTCTTCGGAACCAACCTGCGATGCAATATGCAAAGCAGTTTTGTCGCAGACATCTTTTGCATTGATGGAGATTTGATTATTTTTCAGAAGAAACTCTACACTATTTTTACGAGCTTTAAAGGCTGCGATGTGTAAAGGAATACGGCCCTCGACGTCCATTTCTTCTACAGTTTTGAAAAATAATCCAGGATATTCGGAAATAATAAATTCTAAAGTTACTGTATTTGACGCTTTACTGGCGTAATGAAGGGCTGTCCATAAATTAATATCTCTGGCTTCGATATCGGCACCCTTTTCAATACACGATCTCGCGAGATCGAGATCACCGCAAGCTAAAGCGTCGAACAATTCTTTTTGGTTATTTAACTTTTCTAAGTTCTGTTCGAACTTAAACTTTAAATTTGATGGATTGCCAATGACAATTCGATCAAGTTGCTTTTTCCAACATGCAACATCTTCCATTACAAAGATTTTGGCATTCAAAAGTATTGAAATATTTGAGCTAAGAAGAACATCGTTTAATACGTTGCCGTGAGCCAAATGATTTCTTAAATTCTTTCCGCCTAATATCGGGTGATTTCCATCACAATAAAATGGATTGTTAGTGAATTTTCTGCAAGAGTCGAGTATAGACATGATGTCCAACATAATCACTTCAATCAATAAATTTGTTTCACACATAACTTCGGCTGCAATATTTTTTCTTGAAGTTTCCTTCAAATCAATAATTCTTCCTATTGCATCGTGTAGGAGTTCAAGCTTTTCTTTCAACTCCTCATGATACTTTTCCAAATGATTCATTCTCCTTGGACATATTGCATTTTTGTCACTTGTCAATAAATAGTTCATTGCAGTAATGCCTGTAACCGTGCTCGTGTCATAATTAATGACACGTAATATTTTATAGTACAGTAAAGTTACTTCATAAAATTTGTCTTTCGTCACTCGAAGCTTGACAGCATCATAAACGGATGTTATGGAATTAGCAATCAGTCTAATATATTCTTCTGGGACGTCAATGCTCAACCTTTTTATATCCCTCTTAGCTAGTTTTTTAAATTCTGGAAAATGATTCTCCTCTATAATCATAGTATTCATAATTGCATTATAAAACAACTCTAAATTCTGAATAGGGCACTGCTTTACAGATTTGATAACCGCGCGTTCGAAGTCCTTCTCAGTCTTAGAGTTTAGAATTTGCTGAAGATTGTGCAAAGCGATCTCTTCACTGACAGACAAACTTCCAATTGTATCGAAAAACTGAGGTATTAATTTTTGCAACAACTTAATTTCTGAAGTATCATCGAAAGTGCAAGAAGAAGAAACATCAGATGACTTACCGAAACGAAGGGACTTTAATGTATGTTTGTAATCTTCTACGCTATTGCAGTCAGCAAGCTTCTGTAAACATAACTTCATCAAATTTCTTTTTAAGCTACGTAGAATATCAGTGACTAAAGGATTTAGCTTATTTAAATCGTTCTGCACAGAACTGTAAAAATCACAGTCCAAACCTTCAAGTTCTTTTCGTTTTTGAAGAGCGTGTTCATGAGATAGAGCATTACGCAATCCTGTTACTATAGATCTTGTAGCTTTTGTTAAGGAGAGCAATAAAATATCACAGGTATTGTCAGAAAGTTTGGGTGATTCAACGGTATTTTTTAGATTTTCACCGAGAACTTGTAACGCTCTCGAGATAATTAATTGCCCGTCAGTTTTTTTCGAGTCTACAGCTATGGAAACTTCCAGGCAATGTTTAATCACTTCCAAAGAATAAACGTCTCGAACTGCAACATAGTCTTTAAGTAAGTCCTCGAATAAAGGATAAGTTTTTATGATTGCTGAAATATTTTCTTTGCGCGAGAATTGTAGATATTTGTTTACATTATTAATAGCTGTTAAGTTTGCGACTTTTTCTAAATTCAAAGAGAAGTGACCGAGATGTTTTAAGATTGTTGATTGGGTTAACACGCAGTTAGTGAAACGCCAAGAGCTACGTCTATAAGTTTTTTCGAACTCATAAACTTCTTTTCCGATTTCATTCTTTGCATTTTCGTTAGGTTTAAGGAAACTGATGAAAACAATTAAGCAGAATTCCATTTCCTCCCATGGCAATGAATCATAGGTAAATTTTAATAATCGCTTTAACGCAGAAATATTCTGAATTATAAACGATGAAATAAACAGAAATTTGTCATCGGCTTCTTTATCCATATACTCCGTTTTTAACATACCAACGCATTCTACAACTAATTCGATCCTTTGTTTGATGTTTTCCGGTGAATAACTTTTACTAACATTTTTATTTTTATTTCCTTGAAAGAAACAAGATTTCAACAAGAAATATTCGACAAAGTTATTCATCTGTTCCGTGATTCGAATGTTCTTTAGCTTGATTTCATTAAAAGACAATGATAAAATATCTTCTAATTCATTCGGTTTCTTTGTGATATAGTCATCAGGCCACATTGATATTAATAACTCAAGAAGTTCAGTTTTGCTGGATTTTATGGCGTAGTAAAATGCATCATGATTCTGATGGTCCAGCTCACCTGGCTTGATATTTTCTCCTCCAGCCAAGGCTCGAAAAGTAAATAGCCAATGACCGTCGTTGTGGAGCAAATATTCAAGAACATTTAGTCTCTTGTATTTGCAAGCTAAAATAACAACATTTGTTTTCTTCAATGGATTATTGATTTGTGTATAAGCTACTTTCAAATCTTCTTTCCACTCCTCAATATTTAAAGAACGCACCAATTTACCTTTCTTGCGCAAAATACTAATTAAATCTTCTCTAATTCCTCTTTCTATATCAGAAAACAGTTCGATAAAGTTACAAGTAGAACTTACTTTATTGTAGTTTTCAGCCATTCTGTCTTTCATAAGTACGTCCAATTATTATGTTTCATTATAGATCTACCAAGCCCTGAAAATTAATAAAAATTTATATAAATTTAACTATGAAGTAAAAGACAACTAAACAAGGCAAAATTAAGGAAACATAATAATGATAATCTTTCATTTTTAGTACTTGGCATTTTGTAAAAGTAAGAATTACCAGAAAAGTATTAGTTTGATTATGCAAATTTTGTCTCACTGTAAAAAAGAAGCCTTTCAAGAGGTTTGATTGAAACATACAACAGTTACAAAATGTTGCTTACAGAATTGAGGACTGATCAACACAATAATATTATACGTCAAGTTATGAACTGAAAACTTTCATAAGTTAAAAAGTAGTGAGTTACAATTTTAATTGGTTGCATTTTTTTTGTAAAATTTTTCTTTTTTTAAAAGTTATTTTTATTTGTCTGGGTCAACTTTACCCCATCACATCTAATGATGTTTCATTACAGTCAATTTCCTCACAATTAAAGTTATCAAATTCGTATTTTGAAATTATGCAGAACTTAGTTTGAAAAAAGAGCCGATTTCTTTTGAAGCTGGAAATAGTAAGGTGCAGCTAAATATGACAATTAGTTAAATTGCCATGCCCGGCTAAATCGTTTTCTTTCCTATTATTTTTAAATTTAAAATAATGCGCGTATTTTTCAGTGATAGTTTAAACCATGGGTCGATAAACTTTTTTCATCATCGACCCCTATATAATTTTTCGAAATCTCCATCGACCCCCATAAAAGTAATTTTCCGTTAATTAAGGTAAAACTCTATTAGATACTGTGTTTGTACATTTATTTCATGATTTAAACATTTAATAAAGTGATAGTACATTGTGTAACAATAGTTTTACGAAAAATATATTAATGTTGAAATTTAAATACCTTAATATTTATTAAATAATAATAAGTAGAAATAATAAGTAAAGTAACTACAGATTTATTGCTTCTTAACAAATGAGATGAGTGTGCCTGGTGTTTTTTTGTAAGGTTCGCTATATTGGGTTCAAAATTGGACAATTTTAATTTTAAACCCCCTCGTAACTCCACATTTAATTTATTTCTGTACTTAGTTAAGATTGAATTTACGTCACTGAAACCGGCTTCAACCATATAGGAACTTGGAACAGCTAGCATAAAAAGACTAAGCTATTTCATAAAGTTCTCCATATTTTTGTATTATATTTATATTTGTTCAAAATTTACTTATTGTTAAATTTTTAAAAAGCGTCTTTGCTTCAAGATCCGATAATAATTCAGCAAACTCATCTTGCAGGTTGATGTCCACGTTTTTGATGATGTGTTTATTAATTTATGCTCGATAAAGAAACTGATATTAAGTCAATTATAAAATAAAATTCAACCCCCTGGATCAGATCGACCCCCAATTTTGTTAAATAGACCCCTGGGGGTCTATATAGACCACTTTGGCGACCTCTGGTTTAAACCCATTCCCTTTTAAAGATGGTTTACACTATATTTTTAAGCTTATAAATTTACCAGTAATAATTTTTTGACTTAAATTATTAAGTATTTGTTTCTTTCAAATTTAATGAATTTAACACGCATCGAAAGTAGGTTGAAAATGTTTTAATATACGGTTGTAGCCTTTTCTTTAGTTTGATGTGTGAATGTGAAATAGTGTCTCGCAATGTGAAAACGAAAAGTGTTTATTCATGAATTTCTTTACATTTAACGAATATTTAATACAATTGTTAGAAAGAAAAATATTTAAGAGCCATGATGGCTAGCTAAAGACACTGAGCTATTGTTGTGATGAACTGGGGTTCGATCCTCAGCGAGCTTGAAGCAGAGTTGAGCAGAAATGTAATCGATCACACTGTTTGATTACAGTAATCAATTACTTGTAATCATGACTACAAGATAACATATTTGGTTTTCAAAGCTGCAATTATGATCACAACAATCAATTACAGTAATCAATTACTTGTAATCGTGATTACAACTTTTTATAATTTTGATTACAGCTGTAATCATAATTACAATAATTGATTACAGTAATCAATTGCTTGTAATCTTGATTACAATTCACCAAAATTTTGATTACAACTGTAATCGTGAAAGTAATCACAACAAAAACAATTACGGGTAATTATGATTACTAGTAATCAAAATATACTATTACATGTAATCATGATTACAAGTGTAATTACGATTGCATACTGTATATCAATACATTATGTAAGTACGTATGGGGATACATATTTTTATGTACATAGAACGTACATACATGTGATTCCTATAGATACATATACAATGTATTTACAAACGTTGTTTGTACGTACAATATACTTAATTATATAATAATATATATATATTACAATGCGTATATGCTTATTACACATAATTAGGCATATGTAATGCATCTACGCATGTTTGTTAGTTTGTGTGCAAATGCAATATTTAGCATGCTCGTATACACAGACAATATATGTATGAACGTAAGTGAAAATAATGTATATACGTATGCATATATGTATATACGTAATGCATATACGTACAATATGTAAGAATGTTGTTTATAGGTACCCTATGCGTACATAATTGGGTAAATAAAATGCTTGTATTTATTCATGTACGTGTAATGTATGGATGTAAAAATATTGTTAATGTACGTATGTACATACAACGTATACATGTACGTATACATAAATACATGCGTATGTTTAAATATATGTATGCACCTACATTGTGACTACATTATACTTTATAACAGTAAAGTTATTAAAGTTTGTTTTAAAATTTGTTCTGAAATATATAAAACTCAATCTCTTATAGTTTTGGAAATCAAACGATTATCAACGAAAACAAACGATGACAACGAATCCTAAATATTATTTCAACATTTGAAATTACAGTTTTCTTTCTTTTTTTTGCCATCTAAAACTTTCTATGAACTGTGCAATGTTATAAATACATAAATTTGTCGAGTCAAGCATTTTAAGAAAATACCTGAAAATTATTCTTTATTCTAACAATTTTGAATTGATATAGAGCAATTAAAGCTGGCAACTAAATTTAAATATAGTTCGATTCTGTAATTTAACTTGCTTGAGTCGTTATCAGTGGTTTTTGCACTTCACTTACATATATTTTATTTATTGAATTGCATACATATTTAGACATAAATATTGTACATACATTCACTGGACAGACACATAATGTATAATATATCCATGAATACGTACATACAATTTATATACATATGTATATGTGTAGTATATATACGCATGTACAATGAGTGCAGATACGCGTATTGTACATTTGTGGATACATTTAGTCGACATAAATACATATTGCGTAGATTTGGATAACATGTATGTACGCATGCAAAATTTGTATTTAAGATTTTTGTCCAATATATGTAGAATATATGAATGTATTGTACATATATGCATACATATTGTTCATAAATAAATTGTACATACATCCATCTGACATTCATACATGGGACATATATGCATGGGACATATATACATGGTATATGCATGCATGGGACATAACTTAAATTGAACAGTAGTTGAATTTACTTTAATCTCCAATGAGGTTTCAAATTTCCCTGATTTTTCCAGGTAAAAATCTTAAAATTTCCAGGTTAGCGTGTGTTTTTCCTCATAAATATATCATCTTGAAAAAATGGAATTACAGAATGACTAAAAAACCCTTGGATATCTGTAGTGTGTGTGCTTAATATATTTTCATTAAGAAAAAGAAAATCATTCAGGTGATTATATATCAACACATTTTTATATTTACAGTGGCTCCCAAAAGTGTTCGTTCACTTTATAACTTTTATTAAAATAGGGCATTATTTATCAATTAAAATGAATATTTCAGAACGAGTATACATTTATTTACTGACTCATAAAAGTTATTCTTGTGAAAAGAAACTCTACTAAATGTTAATTTAACAAAAATTAGAATATTTACTGGGGATATTTCCGTATCTAGATCTGTTGCGCCAACTACAATCGCCAAGGTGCCAAATAGTTTTTAAACTTGCAATTTTCATATACCCGGGGGTGGCTACGAGTAATACATTTTGAGTTGGTCCCATTCTGTGATGATTTTCGCGGGACTCTGCCTGGAAATTGCCTAGACTTGGCGATTATTCTGCCACAGATCAGGATACGGAAATCTCCCCTATTTACTGATAGACGAAGATTTTTTTTTTTTTTTTTAAGTGTAAGATGTTTTTTGTGAGACTAAGTTTTTGTTACTTTTTCATTCTAGATTTCTTAAAAGTAAACTTTTGCTTTGTTTTTCTTTAAAAATATTCAGATTTGCTAAGATCATAATATATTTTTTTAACATTAAATATCCATACCGAAATATTTGTTTTAATTAATGGATAGTCTTATTTCATTGAAAATCATAAGTGTAAGAACACTTTAATGAGTCACTGAATTTACATTTCAATATAAAGTCATTTTATATTGTATTTTATCTAAACAGTGCTCTTTATAAAATTCAGTGATCATATTTTCTTTAAACCAATATCTCAAGTTAAATGTTTAAATAATGTTGTTTTGAATTAGCATTATTATTTTAAGAGATTCAGCATACAAAAATGAATGTCTAAAATGCAGAATTTTCTAATTTCTAATTTCTACTCTCAAGAAAAAAATAGATACAATTATTGTAATTTTATTCCTTTTTTTTCTTATTTGAAATTAAAATATTTAAAGAATTCCATTTTCAACACATGGTATTTTGAGTTAGTAATTTTTTTTATTACAACTAGAAACTTGTACTCGTACAGTGTAGAAAAAAAAAAGTTTCGTTTTCGTTCTTCCTAATAAACACATATGAATAAAATTATTTTATATTTTATGTTTACATATCATTTAACATGTTTCCTATACATTCCTTAGTCTTTGTCTGCTTTTTAGTGTAAAAGGAGAAACAGTTTAAAAGAGAAACAGTTTTGGAAATATTATCTCTGGAATGCAATTATTTATGACCGTTCGATATTGTGATTACTATACAATTCGAATTTTGAATAAAAAATCAAATATTTACCAACAAAACAGTAAAATTAAATCTTAACATAAAGTTGGTTTTTTAAAAAAAAAAAACTTTTTTTTTTAAATTTAAAATATGTTACAAAAGGTTAGCATGAAATCGAGAAAATTAGCATTAATTATAACGATTTGTCGACAAGCATTGCTGTTAGCAATTGTAAAATGTGTGATTGGTTGACTGTGCTGAGAAAAAATAATTCACAGATTTTATCGGATAGGAGTACAAAAGTTTTCAGAAAAAGAGTACAACACAAAGAACAACAAAAGAGCCACCCTATTGAACATGCATGCATGGGCCATTCATGCATTGTACTTAGATGCATAAGATATAAATATATTGTTGATATGTGCATGGGGCATACATTATGCAAACAATGTATGTATGCTCGTACAAACAGCAAGTACTTATAAATATATGCGTACATAAACATGGAAATACATTACATACACAAGTTTGCATAAAATGCATACATTCATCGTGTACAAATGTACATGTCTACATTGTTTGCCCATACATAATTATTAGATATATACTTACATACATATATTTTATACATATAATATAAGTGTATGTAACTAAAATGTCTCTACATATGCAGATAAATACATATGTACGCACATTTTAGTTATTTTCATTCCTACATACGTTGTATGTAAATACGTACAAAATATATCATTATACGATACATTATACTATCTACTGTAAAATATAATCATATATTGTTATACAATAGTCTTGTAAACGCATATTTTGATTAATTGTAATCATAATTTAATGTAATAAAGATTATTTGTAACCACGATTACGTGTAATAGTATATTTTGATTATATTGTAATCACGATTACAGTTGAAATCAAAATTTTTAATCATGATCATAAGTAATTGATTACTGTAATCGAAAAATGTAATCAATTTCATTTTTGCCTAACTCTGATTGTAGTAAAAAATTATGATTACTGGTAATCGCAATTATCTGTAATCGTGATTACAAGTAATTGATTATATGGCAGTAATTATTTGCAATCAATTATAGTTGCAATCGATTACTGTAATCGACGCCCAGCTCTGGCTTGAAGTCCACTCAGCTTTAGATCAATGGCCCAGCGACAGAGTTTTTTCGAGCTATCTGCGATAAAACTCTCTAGTACTAATATCTTTCTGCGTGATACTTTTAATGATAACAAACATAAATATTACTGATTTAAAACAACAAAAGTGCAGTGTTTACAAAAAGAAAAAAAAAACTATATAATTTTTTTTTAAATTGAACATGTCATAATTTTTTATTCTAATATTATGGGTGATATTCTCGCGTTTTGTTGGGGGGGGGGGTGCGCAAATTATTTTCTTCTCTGCATTTTGTAAATAATCATCACAATAAAAAAATAATTAATGATCATAATAAAGATAGAGATCATCAATAAATAAAATCAAAGATAAAGATCATCAAGAAGTAAAACCCGTAGTAGCAATTGCCGAAATAATGACCGACGACGATATCGTGCGAATCGTGCAATCGAATCGGACTCCTTGAATCGTGTTTCGTTTCGAGATTAGGTTGTTGCAATAAATAATATCGCATAAAAAATAACAGATTAAAAAACTATGGAGAAATCAATAGCAATAACTGCCAAAAATTCAATAGAATTATTGCCTTAAAAAGTAAATACCTAAATACACGTTTCGAATTTTCTATATTGTTTGAAATATATCGGTTTTTTTAAAATCCCCGTGAAAATCAATATCAATATCGAAAATGCAATCGAGACATGGCATCGACCGTTAAAAGCAACTGAATTGAAAATCGATCGCTTAGCAAACCTCTATACGGGTTTTTTTTTTAAAAAAAATTGCAAGTTTAAAGCCCATTTGGCGCTTTAGTGTTGGTAGTTGGCGCAAATCACAATACGGGAATATCCCCGGATTTTGTAGACGTGTTTAAATAGCGCCTTATGTTAATGCAGAACACTGTTCTATGTTTCTAAGAGAAATTGATACTCTTATGTTTTTAAAAAACAATTCTTTTCATAGATTATAAATTTCTAAATAAAATCTTATTTTCTGCCAAAAAATAAGTGGGGACAAAAACATAAGCAATATAATAGTTATAAAACAAATGTTTTGAAAGTACAATAATTTAGTGTTTTCAGAAAGCAAATAATTTAATATCAGGAGTAGGACTGGGCTATAAATCGATATATCGCGACATATCGATTTAACGCCTGTATCGGCAGGCCGATACAGCGACTTTCGTTCCAGGCGATGCATCAGAAATCTGATTTAAGCCGTCGAGTAACGAAGACGAACGATATTGCGATACAAGACACGCAAGGATGCCAACTCGCGCTGGGGAAGACGATGTTACGTATCGTTATATTGAAACGGCCTTGATTGATGAGCGGTAGAATCAGAATCAGTTTTGAGAACATATAACGTGATCTCGCATGTTCGTTTCTGCACCTCTTAGTTTTTTTTTCCTCTCGTTGCGACTTGATATCGTTTCTTGCAGATTATTTTCAGTGGGACTGACTTTGTGATCGCTTGTTTCTTAATTAATTAGGTAAATTTTTTTTTTAAACAAAACTTTCTTTTTTATATTTAAATGTGAAGATTAATTTTGATAATATATGTTTAAGTATTATTTTACATTATTGAATTTATTACAAACGGAAATCTAATTTAAGGTGGACATAAAGAATTAAATTAAAAAGTACTTAAATTTGTTAGACTATTTTTTACTTTATTTTAGTTTATTAAAAACTTTTTGGATAAAATAATAATTTAATGGGTTTTTATTACTGATTTTAAATTTATAAATCTTTAGTTGTTTTCATTTGTATAAATAAAATTATAACAAAACTTATTTTTCCTCTTTTGGATTTGGACGTAAGTCAATCAACTTTGTTTATTCAAAAAAATTAGTACTGTTTGCGATTGCGACTTCTTTTTTTAAAATCATTTAGCACTTCGTTTTATTCAAGAGTATAATCGTATTTTTTAATTTTCTTTCAATATTGTCAGTTGAATATATTATCGAATATCATAATTCCTTTGCTTTTATTTTTAAGAAATTAAATCTTACTCTGTTTTATCGTTCAGAATTTGGTAATTATTCAATTTAACTTTATTATTTATGTTAAATAATAATGATAAAAAAATAGTGTTTTAAAAGTGTTTTTTATGTTTAATTTATTTAGCACTTTGTTTTAAACATGCAAATAATTTTTAACCAACTTATCTATATATATATTTCTCTTACACGGCGATAAAAAAAAGCCTCATTACAACTCCGCGAATGGCAACGCTAGAAAATAGGCCAATGATTGCCGCTAAAAATGTCACATGCCAAATCTAGCTAAGATGGCTCAACATATAGCGCTTTTAAAAACGGAAACTGAAATAACCAGGGACAGCATAAGCTAGGCAGAAGTCTTTGTCGATAGATCTCTATTTTAGTTTTTTGTCGAAAGCGTTTTTTTTTCACGAATTTATGTATTACGAATTTATTTGACAATTTTTGATTTATATCACGAATTTATTTGTTTTACTAGAATTCATTTGCTTATGCAGGTTTTTCCATTGCAATTCACTTATTTCAATTTTTAATAGACTTAATTATAGCCGAAATTTTAACCTTTTTAAAGAGATATCAGTTTTAGAAATTTTATCTTAAGATTTTATACTATAGCACATTTCTAATAGATTTAAAGAATTACATGTCATTTATTTGAATTCAAATTTATTTTAAGGACTCAGTATTTACTAAAAAGATGTAATTTTTTTTAGAAAAAAAATTTGTTATATGGATTTGAATGATTGTTTTGAATTCTTAGAATTTTGTGCATTTGCAATGCACCTAAGTTAGTAGTGAGAAAAGCGAGCTTGGTTTGCGGAGCAAACCATATAACATTGCGTAGCAATTTTCGGGGGTTGGCGAGAATTAGCGAGCAGGGGGCACAGCCCACTAGTTTTTTAAATTTTCTTTCTATATTGTTAGGTAAATATATTGATAAATTTCAATTTTATTTATTATTTATCTTTAAACTAAGAAATCTATCGTTATTTGCGCAATCATTTTTAGAAAATATAACATTAATATCTTTCTTAAGCAAAACATGTACATCAAATTCATAAATTGATTTAAATCAATCTGAGTATAAAGTTTTGATAGAAATTTGACTTACTGCGCCTTACAAGTAAATGAATTTCAAAAATACTATAACGCGATGCAAAACTGACGATGCATCACGATATAAAATTTCTTATATCGTCCAGTCCTAATCAGGAGCAATATCTTAGACAAAAGTAATTTTTTTTACATAAAACATACACAATATTTACAAAATGTCTATATAAGGTTTATATTTTTTTGAAACGTAAATAAAATTTGTTAATTAATTATAAGGTATCAGACTGGGTAAGGCAAAAATTTTTGTTTGAAAATAACTTAAATTAAAATTTACCTTTTTTTTGGTAAGCAGGAGTCTTAAAATTATAAATCTAGAGTAAACTTTAAAAATTCATAAATTATTTTTTCAAAATTGAGGCAAGTTTGGGCACAAAATCTATAAGTTTTTTTTATCTCAAGCCAACAGGTCTACAACAAATTATAATGCATGAATATCAAAATGATTTTTTTACTAGATCAATAATATGCGTCGTGAAATAATATTTAAAAAAAAATTCAAATATGCCATGAAATACAACTAAATATATTGTTCAGTACTGTGTTTTTCTTTTTTGATAATAAAATGATTATTTGCGTCGTGAAATAATATTTAAAAAAAAAATTCAAATGTGCAATGAAATACAACTAAATATATTGTTCAGTACTGTTTCTTTTTCTTTTTTGATAATAAAATGATTACTTGCGTCGTGAAATAATATTTAAAAAAAAATTCAAATGTGCAATGAAATACAACTAAATATATTGTTCAGTACTGTTTCTTTTTTGATAATAAAATGATTACTTGCGTCGTGAAATAATATTTAAAAAAAAATTCAAATGTGCAATGAAATACAACTAAATATATTGTTCAGTACTGTTTCTTTTTCTTTTTTGATAATAAAATGATTACTTACGTCGTGAAATAATATTTAAAAAAAAATTCAAATGTGCAATGAAATACAACTAAATATATTGTTCAGTACTGTTTCTTTTTCTTTTTTGATAATAAAATGATTACTTGCGTCGTGAAATAATATTTAAAAAAAAATTCAAATATACAATGAAATACAACTAAATATATTGTTCAATACTGTTTTTTCTATTTTCAAAAATTACTTAACATTCTTACTGTTGTTATTGTCATCGGCCATTGAGACAGAAGGGAGTGCGATTGCTCTTGTTTTCCAGTGGCGCCATCTCTGGCCAAGAAATCAACTTTTGCCACACCCATACGTCACACCCGTTAATAGGGCGGGCCCATTAATTCTTTCACAGATTGTAATTTTGACCGAACCAGGTTATCCCGGCCAAAAACACTCTTACTTTAAGCATGATACAAAAAATTAATCCACACATAAATCTTAGCTTTTAGTTCAAAACATAACTATCTTTATACAACATCCACACACAAAGTTTCGCAGGAATTTCATATTAAACTTTTCTTTTGTAATATGCGTAAAGATATTTTGTCATAATCAACGTTTTTCTGAATATGCATTTTAAGTATGTAATTGACATTCCGTTGCGTTTGTCAGCAAGCGAAAAACTGCAACTTTGATTCTTAAGATAGGTGAGCATAAGTTCTAATGAACAAAAGTTCAAATATAGGCAATGAAAAAAAAATCGAAATTTTCGTCGAAATTGCTGCTTGTCACCCAGTCGAATATCTTAAACTATATTACTGCGACTTTATTAGATTATTGCAATTTAGTAAGTGCTGGGCTGCTGGGTATCTGCTACATTTTAGATTTTCAATTTCATGACTTTTCATGATTTTCCATGACTAATTCCAAGAATTTTTCATGATTTAATGAAGTTACTATTTTCTCCGACAAAAACACAATAATAAATTAAAAAAATCATTATAATAACATTAATTGAAATAATAGGCAAAACCAAAACTGATATGCATCTTCATATTTATAGATATTAAATTTAAAAAACAGAGTAAAGAAAGAGAACAATAGAAACAATAAAATAGCTGGAAAAAATACAAAAGCAAATAATTTTTTTTCTTTTTTTCTACAGAATTTTATTCTAAAGATACTTTTCTTGTTAATCAGAAAGAAAAGAAATACTCCTGATTCTTCTGTTTTCATTTCGGAATAAAAAAAAATTGCCAATGACTGGTTTGCTTCAGCTAGAATTTTAAATTAATGAAATAATAAAAAAATAAATAATAAAAATTCTTAAATCACAGAAGTTTAAAAGATAATTCGCTCTAGAAATTATGTATTTTCTTTAATTTTTTGAAAGAACACCATTATTTTTAAAGAACCTGATAAATACATTTTATATTTTAATAAAATAAAACTGTGAGTGATGATTTTGCTATCAATTCGGAACAAGATAAATTGAGGGGGGATTCCATTTAAAAAAATTAGATTTTTCGGCAATCTAAATCCATGACTTTCCATGATTTTTTAAAAAAAATAGTTAAAATCATGACAAATTTTGTTCAATACTGAAATTCAAAACTTTCCATGATTTTTCGACTTTCCGGGGGCGCGGATACCCAGTAAGTGGCTTTTTAAATATAAATTGTATATCTGGCATATCAATAATTTCATAATATACTACACTTGATAATATAGTAAATGGGCTATAGATATTATAAAGAACTGTAAACTAAATACGAATAACAAGCAGCGAATAATTAGACACTCTAGTCTATAATACTTCAACATTTCAAGTTATATAACTATAGAGCTATTTTATAGCAAAATCTTAGTAAGTTAATTTCTGTCATATAAAAAAAGTGATTGAAAAAAATTACATGATAATAATGAACGAACTAAATTACTTTCCATGTTTAGTTTACAAATAAGATACTCACATAAACGACATCTGATCCTTTAAATTCCAAGATTAGAGACAATTAAAGAATCTACTATTTAACAATTTTGATATCTGAAAAGAAATTTGATATCTGGTCTTCCTTTATTAAGAAAAATTTCACCAAGCAAACTTCAGGAATCGTCGAGAATGGATAGTAAAGCGTCTACAAAGTCTGAGTGGGGGAATTTCCCCGGTATTTGTGTGTATCAAGGTCAAGTGATTAATTGAATAAAATATTGTTTAAAAAAAACGAAACCAAAACGGAAATTACATATTTTTTCTTCTTAAGTCTTCATAGCACAATGAATGCTTTATCCCTTTTGAGGATAAAATTTTGTTTTCGTTTGCTCTGTCATAAACATTAAATAAGCATAATATTAGAAATTTCATTTAAAAAGAAAAGCCAGCTCCTAATTTTTAAAAGTAAATGAAAATTCAAAACAACAGCATTTATTGAACTACAATTTTTGAGCTTCCAATAATTATACGCAAACAAAAATTTACAGAAAACATTTTTCTTTATTTAGCTACGAAATTATACATTAATTTGACAATAAACGATTATTATTTTCATTTTAAGCAAGTTTTGTTTAGGTTTTTATTAGAAATTGACGTTATTGATTTTAATTTGGGGTAAAAGCGAAATACTTTTTTTTTCAATTCCAGAACGAACAGAATTTGAATTTTGTAGCATAAAATTGTGATTTTTATATTTATAATATTTTCTTTTAAATTTGTTTATTTATTTTAATTCATTTATTGTATTAAAGGCATAAATTATTTAATTACAAATTTAATATGATCTTCAAGCATATATTTTTTAAATTTTTTTTTTTTATTCTACTAGTATGTAACTATCTGTGCATTAAATTTTGAACTTGAATTATAATTTTTTTTATTTATGTGTCGTTTATACTTATGTTCAAACTGTAAAATTTTAACTAGGTATTCAAAACTGCAAATTTTAGATTAATAAAAGTAGCCACTAGTACTGGCTTTATTGTCTCTGGGTGGTCAAGGCAATTTCGTTTTTTCTTCTTTTTTTTTTGTAGAAAATTATGAAATTTAGAATTTTTTTTTTTTAGTTTGTTATTTCAAACTTCGTTTTGAAAGATGCAGAAAGCATCGTTTGAAAATTAAGAAAATTAATTTCGGAATTAATCTATGAAATAATTGCTTCAGTTGCTAGAATTTTTTTTTTTTTTTTTCAAATAATGAAGTAGGATTTGCAGGTTGATTTTATAAAATGGAATTTTTTTTAAACAAAATATTTATCTAAATAAAATCTTAAAATTTAATACGCCCAAACTCGTTATACAAATTGTTAAATTAGAACAATCGCTCATGGGCTGCAATAGCGGCACAACTAAAAAAACATGCGTTTTAGACAAAGGTCAGATGCAAATATGAAAATACACATTCTTTCAGCAGCAATACTTGCACAACTCATAATTCAACTTGAAGGTAATCTTCGTATAAGCAAAGGGAAGCATTTCTTATGCATTTTGCTTAGCAATGAAAACTTTAAACTAACTTATCTCAAAACTTGATTTTTTGAGTTGTGCCGCTATTGGGTATAATATGAAAAAAGCACAACTACTTCCACTTACTAGAAATAACATTTACCTATTAGTTTAATTAAGAAACTGAGTTTTAAATATGTTTACTAAATTCATAAACTTCGGTTAAACAACAATATAAAGTATTTCCAAAGGAACTAGACTAATACAATTCCAACCTGGCGAGTAGCGACCTATAAACAAGACATGCTTTGATGCTTTTACTTGTTGCTAGAAATCAGGTTCGCAGAAAATGCTGTTTACTAGTTAAATTTGTCCCGCAGTGGACTGATCGTTAAGACACGGTTCCCAGCAGATCACCGAAGTCAAGCATCACTGGCTACGGTCAGAGTGCGGGTGGATGACCACTTGGATCAGTCTGCGTAGGGACCGAGGGTGTGCGGTATTGGTCCTCGTTAAACTGTGCTACCGTAAAGTGCTCGACTTCGCGCGCAGGTCGTCGAGCTACCGAAGCAGGGGTGCCATCCTCTCCGCAGAGGATCAAAATTGTGATGGCATGTCTTCGGATCATCCTCCGGGATGTTTCCCAGACCGTCGCCAATAGCCCATTGTGCAGCTCTAGTGCGACGTAAATTAACAACAACAACAACTAGTTAAATTTAGTAGGAATAACACGATCTGTGACGTAGGCTATAGTATACCCAATTGCAGCCCATGAGCGATCTAATCTCAAACATCAGCACAGTTTTTCTAACATAAGTCTCAATTGATAAATTTTTTTCAGGGTTGCTTTGATATTGACTAGATATATAATACGAGCCACGATGGTTCAGGGGATAGAGTGTTCGCCTTCCAATGAGGCAAACCGGGTTCGAATCCCAATCGATATGAATTCCACATTCGGCTTGCACCGACCACAGTGCTGACGTGAAATATCCTCAGAGGTAGACGGATCATGGGTTAGAGTCCCCTTGCCGTCAAGCTAACCGTGGGAGGTTCTCGTGGTCTTCCTCTCCATTTAACGCAAATGCGGCTTAGCTCTATCAAAAAAGTCCTCCACGAAGGCAAATTTCACCCAATACTTGATCTAGGAGTTTCCTTGTCTTCTGGATTGGATTCAAAATTACAAGGCTACGGAGTTGAACATTAGTAGTCGTAAACCCATAAAATTTGGTCGGCTGTTCAACGACGGTTATAAAATAAAATAGATATATAATGCGGGCCGGATAGCCTGGTTGGTAGGGCACTGGGACCATGTTCAAGAGTTTGTGGATTTGATTCCCTGACGGCCGAAGACTCCCCGTGTAGTATATGGTGTCTGATGCACGTTAAATCTGTCGAGATGCAAAGCCTCCATGTTCCCATAACAAATCAATACCTCTGGGGGTACTGATCCCGGAGTTTCCTTGTCTTCTGGATTGGGTTCAAAATTACAAGGCATCAGATTTGAACATTGGTAGCCGTAAACTCAAATTCGGGTCGGCTGTTCAACGACGGTTACTAAATGAAAAGTCACTTGAGCGATATTTCCTAATTCGCTCAAGTGACTAACAGGCTAACAGTGGGAGGTTCTCGTGGTCTTCCTCTCCATGTAAAGCAAATGCGGGTTAGTTCCATCAAAAAGTCCTCCACGAAGGCAAATTTCTTCCCATACTTGATCCAGGAGTTCCCTTGTGTTCTGGAATGGGTTCAAAATTACAAGGCTACGGAGTTGAACATTAATAGTCGTAAACCCAAAATTGGGTCGGTTGTTCAACGACGGATATATATGGATATATAATACATATCACTAAGTGTTGATTGTTTAAAAGTTCAGGAGCGAACTCATATACCCGTAACTGAATTCGCTTTTTATTTCATAACTCTCGAGGTACCTCGATCTTTCGTTCATTCCTTAGTGCCAGACTTAATTTATAGTACTATTTGTAGCCAGAATGTCTATTCAGGGAAGGGAGGCCCCACTGTAAATGGGTTTGGAACTAGATGTTTTTTAACTCATAACTTACTGGTTTAGATTTGTTTATAGATTAGATAGATATCTATTTTTTTAAAATATTAGAATAAATGAATACACTTATTATTGTATATACAGGGTATCTGCTACATTTTAGATTTTCAAATTCATGACTTTTCATGATTTTCCATGACTAATTCCAAGAATTTTTCATGACTTAATGAAGTTGCTATTTTCTCCGACAAAAACGCAACAATGCATTTAAAAAAGCATTATAATAACATAATAAAAGGCATAACCAAAACTATACTCTGCATCTTCATATTTATAGATTTTAAATTTAAAAAACAGAGTAAAGAAAGAATTGAAACAATAAAATAGCTAGAAAAAAAATGCAAAAGCAAATAATTTTTTTTCTGTAGAATTATATTCTAAAGATACTTTTCTTGTTCATCTGAAAGGAAAGAAATACTCCTAATTTTTCTGTTCTCATTTAGGAATTAAAAAAAAATTTGCAATGACTGGTTTGCTTCAACTAGAATTTTAAATTGATAAAATTAAATAAAATAAATAATAAGAATTTTTAAATGACAGAAGAGTTTAAAAGATAATTCGATCTAGAAATTATGTTTTTTCTTTCATTTTTTGAAAGAACACCATAATTTTTAAAGAACATGATAAAATCATTTTATATTCTAATAAAATATGCCTGAGTGGTGATTTTGTTAGGAATTCAGATGTTTGGAACAGGATGAAATTGGGGGGGGGGATTCCATTTTAAAAATTAGATTTTTCGGAGACCAGTGGTGCAAGTGGCAAAACATGGTTTTGGAGCATCTTTCGAGCAACACAAAAGAAATTTTGGAGCAGCGAAACTAAGATTTGGAGCATATTTAATAAAAAGAATTAAAACAAGAGTTTTCAATTTTGTTCATTAATGGCATATCTTATTTTTTTCACTTTTTAAAGGTCCCTGCATAAACAAATTAAGTTTCTTTTTGGTAGCTTCCAATTCTGTTAAATATTCTGCTATGCTCGACTTAGCCTCAGATAAGAGGATCTGTCCGCTTTCTATAATCAACATGTCTTTATTATTTAACCCATCTTTAATATTTTCTTTATCAGTGGCTAAGAGATCTTGAGAAGCCTTCAATTTTTTTAGCAAATCAATTTCAGCAACTTTCAATCTGCTTTCCTTAGTTTCAGTGTTTTCACATTCTTTTTTCACAACCTCTAATCAAGCAGAATAATTTTTAAATGCTGCACGAGTTCCTTTAATCATATCTTTGTCAACTTTAAGGTTATTTAAATCCCCAGTGACACAACTTGTCTCAAATCATTAACACTTGCATTGCAAATTTAAACTTGCCCTATTGTCAAGTAGCTTTTTATTCACACATATGAACAAACCTAAAACCTCTCTAGTACTAAAACCTCTTTCAACATCGGCATTCCCATGTGGTATGCACAAAAGAGCTTTAAAAAGCTTTGTTATAAGAGAATATTTGATATTTCCCAAATTATATTTCTTCACAAAATAGTTTTTCCAAAACACATCAATTGGTGCATATTCATTTGAGTCACAAGAATAACCTTCTGGTTCTACACGTAACAGTAACAAACATGCCTCTTCAGGTTTTATAATGAATGGGGTTACTGTTGCCAGATATCTTATTACCTTAATAGAATTCCATTCTCATCACAGGATGCAACAATTTAAGATGGTATAGTAACCTACTTTCAAGAGGCAATGCTTTTAATAACTTTTTTGCACGTGCCATAGACCTGGCACCTAAATACATAGAATTTCTTACTGAAGAAGATAATGATGTCATCGTATTTGTGGTATCTAGTCCAACATCTATTAAATTTGAATTTTGCCAAATTTCTGCGTTTTCTACATCCAAAGATTTTAAGTCCTTTCCTGTCAAACTAAGAAAAGCAGAACTCTTTTAAAAAACGCCCTAACAATGCTTAAACTAGAGACACCATTTTATAATACATACAACAAGTGAATCAATGGTGTCTCAGTTTGGAAAAAACCTAAACATTTATTTAATATAGGTGAAATATTACTTAAAAAAGAGCTTTTGGCAAAAGCAATTTTAAATAAATTCAATATTGAGTGGCTCATACTATTTTTTAAATTAATAATTACTTTATTTAATTCTGTAAAAGGTAATTTAAAACTCTAATTAATTTAACTATTATTTAACGTTATTGAGTATATTTTTCTTAAAATTTCAAAAAATGTTATTTGTAATAGTATCATCAATAAAACATTAACAAGATTAATATTGATCATACGGAATTTATAAAAATATGTAAAGAATTAAGCAAACTTTAATAAATTTATATTACAAATGTAAATTAGTGAATGACCCCTAATTTTTTTAAAATTAAAATTGGTTACCCAGTACAGTATTTCATTAATGAAATGATTAAAAAAAATAATTTTTAAATGCAAATTCAATGAGTATTGAAGCTATAATAAAATGCAATAAGTATAAAAAAAATATTAGTAAAAAAAAGTAATAAATGTTTAAAAGCAATATGCAATTAGTGGATGGTCCCTCAGAAAAAAATTTACACTTAAGAAACTCAATTAATTTTTATCTTTATTAAATTAAATGAATAAAAGGGAGATGGAAATTTTGAGGTTACGAAGCTTTTTGATTCTTGACTGCTCTGAGGATCAACATCAAAATATGTACTTAGTGAATGGTCCCCAAGTTAATTCAGGGTTGCCACTCAAATCTGGAAAAAAAATTCCCTGTGTTTTCCCTGTACATGTTATACGCAATATATTAAGAGGAAACAACAATTACTGTGCTCTTGTGTGAGCTATATTGGACTAACTATATTTATTAGTTTCAATTGCTGGAAAAACAGCTGAACATACTTAAATAATACTATAGTAAATGAAATAGTTTAGAACAGCTGAAATATCATGGTTAAATATCCCATAGATTACGCTTTGAGTGGTCACCATTTTTTAAAAGACCAAAATAAAAAAACAAAATTCCCTGTATTTTCCCAGTTTGTAAAGAAAAATTCAAAATTCCCTGCATTTTCCCTGTTATTTTAGGTGATTTTTAAATTCCCTGTATTTTCCAGGTTTTCCCTGTTCTCCCTGTGGAGTGGCAACCCTGTAATTCCAAGATCATGAGTACTATTCTATAAATAGAATAGAGCAAGAAGGCCATAAGCTTGTCATTGACGAAGACGATGGCACTTCAATAACAATGAAATTAAACAAGAGAAATAAAATTTTCGTTTGCTATTAATGTTTAGTCGGTCCCCGAAAATTCCTGGGAAGTTTCGGTTCCATTTCAAAGAGTGGAAAATGAAACCTGAAATTGAGAATATCTTGTAAAATGAAGCAGAGTTGCACATGAGAGTGCAAGAATCCTTCCCACTGAATCCAGAGCAACCCATCACATAGCAGTAGCTTGGTTGCCGCAAAATTGTGACTTGGCGATACCCAGGGAAAAATATCCCTTTTGGCTCAGATCGGGGCAATTTAAGCCTACTACTTCAATTTGGAGCATATAGGCCCAGGTTTCCACAATTGGCGCAGTACTTGCAACACTGGAATACCAAAATCCATGACTTTCCATGATTTTTTTCAAAAAAACAGCAAAAATCATGACTTTTCATGACAAATTTTGTTCAATACTGAAATTCATGACTTTCCTTGATTTTTCATGACTTTCCAGGTGCGCGGATACCCTGTATATAAGTAAAGTATTCCTGCAATAGTTCGTTGTAGGCCAGGTGGGTTATGGATGTCAAAGCTTCAAAATTTCGTGACCAACGCCATGTTTATGGTAATGCAATCAGCAATGCGCACAGTTCCAGTTTTTGATGCGATCAACATAAAATTAATAACAAATAAAAAAGTTTTTACCTGTAAAATATTTTTTTATCCCTTATATAAAGGTATTTACCAGAAATCTTTATTATTTTATGTCCTGACTATGTTATTGATTTTGATTAGTATTCAAAGTTCAAGGCTTAACATTAAAAGTGGTGTTTCTTTATTATAAAAAATTCAATATTCCCTTATATGCAACATTCTACGACAAACAAACTTAAATCCGCATCTAAACTTATTAAACTATATATATGTTAGATTTACTTACATTATAAGATTTGTGTAAAACTCTATCCTGTCTTCATATAACAATAAAATAGTGAAGATTATAAATATTTTGGAATTAACTTTGCGCAATATAACTAAATAGTATTTCTTGAAAAACATATTTAGCGAGCTTTTATAGAAAATATAAATGTTGTTATTGTCGTCGGTCATTAAGGCAGAGAGGGGGGTGCGATTGCTCTTGTTTTCCAGTGGCGCCATCTATAGCCAAAAATTCAACTTCTGCCTCACCCATACGTCAGACCCGTTTATAGGGTGATCATTTGTCCAAAGATTGTAATTTTGACCTGAACCAGAGAACAATCAATCTTCGATTCATTACTCCCAGAGGTATTGATTTGTTATGAGGACATGGAGGACTTTGTGACCAGATAGATTTAACGTGAACCAGTAACCATTTACTACACAGGGATTCTTAGGCCGGTTGGAATCGAACCCATGCGCTCACAAACTTAATTCCAGGCCCTGCCAACCAGGCTATCCCAGCCAGTAAATATAAATTAAAATGAAATTTAAAAAAAAAAAAATTGTAGGCGAAGCTGCCATGGTTATTGAGCTAAAGGTTTAATTTTTATCTTAAGAGAATCGAGAACTAAACCTGTAGAACTGGATCTGTGTCAATGCAATATAACATTGCGATCTTTCTTTTGAATATTTGTAATTTATATTAAGGTGACCAGTTTTTTAAATCAAGATTTGAGAATAGTGGTGCGTTCGTGGGAAATATCACAATATTATACTCATATATTAATGGAAAATATTAATTTACGTGTGTAAAAATATTTATTACTTTTTAAAAATTAATAACTAATTTCATATGCATCAGTTTATTTGTCTAATTTAATTTCATTATCAAGCAGTTTTGATATATCATATGATATTCTGCATCTGTTTGACGTATGTAAAACGAAGGAATACATGATTATTAGCTTATTTTTTGCTGAAATTATTTGCAGCAAAAAATTATTTTTAACACTAATCATATGGGGAAAAAAACAGAAAAAAAATAAATGAAATAAAAATAACTTGTTTTTTCAGATGAAATATTTTCTAGTTCTCACAAATCTCACTTTAGAGTTGCTAGCTACTCTACACTAACTATTGGTGGCTAAGGGAACAACTATGTCAGGTTAGTATTGTTAGTTACCAATTGATGGAAGGGCTATGCTGTTCATCCCAAGTTACAACACTCTCCCTTAATAACTATTCTTCAAAAATCAAACATAATAAAACTAAGGAGTAAATATTGAAATAAATTTATTAAAACTATTGTGACATTACATACATGATGATGAAATTATTCTACATTTTATCAAGTGGAGTTATGCCCATCAGTTCGAAACTTTTATGAAGAACTAAATATGATGCATGGAATAGTAGCAACCTAGCCTACAAGTGCAAGAAAAAGGAAAAATTTAAAAAAAATATTTGAATATGAATACTAAAAAGTAAAGATTTACAAAATTATTATAAAAATAATTTCGTCATAACGAGAAATAATTTTATAGTTATGCAAGTTTAAAATCATATGATAAATTTTTTTTCATTCTCTTTCAGCACTCTATAATTATTGAATATTCTAATTTTATCACGTTAATTAATTTCTATTATTTTAAATACTAACTGTTTTCTTTGTTTTCTAACATTAGTATATAGGAACCTAATATGAGTTGATAACACCCGTATTCACCACGCCGAGTTAAATTCAAGAGTAACTCGGGGATCGGAATATCCACGGTTCCGAGTTACTCTCTGATTAACCCTCGCTTTTTATTCTCCAAGCATTTTCAACAGAGGATTTCACAACTCGAGTTTAACTCTTGCAGGAGATATAACGAGGCCTTTGATTGGGCAAGGTAAAACCATGTGACTTTGTATATAATATAAACACGTGCATAAACAAATTAGCGTGAGTATCGCTAATTTAAGTGGAGAGGTTTTAAGAAACGATATCTTTCAAAAAAGTCTATTTCATCTAACTCTTCTTAGGTCATTATTTCTGATAGTTGGGACATATCTTTCCCTTCTTTCAACAGTTTCAAGAAATTCAAGAACTTCAAGCTCAAACGCTGCGGTAGAATCCTCCATCTTTTTTGTTTACAAGCTCCTCGTCAATAGGTTACCCTCCGATAACACGGCAAAAACGTAGGGTTACCCGGAGAGTCAGAACTGTTGATGAAATCTGCGAGTTTGGCGAAATTTCGGCTGGAGAATAACGTTTCGCACTAAACTCGTGATTTTACTCTTACTCATAGATTACCTGGAGGTAATCTGTGTTGGTGAATATGGACGTAAGAGATTCTCACATCTTAAGGCTGCTTTTCTGTATAATATATTAAATAAACTTCAAATCAAGGACACAAATTTTTTGTGTTTTCTGCTTTGGCAAATACAGTGGCTGAGTGGTAGCACCGCGCTCTCCTGTGCCACAGGTCCTGGGTTCGATCCTCGGGCCGGGTAAGGTTGACTCAGCCTTTCATCCCTTCAGTGGGTTCATAAATGAGTACCAAATATGCTTGGGAACTAAACACTGAGGGTTCCGCGTTTGACTGACCACCTAACCGGAACATCTGCTCTCGCACCCTAGAGCCCAAGAAAACTGAGATGGGCACAGTAGGCCTTGGCCCTCTATGGGCTGTCGTGCCACTGAGTTTAGTTTAGTTTAGACAAGTATTTGATTTCAAAATAATAATAATAATTCAAGCCCATTTATAGAGATACTAAATGTATTTTTGAGCTATGGGAGTAAAAATTTAATAGAAGTTCTAAAAATAATTTTATAATTTTCTTTAAAAAAAATACAGATATTTAATTAATTTTTTTAAAAAAAAGTTATATGAATTGAACATCAAATCTTTTTTTAATAAACATGTATTTAGTAATGCAAGAGTATCTTAAATAATACAAAGAGCAGATGATGAAAAAATAATTTACCAAAAGAAATTCAATGAATAGATAGCAAAACTTTTATCTTTACTAAAATTATTTCTAAGAGCTTGAAGATTTCAATATCACACATCTGAGCACAAATTTTCAACATGCCGATTGTTAACTGTCTTTCATAAAGCACAATAATTTAGAAGAAAAATTAGTAGTCGAAAGCTAAATTTGCAATTAAAAGAAAAAAATCATGAAAATTCAATTAACAAAAATCATAGGGAACCAAAAAAGTTTGGTAAAGTGGTAAAATATAACTAATAAAATTGTATTTATTAATACAGTTTGAATGTTCTACAATGACTCAAATAAATTATTATTGTAGTAAAAAAATATAACTCAGGAAAAAAGTATAACTAATCAGGAGTTTAAAATTGAAATATAGCAATAAATTCTTCAAAATCAAACATAAATTATGAAAACACAAAAGATACATACTCCAATACATAAAGGGATAAAGAAACTTTTCTTTTCATAATATTTTACTTCTTATTAAAGAGTAAATAAGAAGTTAATAAGAAGAAAAGAAAATACATACTCTTGCAACATATGGATTAGAACCTTTGACAGGCAGCACTTTGATTGCACGGCTAATTTCATTCCTATGAAAAAATTAAAAACAAAAAGTCTTATGCAAAATTACATTAAAAAATAGAATGAAGAATATTATAACAGACACAACAATATCAATGCTTTAATGTTCAATGCTAAGCAGCTATAAATTGATATATAGGGAGTAATGAACACAAATCGAAGCAAAAAAGAATAGTTATTCTTAAAGTTAAATGAACAAAACTTAGTTAATTTAAATATTCTTTTAGCTTATAAAGATAAAATATATTATCAAATATGGAAAAGAAAACGATTTGGAAAAGAGATTGAAAACAAATTAAAGATAATAGAAATGTGCAGTTTGCTGTATTTTCTAAAAAAACTAGGAATTTATTGCCATCAAATTGGCTCTAATGCTTATCAACAGGTGTCACTGCTAACTGAATTATAAAATGTTTCCAAAACAACCACTACTTGCAGCATCATTGTGATGAATTGTGTGGACAAATAACCTATGACCATACAGATTTTTTCAGTTGAAATAGTCTGATATGCAGTTTTTCTACATAGCAGAGCCATCTGTTGCAGAAAATTTTAACTAATCCAGAAATACCAAGTTTCTAAAGAAGAACAAAGGAAACTGAATATTTTTATCTTTCTCGTTTTTCCTTTATTGATTTTTCAAACCCTTGATCAGTTTTGGAAGCCGAATTGTGACATTAACAAAACTAAATAAAAAAAACTCAAAACTATTTTACAGTTACAAAACTAAGGCAAACAGCGTTAAAGAGCACAATTTTTTTTTATGTGTGTGCTGCTTAACGTTGTTTGCCATAGTTTGATATTTTAGCACAGAGGTCGCCCACTTGTGTATTTATTTTACATTTAATCATAATAAAACTCACCTAAGAGAAAACATATAGTGTACAAGAACACAAGGCTCTAAATCTGAGTAAGACTGGTAAACGATTTCATCAAACCTTTAAGAGAGAAAAATAAATTATAAAAATTTAAAAAAAACTTTAAATGGTCATATAATATAGAATACAAAAATAGAATAAATCACAAAACATTTTTACAGGAAATATATTTTAAACAAAAATGATAGTAATTTATGATGATGATGATGTTGTGAATTGACGTCGCACTAGAGCTGCACAATGGGCTATTGGCGACGGTCTGGGAAACATCCCGGAGGATGATCCGAAGACAAGCCATCACAATTTTGATCCTCTGCGGAGGGGATGGCACCCCCGCTTCGGTAGCCCGACGACCTGCGCGCGAAGTCGAGCACTTTACGGTAGCACAGTTTAACGAGGACCAATACCGCACATCCTCGGTCCCTACGTAGACTGATCCAAGTGGGTCACCCACCCGCACACTGACCGCAGTCAGTGATGCTTGACTTCGGTGATCTGATGAAAACCGTGTCTTAACGATCAGTCCACTGAGGGACAAAAATAATTTAAGAGTCATCAAAATAATTCATATTCTGAGCATAATAAAAAATTGTTACAGGGTAGAATTGTTACTTTGTAGGAATTTTTTTTAAGAAATACAAAACAAAAAAACATTAAAATTATAATAACATAATTGGTAAACAATGCATAAATTCACAAAGTTTTTAAAATCATAATTTATGAGGTCTAATAGGCATAAAAATATGAAGGCCCTATTTAAAAAGTGGTTTCACTCCATTTAAAAGAAAAATATGGTTAAGCTTATTTTCATATTCATACAGGCCATTCCTTACTTATTTTATAACTCACACACCTTCTTGCTTATTTTGACTGCAAAACAGAGGGTGCCACAAGGCAGACAAGATTGGAAAAATATACTCAATAGCAAGGCTAGAATCTTAGTAATCTAAACATTATTTTTAAAAAAAAAACAAAAACCTTCTAAAAACATAAAAAATAACTTTAAGGTAAAAATAAATAAATAATGCCCTTAATAACTTTCGAAAAGTTATTTTATGTTACTATTTTTTTAAATAAATAAGTAAATAAATATTACAAAAAAACACAAATACGAGGGTTGCTATTTATATTTCTGGCCTAATAATGAAAAAACAAATATGTAGGATCGAAATTGGTTTTATTGTTTTTCAAAATATTCTCCATGATGATCAATACACTTTTGCATGCATTTGAACCAATTTTCAAAGCACTTTTTCCAGTCCGATTGAGGTAACTCCAAAACATGCGTTTTGAATGCATCAACCACTTCTTCGGGGGTCGAAAATCGTTGTCCACGTAATTTATTTTTGATGTGTGGGAATAAGAAGAAGTCATTGGGTTCCAAATCAGGGCTGTACGGCAGATGACCCATCAGTTCGATCTTTCGCTCCATCAGAAATGCCTTTGTTTGAGTCGATGTGTGAGAGCTCGCATTGTCATGATGAAGAATGATTCACCTGTTCTTCTGCTTTTTTCGAATTTCTCCGATGACTTCTGGCAAACAAATGGTCGTGTACCATTCAGAATTGACCGTCCTGCGTTGCTCTAACGCCACTGTTGCCCCATGACCGTTAATGCCGAAGAAACAGGCAATAATTTGTTTCGATGTGCCTCTTCCTCGAACAACTTTTGTTGGTTTTGCCTTGTCTTGGAAGACCCATACAGTTGATTGCTGTTTTGTTTCCGGCTCATATGCATATATCCATGATTCGTCACCTGCGTAGATGTTATACACAGCCTTTGATGTACCTTGAACGTATTTTTCCAACATTTCCTTGGACCAATCGACATGAGCCTTTTTTTGAGCGTTTGTCAGATTATGCGGGATCCAACGCAAACAAATTTTTCTTACGCTCAAATGTTCATGCAATATTTTATTGATGCTAGTCATACTAATGTCCAAAGATGCCTCTATCTCATGGTATGTCACATGACGATCATGCTTTATCAGTTCATGCACAGCATCGATCTTTTCTGGCACAACAACGGATTTCGGACGACCTGCACGGGATTCGTCCTGGATCGAACATCGACCACGATCAAATTCGTTATACCAATTTTTTACAGTGCTGTAGGATGGCGCTTTATAAAAATCGCTGAATAAAGAATTCAGTTCATCGAAGCACTCTTGTCTTGACAATCCACGTCGAAAGTTATGAAAAATAATGGCACGAAATGTTCACGATTCAATTCCATTTTTTGAAAGAGAAGAACTTTTCAATTTACTGTCAACAACACAAATGAAGCTATAATGGTAAATCGTCCGCTGAATTTATGTTTAAAAATATCAAACTTTCGATTAAAATCGTCTGCGGTCGCCTAGCAACACTTACTGTTGACAAGGCCAGAAATATAAATAGCAACCCTCGTATATACCTGAAAGATGAATAAGACTAGCTTCATAAAAATAAGAATAGCCATGCTTTTTAATGTTCGCAAATATTTTTTGATACTCTTAAAATTGAGAGATTGCCTATTGCCTAAAAGCAAATTCTAAAATCTTTAAAAATTTTGTTAAACTTTAACTCTAGCTATTGGAACAGATTAACTACAAAATTTCGGATGATTTATAAAAAGAAAACTAGAGCCCAAAACTGATCGTTCAGTATAAAAAAGTCTAGTTTCAATTCTTCAAATTTCGCTTTTCCATCTGTCTTTCAGAGTATTTTAAACTTAACAAATAAGAGTTAAAACCATTTCATCAAAAAGAAAAATTTTAGATTATTCTTTATTAAATCTTAAAATTTATCCCAAAAAATATTGCTTGAGAAAATAACTGCGCCAAGTACATTTAAAATCATTTCATATTCCTTTTCATTACATGGAAATGAGGATTATTTGATTCAAACGTAAAATGCAAACAAAATACTGTATTGCATTAAGTTTTGTTTTGGGAAAAATTCACCAGTATATCAATAAAGTGCCTTCTATTTTTTAGCAATGGTTGGCGAATGTGTAATTAAACAAGAATTTTAGAATTACAAAGGTCAAAATACTAATACAGGTGACATCTCTGACCATGGTAGAAATAAGTAGAAATCTCAAAATATTTTTGATACAGACCTGGATAGATGAGCTATCAGTGAAATAGCTTCTGGCTCAACAAGACTAGTAAGTTCACAATTCAAACTTAAATCTATACCACAGTTTTCTTTGATACTAAAAATAAATAAATTAAATTAAAAAAAGAAAAAAAAATAACTTAAAAGGTTGCATTTTAAACATTAATAAAAAGTTTATAATTTTTGGGAGTTCAAAAAGTTATTAATTGTAACTCACAGACACACACATATTCCACTTACTCCGAATTGGAGCATAGGGCTTTTATCATAGTTTTCTATCCCACTCTATTTGTGGCTAGATATTTTGCCTCTCTCCATATTGTTTTCAATTCTTTTACAATCATCCTGCACCGAGTATTTTTAGGTCTTCCTCTTTTTCTATTGCCCTGAGGGTTCGAATCGAATACTTGTTTCACTTTAAATTTTTTAGGTTTATTTAAAACATGACCATTCCATTTCCATTAACGTTTTTTAATTTCCAGATCATTCGGTTCATTAGCTCTTCTAAGGATTTCTGCTATAACAAATTTTATGGAAACACTTGATTGGCTTTCACAACCAGGACTCATACTAACTGGAAGGAATATATTTGGTAGAGGGCTTTCATCCACTTCAGAGAGAAGGATCTGCATGCTTTCAGTTTCTGTAACAAATAGGTTTTTACGAGATAGGGTTTGTTAACCCTAAGCTCAACCCCCAACCTGGAGGGCCAGAGTGTTACTTTTAGTCTGCTGTCTCCCCACTGACCTGTCCGGCTTGGGAGGCCTTATCAGTTGCTACGCTACCGCCGGCAATTGTAACTTAGTAACTCTGCGGCGACTGAAATTAACTTAATCGTAACCGCAACAGTTACGATCAGTAACAGTCTTTTTACTTCTCATTTTCGCCAGAAGAATCCCAACCGCCATTGTAGCAAGATGCGTTGCTCATTTATTACTCTTCTTTTACTTAACATTTAAAATGTAAAATAAATACTAAATCAATGTAAACTCAATCTATTCATCTCCAGAACACAACCAACCACCACAACTCATTAAACTTAAATATTGAAATCCTCTTATAATTAGTTAACCATTTCAACAAAATTACAAAAATTTTTTTTTTTTAAAGAGTATTCAAACTTTCGAATTAGAATAAGAGTGCACACAGCACAGCTCTACCATAAAAATTAAATAGTTCTCACCTATTTAATCGGGCATGGCAGTATTGCAGCGTAACTCCAGAATCTGCTTTCATGCTTAATACCTTTTCCCACTCAAACTTGAAATCTTTTTTCCTTCTTACTCTGAAGTCATTAATTATTAATGATGCTATGCCGAGTAAATCAGCAACACATTCCATATTTTCACTGACTTTAGTATCTACAAAGAAACATAGATTAACATACCAGCCAACATTGGAGAAATAAAATAACAGAGACTTTACTAACAGTATTTCTTAGGCCACGAGCAAAGCTTTGATACATTATGCATAATCATGTAAGTCAAAAAAAAAATTTCAAAATTGGAAATAATTATAAGCACTTACATTTAGCGAAGTAAAAAATATGTATATAAATCCTAATCTAAAGATTTTTTTAAACCATTATTTATAATTACTCATATATTTATAAACTCATTATTTATAAACACTCAACATACTGCAGTACTGGCAATAGCAACATTTGTTGAGAAATTAGAGAAGTATTTTTGCCATCAGCGGATATTTTATCGGCAAAATTTTAAAAAAAAACCTTTTTTTGAGAATACACTTGGCAGGTATGGATTAAACTATGAATGTTTATGTATTTGAAATACCAAAAAACAAACAATCATAGTTCTTGTTTCAAAATGTATTTAAGTATCTGTTGACAAAAAGACCATGGAATTGGGGGGGGGGGGGCACAGGGGCTTTAGCCTTTCATCTCTTTTTGAAGGAAGACACACAGCTCCTTCTAAGATAATAATTTTTTACTTAATATTCGTGTAATTAAATTTACAATAAAAAACAGAAAATTTTTTGTACGCCTGAATTCTAAAAATAAAAAAAAAAATATGTCAAGCAAGCTTTAAGGTTTCCATAGTGAAAATTATGACTTGCATCACTTAAAATCATCACCTACTCATCTGCGGTAGAGGAAATATACGTCACTATTGTTGACGGATCGGAAAAATCTTAGTTTCAAATGCAGCAGCAAACAGAATAATAATAATTAAAAAAAAAAAACAGTGAAACATAATTAAGAAAAAAATACTGTTAAATGAAAGATAAATAAGTTTCAGGTAAACAATAACTCTTATTAATTTTAAAACAATTTAATTCATGAAGTTGAAATTGCGGTTCGATTGCGTGAGATTTAGATTATTTGGATCCGGTTAACAGTAAAATATATATATATATTTGAGGGAGAGTAGCCAAATCATTCAACAAAAAATAAGCACCTTTTCAGCACTTTTCAAGCACTCAAAATATATTTTTAGGCACTTTAAAAAATATCATAACCAGGCGGGGTTGGAGAGTTTTTGACAATTGACGGTTTTATCTTGTTTTAACCATCATGCCGAAAAAAGAAAAAAAAACTTTCAACATTGTTTTCGACAAAAATCATGAAATTTTGAATAATGTAAAACGAATAGCGTTTTCATACTCTACGGACTGACAATACGCCAAAAAAGATTGAGGTTGAATGAATTGTGAAAACATTGAATAGAACAATGTGAATTGTGTCTTTTTGAATAATTTGAGGGGAAAATCAACACAGTAAAGGAAAAATCTCATTTTGAAAAAGGGAAAATCAAGCACTTTTTAAAAACACCCAATGAAAAGAGCACCTTTAAGGGCTTTTATAAACCGAAAATAAGCACTTTTAAAAAACGCTACGCACCTTGTATGTATATATATATATATATATATATATGTATGTATGTATATAAGTACACACAAGAAGGGAGAGAACCCCCCCCCCCCCCACTCTTGAGTCACTGGTTGTACAGATAATTTTAATAGTTCAAAGAAAACTACACAAGGTAAAAAAAAAAACATAATTGCAACTTGATTTTACAATTTATAATAGCAAAATGTGCAAATGAATAGATAATATTTGTGAAGATTGCCCTAATATACTTATATAATAATGGATATACATAAAAATAATCAGATATAATCAAATATAGTAAAATGTGTTTTAGTACTAAAAATAAAATAAAAGTAGAAATTGATAATTTAAAGAGTAAAACTTACTTGGTGAATTTCTCATGTTTTCTAACATCCTTTCCTTAGCTTCATTTAATATGTCACTTAAAAATGCTACCCTTCCTTTCCTAGTGCTGAAGTTGGAGATTCGACCAAACGGGACATGATGAACATCGCTTTAAAAGTACTAATGTCAATTCCAAACCAAGAACAATACGCAAGTAATACTTATTTTTACATATAATTTTTAGTTTAGGGAACTATGAACTATTAGTTATTATACCCAACTATAAATAAAATTCAAGTTGTACAATTTGAATTCTTATTTTTAAATAGTATTATTTCAAATCAGTAAATTTGTATGATCATTAATAAGCATAGAACATTAATTTATCCAGACAAATCTTGTTTTATCAATAGAAAAAGTTGATTTGCATAAGTGCCACTCTAAAAAAATTTCGAGACTGAACTTATTTTTTGGCCAATTAACAAAGTCTAGTATTGTTCACCAAAATTTTCAGAGATTTATAGCCCACTGCCTTCAAAATGTACCTTGCCAAAATAATGGCTCATATATTTTAATATATTTATATTAAATAGATATTGATATTAAATTGATATTATTTTTATATTGATAATATTTTTAATACTGATATTAAATATATTTTAATATATTTAATATATATAGTTAATTGATTTAATTATTTTTTCTAAAATATTTTTTTTTGGATTTAATATATATTTTTTTACACTTAACAAAATACAAATAACAGCTAAGTTAGTACATCTTTTTACATCAATCATTGAATACCACCACTAATTGGAACTGAACCACTATTTTTTTCATGAAGCTATTTATATCTCTACTTATTTTTCATTTCACAATTATTCATCTTTTGTCCCATCTCTAGAATTTTTTTTCTTCAAAGAAATAATCTTAATTTAATTTTGGCCAACATTTCAAAAAGTAGGAAAAAATGGAAACTGAAGCAAATTTAAAAACAACAATAGTACAAATTTAGTTTAAGCAAGCATGATCTGAAGTTCAATTGAACCCGTTCTATCACTGCATTGCGCCATCATTACTAGATCATTTCGCAATAACTATAAATTTACATACTTTTACTTTTAACAAAAAATATTTATTACATTTTTAAGGAGAAAAGAAAATTTTTATTCAAAAATAAAATGGAAAAGATGATATTAATTGATGAAATTTAGCCTACTCTTAGCTTATTTTTTTTCAAGACAGATTTCAGTCACTAGGACTGAAAAGATGCACCCATGGATTTATAAACAGATTTTTGATATTTTTATGCTTTAAAAGCTGAATGCTGGTTATCAAAATGCATTCAATCATCCCTTAACCAATTTTACAATTATTGCATCAAATTTTTTTTATATATATGCTTCTGACTAATTAGGAAGCGTGCAAAGAATTGCTGATTCAGAATGGATTTTCAGATGACAACAACAATAAATTTTTGATATTTCTTAGCATTAAAAGCTGAGTACTGGTTGTCAAAGTGCTTTCAATTATCACAGCAATAAACAGTTAATAAGGATAATTTAAATAAGCGGCCACTACTTTGGGTTTATTGCAAACTGTTTGAAATAAATTAATGAATAATAAATTTTTAATTAGCTTTAAATTCACAACACTAACCCTTGAAAAGCATTACACAGTCTAAAAAAATACAGGAGACCTTTTTAGTTAATTTGACGCAATACAAGATGATGACGGCTTATTATTTAATTAGCCTACATAAATTAAAACCGCTAAGAATAAAACTAATATTTTAAAATCAGGAAAAATAGTTCCTTAAAGAGTAAAAACAAAGTTAAAATTACATTTATAGTAAGACTTATTTAAAATATAAGAATCAATTACACGATACCTTGCCCAAGAATAGTCCATCGAACCCAATAAATACATCAAATGATTGAAATGCTTGCTTTGGCTTGAATCAACCTGCACTTAAGAATGTAATATGAAACAGTTTTACATAAATTTAAGAATAAATATAAAATATAAATAATGCATACATATTCTTAGAACAGTCAAAATAGAACTTTTTATTGACTAAAGATTTTATGAAATTTACATAGAAATTTAGGCAACAAAATGTAGGAAGAGGTTTATGAAATAGGTTTAAATCTATTAAAATTTATCAGAAAACCATTTAAGAAATTTATAATAGACAAGTCTAGTATGAACAATAAAAATACTTTTATAAAAAAAATTATAAATTTCAAAATTTGTTTTAAAGTAATTACTTATAATTAATTTATGACATCAAGAACTTATGTTTATGATAGACATCAACATAGTAAAATTTAAGTGTCCTATAAAAAAAATAGACACTCTTAAATATCATGGAGTGTTAATAATAAAACCAAATTCAATGCATTCTCCAAGATATAAATTTGTAAGAATGATATCGGAAAAAAAAAAGAAAAAAAAAAAAAAGAACTCAAAAGCAAAGCTAAAAAAAAGAAGAAAAAAGAATATTGATGAAATGTACCATCTTATTAAGGACATTCTTATTAAGTATTCTTATCATATTATTATCTATTCTTAATAAGTATCATCTTATTGAGCTTTATCCTCCATATTCACTATGATTACTGCCAAATGATCTTTGTCATGAAAACTAAAAATTTATCAAAATTGATTAGTACATTATTTTATTAAAAAGTAGGAGGGATAAAGTAGAATAGACGAATTTGGAATGCAATTAATAAACACAGATGGAGAAATATTCATATGAAGGTTACAAAAACAGATAGTCCAGGTTGTGTTTAGACCCAAAAATGAGATAGCTCATTTGATGGAAGTAAGCCCATTTAGTTATTTAGAGTCACCTGGGGTAATTCCTGGTCACAGTTATGTTTTAAGAACACTTCACCAAAATGAAAAAAATCATAGAGGTACTCTGAACTATCCTCATTAGAATTTATTACTTAATTATGAGTCTATTGTTTATTTATTTTGGAAAAAAATCTTTTTGAAATGGCTTGTTAAATTTTTGTAAAACAACATTGTTAGTTTACAGCAATGATAGCCTTAGTTATGATAAATTTTTACAATGAACTTGGTCTAAATCAAAGTTTTAAACACTTTTCTTTTTATGGTTAAATTGTGAACTGCTTCAATTATTGAAAAATAACTTTGGATTTATAACTATTATTTTAAATAATTTACAAGAGTACACCAAATACTGCCCCATGTTCCTGGGTAATCTAATTAGTTTAACAAATTGTATTAATAATATGCATAAAAAATATATGTAAACTAAACTAAACTCAGTGGCGCCACAGCCCATAGAGGGCCAAGGCCTACTTGGCTAATTTCATTTTTCTTGACCTTGGGCTCTGGGATGCAGGAGCAGTTGTTCCAGTCAGGTGGTCAGCCGAACGCCAAATCCCCAGTCTTTAGTTCCCAAGCATGCTCGGTACTCATTTATCAACCCACTGAAGGGATGAAAGGCTGAGTCAACCTTGCCTGGCCCGAGGATTGAATCCCGGACCTGTGGCACGGGAGCGCGTAGCGCTACCACTCAGCCACCGGGTGTCAAAAAAATATATGTATTTGAACCAAATATGTGAGTGACCAATAATTACCCCATAAGTGGCCAGGAATTATCCCATTCCTGGAGTAAATCCTGCTCACTAATTAACTATAATTATTCAAATTACTTATTATTTAATAACTCTACTTATAAAATTATTCAATAACTCTAGCTTTGACAGATTTTGTAATAATTGAATGTTGATGCTTTTTGACCAGGAATTACATTCGGTGACTTTATTGGAAGTTGTTCTAGTTTTTATGGTGGAGGTAAATTCATTGCAGTTTATGGCTGTAGTAGTAATGATTTTTGGTGCATTGCACTTCTTACAACAAAGGGATTTATTCCAAAGAATTGAACAAAATTATTGAAAAACAAGAATTGTTGCTTAATTATTTTAGAAATATTTCATGATACATTATGGCCATCAAGATATCAAAATCATAAAATAAAAAAAAGTTCCTTAAAGGGATGTAGAGATGCATTATCTCTAACATAAAGAAGATATTTGTAAAGCTGATTAACAGTTGGACCAAGGGGTAATACTCTCAAGTCCTAACGCCAAGAATTTAAAATTAAAAGTAATTGAATTGTTCCCAATGGACAGTTAGGAGCATGAGAAGAAATCCATAATAGGCGATTTATCAAAAGAAAATATAGCCAAAAGCATTGTGAGAATTAACATAATCCTGTAACTGAAAGATTTTTATGGTAAGAGAAATAAAGTAACTTAAGGAATAAAGAGTTAAAAATAGATTTTGATGTTGGATTTAGTCCCGACAGTGAATTAATGAGTTTTAGATTTGGTTTGAATTAAAAAGTCAGCCGTCACATTGAATGTTAATAAGAGAATAAAATATTTATATTTGCTTTTTATAAAATGTAATAAAGTTAAATAATTGGTTTAATTTGATTAAAATCAGATTAAGAATAACTAAAAAATTAATTGAAACAAATTAAAGAAATTTTAAAATCTAGGAAATATGCAATGCCTATTATAGAATTATGACGGTATACTTTTCAGAAGAAACCAAACATGAAAATTTATATTTCATTAAAAACTCCTAAAAGTGTGGAAGTTTGAACTTTTTGGATGAGGGTGTAGAGGATTTTTTGCGGGACTCAGTAGATGATTATGAAGTAGATTCCAGTGCAGAGGGTGATCCGTATAACAACACTGGTAATATTAACTGGTAACAACATCTAACACATATGACGTTCCGTAATTTTTTAACTTGTAATTTTATGATATGTTTTAAATGTTTTCATTGCGTTTTATTTTTTAAAATACTTTTGAATAATTTTTTTTTCTCCATTTTTTTTTAATGAAATTTAAAGTATTGCTTCTAAAAAACCTTCACATATAAAGAAAATATTATGAGAGAAAATGCAAAACTAATTGTATACAACATATTAATTGTTTTTTGAAGGGATTAATTCATACAGAGTTATTCATTTTATATCTCATCATTTATAATGCATCGATATTTCAAGATTCAAGAATGTCCAACTTTAATTCTCGTGTATAAACTGTCCCCTGATTTTCGCAAAATCTAAGGGTTTAAAAAGTCAACTTATACACTTGGAGAGTAAGTAAAGTTTTAGCAATTAGAAAGAACTCTTGATAAAGAGTGAAAATAACAATGCATGTAAAAATTCAAGTTCACTAGCTCACAGTAATTTTCTTAAAATATACTAGGTGTTGCTTACTTTATGCAGTGAAAGGATAACACTAGATAAAATTAATCAATACTCCCTTTCTTAGAATTAAAATATATAAGCAAGTTTTAAATAAAGATTTAGTTTAATATAAATTATGGGCATAAAGAGAAAGCTATAAATTAAATTATAAATTATTAATAATTTAATATTTATTATAGGATAGCACTTATGAATAAAAAAATAAATTCTTACCACATAATACATCTTATCAAAATGGTAGCTGTTCTTTCTATCTACTGCAGCTGCAATGTCTCTGAAAATCACAAAAAAAAAATATTACAAATACAAAAGATTAACAGTCATTCTTATAGTTTAAATAAATATTTATCTCACCTAGTTAAATAAAGAGATGAGCCATCACTCTTTTGCAAAATAAATTTATCTTCTGAATTATCAAGTTTATTAACTATGACTTCAATACTATTATCTCTGAAAAAAAAATTATAAAATGAAAAATGATATTTGCTTTGCATTTTCGAAATAAATAGTTATGGGAGCACTGAATTGGAGATTGATCGTTCTCTGGTTTAAGAAAAAATTACGATCGGTGGATGAATGAATAGGTCTGCCCAATAAACGCATTGAGATGTATGTGTGTGGCAAAAGTCGAATTCACTGGAAAACAAGCAGCACACCCTTTTTGCCATAATAGCATACAACAACAAAAACACACATTTATAAAATAAGTAGATTTTTCATAAAAAGAAAGTCACTGCAACTATCACAAAAATCTGAATAAGTAAATGTAAGAAAACCGTAAAAAAACTGAAATGAACATTCAGATATGTCAGATAACACATTAATAATTTATTTTCTTTATTTAGTCATTAACTCATAACTTAAGCACTAATTTAAATTTCTAAGATCAAAAGATACATAATAGACTCATGGACAAAAAAATAAGCACACCAAGAAGCAGTCGTCAAAATGAAACGAAATTTTACATATGTAATGACTACTTTGATATAAGTAAATGATTAGAAAATCAAAGAAAAACTATAATCTTTGATTTTTTAATAATTTACTTACATCAAAGTAGTCATTACGTATGTAAAATTTCGTTTCATTTTGTTGACTCTTTCTTGGTGCGGTAATTTTTTGTCCATGAGTGTATGAACAAAATATATATTTTGTTTCAGAAAAAATTGTTTGTAAATCTTACAGTGTTTGTGTGAACAATAACATCTGGGATTTTACTGTGAATAAAATACACGTTGCAGCATGCTCAAACCCGTTTGGATAAGTGGAAGGGATAGTCAGACTTTTGGACATCTACAATTACTCAGTTTTCTCTGACCATTTTATCAGAAAGAAAGGCAGGTCATTTTCCTGAAGTTTGTATTTGTCTCTTGCGAGAGCAACACTCGATGAAGTAAAACAATTTTATGAGGATTTGCGTGAAACTTAGTAAGCCTCTGTAGTGAAAGCTCTTTCCAAGACAAAGATAACCTTTGTCATGGGAATTAGTACCATTTTTTAGAACAAATCTATCAGAGTTAAAACTAAATTATTAAAAAAGTAACTGCAATTTATTAATACTAAAAGAAAACACAAATATTTTTAATTCTAAAAAGATAAAACTTCTTTGAAAAAAACGCGCTAAAAAGCAGCAGAAATTTCAAAAAAAGTAGCAATAAAGGAAACGAAGGAAATAAAAATAAAATCATGACCACCGAAGCCGACGTCTTCCCCCCTGAAGACGTCGGTTTTGGTGGTCATATTTTTATTTCCTTCGTTTCCTTTATTGTAAAATATTAAATTACATTTAATCAATAAATAAAGTATGTATTCAGTTTAAAGTTTATGTTATTGTACAGAGCATAAAAATGGTGAAATTAAAAATACTTACTCTTGTTTCGATGCAATTTTCTTAGTTAATAAGAAATCAATTATCTCTTTTGCTTTTTGTGCATACATAGATTCCCCATGAGTTTCATCAAAAGTGATATTTAACCTCTGTACAAATAATGCATAAATAAAAATTATTATAACCGTTTGCTAAAGAATTTTTATAATAGGAAACAAATTATTATCTTTAAAAGAGAATTAAAAATAACTATTAAGTTTTTATCACAATAATATGTAGAAATCTAAATGTTAGTTCGGCACAGGAATGCACAACCTAGGAAAAAAGTAACTCACTAAACCTTTTGAATCACACACAGACACACAGACAAAAAAAAATGCTCTATATGTTAAATAATGTTTATATTGATTAATGAATATAATAAATAATTACATTAAATAAATAAATGTAATCAAAATATATTTTAAACGTATAAGAAGATGCTATAACGTATAAGAAAATGCTAACTAAAAAAAAGAACTTTTATGTTTGTACAACTGAACGGTTGATGGATTTTAACTAATCCTTAATGTTAAAAATATAAATGTAACCATCAAAAATAAAATTTATGGTATAAACTGCGAAAATTTAAAGAAACGAAATTCAAAAATTAAAAACAAGATTTAAGAATGGATTTAAAAAATATACCTTATAAGTTAAACTCAATTCTTCTAAACTTATATCTCTTAGTTTCTTCCATAGAGCTAATACTTCTGGATCTCCTGTTAAAAAAATAATAACATCAGATAGACATTCTTTTTTTTTTTATTACTTTACTACACAAAAGGTGTGACAGAAAGTATCAAAAATTTTTAAGCAAACTTTTACCAGAAGTTAAGAATGTAAAAAATATGATTTCAGGACTAAACATTTTTGCATTTTATGAGTTTTAATAATTTTTTAAAAACTGTTTTGTAAGTTGAATTGTTTTAATTGATATTTTTGAAAAAAGAAAAATTATTATGATAGTACAAGAAAGGGTGGATAGATTAGTGTAATAATGATAGAATATTTTCAGAGTGTACATTAAGCAAATATTTATTTTAAATATGAAGTCTTTGTACAAGTTTTAGGATATATTGAGACACGAAGGATTATTTTATTATATGTATACTTTATTTTTTAATTGTCGTCGAACAGCTAATCCAATTTTTGAGTTTATGACTACCAATGTTTAACTTCGTAGCCTTATAATTTTGAACCCAATCCAGAAGACAAGGGAACTCCTGGATCACGTATTGGGAGAAATTTACTTTCATGAAGGACTTTTTGATGGAAATTACCCACATTTGCGTTACATGGAAAGGAAAACCACAAAAACATTTCATGGTTAGCCTGATAAATCCAAAAAGTTGTTTTGAGGGGTATTTTCTTTTTTAAAATTTAAATGAGAGATATATGAGTGTTTCAGAACAGGAATGAATTTTGGCTGATCTTGATTCTAAAAAGTAACCATAAAACAATGAAAAGCTGGACTTTAATAGCACATAAAATATTTAATTAAAATGACCCCATTTTTGTGATATTTGCATAGTAAAAAATGACGCTCGCTTACATGTGTTGAAAACTTATGTGCACAATGAGATTATATTTCTGAGTTACATCTTCTTGTTATAGCTTGTTGGCTGCATTACAACCACAACACGGTATTTTAAAGCATACAAGTAACATTATAGAAAACTAAATGCAATAATTTGAATTTTAAGGAAATGGAATTGAAAAAACTAATAGAAAAATAAAACAAAAATCCAAAGATTTTTAGATAGAATTAAAAATAAATTTTTTTAGAATTTCACCTCCAAACTTAAAAACAAAAATTAATGCAATTTTTGTTGACAATTTGTAAAACTTACGTCTTCAAAACTACTAAAGCCAAAAGTAGTCTTTATAATACAGTAATAAAACAATTTATTTGAAGTAATTTGATATGAACTAACTCAACCATTTTAATAAGTAAAATACAGTTCAAAACAAAGTTAAGGAATAAAACAAATGTATTAATTAAGAACATAGTTACATAAAATAATTTATCATAAATTTAAATAAACCTTGCTCCATTCTTTCAAAATATTTTCTTGCCTCTTCATTAAAATTAGGATTACTGCTATTTTCTTCAATATTTAATTAAAATGACCCCATTTTTGTGATATTTGCATAGTAAAAAATGACGCTCGCTTACATGTGTTGAAAACTTATGTGCACCATGAGATTATATTTCTGAGTTACATCTTCTTGTTATAGCTTGTTGGCTGCATTACAACCACAACACGGTATTTTAAAGCATACAAGTAACATTATAGAAAACTAAATGCAATAATTTGAATTTTAAGGAAATGGAATTGAAAAAACTAATAGAAAAATAAAACAAAAATCCAAAGATTTTTAGATAGAATTAAAAATAAATTTTTTTAGAATTTCACCTCCAAACTTAAAAACAAAAATTAATGCAATTTTTGTTGACAATTTGTAAAACTTACGTCTTCAAAACTACTAAAGCCAAAAGTAGTCTTTATAATACAGTAATAAAACAATTTATTTGAAGTAATTTGATATGAACTAACTCAACCATTTTAATAAGTAAAATACAGTTCAAAACAAAGTTAAGGAATAAAACAAATGTATTAATTAAGAACATAGTTACATAAAATAATTTATCATAAATTTAAATAAACCTTGCTCCATTCTTTCAAAATATTTTCTTGCCTCTTCATTAAAATTAGGATTACTGCTATTTTCTTCATTTGCTCTTTTGTAAACCTAATAATAAATCGAAAGGTAATATTTTTAAATAATAATTTAAAAACATTGTATCCTGCATATCTTTTCTTTTTAACATTATAAAACAGTATTACTAACTAATAGAATGATAGATTGCAAATGAATATATAATTTTATACAATAGGTAAAGGGCAATATTAGGATATCTCGCTGGTTGCCAGTGGTCAGTAGTAGTAGTTCTAATAACAGTATCTACTTTTTCAATAATTGAAAATTTTTAATAATTAAGGAAAAAAGCATAAATAATAATTTTTAGTAATTCCATATTCATTTAAGAAAATAATAAAATGTAGATTTAGGGCATTTTTGACAAAAAAAAAAATGGCAATTGGGTGGCAACTGGCAGGTTTTTTTTAAAATTGCCAATTGTTACATTTAGTCATCATGTGGTAACGTTATTTTTTGCTCACAACACTAAGCAAATGTAAAATACCATTAATTTTTCTGCTAATCTAATTTCGAAAAAGTGCAATTTCAAATTTCACTTCTGTTTATACAAGTAGAGTATTAATTATTTATTTTAATAGGAACCAAATTAGATAAAAATAATTGACTAAATTGACTCATAGTTATTACAAAGTAGGACAAAATTAACTATAGTAAATTAATTATGTAGTCAATTAATTATGAAAATTTTGAAGTCAATTAAGTATATGCAAAATTTTTTTTTTGCATATACTACAAAAAATTTTTTTTTGTAATTTTAAACTGTTTCTCCCCTTTTACTTTTGGGTACACAGATAATTTCTCCCAAATAGTCCAGTCTTGAGAACTAGTAGTCACCCATTCCTTACTTTTAAATTTTGTTAAGAAGATTTAAAATCTCAAATGGTAAAATTTTCATTAAAAACCTACATGTATTTCGGCATCACAATGGTTCACCTTTATCAGAAATATAAATGGCAGTGATGGTAAAAACTGAATTGATTTAATCCGACAGAGGTTACAACATATGAAAGAGATCAATACACAAGTAACCCTTTGATTACGATGTTCCATGTTGTACCATCATATGTGATCCACATGTTGTACCAGCCGTAAGCAAAAGGTTAAAGGTAACACCTTCAAAAATAAATGATTTTCAAAAGTTTGACAAATCTTGTCTAGCAGCAAGATCATTAACAACAGAGTTTTTGTTTTTGATGATGTAGAAAAGCTCCAAAAAATCAAAGTCAACGCATGAAACACATTTATGGATGATATGAGGTGAAAAGAAATTGTACTTATGGCCTTCCGTCCAGCAGTGTTTGTTTTGTGATAGATGAAAAGTGGAATTCTTGATTGAGCTTTGATGCTCTTTGACCCATGTTTGAGTGCTTATTTAATTTGCCCAATTTAAGACAATCCACATTGGACATGGAATTTTGTAGATTCTACAGTTTTTACAATCGCTTCCAATTATGCTATTGATAAAGATGTATCATTGTAACAGTGAAATGAGTATAAGTTTTTAATAAAAATAATAATTTTACAATTTGCGAATTTATACATTGTTTTTAATGAAATTTAATTTCGTCACAAAGAATTACTCTCATAATTTTATAATGCTTGTTCCAATTATGAAAGATAAATCACTTACAAAATAAGCATTTAATAAAAAAATTATAAAAATATCACATTTTTGTACTACTGGTTTCGGGAATGCTTAGGTCTTTTCTTCACTATTAGCCACCCATAAGATAAATGGGAGGGATCGCTATTTTTATCAAAATGAATAGTAATTTGAGTAATAATTAGATACAAATAAATTAGATACAGAGAAAAACTCTGCACAAATTGAAAGTTTTGATAATAATCAACTTACCTCAAACAAGTGATTTAAAGGATCTGCTTGCAGTTTATCATAAGAACCAAATTTATTGAAACCAACAGCAAGAATACCTTGGTTAAAAAAAATAAAACAAATGAGTTACTAAGAAAGTGTTGTAGCTCTGAGAGTAAAAGGAAGTTCAATATGCATACCAAATTGCATTCCCCAATCACCCAAATAATTGATTCTTGTAACATCATGTCCTATGTATTTACAAATATTGGCAATAAAATTCCCAATAACAGTAGAGCGAAAATGACCATAATGGAAAGGCTTCGCTATATTAGGAGAGCTTGAAAAAAAAAAATATGCATCACACATTACAAATTTTGCAATATGCGCATAGTAAACATAAACAATCTCAACTACAAACTTTAAAAAGCCATTTAATTTTTTAAATCATGAGTGAAACTAATAATCTTTTAAAATTTTTAGCACAAAATTAACATAAATTATTTTTTTTTTAAAAAAGGATATTTTTCAATGACTTATCGTTCAGTAAGAGTAATAATGTTAACAATTACAAATTTTCATAAATAGGAAGAAGAAAAAACTTGAAATAAAGAGGCTTTATGTAATCAAAGTAAACACAATATGGAAAATTATGTATTAGGTAATAAAAAGCTACATCATAGAAAATACTAAAAACAATAAATTATTAATAATCGATACTTATCAAGTAAATAATACAATTTTTTAAGAAAGGAAATCTTTGATAATGCGTCTCAGTTTTTTTTTAAAAAAAAATTAATTAAAAAACTATATATTTTTAAATGAAATACATATTTTAGAATATATATTTTAGACAAGACCCCAAGAAAATTGTCCCTTTCTCTCCCCCTTGAGTACGGTCTAGGACAGAAGTACAATTCTTCCACATATTGTGCATGTGCTGGTCAATCTTTGGATGTTAAACTGATTTTTTCCACTAATTCAGATTTATTAAAAACTTTAACAATCAAGACTCTACTTTACACTGTAAACAAAGGGCATAAAAACACTGTTTATCAAGTGACTATAATAAACAACTCATTACTTTTAAAGTGCTGTTCTTTTTGAAGTATTTATGAAACTAAGGACATTAAGATGACCAAAGTCAATATTCTAGAGTAAAATGTAAAACTTTTACTGATTTGATTTAAATTAAGGCTGATTTTTGAAAGCTCTGTCCTCACATGAAATTAAATAATATGCTATATTTATATCTGTTGGAAATTAGCAACAATTATTCATGATAAGGTTAGGTTTGGCCATCTTTAAACAGTGCCCTCTATGTTATAGATCATGAAAATGGCAAATGGAAATTTCAATATGAAGAAACACCACTGTTTCATGAAAATCAAAAGCATTTAAGATCTCATTTTTTATACATAAGAAACCACTTTGCTGCATTGCCTAGGTTCACAAAAAATTTCAAAAATTAAGTTTATTTTATTGATTTTTATCTAGATGGAAAAATGTTGACAAAATGGTCATTTTTTAAAAAAGGTTTAAATGTTTAGTTAAATATTAAAGCTATTTGTCAGTTATAGCTTAAATTACAGCTCTGCTTGGTGTTTAAGGCATTTAAACTAAGGCTTTAATTTTTTATTTTCTTGGGCAAAAAAGCATTAAAACACCTTTAATGCGAATTTATCATAATTTAAAAGGTAGTATATAAATAATAAGCATTTAGGATGTGAACATTTTTTTAAAAAATAAAATTACTTTCTTCAGTTTAAATTTTTAATTTCTATTTAATAAATTTAATATTAATTTTATTTAAAGTTTTAAAATTAAGAAGAATAATTCCTAGATGTTTATTAGTTAAATGTGAAGAAATTCAATTTAATGGAAATTTAAGGAAAGGCTTTACTTTAAAGTAAGTGGTAATAACAAAATTATTATTAAAATAGAATTGATGATCAGAAAAATAGAAACAATAACAATAGTTTTTATGCTTAATAATAGATTGAAACATATTAGAGTTAAAATTGTGTGTGATTTTTATTAAATGCTTACACTCCAATACTTTCAAAAGTTGATTTTGTATTAATTTGAGAGTTCCATATTTTCCCTATTTGGAGGAAGAGAGATTAGCCTCTCTTATTATAGATACCTTTTTATAAGGAGGCTGTTGCAATATTAATATTATGTTACAACAGTATTTATAATAAAAACAGCATCATATTATTTATATACATTCAGTTTAGTTACCTAAAATCAATAACAATAGTTTCCGGAGGAATACACTTAAAAAATGTGCTGTGATCAGGCATGGTATTGATTCTATGGCATATATCTAGAAGAACACTCTAAAAATATAAACGTTTATTAGAAAAATAATATTTTGAATTTACAGATAAATTATATACAGAATGAACAGTGCACAAAAACCAAAAAAGGACCACTCAGAATAATTTTTGATCTAATGATTAGATCTTCACCTTTTAGTACTCGATCTCAATGGTTTGAGGGGATGACCTAAAATATGCTAAATAATTTGGGCAGACGATATTTCAAATTACAGAATATGACACAAAAATGCACTTTTTCTTAATAAGCATATCTTTTTTTGGCAGATTCGGAATTCTGACCCCTTAAATAATAGGGATAGCCGCAAGTTGGGAAGTATGATCCTAATAGTTTGGTCAGGAGAAGCTGTTAAAAGTTTGGACCCCATATCTTGATAACTTTTTAAGTGAATTAAATAATTCTCGCACAAATTATAAAATTCATTTATCAAAAAATAATTCCAGGCAATATCTAACATTTAGTAAACACTTTTATTTTTTACATACTTACTATAAATAAGACTTTTTCAAAATTTGATTCCTCAAAAACTATACGACTGATTTTGCTCAAATTTTGTATTTTGCCATGTAAAATTACATTATTTTAAATGATGTATTTAATTCTATTACTTACAATTCAATTTTTTTTTATTAATATTAATAAACAGAAATTAAAAGTATTTTTGACGATTATTAATAAATTATTCAAATACCACCTGTTCAAATACATTAGTATATTTGAAGTCATTCTAAGTTTCAGCTCTAGAACGTGAAGATCTAACCATTAGATCAAAAGTTATACTGGGTGAACCATTTTTTTTTGCACATTGTACACCTTAGATAGTTATAGAAATTTATAAATATAAAAGAGTTAAAGCAATTTTGGAGTTTAATTTTTTAGTTTCAGTTAAAATATTAAAATTAATTAACAAATATCATAACTCAAATAAAAAAAAATATTAACAAAAGTGAATTGTTTTATTCATAGAAGAAATAACTTATACATTAAAAAAAAAAACAAAAAAACACAGACTGGCTTTTTCTCTTATTTTACAGGGAGATGTCAAGAAATATTATTTTATTATTAGGAAGCATTGATTTCTTACATTATAAATTTATTTTTAATGGGATATTACTTACTGAAGTAAAAAGTTCTTGTTCTATGTAAAATATAAGTTTATCTTGTTTTAGACTATCATAACATATGCTTGTAATACCATCTGAAGTAGGGAATTCCTAAAAAATTCAACATTAAATAAGAGCAAAATTAACATATTGAGTCATAATAAATTTACTATGCACATATTGTTAAAAAAACAAAAATAAATAACAAGATATAGTTTTACACAAAATATTTAAATAATTATGCTAGTATAAAGAAACGAAATAAAGATTCATTTTTTAACAACAATTAGTTGATTTCGGAGGGAACTGTTTAAACAAGACAATACATGGGGAAACAATGGATCCAGCTTTGATTGCATTTACTAGTGTTTTGTATTTAAGAATAGAGCAAAAATATTTCAGATTGATCCTATATGAGTATTTGAGCCCTTCTCTTTCATTTTTTTAAAATCTTTTCTTAAATTTTCTGCATTTTTCTATTAATTTACTTCTTAGATCAGGGTTGCATTGTGGATCTACCTCCTTGTGGTGCACCCCGGGCAATGTTTATTCTGCAAAATGATCTACAACTCTGGCAGGACTTTTCGTACCTTGTGTGAGAGATGGACTTGTCTCACTTGTTTAGATGCTTCGCTCTTCGTCAGAAATCAATCTGGAACATCATTGGGCTGCTCGCTCTCATTTATAGATTTATTGATATCTTTTAAATATTCAATTATCTTTTATTATGCATTTGGAAATAAAAAAAAAAGCTTCTTAAATCATTGCACTTAATGAATTTATAAATAAAATTATGAAATTTCACAAAGAAAATGCACTCCATATCAAAACAAATACATTTATAAATTACATACAGTTTGAAATAATAATAAAACATATTGATAAATTTAGCAATCTACCTGATTTTTCAAATATGTCATGACTGTATTCAGATGAATTCTATCCATCAAATGAGGTTTTAATTTTACGACATCTTTCCAAGATATTTCAAATTGAGGAGATAAACTATAAAATCAACAAAGATTAAGTTTATTAAAAAATATTTTGGGGTTAAACCAAAAATTGTATGGCATTACAAAAAGTTTAATTTAATATATTGTCATGTTAACTTAATTTAAACAGTACCAGGTTGCTTTCAAACAAGTGGTTCATGCATCAGATTGTGGTTTATGCATCAGATAAAAAATATTAATAATTAAGGACACTGTAATTTTGTAAGGGCACATTTATGTTGTATGTTTGATTAGAAAAGAAAAGACACATTAAAATAATGCATGATCATTATCACTAAAGCCCTTAAAAAGTATCAAAAAATGCCTTTAAACAGAAAACATTCCTTTTGCAGAATTGGAACTTGAAACATATTTTTCTTAAATAAACATTTATAATTAGGACACTACAAATAGAACAAGGATGCAGAAGACTGCATAATTAATAATTCCTTGCATAATTGCTGAATATCAACTCAACTTCTATTTTCCAACAAAATATCTTTATTTAGCAGATAAACTAGTCTTTAAAGTTTTTCCTATGAATGTTTTAGACCTAATGTCCAACTTATTCTAATTTTTAATCCTCCAGGATATGCTGCATAAAAAGAATATCTTAAAGAATGTATTGACCTAAACTTAATAAGGTTCTGGAACTCAGAGAAAGTTCTATAAATAAAATAAACATTAAAAAAAACAAGTTAAGTTCCTTATCTGTTTCCTAAATTAGCAGACTGAGAAAAAGCTATTTCAGTTAAGGTCAAATTTTCATAAAATAAAAACAGGAAGAGAAGGAATGTTAACTTATGGACTAACTTATCTTTAATAATCACTGAGGGGAGATTTCCATATTGTGATCTATGGCAAAATAATCACAAATTCCATATTGCGATTTGTGGCAACTTCCGGGCAGAGGTCCAAGAGAAACTAAAAAAGAAGACATTACAGAAAGGGGGCAAACTCGAAGAGTATAACTCATAGTCACACCTGGGCAAACATCTACATGTTTTTTAAAAAATATTCCTGTTTAAAATCAATTTGCCGCCTTGGCGATTGTAATTGGTGAGGCAGATCATGATACGGAAATATCCCCCTCCCTGTGATGTTGAATGTGGATATAAGGCAACTTAATGAAACTTACATCCTGATAATTTAAATTATTTGGGATGGATGGACTGGATGAAATATTTTTGGGATAGATATTAAAAGGAAAAATTATTCTGATAACTTTTCAATATTTGTGTTTACAAATGAGATTTATTATAAATGTTTCAGGTTCAATATTAAATGCTGTTTAAAAATGATGATGCTTTAAAATGACAATGCCATACCTTTAGCTTGCCAAACTGATGAAAACTGAAAAAAAATGATAATTCATTAAAATATAAAAGTTTAATACTTACAGCTTAGGTTGGCTAAATTTAAGAGAGTACGGAAGAGAATCGTATATATATTTCGTTTCTTCACCTTCCAGAAAAGGTCTAAGAATGGAAGTAATCTGTAATAATAAATCCATATTAAAGCTATCATAAGAATATTGTAGTTAATGAAACATTTATGAATCAGTTTCATTACAATGAAACAGTATAAAAAAAATTATAGTAAATGTGAGTAAAATTAATTAAATATATCTTCGAAGAGAAATTTTTAATAGATTGATTTTTCAATTATATTAATAAGGATCTGGAAAATTTTAATAATTTATTTAAATAAAGATTATAGCATTTATCACTCACAGGAAATTATAATTATTATATAACATAATAGAATTAGTGATCAACAACTTTAGTACGATATTCAGTGCAATTTTATAATGAAAGATTTTCATTAAATAAAGTTCATTTACTTGTTTAGAAATTCGACGGCGAAATACAGATGCCATAATTTTTCAGCAATTATTTTTCGTTTTATTTAAAATGCACATAACAAAAAAAAAGATCTATTTTGTAATTAATTAAGAATCAGCAATACATTATTTTGTTTTTAATGAAATCGCTACTTCTGTATATATGTTTTATCTCAATAAATTAGCATTTAATAAATCAATTTCAATTTTTGGATCATCAACGATTACATTTGATTTGTTTACTAAACAAAACCATGCTATACCGCAAATAAAGTTGCAGTGAATTTCTTACTACAAATCGATGTATAGACACGGTTAAATAAAACGAGTTATAGATGGCGCTACTTTTAACTTTTCTCATTAATTCTTCAATTCCCTGAAAAGAAGTGAGCAAACCAAACTTCTATCAATTTTTCAGTTTAGTTTTTTGAGAAATATATACAAAGGGAAATTTCCACCCATTTACATCGTTTTTATGATTTAGAAGGGTTGATCTTTTCCTTTGTTTCAGCATAATGCGTTTTTAAAGAAAAAAAAAAGAAATGTTACTGCTTGTTGGTAATGAAGAAGAGTTGATTTGTTTCAATCATGGAAAAAAGTAATTTTTAAATAATTAATTTTAGAATACACGGATATAAATTATTAGATAGTTACCTTTTCCAGTTAAATGTTCATTTATCACGATTTTTTTTTATCGAAATCATTTTACTTTTTGCATTGTTTATTTGGATTTTTACAGTATATAAGTTTATTTGTATGGATTTTACTTTTCGTTCCATTGTCTACATGGTAAGAATCTTTATAGTAGTCAAATTTAAATAATGTTGCTTTATCTATGAAAAGTTTTTGGGTAATATTTTTTTTTAAATATAAGGTCGATTAAATATTTGATATTGGTAACTAACTATTGGTAACTAATAAACTTTCTCATATCGATTTAAGGTTTATGACATTTTGGAATTTATGAAATACTGAAAAATCTTATTAAGGAAAAAGTAAATGCGATTTCGAATATAATTCTCAATTATCGAATTTCCTCGAATATGATGCCTATCACGTATCGTTTCGTAAGTATAACCATAAGCGGAGGGTTACACCGGAAGTTTGTGAAATTTCGTCCACGTTTAAGAATTTAGTTATTGTTTACACTTAGTAAATTCTCTATCCATAGAACATCGTAATATCTTTTGAGCTAATTTTTATGCAACAACATGCAATTTTAGGGATGTAAGGGGGGGAGGCGTTTCGGTACTTTTTTACTAGTCGTAACGCCGTTACGGAACTGTAAGTTAAGTTTTTTTTATGTTTGTTTCATTTTATTCATGAATTCATGAATTTTCTTCCAAAAAAGTCTAATAAGTCGGTTGACGAGTTTGAAAGACAACCGGAAATCAAGCTTGACAGGACTCCTGTAATTTGAACACTCTATGTTACCTGCTTCTATTTTTACTTGTCACCCCTCTTTTCTCTCCAAAATTGAAGGTCCTTTGCTTATTTTATCCCCGTCGTGGAGCAGGCGACCCCATTTTGGGTTTATGACTACTAATGTTCAACTCCGTAGCCTTGTAATTTTGAACCTAATCCAGAAGACAAGGTAACTTCTTGATCAGTACCCCCAGGGGTATAATTTGTTATGGGAACATGGATGACTTAGTGACTCGACAGATTTAACGTGCATCAGTCACCATTGGGGAGTTTTCGGCCGGTGAGGATCGAATTTTCGACCCCTAGGACATCAGTCCAGTGCCCTACCAACCAGGGTATCCCGGTCTAAGGTCCCTTGTTGAAAAAATTTAAAAAAGAATTGCTTTAAATGTTTAAAAGAAGAAAAAAAAAAGAAAAAGAAAAAAAAAACAGATTATTTATTCAAACGTTTTCAAGAAAAAAAGATCACATATAGGCAGTTCTTGAAGTTTCTTAAAATTGTTTCAAAGATAGAATAATTTTAACAGTCTTATTTATTTATTACAAATAATTCTTTTAAAGTAGAAGTGCTTTCAGATGCTGAAATATAAAGTTTAAAAAAAATTGTATAAGAAAGAAAATTAATGCTCAATGCTAATGAATAAAGTATTTAATTGCTTTACATCTTGTATCACAATGTGCGTATTTAAAGACAAAAATAAAAGATGATTTTGACAATTAAGTAAATAATAAAATCTGGCACAAAGACATACATTAAAAAAAATTCTTGTAGTGCTAGTTTAGATCGGAGAACATTTAATTATTTTATTAGTACTAATTAGTTAATTGCGTTTTTTTAAATTTGATTTTTCGTAATTCTTTGTAATTTTATTTAAAAGAGACTTTTAATAATGATTTATCTTTTTTTTTTCAAATTTAATTTAATTATAGATTTTATTTATTTATATTTTTGAATTTCAAAGCATAATTTTTTTTAATAATTATATTTGCAATTTTAATACTTTTTCTTAGATGTAGATGTTTCTTAGTTGCAATTTTAATACTACTTCTTAGGTTATGACGAACCAGTGATTGGATCACTATTTCGTCATAAACCGCTTTGATCTATTTAAAAATGTAACTTTTTAAAATTTTCTTGCGAAATCGATTTTTTTTTAAACGTTACATTCGAAACACTTCCTTAAATAAACTTTTTACGTTATAGTTAGAGTTTTTTATTATTTATTATAATGGTATGGCTTCTAATTCTTAAAACTGCTCACTAATTGTTCCATAATTTTGAAGATATTGTTAAGTTTTGCTCAGTGGTTCATTTAAAATAAATATTAAAAGTAATGTTTTATTATAATTATTAACATTTCGTTTAAACTAAATATTTTTCAATGAAATAGCTTTTTTGGAAACTTTTGCAAATAATTCAAAATTTTTTTAATGTCTCGTAAACATCATAATTTTCTAAATTATGACTGCTAAATAATGTTATTGTATGTGCAGCTTGTTGTGTGAAAAATTTAAAATTAGAAAATAATTATTAATTTAAAAATATTTTGTAGTAAATTTAAAAAAAAAAAAAAGAATATTGTTCTATATACTATAATGGGTTTGCTGTAACCATTACCATCAACATTTAATTGCAGAATTTTTGTCAAAATTGAAATCGAAATTTTATGTAAAAAGCAGTTATTGAAATTAAACAAATCTCTATTAAGAAAGACTGAATTGAAAACATGAAAATAAATCTATTTGATTTATGATTCTTCATGCTGTTTTTTACTATCTTTCATATTTTCTGAATTCTCTCCACCAATCAATCTTTGATGTTTCTTACTCTCATCTAACTCAATAGTGATACATTAGATTTAAAAAAAATATCGTTTTCGTTTTTTACCATTTAGGTATTAATTCGTGCACACGTATTTATAAATGAAAAAAAATTAATAATAATTTGTGGAAGAATTCTTTAAAGATATGAGAAATTTTTTAAACTTGCTCTGATATTTTATAGATCGTTTATAGTATTTGATTCTTTTCCAGAGTTTCATTCTTACACGGTTGAAAAATATTACCTTTAACCCTTTCGCGCCGACTGTCACAAATACGTGACAGCAAAAAACCGTATCAATCAGGGTAAGAAGATAAAACTGGTAATCAAAGTATTTCTTTAGCAGTTTATTTGTGGGCGGAGTTATAATTTTTTGATTTATTTAATTCACCATTACTTTGTTCAAAATAAAACTATTTAGTTATACTTTGAATTAACATTGATTATATATATGATTAAACTAACAATAATTAAAATAAAAGCAAAGTAAGTCTGTCAAATTAGTAACGACTACATTTAAGTTACCGTTTTTTATTTAATTGCAACTTGATTCTGATTTTGTACGAATGCTTTTCTGAATCACCCGTCCCCAAGGGGTTAATCAACGATATAATTTGTTTTCTTTCTCCCCCCCCCCTTACGGAGACTTTCGTTCCAGGAAAAGGTTTTTTTAGCATTACAACACTGATCTTAATAGCTTGCAAAGATCACTTTAATATGCTATTTCTTAAGTGCAGACAATATTTAAAGTTACGAAATCAGACACAAAGATGTAATTTCTTAGAATAAATACGTATATCTACTTTTTCGATGAATTAGGATTTTAAACCTTTAAAATATGAAGTATAGTCGCAATTCTAAAAAGGTTGTTTCATTAGTTTTGTTAGGAGCTAGTTCAAAAGCTTTGTTCCCTTCTTGTTAACTTTACCTTTTGCGTATTTCATCATAACTTCAGAACTTTTCAAAGTATTTTTTATTTTTCTGCTGCTCAGAATAATAAAACATTCTATGCTAAATACAACTTTAAAACAAAATTTGTTTTGTATTTATTTTAATAATGTCTTTATATTAAAAAATTGTAAGGGTCGTCTGATTTGGGTGTTCAACGTAACGTTACATTTTGTGTTGCTGCGCAAAAACCACAAGACTTAGGAACTTGAAATTAGGAAGGTGTGTAGAAAAATGTACTGGGTGTACAATGGAATAAAAAAATTAACATTTGATAATTAGTTCGAGAGCACTGGTAAACCAGTAGGAAAAAACATACGGGCCTCTCTACATCCTAAAGTAATGCAATTTCAGAACTGAAATTTTGTATGCTGAAAGTGTCACATATGTTTATGATTTCAACACATATTTTTTTTCTTCGAAATTCCAATTTGTTTAGAAGTAATTGCAATTTAAAGTTTTTTTTTTTTTTTTTTTTGCTTTACGTCTCATTTTGCTTTGCCGCACAAAATCTTTGAAACTTAGAAACATGAAATTTTAAAAATTTTGTTTTGAAATTTCAATTTGTTCGAAAGTTGTTTGCTTTTTTAGTGATTTTTTTAGCTTTTTTGCTTTAAACTACTTTTTGCATCGGCCTATTCATTATTTGATATCAGCATTTACCTCTAAACAGCGAAGTTTTTTTCCCACAGAATCTAGTATATGTTAAATAAAGAATCCCAAGAAAACTAATGCGGAAAGATTCTTAATAATAGAAATCTATTTTCTTACTCACGCATTTTGGCTTAGATCTAATATGAAAAACTTAACCAACAATATCTAGAAACTTTATAAACACAAAAATTATTATTTATAATTTTATGCAATTTAATTTTTTTAAGAAAAGTGTAAGTAATACGCTCTGGTTTTCTTTTTTGTATTGAATTCACTTATAAGAAAATTTCGTTTTTTGAAAAATGTGATATTTAATCTTTCACAAATAACACGTTTTCCGTTATTCAAAATCACATATTTGTTTGGATTTTTTAAGTCTTTTTTTTAAACCTTTTGTTGGAAAAAGATGGAACTGTCTCTAAAAAAATTATAAACTCATAAGTTTAAGCATTAATATCATTATGGTATGTATTACAAGGTAACGACATCAAATCATTATTTAGATGTAATACAAGCCCACAGAAAACAAAATAAGAAATATTATTGATAGTTTTGAAGCTCAAATTTATGGTAAAAGTATGCAGAAACAAAAATGTAAAGTTGTTGATAAAAAATAACTCAGTTTTACAAAAAATATTGCATTAAGAAAAAGGGGAAAAAAGAACGATATTGATTATTTAAAAAAAAGTTTATATTCAATTTTATAAAGTCCTGAAAAAAAAACGGATTGTAAAATCCTGAAAAACGGTTATTTAAATAAAATTACCCACAGAGTACACGCGATATACGGGCTCGTAAAAATCTGGAATGGAAATTGCTGATGTCTGTCGCTCAGCAGTACCCGGGGAAAAGGGATCTGGAAAAAATTTCCTTCCACTTCAGATCTATGTCTAAAATGAGGAAGTAGCCTCACAATTGAAATCTCTTCTGCAGAGGATCAAAATTGCGATGGCATGTCTTCGGATCATCCTCAGGAATATTTCCGGGATAGCCCATTGTGCAACTCTAGCGCGACGCAAATAAATTACCTATTTAAATAAAACTGTATCAAATTCTATAAAGTTCATAAAACGATTGATTATTTCAAATGAGGTTAGATAAATTTTTGTGAAATCCGGAAAAAAAAAACGATGGATAACTTAACACTTTTGAAAAACCCTGAAAAATGATTATTTTAAATCAGATGAAACAAAATTTTACATAATTCTGAAAAACGATAAATTTTAAATAAGGTTATATTGCAGTATCCTGAAGAAAAAAAAATGTAGTAGAACTTTAGGTTAACCTCAATGGTTAGCTTAGTTTAGGTTAACTTCAATGACGATTATACGCTAGATTAGAACTCAGAAGACAAAACTCAAGATTAAAATTTACGTAGTTTTTTTTCCTTTGAAAAATTCTCAACATATTAGAGAAAAAAAAATTCGCTTTTGTTTTGAATATTTTATATTTTCGAATCCTTATGACCTATACTGTTAGATAATTTACCTCCGCGTCTATTCCAAAGTTTACGTGCAGGTCATTACCTTGAACGACTATTTCACCCAGTAACCTTTTGTCACTAGTAGTTTTTTTTTCTCATCAAAATATCGCCACGGGGCAGGAATCGACCTGACCTACTGAAGCGGCTACTATGTTCATCTCGTTTTCAAGTTCGTCTTTTGTAATTTGGCATCAGATTTATTTTTTTCATTCAGAAAGATATTATGGCAATTATATAAAAGTTTAGATCATCATTTTGTAATATCTGAAGTAACTATCCTTGACTCGTTGGAACATTCAAGGATCTGAAAGATTGCTCATGTTTTGAAATTTCTATAGAAAGATGAAGTTCATACGCAATGTTGTTGTGGTAAATTTTTTAGTGAGGGAATGCTATGTATTTTACTTGCATCTTTTTTTATTAAAATGTAGATGAAACTTTAGTTTCTTATTGCATTTGGTCTAAATTATGTATACCCATTTTAAAGCAAGATTTTACCTATTTGTTTTAAATTCATAATATAATTTAATGCTAAATAATTAAAGTAAAATAAAAGCAGAAGCGAGAAATGTTACTGCTTACAGAATATTTACTTTTTAATAAACTTTAAAAGAGCAAATTTTTTTTACAGTGCATTAAAAAATTACAGAAACAAATTTTGCAATAAACAAAAGATAATTTGTTAAAAAACTGCAAAATAGGAAGCAAAAATTGTATTTCTCAAAAGACCAGTTCCCTCGACTATAACCCCTACACTATACCCCTATTCAAATTTGTCAGTTTTTTTTCTTTTTTTTGACTGAACTCTAAATTTAACACTAAATCTTGTTATTTTTTCCCAATAACTAATGAATTGGTTATTGTGTTAAAGCTACTCAGAACAAATACAATGATATTTAGAAGTTTAACCTTTCATGCTGAGTAAAAATTTAATCGTTAATCGCAAATACATAATATTTAATCGCAAATATATTATATAATCTGTAAATGAAAAACTTGAGTTTTTAATACAAAATAATATATGTTTATATACTTTTAGCAGGTTAAAATGTTCCTGCATTAAATTTTAAACAAAGCTTTAAAAATATGTATTTGCTTAGTTTCCAACTCTAAAGGGTAAAGATTTTATATAGTAGTAGATTTATTGTTTGGTTGTTCTCGTTAGGTTGTTAGATAGAGATAGTAAAAAAATTAAAGTCTGGAGTACTAGATACTAAGCTTCTTCAACACTTTAAAGCATAATTGTTTAATACAAACAATAAGTACTTGTGGACTCAGCCCGCTCGGTGATGCGTCCAAACTCTCGTAGATTGCTATGGTTGCTATGGTGCGTAGACGCTATGGTATGCTCGTAGATTGCTATGGAGTGATATGGTTAGTTTTGCAAACATGCTCGCTCGCTGCAAAGTTAAAACCCATTTGAAATGTGTTCTAGCGTAAAATCTTTACAGGCAATTCCTCTTCAAAAAAAAATTTTTTTTAGCCAGTTATAAGTTATTTAAATACAAAAAATTAAATTAAATTAAATGACTTTGAAGAAAAAAACTTACAGAAACAAAACAATGTTTATGATTTTGAAAAAACATGACGTCAAGACTTATGCATTCTTTCAATTTTGCGTGTTTCATAACTGATCAATGCTTTCTTCTGCGTTGCTTTTTTATTATTCTTAAAAAGTATAATAGCAAGATTAATAATTTTTTGAATAATAACAATGAAATAATTGACTTATTAAATCTGCTTAGAGTAATAAAAAGTATAGAACACTTTATATGAACTATTCGCTTTAAACCTTTCAATTAATCCTAACTTAGTTCAGTTTGCTTCAGCTTTTCGTTGTTCAAAATTAAAATTTGTCCTGTACTCAAGTTACCAGAAAAAAAAAAGACTGATTACAAAATCTTTTAATTTCTAAATTGTTTTATGAAGTAAAATATCCGTGACAAGAAAAAAAATCTTACTGTTATAACATATTTACAGGTAAATATTTTACATTCGCGATTATTAAATACCAGTAATTTCTCTATTTACTCGTAAGTTAATGCTTCATCCGCAATAGCGCAAATCACACAATTTCTCCGGCGTTTTCCAAGATATTTTAAGATCATAAGACAAATAATTTATGCAGCAGACAGCTAAAATATCCAGACTTGGCCAGCTCAAACATAATACATACTTTAGGATAAATTAGGTACTAATTTTGTATCTAATAAATTTTTTTAAAACTGTTAAAAAAAATTTATACTTTACATATACATACATTTTTCCTCAGATATAGGTTTTTGAAGCTGGACTTAAAATATGAATTCTGTAAAAGAAAACAAGTCTGAAATTCGGTGAAGTCACTTAATTTTAATTGAACACTCTGTGTTCAGTGAAATCACTGAATTTTACACTATTCGGTGAATTCTCCGAATACAGAGTGTTCTATAATTATCATGAAAATTCTAAAAAATTCTTCTCGAAAATGTAGTAGAATAATATGCACATTAGGGAACACAAATGTCGTGGAAAGAAAAAGATTCTATTTAAAACTGTGGAATCACTGCGGAGGACGATTGAACTGGAAGTATTCAAATTTGATTGCCAGAAGATACAAGAACTAAAATACGACCTAAGTTTCATCAGGCAACCAAACTGGTTTTGATTTTTTTCTTTTCTTCATCGATTCACAGGTTTTAAAAAATTTTAGATTTTTTTTTGCAGTTGATTATTAATTGAAGACCCTAATGTTCATTTTTTGTTACCGATTTTAAAAAGCATTAAAGTGGGTGATTAATGACTATCTTATTTATGGGTATAAGATTTACAGGATGAGGTATACCTATAGTATAGAGGGTCATTTAGTAGAGAGCATACCAGTTGGACCTACGGTCTCCGTTGCGGTGACGAGTGTTTTGCCAGATTGTTTAAAGTTGGATAGGCCGAGTTAAAATTCCTTAGACCTAATTGTTATTATAATTTGAATACCTAAATAGTTTTTCAAAGATTGAACAATGTTATAAAATACATTCACTTTATAAATAAATTCAAATTTGGATTTGGAAATTTATAAAATTCATTTAACAGTTAGTTTTAAACAAACATCAAGCCTTAATTTACAAGACAAAATAGTTTTCAGCTCTATCCCCCTGAATAAAATATTCTAGTACAAAAATAAGGAGACTAGAAAAACAAATGTTTGAATAAAACGAAATTTAAAATACTCATTACAACTAAATAGCTTTAATTACACACAAAAAGTACAATAGGAATAAAAATAAAATACTAAAAAACGCAATAGCTTTCTACACAATATACAATATGCTAATTCATAACTCTAGGCAACCATGGCTAAAACCATTGCCAAAAGTACAATACTAATACTGGCCATTAAAATTTTGAGGATATTGAGTTCTTCAGTTTTCTGCTTTGGCATCTTTCTAGTATCCAAGGCAGCTACAACCCTTTCGTCTACAGTCAAAAGAGCTTCACGAGCACCTGCCCACGCATTTGGACCTTTTAACCTATATTGATAAGGAACGCAGGAGCCGAAGACGCATTGATAAAATAACAGAGGATCATTAAAGAACATGGATGTGAGATCTGGTTTTACACCAGCTAAATCTGCTAATTCGTCCATGTAGTTAATCCAATCCACTTGAATTGTGTGGCGTGGTCCAGAGAAGTAACGTTTCTTCATTTCACGATCTTTTCGTCTGACATCTCTCATCATTTCCTCCTCGGAGGGTAGATTGATTTTGCCTGAAAGGAAGATTCATACTGTTAGAATTTTAATCATAAAATCACGGTAAAATATCTGGCAGCAGTCTGTTTACCCAATTAACCGTACATTTTGAGGTTAGGAACATTTCTCGAAATTTACGGTTTTGAAACAGTTTACATTTGGTATCGTGAAAAAGCAGTGATTTCGAAACTGTACGGTTTTGTAATCATTAACACCGAGCACGACTTCAAATGGGTAAAAATGTAGTTTAACTGTTCATTGGAGTTGAAATATGCTAGGATTTTTATTCGGTAATAGACATTGGAGTTGGGTTACGTTTCGTAAAATGGACTGCGGCTTAGTTCATCTTGTGGCGCCATCTATTTAGAGATATGGGAAATACTAGACTGTTTGACTATCTCTGTGTGAACTAAAAGGTTCGTATTTTAACTGTCCGGGGTCACCAGCTGGGGAGTGCAAGACATTAAAATCTCTTCACGTGTTGAAGGAACGGCCGAAAAATTGTGGTGACAAGGAGGGGATTTGAACATCAGTTCAGCCGGTCATAAGATTGCCAGTTAAGTCTTTTCAGGTATAGTATGTACCCAGTGGCAAAAAACTAAGCGAACTTCATAAAGTGGGCCTAGTTGGCGGGGTTAAAATTGTGTTATTTAACCGCATTAGGTGGAAACAGTGGTCCTTTATAATCCTTTTTGTGGTTGTTTGACTGTTATGGTTGAAAATAGTAAAATAGTTATTAATTTTTCGGTAAAATTTCTAACAGTATAGTAGCAAAATAAACATTAAATTTTAAGCAAGAATTTTAAATTTAGAAATTTAATTTATGATTAAATAAGATTTATTACGATTATTAAATAGTTCAATGTCTCAACAGTTTCAGAATTTCCAAGATTCATAAAAAAACATTAAGATGTGTTTAGTTTATAATACGTGTATTCGATTTTATTCAAAACCCACAGCTTCACGATTATATACAACTTCATTAATCATCAATCTGAACCTTTGATGCTAAATAAAGCTGAACTGTCATCGCTCACATTTGAGAACATTTTTCTAAAAGTAAAAATATAGCACATTTTGTAACGAATTTCATACTGATAGAATATATGTTTTCAAATTTTATGTAGCTTGTTCTTTCAAAACTGCCTTTCTTCTGAGCTGTTTAAACAACCTTTTACTCAATTTATTGTTTTTTTAAGAAAAAAAAAACAACAAACTGTATTGATTGAATATGAAGTGTAATAATACAAAACCAAGGAGCGATTATCTATAGAGGAAAACAAAGTACTTGACACTAAGTCTGACGAAAAAAAAAAGGATAAATTATAAAGTTGCATTAGGATCGTGATACTCGTAATTAATGTAAAATTAATTTAGTTTCTAATTAATGTAAGGTTTTTTGTTTTAGCTTAATTTTTGTTTCAATGTTCAACTCTCGTAAGATATGTTTAGTTACACTTAAACTTAACAATCTAAAATTTAATTCAAAACCTAGAAAGATTTATTTTTTTATTATGCTGTCAATCAATTTACATATGTAAACAAGAATTTGAGAAAAGCATTGATTATCTTATATTACTCTTATCTTGAACTCTTCAAAATAAGAGAGCAAGATAGCGCTCTTCATCGAAGATCTGCAGCTTCAGGTTTCGATAACGATATCAAGGACCACATCATTCGTGAGTAAAATCAAGGACTGATAGCCGTGGCCTTCGGAGTCAACTATACTGCTCTAAACGTAAATTACATTACGGACGTAAGGTAAACTGATTAAACGGTGCTGTAAACTAAATCTGACGCGAAAAACGAACAGAGGGAATGATTAGAGAACTAGAGGATCTTTGGATTATTATTTAATAGATGATAAACTTCAAAATGGTTATTAGAATTACTTGCACTAAGAGGTTAATTTTATGCATACGAGTTTAAATCAAAAGCAAATTTTAAGTAATTGTTTTATTACAAAAATTAATTTTACACTCACTGTGTGTGAACTGTAGACAAAAAATATTCATTTGTAAGTAAAATTACGAAATTATATTAGGTTTTTGTCGTTAAGGAACATGTATTTTTCTGAAAGCGAAAGTTTGATCCAACTAATTTTATCGCACAAAATTTTCTGATCAAGCCACCAACAATTTCCCTGAAGATGTTTTTTTTACTGAGATTTATTATCGCCAGGTCAGATAATTGACGTATGTTTTCATGCACAGATATTTGGGCAGGGGCGTTTATCCAGGTTTTTTTTTTCTGACAGACGTGAAAAAAAAAATATGAGAACATTTCTAAATGAAAAACTTTAGTTTTAGCAATCACTATATTTCAATCAGATTTCTTTTCAAATACTCTTTTCAAATTTTCTTTCTTTGTTTGTTGCTATTTCCCTGTGGTTTTTACAAAATAACTTCGATATATTTAATACGCTGTTACGAACTTGAGATATCACTTTTGGTCGCTTTCGATTTGTGACGATTCTATCGTAAAATTACGACATTTGATAGCTTTTTTGTAAGCTAGCATTTTCGGTCCTTTTCACATTATTTTGAACATTCGAATACTTTTAATAAGATGTTACTGCGACGTTTGAATTTGGGTTACCACTTTTTGACACGTGCGATTCAAAACGTCTCCATAACGGTCGCGTAGTTGAAGGATAATTTTTCCGACCTTCAAGAGTCGTGAAGAGTTTTTAAACAGCTATTTAATAAGCTGTCACAACACACGAATTTCGAATTCAAGTCTTGAAGGTTTCGATGCAATTATAAAAATCACGTCGCTTTCAGATTTTTTTTTTCGTGAATCCGCTGTGGAACAATTTTGAGCAATCATTCTTATAAAGTGAAAATTGGTTTCCGAATTAGAATGTTGCAAATGGACCGTTTTTACAAATTAGTATTGAATAGAAGCCGCAAATTTTCGCCTGAATCGAATTGTTTGGGATAGATATATTTCTTGTTCTTAATTTGTAAACCTAACAAGTAGCTACAAATATAATTGAATTTCAATGGCAGGGCAACGCTGCATCATACATTCAGAGATGCCAACTGTTCCGGACACGCCAAAATAATTAAAAGAACTGTAAATAACTACAAAGCAAATTTTACAAATATTTGACTATTTTTGCTTGCTTTTTAAAAGGTATAGCATGACATGAATACCATAAAGTGGGGAATTATATAAGCTTGCGAATTATCTAGAAATAATGGTGGATAAAAATCTACTAAATTGAATTTATTAAACCAAGAATCACAATTGATAAATTACCCAGGGCTCGAAAAAACTCAGAAATTTTACCCGTCTCCGAGGACGGCTTGTCCAACAATGCACCCGTCCTCCGTTGAAATTAACCAGTCGCTTTTAAATAAATAAAAATATAATTTTCTCTTATTTATTACAAGCATTTATATAAATTGCACAATGAATTAGTCGTTACTAGGAATACATTATACAGTAATAAAAGAAATACTAGGTTACTAATAGTAACCTAGTATTTTTTTTATGAAATAATTTAAATGACAAGGGTCAAGTTATCCGAGAGTACTGCGTTTTTTAAATGAATCAAACATGACGTTTGCCAGTTCCACAATCAAGCCAATGATTTACAGAGGTTTCTGCACAGAAATCTGAAAGGGGTTTTCCATTTAGGTAGATGTTCATAATTGCTATTAAAGCTTCTTGTTTAAGACCAGTACGTATTGTGTTTTTTTGTAAGTTTATTGCTACAAAGCCCCTTTCAACCGCTGCAGTACTCCCAGACAGAGAAAACATCAATGCGCAGTATGTTGCTGTATTGTGGGTCATTTTGCTGCCTTGTAACTTACAAGACTCTTGTAAGATAACAAAAATTGAAAATGTATCACGAACATTAACGAGAAATTCGTCGTCCGCGGAGAATTTTTGACCGTCGAGGACGGGCTGTTTTTCGAGCCCTGAAATTACCACTTTAAAATAAATATTTGCTAACCGGAGCAAGTTGGTATCTCTGTACATATGCGTGGAATATTAATTGTATAATCCGTAGATTAATCAAAAAACTCAACTGGTTCGAAATTAATTGGTATGTTGCAAAAATCTATATTTCTTACCAGCCATGTGCAAAGCAAATACTCTGGATTGAAGTTCAGATATTGGCATGAGAGGTCCAACCGGTTGTCCCAAACCAATCAGAACTAATGTCTGATGCTTCAGTTTGGGTGGAAAAGCGAATTTGAAAAGTTCTACTTGATTGTCTTCCACCCATACTATATCCTTACTGAGGTATGGAAAGTAGATTTTGTATCCAGTTGCCAGCACCACTTCATCTACTGCAATCTCTTCATTTTCTCCTTCAAAGATCACACCTTTAGCTGTAAATTCCTTGATGTCTCCTAAAAGTGATTCAGACAATTGAAAATTTCAGTATATATTGCACATATTTAAATATCTTAAAAATATGCATAATGTTTTGATATGCTAATCTTCCAGTAGCAGCATAAAGAAATTTGGTTTTGAGAAAAGAATTTTAAAATAAATACATATTTAATATAAATTTGGAGCATTTCATAAAAAAGTACAGACATAATTTCTCTATTTTCACTAAATTTAGAAATTTTTTGATGCAGAGATAAAATTTGAAAAAATTATTTGTACCAAGTATGTACAGAGCGTCATCAAACCTTGTATTTCAAAACTAGTCAATTTCCCAAGCATCGTTTAATTAAATAGCTTAAACTTTTTTCTAAAAAAGTTATCGTTCATTAACTGGAACTATTTAATTTTTTTTATCCAATTAGCAAATGCTTCTACGTATTCGAAAGAGTAATTAGCAATAAAATATTTGGTAATTTAGAGATAAAGGTTTGCACAGGTTTTTTTGTTGGAATACGTTAAATTTCTGATGGACTATATTTTGTGTTTTCTAGTTTTAATCCTGACAATCGATGCATGTAGATTAGTTTCGGTACTAAAAATCTCATCTAAACATTGCTTTAGAAAAGCATTCAATAAATTAATAAAGTAATCAAACTCGTTTAATTTCGAATAAATTTAGTTGAACGAAACCGGAAATTAAACCAATCATAATTGAAACAAAAATGTATACCAAAAGAATTTAAGAAGTATGCATGAAAAAATTTTTTTGTTGCTAATACTGCGTATGCCAAAACTTAAAAATTCTATTCCATAGTACTTCACAATGAAATAAACTTCAGATTGGTTAAATAGAAAATTTGCTTCCTTTGTCACTATATTAAGGCTGTAGAAATGTGCAAATGGTTCGAACTTTGACACAACCTTTAACCATTTATTAACCATTACAATATTAATCAACGATTAAACAAATGAAACTCAATGAGCGATTTAATATGGCTTTCCGGGGGTGTAGTTTAAGGAGTCTCTCACACCGCTGGTTGGAGAGCTGTGGGCACATAGTTCGATCCTGGTGACTAACAAAATAATTGGAGTGTACATGTGCAGCGAGGTAAATCTGTTTTGGCTGAAAGTTCTCTCGCTGATTGTTTTGTAAAAGCCTGGAGAGAGGGTTACTAGTTCATGCGCTGTCCATGCAGTCTGACCAGGATCAAAATTACATGACATTTTTACCACAGCCTTTTAAGATAGAGACTTAATGGAACTAGGAGCTTTGCCATGATTGGATAATTATGTGGGACTTGATAGATTGCAGAAGGTCATAAAAAGTGTTCAGCTGAACTATCGATTTAAAACAATTCAGAAATTTTAATTACAAGCTACTAATTTATTAGCCTATAATGTGTGAAATTTATAAAATAATTTACAAAATATTTTCCTTTAAGTTGAGACATTAAATATGCACAATTTGCAACAAATTTAATAGCCAAAAAAGAGCATGATCTCATGCAGCTCACCTTTAACTTCAACCGTACCACTGAGTATTCTGTTAGGAAGAGCATCGTTGACCATTGGATGTTGGCCGAATATGTGATGAGTTGGTTTCATTCTATACAGCTCATGGTCGAATCTGTTGTTGATTTCTCTTTCGGCAATGGCGCAGACTATGGGATATGGTAAATTATTGAAAAAGAAATTTAGGAACCTCTTCATCAGGTGGAGATCAAAAGGCTTGCCTTTGGGACCTACTCTATGAATGACCCAGGCTCCTCTTCGTGTGCTAAGATAAACCTATGGAAAATTCCCAAAAATTAATAATCTTTTAGAACTGTATGGAAAACAATTTAAGTAAACAAGATTAGATTTCAGAGTAAGTTTTTATGAGCTTAAAAATATCAAGAGCCTCTGGTGTTGGATTTATAAAAATAACTCGCAATTGCTGTTCTTAACTGGAAAGTAAGGATAACGTAGTCTCAATTATACAAAGCAATTCAAAAGTAAAGTTTAAAAAAAAGACTATCCAATATGAAATATTTTTAAAATAGTAGTTATGAAACCTCTGAAACCTATTTAATAATATTTATTAAATATGTTTCTTGAAATTTTTTTTAATACTTCTTGGTGAATTAATTAAGGTCCTCACATTTAAAGCAGGCATACAAACCGTATAATTAAACAGTGTGCAATTTATGTAATCAAAAATCTTAATTTCCAGTAATTATAAATAGAGAAAGGAGAGATTGAGAAAAAGAATTTCACATATTGAATTTATGCATTTTAATTTATACAAATTAAATGCTTTATAGATGTGGCGATCGGATGTATGAACTGTTTAGAAGCTCAGCAGGTGGTTCAAGATCTTGAAAAAGGACATTTACATCAACATAAAATTTGCATCAATATATCCATACATGGATAAGAAGCAACCAAGTTAAATGTTCATACTTCAGTTGTAAAAAGAAAAAATTTAAAAAGTAAAGTTCACTAGGGTACCTCGAGGTCATACAACTTGTCTTAAGAAAAAAAAAGTTTTATTGGAATAATTTCACACGCTGGTAAGAGACTACGCATCTACTCAAACTACGCCTATTCAGAAGTCAGATATACCCAGCATGAGTTTTAAACGTCTACAACTTTCATTCAGAATCTGAAATTTATTTCAATTGTTGCTTCATATACGTGCTATTGCTTTTAAATTTTAATTTTGTATTCCACGATTGATAATCATGGAATTCAGATTGAGTTTATTAAAATCTTAATTTAGAGACTTAGAGTTTTGGACTGATTTTTCTGTTAACATAGAAAAAGCATTAATACTCAGTCCAAATAAATCCAGCCAACCCTTCTCCAAATATTTATAAGTCACTTTCTGGATTTATTAGAGTTTTAAATGATTCTTCGAATTTTAGGTATATCATTTCCAGTTGAAGGTTGTATTCTCACTACCAAAAATAGTTTTATTTGAAATCCGTAAGTGTTTACTTTTTACTTCACACATTATGCTTCCGAAATTACTTAAAAATTGCGGTCAGCCGTTAGTTAAACTATGAGTTTTAATTGTAGCTCATTAAATTAGTGGTACAGAATGTCACAAGACTGCTAAGTTTCGAATAGATTTTTATAGGATCAGTAATTTCGAAAATAAAACATTAAAAACTCATTTGCAGCAGCCATTTCGTTCTAAATGAATGCAATTTTGATGAATAATGTAATTTATTTTATTACAAAAACTATTAGGTTGTGAATATTTTTTTTCACGCCTAATTAATCGTTTCACAATTTCCCCCCGAACTTTGTAGCTTTAACAAAAGGAAAACAATTTTGTATCAGTTATCGCAATCTGCAAAGGTTGCAAAGTAAATGTGATAGGGAATGATACGGGTATGATAGTATACTAGTAACAGATTGATTTAAATAAAAGTCAAAAAACTGATAAAAACAAAGAGCTTTAAGACGAACTTTGTAACATCGCCCATTTAAAGATCACGTGATTACTTAACACTAATAAAGATTTATGGAACCAGTAAGAATTCAATGAATATTTTTGAAACTAAAAATCCAAATTTTGCATGCATATTTATTAAATAAAACACTTATTGTTCATAGAACAGGAAATGATAACCCGAACAACTTTCGACTTTATAATCCAATTTTAATGAACTAAAGGGAAATCTGTTTACAAATAAGCTAGTGCAAGGAATAATTCATAACAAGAGATCGGACAAGCAAACTTTCTCTGAACATAAGGATTTCCTCTGAAATTCTCTTTGGAATTTTTAGTGGTCAACTAGGAGGGTTTAACGGATCGTGACGTATGTGGCAGAAGTCTAATTCTTAGCTACAGATGGCGCCACTGGAAAACAAGTGCACCCCTCTGTCTTAAAATTGACTTGTTAGTATTGACAGGTGGCATAAGAAAACTACAAAAATATTATTTTTGTTTATTCCACATCCTAGAATGAATCGAGCGTTTCCATACTCGCACACATGGTAACCATTTCCATTTTTATCAGATTTACCGAAAAATTTGAAGTCCGCTATTCTCTAGTTTCACTTAAAATTAGATTTTATTAAAATTTTTTAATCACATCAGAAAAAAATCTGCATGAAGTTAAAAATGGACTAGTTGTATTATCTGGCTCTAAAGTTATTTGAAGTTACTGTTCTCTAGTGTATGAAGCTGTTTTGAGATTCATAAAACTAGAAAGAGTGCTTTATGTAAGTTTATTGTATATTTTTGAGATTAAGTTTGAACGTACTTTCCAAACATGCAAAAAAAATCTCTTCAAAAGTTCTGGAGTTTTTTGTTCTAATTAACAAATCATAACGAAAGAAAAAGCTCTAACAATTGAATATTTCGACCTTATCCGATTTTTGTAGATTGCGATCTTCATGGTCTGAGTTGTTAATCTTAAAATTAAACAGTAATTTTTTCTGTACTCCACTCAGGGAGTTAGCCTAAGTAACCACTAATACTTATTCTCTTCATCCGGTTTTCTATTTGTTTTTGGGTCTGGGTTGTAACACTGTTCTTTGTGTTGCGTTATAAACATAATTATTTTTGGCGTTTTATCTCTTCAGACTTCTGTTCCATTAACAAGGTTTTTCGAAGCTCCGTCGCCAAGGAAAATAAAAGTAATTGTTTAAGTGCAAAACGATGCAAACGATGTAAAATGAAAGTAATTGTTTAAGTGCAAACTCTTGAAGCAAAACGATGATTTTAAACTTTAAATCTTGCCACGAAGAATTCCCTGGGCTTTGGAAAGGACAAATAACTGAAATATTTTAAAAGTAAAAGTTTTTTTTTGTTGCTAATTTGGCGACATTTTCCCTACCCAGATGAAAATTTCAATATCCCTGCGTATTTTGAGAATGGGCAAATTTTTATAAGCCTAGCTAATGCAGCATTGGAGTAAGTTTTTCAACATTAAAAAATTAGTCCACGAAGGCTTTCAATTTCGACAAAATTTGTTTTTCCATTTTGACGTTTTGTGCTGTTTTTAGAATAAGCATACGCAGCGCTGGCTTTAGATAGGCTAAACTGTTGTAACAGTCATGAGTAACTGTATCAAACTCCTAGCAGTTATGAAAATAGCATATTATTCGCAAAAAAAAAAAGCAGAATTTCGTATGACAACGAAGTTTTTGAAAAACAGTATTAAATTACTTTCACTAAAATTATAGGAAAATTTTTTTGTTTAAATTCATGTAAATAAAATAATAAAACTACCGTAATAAAAAATTTTGTGTAGCCGAACACTTTTTGAATTTTAAAGTAATAAACATAAGTACCAAATATCCTTCTAAAGGCTGATTTATTGATTGATTGATTGATTGAATGTAGGGTTTAGTGGCGCAAGGTCCAGATGAGGACTTCTAAAGGCCGGTTAAAGTTTCTTTAAAATTACAATTGGTTTTGATTTGCGTTAATTTTGAAAATATGTATGGTCAGTGTATGCAATAATTAGTTGACGTTAAAATAGCTATTTTCAGTTAATAAAACATGTCATGAATATGTATTGTCAAGTGTTGTAAATATACACTTTTGCAAAGTTTAAATGCAATTTTTTTTAACATATTCAAAGTGTACGGGGTTGAAAAATCCATAGCGGCAAATGTTTAAAATTTAAAACATTTTTTTGCAGTACTTAATTTATATTTTATAACTTAACGTACAAAAATACCATAAAAAATCCAAAAATGGATTTAAAAATACATATTAAATTCTATGGATTTAGTAATATAAACCTATTTTATTTAATGTTCAATTATTCACAGAAATTATTCTAAATTATTCACCTTTTCGTCCACCATAAACTTTTCTCTACCTAACCTACTTTACCTAAGTAGAAGTGAAAATTGAAGTTTTTTTTTTATATGCTATACAAAGGTAGTTCTAATGCAGCTGCAAATTTCAGGGACGAAGTTGTACTAACACAATGGAGTATTTTTCATATTTATTGATAATGTAGAAAGGCATTGTCTCATAAATGCATTTTTCGAATAGGCGAGCTTTTTGGGTCGGGATGTTTGTTATTTTTGTTAAGTTAAAATGTCAGTGAAATTCGAGGAAGTTAAGTCTTGTTTTCGCGTGGAGTTCCTAAATGAATAAAATTTTTGAAAACTTACAAACAAGTGTAAAGTTAGTCTATTTGGATTCGATGAGAATTTTCTTTTTCAAATCTCATATATAATATTCCCTACTTCAAAGATGAGTGTACTCTGTAAAACAATTTTAAAGAAAATAATTAATGCTTGTCAGTAACATAGATTCTTCTATAAGTCTGATTTCACTTTAGCGATTAATAATTTTGTGTGTAGCTTTCAGAAGTGTTTACAACTTAAGAGTTTAAAAACGGTTCCGATTTCATTTTACGGCTACGGAACCCTAAATGATCGAGCATCTTTTGGCGGAACCCCAAACATAAAATATATAAGCAGCCGTAAACATAATTAGTAAAATTACCAAAAGTTCGAAGACTAGTTTTTCTGGAGAAGTGTCAATGATTTTATTAAAAAAATTTCTAAAAATAGGCATACATAATATTTAGAATTTCGTGCATCTGATGACAGTTTTACGTATGCTAGTCAAGACAGTAATAAAATTAGTTTGTTAGCTTTAACAACACAATAATGGGAGATTATGCTCAAATGTTAAAATTTTTGACACAATGTGATTTTTATACAAATATTGAATGCTAGTGACTCAGATTTTCACAACAAAATTAGTCTCGAACACATTTTATTGGGCAAGTTATTAACATTACACTACACCAGTTTTGATATTTATTAAAAAAATAAACTTTTGCAAGTTCTTGATTTATTATAGGAAATTGCTTTATTTAAATAGTGGCAGTAGTTATATGCGATATTTCTAAATTCGCATAAAATACACAGTTTTACACTAAAATATATAGATTAGGTAATGTTAAATATACAGGTATCTAAAAGCAAAGTAATTTCCGTTTGCTTATTGTATCTTTTAACTGTAACTATTAAAGGAATTTCTTTTAACTGTAATTTTAAGTAACAGGATAGAATTTTACGTAAAGTAAGAAAACAAATCTAAATCCGGATATTATTTGTTTATTATTTTGACGATTTTTGCAGTCTAGTGTGAAAGTGGGTTCGTTGTCCTGTTTTCAAGAGCAAGGCCGACAAAACTTGATTAACCCACTTTTTGTTACGTCATATCTTCCTTTTCTTAAAATCAGTCAAGTGAATCAACAAGGAAGCATGTAGTAAAATGCAGTAAATTTCACAGCATTTAAAAAAAGATTAAGATAACAACCACTTCGTTAGAACAGCGGAAATGTTGTATATACTCGTTGTATTCAAATTTGCAAAAGATACACCCATTAATTGATAACGTGTAATAAATACAAAGTTTTAATCTCAAAGAATCTGAGAGATTAGTTTAAAAGAATTCGGAGAAGAAGTCATTCAAATCGTTCCTTTTAATGAGGGAAAATAGTCAAAAATTTTCAGAAATATCAAACTATTTCGATAAATCTTTATTTGATATTACTCAGAACAAACTAGTTTGTTTTTAATAAAATTAATCTTCGAAATATAGATTCTTAATTTCACAGTTGTTTGAAGTTAAGAATTTCTTAAAGGGAATTTTGACAATTAAATGTCCAATTAGTTTCAATGGTGGAAAATCTACAGTATTGTAAAAAATAGTATATTGAACTACACATAAAATATTTTGACTATTATGACTGTCTTCTGTATTCCCATTGGATAGAAAAAAGAACTACATGATGATATACAAAGATGCAGATTTTTTTTAGAGTCATCAGCTTAAAATTGACGAAAATTACAACAGTATTAATCGTTATTTATTTAAAAAGGTTTTTTCTAGTAAAATTACAATCCGAGACACCTTTAATATTTCTCTATTTGAAAATAAACCAAGAACCAATTAAATTATGATATTATAACTATAATATATCATAACTAGTGGACTGCGCCCCCTGGTCGCTAACGCTCACCAACCCCCGAAAATTGCTACGCAATCTTATATGGTTTGCTTCGCTCGCTACTAACTTAGGTACATTGCAAATGCACAAAATTCTAAGAATTCAAAACAATCATTCAAATCCATATAACAACTTTTTTAAAAAAAAATATTACATATTTTTAGTAAATACTAAGTCATTAAAATAAATTTGAATTCAAATAAATGACATGTAATTCGTTAAACCTATTAGAAATGTGCTATAGTATAATTCGTGATATAAATCAAAAATCGTCAAATAAATTCGTAATATATAAATTCGTGAAAAAAAGCGCTTTCGACAAAATACTAAAATAGAGATCTATCGACAAAGACTACTCACTTCTGCCTAGCTTAATAGTATGAGATTGCCGCAGCTGATGCTCTCTGGTTATTTCAGTTTCAGTTCTTAAAAGCGCTATATGTTGAGCCACCTCAGCTAGATTTGGCATGTGACATTTTTAGCGGCAATCATTGGTCGATTTTCTAATGTTGCCCATTCGGGGAGATTTAAGGCTTTTTTTGTCGCCGTGGAAGAGAAATGGTAACGTAAACAAAACAAAGCAAACATTGCCACCGGCGGAAAAGAAATACAGCCAAAATTTGGGAGCCACGTAAGAGAATTATATATATTAGATTATAACAGTCGTTGAACAGCAGAACCAATTTTCAGTTTGCGACTACTAATGTTCAACTCCGTAACCTTGTAGTTTTGAACCAATCCGGAAGACAAGGAAACTCCTGGATCAGTATCCCCAGAGGTATGATTTGTTATGGGAACATGGAGGACTTTGTGACTCGACAGATTTAACGTGCATCATTCCCATTTACTACCCGGGGAGTCATCGGTTGGTAGAGATCGAATCCTCGACCTCTTGGACATTGGCCCAGCTCCCCACCAACCAGGCTATCTCGGCCAAGTTAAATTATGGTAAACATAAGTCGTGGTAACCCAAAGGTGACGTCATTGAAAGCAATGGTAACCAGAAACGAAAGCTTCAGCAAAACTGAAAATCTTTGTCAAACCAGGGAGACTTCCAGATTCTAAAATTTAACCTTATTCTGTTATTACTATTATAATCTAAATTTAAAATTAAAGGTTTAAAAAACAACATTTTTATTCTATCACAAAAGTAATATCTTAAAATTACCTTACTAGGCAACATTTTATGATAAAGATATTTAGTTACCATTTTCAAATTATTAAAAGTTTGTTCGTTTTTAAAGATTTATTTACTTTTAAAATAAGTTATGTGAAATGGCGTTCAGTCAGGTGAATGGTATTAATATACAAAATATTTAAAATTCTTAACCAATATTAAGAATAAACTTAATGCACAATTTCTAAAGAATCTCATAGGCGAAAAATGTTTGGTGAGATTTTCTAACAACCTAAAATTAAATAAGAATTTCAAAAATAAGTGTATGTAGTTGCTATGGTAACCGAGTGAAGATGTTTAACTTCAACCGAATAGAAATTGAAAGAAATTAGTGGAACCAAATTTGCATTAATACAATCAGGGCCGTAGCGAACGATAGATTTGGAGGCAAAATTGCCAGATTTAAAATCGCTTTAAACCAAACTAACGATCAAATTAAAAACATCAGATTTTTAATTTTTTCGTATTTTATATTTAATTATAATTTTTTTAACGATCCATTTTAAATTATATATTACTATTGATAATAAAAACCAAGTTTGAAACTAGTTTTCCCCTACTAATTACTCAAAACCTTCAAGCATTTCTACGTAAAAATAAAATAATGTAAAATAATTGTATTTTGGTAATAAATACTTTGCATTCAATAAATCACAAATTAATCTGATGATTTTATTTTATTTCATGACCGTTGAACAACTGACCAAATTTTGGGTTAACAACTACTAATGGTCAACCTTGTAATTATGGGCCCAATCCAGTAGACAAGGAAGCTTCTTGATCATGTATTGGAAGAACTTTCTGAAGGAACTAACCCGCCTTTGCGTTGCGGAGAGGAAAACCACGAAAATCTCTCATGGTTAGTTTTACGGCAAAGGGATCGTCTACCACTGAGGATATTTTACGTCAGCACTGTGGTCGGTGCGAGCCGAGTGCGGAATTCGTACGAATCAGCGAGCTACCACGGCTCAATCGATGTGATTTGAAGAACTTAAGTCAAATTAGAAAGGAAATTCTTTTTTCAATAACTTAATTCAGAGCCGTGATCATTCAGCTTTTTTAAGCATTGCGAATAATAATTGTTTTGATTTTATTCAGTAGTCATAATATCGTAATAAACAACTCTAAAATTTCATAGTCTAATTACGGTTTAATTTAAGAGCCGCATTTGCAATTAATTCAGATATACAGTTGTCTGTTTTTAATTTCCCTTCCTCTTCATTTAAAAAAGGATTGTCAGGCTTCAGATTATGGACTAATAAGAACGACTATTAGACTAGATTAAAAGGGATATTATGAAAAAGTACGGAAATGATTTTAGAAATCACTTTGCTAATTGGGTTTAAAACACCATGTTTTTCAAAGCTTTGTAAGATATCGGAAACGGATAATAAAGCAATTAGAGTGGAAAGAGGAAACACAACGGCAAGAAAAATTGAAATCGAATATTTATAAGGATGTTTAATAAATATTATTCTATTCTAAGGGTTGTATCTTACTGAAGTTTTCTTTTTAACCTGCTATCCTTCGGGATTGGCGAAATGTAAAATTGCTTGTCAAAAGCTCGAACTCGGAGTTTATAATGTACTGAAGAGTTCATATGCGTACTAATATGATAATTGATACGTATAATTACGTCCTTACAATCTTGGATCGCTGGAGTTAGAAAGGCTTGTTTTAAACATAGGGAAGAGTCTGGTAGCCCCGCCCACTTGAGTATTGCTTATATTTCTGTATAATATTGAGTAATAATCAATATTTTTGTATGTTTCGATTGTTTTATCATCTAATTAAATAATGCAAAAGGAATAAACCAAAAAAAGAATAGTTTAACTTAAAAAAATAGAAATTTAAAAAAACATGTTTTTCAACTCTTTTCAAAATGTGTCGGGTAGCCCCGCTCAGTTACAAAAATTATGTTTTTTTACTGTTTTTTCAGGTGTAAATGAAAATGACCAATGTATTGACAATAGATAAACCTCATTTATAATTTTTATCACAAAATTATCTTAATTTCATGACTACTGCATTCAACATATTTTCAAAACTATTGTTTACCATGTTACCAGCTGCATAAATACTTGAAACTTTGAAAATAATCTTTTTTTAATATAACAATTAATGTTCGATGGCCCATTGACTTGAAAAATATTCTATATATATGAAATTGACAGTGGGCGGGGGTACCAGACACTCCCCTAATACTGTGAAGGGGTAAAGGATACTGTACGTACAGTCCTGATGAGATTACTACTAGGTTTCCATGTTATAAACTAGCCATACATAAGAATACTTTTGCTATTGTATATTTTTCAATCATTTTAAAAATTATCTAAATTTTAATTTTCTTCTAAAACGTTCTTGCAAAATAAAGGGGATAAGAAATTCGAGTAATTTTTAGGGGTTTTTTCACTCAAAAATTCCTTATTTCACGAAAACTTTTTATTCATATATGGCACAAATGATGCATATAACTTCTTTTTAACTTAATATTCAAGTAGACTAGATATTGCGTAGGGGAGAGTGGCTCACCTTGGGACATTTTTATTTTTGGTATAGCTATAATTGGTTAGCAGTAATAGTTAATGAGGATTTAATGTTCTCAGAATTATTGGGAAATACATTCGGAGGAAAGCCAGTAATTAGTGAGTTATGCAATGATAACAGTGATTATTGTTACTTGCAGCTTAGAGGAAATGAACAGTGAAAGTGACAACAAAACATTTAACTAAAAGAAAAAAGTTCATCTACAAAAATGCAGTGAAACAAGATTACATGGAGTTTTTGCTCATATCAAATTTGCTGGTAAAAGATCTGTTGTTGCTTTTGTAGGTAGCGTCGTTGAAAGAGGGAGATGAGAAAGACTTATCAGATTAGAGAACAGTGAATCAATCTTAAACATTAATTTATCCCGATAAAGACAAAAATCATGCATAGATTCAAATGACATTTTGTTAAAACTTAAGCAGATCAAAGCTTTGAACGTTCTTTAGGTTTGGTATTTGATTCTAAACAATTGAATTTGCATACAAGAACTTGAAGCTAATAAAATAAAGTTTTACTAGCAAAATTAGAAAATGTAAATTTATTTAGTTATACTATTTTTAGAAATTTTCTACTTAACTTTTGACATCTGCTTAACAGTCCCAAGATGCCCCACTAGGAGGTACATCTTGGAACAAAAAACAAGATAACTAAACTTTTTTTAAAAATTTTTCCATGACAGATACGAAAGCAAAACGTAGTTAAAAATGTTTTCAAATGTTACAAGAATATCGGGTAAAATTTTGACAATAGTCAAAATAAAAAAATTATAAGAAAAGAAAAAAAAGTGTCCCAAGGTGAGCCACTCTCCCCTACTATGATGTTAACAAAAATGCTTGTTAACAACGAAAATTCAAAAAAGTCTTTCCTAACAACGGTATAATTAATGAATTATGAAAATGCTATGGAGTTATGAAAAATTGCATCAGTATTTCAAATCTAATAAAAGTTACCAAATTCGACAATGAAGCAGTATGTTCCTCTGATAATCATTCTTATGGTTTATTTTAATTTTTAGGAAACCATATTTCAGCTGATTCATTTTCAGTTTATACACATACTAAAATCAAATTAAACTACATAGATGCTGTTTCAGAATTTGGAATTCTACTGTCTGAGATAAGATCCAAATTTTTTAGACTATTAAGAATTTTTTTTTATTAATGGCGGGCACTTGAGATGTATTGTCCCATTGGCCAGGAGTGCCAGAACTGCTACTCTCTTCTCGTTACCCAGTGGGCACCTGTGGCGAAGCCACGTCTGTGGAGCAGCATCGCCCATGTCACACAACCACAAACCCGTTTATAGGGCGGGTTACATTCACGCAAAGGAGAAAGGACATAGAACACAGAAAGAAACATCCATGCCCTGAGCGGGATTCGAACCCGCAACCATCGGCTTCGCAGTCAGGCACACTAACCACTCGGCCACCTGGTCGGCCTATTAAGAAACTACATGAAGAAAAAAAATTCCTTTTTCATTCATTCGCTACATATTGTCAAAATAAAATTCAGATCGCTACATATTCAAATAATTAATAATCTTTTGTTAATTTATAAGGTCACAATTGCTAATAAAATTTATTCATTAGCAATAGTTCCGCCAAAATAAGATAGATTATTTAGTGTTCCACAGTTGGAAAAAAATTGAGAAGCGCGGCCCTAAGGCATTCAAATTGGTTTTATGTTTCCCCATAGAAAAAACTATATAAAAATGGGAAATAGATGGCATCTAAAAAAAAGCAAATCATTTCGGCAAAAACCCATTGTGACTCAAAGTCTTAATAAATCCTAAGTAAAAAGTATGAAGAAAAATTTAAAACTTTTCTACGGTGAATCGGGTTCGAATCTCAACGATGGCTGGTTGATACGAATTCCGCATCCGGCTTGCACAGATCATAATGCTCACGTGAAATATCCTCAGTCGTAGACGGATCATGGGTTAGAGTCCCCTTGCCGTCAAGCTAACCATGGAGGTTCTCGTGGTCTTCCTCTCCATGTAATGCAAATGCGGGTTAGTTCCATCAAAAAGTCCTCAAAGGTAAATTTCTCCCAATACTTGATCCATGAATTCCCTTGTCTTCTGGATTGGGTTCAAAATTGCAAATTTACGGAACAGAACATTAGTAGTCGTAAACCCAAAAATTGAGTCGACTGTTCAACGATGGTTAAAAATAAGATAAAATAAAACTTTTCCATGCGCCTGCACGAAAAAATAAGGAAATATTGGTAATTTATTAAGTTCATTTTAGTTTTTATTTGAATGGAAACCATATTTTAGCTCGTTCATTTTCACTTTATACAAACATGAAAATCAAATTAAAAGGTGCAGTTTCAGAATAGGTAATTCAACTGTCTGAGATAAGACCCTATATTTTTAGACTACTGATAAAACTACGAGATACGAAAGACTATGATAAAACTAAGATATGAAAAAAACTTTACCTTTTTATTTACTACATGTTTTTAAAATAAAATTTTGATCGCTACACATTTAAAATAATAATTTTTAATTAAGGTTCACAATTGCTAATGAAATCTATAAATTAAATCTCTGCGTTCCGCCAAAATAAGGTAGATTATTTTGTGTTCCACAGTTGGAAAAAAAATGAGAAGCTCTGCACCGAAGCATTCAATTGTTTTCATGTTTCCCAATAGAATAAACTATATAAAATAGGACATGTGTGGCATTTGGAAAGTAAAGAATTTCCTCAAAAGCCAATTGTGAATCAAAGGTTTAACGAATCCTAAGACGAAAAAGCCTGAAAAATTAAAAAAAAAAACTTTTCCATGTGTCTGCACAAAAAGTAATAAAATATTGCGTGTAAAAAAATAAAGTATTTAAGAGGAAAACTTGCGGAGATTAAATAAAATTGATCTTAAAATGTGTTGCAAAAACTTAATAAAATTTTTAAAGAAAGCAGAGAAAGAGTAGATTATTTGGATTTATTATTGCTATTCGGAAACAGACTCTTCCTCTGCCTTCTTTAACACGCTGAATGCCACTGGGGTCACCGGTGACCGGCGAAGCAAAGGTTATTAGAAACACATAACTCAATTTTTAATTCCTTTAATTTTTTTATATTATTATAGTTACTAAAATTTTGAAAATGGATTCTTTGTAAATGATTTTTTGAAATGTTTGATGTTGTTGTTCATTTACGTTGCACTAGAACTGTACAATGGGCTATTGGCGACGGTCTGGGAAACATCCCTGAGGATGATCCGAAGACATTCCATCACAATTTTCATCCTCTGCGGAGGGGATGGCTCCCCCGCTTCGGTAGCCCGACGACCTGCGCGCGAAGTCGAGCACTTTACGGTAGAACAGTTTAACGAGGACCAATACCGCACACCCTCGGTCCCTACGCAGGCTGATCCAAGTGGTCACCCACCCGTACACTGACCGCAGCCAGTGATGCTTGACTTCGGTGATCTGCTGGGAACCGTGTCTTAACGATCAGTCCACTGCGGGACTTGAAATGTTTGAACATTTTGAAATGGGAAAATGGTAAGAAATTAATGCAACGCATTACTGACAAAAACCATTTTATCCAGACTGGCACCAGGTATAATTAGCGTGGCATTCTAAGTGCTAAAAATGTTAAGAAATTCTTGTAACACATTTCAAGATAAACTTAATTTAAAATACCTGAAAAATACATACCTGAAAAATTTAGCAGCGACCTATAAACTCGATTTTTGTAAGTTACACGCCTTATTTTTTTGTGCAGTTCCGTAGAAAAGTTAAAAATCGCTGAAATTATTATATTTCATTAAAATTTTCGCAAATTTTTAAGCTGTTAAGTTTTATAAAAAGAAGTTTTAAACGCATAATTAAACAAATAAACATGTGGCTTCAAATAACTTTAGAAATACTAACTCTGTAACGGAATCGTTCATCACCTAGCTTGTAAATATAACTAATCAGTGAAGAATGTGAAATAAACAGAATCGTTAAAAACTAGTGGGTTGCGTCCCCTGCTCGCTAACGCTCGCCAACCCCCGAAAATTGCAACGCAATCTTCTATGGTTTGCTTCGCAAACCAAGCTCGCTTTGCTCGCTACTAATTTAGGTACATTGCAAATACACAAAATTCTAAGAATTCAAAACAATCATTCAAATCCACATAACAACTTTTTTTTTAAAAAAAATTTACATCTTTTGTAAATACTAAGTCAATAAAATAAATTTGAATTCAAATAATTGACGTGTAATTCGTTAAACCTATTAGAAATGTGCTATAGTATAATTCGTGATATAAATCAAAAATCGTCAAATAAATTCGTAATATTTAAATTCGTGAAGAAAAGCGCTTCGTGAATAAAATACTAAAATAGAGAATAAATTCGTGAACAAAATACTAAAATAGAGATCTATCGACAAAGACTACTCACTTCTGCATAACTTAATATTATGAGATTGCCGCAGCTGATGTTCTCTCTGGTTTTTTCAGTTTCCATTCTTAAAAGCGCTATATGTTGAGCCACTTCAGCTAGATTTGGCATGTGACATTTTTACCGGCAATCATTGGTCGATTTTCTAGCGCTGTCATTCGGGGAGTTGAAATGAGGCTTTTTTTCTGTCGCCGTGTAAGAGAAATATATATATAGATATTATGGCGATGTAGTCCGCTGATGCTACAACGCTCAAATTGATCAATTAATTTTTCTGATATGCGAATAAAAAATTTAATGTTAAAAGTACGTGCAATAATCTTTTTGATCAAATAGAGCTATAAACTAAAACATAGTTTGTTAGGTTGTTGATCATAACATGTTGATCAAGGATGTTATCTTTGAAACAACCGATATGGTAGTTTATAAATTATTTTAAAAGTGGCCTTCAGGGTAGAATTTGTCACCCGTCGAACGCTCTGCAGCATATAGGTAGCTGGGTCGAATCCCCCTTTAATACTGGATGTGTCTTCGCCCTGTCTTCTCTGAATTTGACTTTTTCTTTCTACTTGACAAAGGCTTATAAGGCGGACTCATGTAATTAAGAGTACAAGCATGAATATATGCTTACCTGTAAATAATTTAAATTTGAAACAATGGTGACAATTAATGAGAAAACTCCATTTTCGAACGATATAATTGAAATTTTTTAAACTACTTTTAGAATGTAGGACTAAAATTGCAACCGCGATTCAATTTTCAAGACGATAGTATAAACGATTTAGGAGTTATCAGCGAGATACGCAAATTAATTTTATTATTATAGATTAAATTGGCTGTTAAATTAATTGTTTTTTTTACGCTATAACGCATAACAGAATTTCGCTATACAAGTGATGGAAATTTATGAATTTTTTTTAAAAACTCAGATTTTATGTGTTCGAACTATCGAACTTTGCTAATAAAATAAAAATTTATAATACAAACAGCGCATATTTGTGGCTTACTGCAAGATTCAATGCGAAAATTTTAAAATATTAAACCATTTTAAATTTTTTTTCCAATAATATAAATTGCACATTATAATATAAATTGCAAAAAGTAACTTTATAAATTTCGTAAGATATTTGTTCTATGATAAATGGATATTGCAATCTTGCGTTTTGATTTAGTTTATTCAGCCTTCTAAATCCTGTGAGACATTTCATCAAATTTTCAGGCATAATTTATCTTATTCCAGAGGTATTAACGTCTGGAATAAGGCTTATATGAGGTTTATGTAAATTAAAGAATAGGTGAAATAGTTCAACTGAATAAATATTTTCTAAGAGAATTAAGAGATTTTTTATGAAGCCACCTTCATTTTAGTTTTAACTTATGGTTTTAGTTGTCCATGTTTTAGTAATTTAGTTTTTTTAAAGTAGGTTATAAAGGCTCTGCTTTAAGATTTCGATTGATAGCACGTAAAAAATATTGCAAATTTTTTTCTTAAACTTAATTATAATTGTGCGATAATTTGTAGCACTAGTTTAATGCAATGTATCTGTTGGTATTTGGATGTTTTAAATTTACCTTTATTTTCCTTTACCGCCTACGAATAATCGTGAAAATGTTTTGTTATATTAGTTACACAAAAGATCTTTTTTCAGGAACCTTTGAATTTAAAACATAAATTTAAACATTTGGTACACATAACTAATTAATAGTACTATGTTAAAATTTAGTACATTTTGGTTCATATAAAGAGTTAAAAAAATAAAAAAGTTCTGAGACTGATTTTTTCAGTCTTTTCAACGTAGTTCTTACGAAAAGAAAGACTAAGATGAGCTTATTCAATTATATATCTTAGGTTTACATGAAACACGCTAAATTTTTAAAAAAAATATACTAAACTATATTTGCAAAGTTTTCGTTTAGCGGAAATCTGAAGAGAAAAATTGAATTTTAATTGAAAAAAAAATCTTATGAATTCGTAATAAAATATATTAGATATCTTATTACATTTTAAAACAAATCATTTGCATATTAATCTTTTTCTTAAGTCAAATAAATCTAAACTATTAGTATATAAAAATTTTATTTTTGTTTTACTGCCGGTGTTGATTTGCGGCTATGCTGTTTAATTCCGTAGTCTAGTATAATTTTTAAGCTTACTCAGAAGACTAAGGAACTCCTGATATAAACGTCGGTTTTTAGGGGGGGGGGGTGGAGGGATTCTGGATGTAACTAAACCGCATTTGTGTAACATTGCGAGAAAAAAACAGTCTCCCACGGTTTAAAATGACTGCGAGCAAACGTACCTTATGTACTAATTCATTTTATAATTATATTAAACAGCTGACCCAATTTTTAGTTTGTGAATATCAATGTTCCAACTTCATAGCTTTGTAAAATTGAAATTAGTCCAGAAGACAAGGGAACTTCTAGATTAAGCATTAGGAAAAACTCCTTCAGGGAAGAATTTTTGGTTGAACTAACCAGCGTTTGAGTTGTATGGTGAGGAAAAAACAGCGAAAGATTTGCATTATTGAAAAAAAATAAAAAAAGACATTCAAAATTAGTAACATAGCTCACCTGTGAAGCAATATTGCTTAATTCAACCGCCACATCACCGCCGGAGTTTCCCACTCCAACAACCAGAACTTTTTTATCGTCGTATCCATTAGGTTTCTTGTAAGAATGTGTATGAATAATATTTCCTTGGAATTCTTCCTGACCCGGGAATTTCGGAATTATTGGAAAAACGTGATGTCCAGCACACACCATAACTCCATCGAATATATCCTGGAATGGTTCAGCAGATCCAACTTTCTGGACAGTAACAGTCCATCGTCCAGTATCGTCGTAATCCGCGGTTTGATCAATTGATTTTACCTCGTGTTCGAATTGAATGTACTGCACAAGCCCAAATTTCTTGGCGTACAATTCAATATACCGAATCATTTTGGAATTGTGCATGTAGTTTGGATATTCTTTTGGCGGTGGAAAGTCACTAAAAGCACTCACTTCCTTGCTACTGTTGATGATTGTAGATCTCATCACAGATCCCAATCCATGGACATCTTCCTCTCTATAACGCCATAATCCGCCGATATTTTTAGTCCATTCGTAACAAACAGGCTCTAAATTTTGTTCCAAACATGCTTTAATTGCTGATAAACCGCTGGCCCCTCCGCCAACAATACAAATTCTTTTAGGCATTTTGTAAAAATTAAACGCTTTTGATTAAAATTCTTTTTCTATTAAGCGGTATTCGATGAAATGGCTAAAAACGAGCAAGTGTCTGACTTAAGAGTTATTTACATGCTTTGACCTAGTAACTGCTGATACAGATGAATAGAGATACTGCCAGGTCAAAAACATTAGAAGGTTTCGGTTTTTCTCTCTCACCCATTTTTAAAGAAGCGCCTCTTGTTTAGGGTTGCAATCAAATGAGAAAAATTTCGCCAAATTGCTATCAAAAGAGGATTTTTCATGCCAGAAAGAGAACTTTTCTTCTCATCTTTAGTTATTTCGATATTATATGGAAAAGAGAATGTTTGGGTAGAAAAGGAAGTAAAATAAAATTTATTTTGATAGTTAAAGCAAACACATTGAATGTTTTTTTTATTTGATTTCGGATTTTTAATTATTTCAATATTGTCTGGTAAAGAGAATGTTTTCTTAGAAAAAAAAGTAAAATAAAATTTTATTTTGAAAATCGAAGAAAATATATTGAATATTCTTTTTATTTAATTTATTTAAAATCGAGTAGAAAAATAGTTAATGTTTTGCGGGATTAAAACAGTAGAAAAGAGAATTAAGTTTAAAGCATTATGTAATTTCGTCTTTTAAAACTGTTAAATGATTAGAAAAAAAGTCAGTTTTCGAAGAATACTTTAAATCTGATGACTAGGACATTTTTCTCCTATCCTAAATTTTTAATTTTACGCTTTAAAATAATTTTTAGTATTTGTTTATTATTGATTGAATAATTTAACAGCATTAAAATTTTTTTGAATTGTGACGTATACAAGTTTTAATATTTTATGCAGCGTAGTTGTAAATGACAAAATCCAAATTTTTTCCAATCGGTCGCATAATTCTTGAGTGATATTGCTTGCTATTAAATAAAAAATATAACGTTTAAGTTTGACGTTTCAGTTCACAGAAACTGTTCACCCAATTTCGTTCAAATTTTGTATTTTGCAATTTATATTTAGTAATTTAATATGGTACAAGAATTTTGGACACTAAATTATCATTGATCTTTATAAAATTAAATATTAAAAAATAACAAAAAATTATTCTTTTTTAAATTAAAATTATCTCTGAATAACAAGTTTCAAAGTTCTGAAAAACTTTATTTTTAGCTTTAAAAGTATTAAAATATTGCGAAATATTCAAAAAGTAAATTTAGCATGAGAACTCCCAGCCTATTGGACTTTCCCATACACCAAATGTTCTATAAAGTAGAGGGATCGAATTAGGCCGAATCACTGAATGTATCTCAGTATTGTCTTTTCCTAATTTGTGCTTGTTGTTGTAGTTTATTTACGTCGCACTAGAGCTGCACAATGGGCTATTGGCGACGGTCTGGGAAACATCCCTGAGGATGATCCGAAGACATGCTATCACAATTTTGATCCTCTGCAGAGGGGATGGCTCCCTCGCTTCGGTAGCCCGACGACCTGCACGTGAAGTCGACCATTTTACGGTAGAACAGTTTAACGAGAACCAATACCTCACACCATCGGTCCCTTCGTAGACTGACCCAAGTGGTCACCCACCGACACACTGACCGCAGCCAAGGATGCTTGACTTCGGTGTTCTACTGGGAACCGTGTCTTAATGACCACTCCTCCGCGGGACCCTAATTTGTGCTATCTCTTCTTCAACTTGAAAAGAGCATTTAAGCTGACTTTGTAACGAGAATACAAGCCTGTATATGCATGTGAAAAAAAAATACAGAAATTCTTATTAAGGGGCTCAAACTTACAACCACTCTCATAAATATTTTTTAAGAGGCGTTGAATAGCCGACCCAATTCCGAGTTTATGACTGTTCACCTTTTTCCCTTGTAATTTTAAACCCAATCCAGAAGACAAGGGAACTCCTGAATCAGGCAATGGGACAATCTAGAATTCGTGGAGGAATTTTTTAGGGAACTAACCCGCATTTGCGTGATACGGAGAGTAAAACCATGAATTACTTCTATGGTTAACCCGATGGCAAGGCGATTCTATTTCATAAATCGGATCAACCAGCCAACGATTAAAAGCTATTCAACGCTAACGCGATTAAAGGCTGTCCCTTGAGTCATCGCGGGCTCTCTTCTAAGTTGTTGTTGTTGTTCATTTACGTCGCACTAGAGCTACACAATGGGCTATTGGCGACGGTCTGGGAAACATCCCTGAGGATGATCCGAAGACATTCCATCACAATTCTCATCCTCTGCGGAGGGGATGGCTCCCCCGCTTCGGTAGCCCGACGACCTGCGCGCGAAGTCGAGCACTTTACGGTAGAACAGTTTAACGAGGACCAATACCGCACACCCTCGGTCCCTACGCAGGCTGATCGAAGTGGTCACCCACCCGCACACTGACCGCAGCCAGTGATGCTTGACTTCGGTGATCTGCTGGGAACCGCGTCTTAACGATCAGTCCACTGCGGGACCTTCTAAGTATAATAACTATCTTACTATTATCCTAAATATAATAACTTTCTATCTCCTGAATTTAACAACTCTCAGAACCATATTCTCCCAATTAGAGTGCATTTCGATCCATCAGGTATTTGCTTTCTTCAGGTAGCCATGTGGAGGGCTAACGTTTTTGAGGCACGCCACTGAATTATTATTATTTTTGTGTTAGAGTTACAGTATATAGTACCGCTTGTTCAGCTTACCTAAAGTAGCATTTACGTATCAGTAGTTTGTGCGGGAAGCGAACCTGAGACTGTGAGATCTTTTATGTCTGTATGTTTTATGTATCTGTATGTGGTCCCGCAGTGGACTGATCTTTAAGACATGGTCCCCAACAGATCACCGAAGTCAAGCATCACTGGCTGCGGTCAGTGTGCGGTTGGGTGACCACTTCGATCAGCCTGTGTAGGGATCGTGTGTGTGCGGTATTGGTCTTCGTTAAACTGTTCTATCGTAAAACGCTCGTCTTCGCGTGAAGGTCGTTGGGCTACCGAAGCGGGGGCGCTATCCCCTCTGCAGAGGATTAAAATTGTGATGGCATGTCTTCGGATCATCCTCAGGGATGCTTCCCAGACCGTCGCCAATAGCCCATTGTGCAGCTCTAGTGCGACGTAAATGAACTACAACAACGACGTATCTGTATGTGAAATCTTTTAGTCTTTCGGTTTCTATGTTCGAACCTATGATTATTACATATAAACGGACCTGGTTATACGATGGCTGGAATACGGAGATTACGGATTCAAACAGAGTATTCAACGATTCTGAGATATATTTAACATATAAATAAAAGAGGAGCATAGTTACTTGATAGTTAGAGAACAGAGATTGTGGATTTTCATTCCTGATTGGGACCAAAGATTCAGCATGTAACTATAGCAGCGCTTTATTTACGTCGCACTAAAGCTGCACAATGGGCTATAGTTGACGTCCTGCAAAACATCCTTGAACAGACATGCTGTCACAATTTTGATCCTCGGCAAAGGTGAAGGCTCCCCCGGTTTGGTAGCCCGACGACCTGCTTGCGAATGAATAGCAATAGGGTATAATTATGTAACGGTTTGGTTTATGGAGATTGTGGGTTCAGTCTTTGTAGTGACCGAAGATCCAGATAATACATATATAACAATGAAACATAGTTATGTGAAGGTACGGGGATTGTGGGTTTAATCCTGATAAAGACCATAGATCCAGAGTTTAAATATAGCAATGGTGTGCTATGATTGGAATGTAGAGAAATGCAGTGCGAAATACTTTGGATCATGAAGTATAAGGTAAAAATATTGCATAACTATATTTATTGCATAACTATACTTACAAGTTGAAATTTCAGACTCATTGAAACAAATAATCCCCCGAAACTATAGCGGAAGGACATTTCGTCGCTTTGAAACTAATCCGTAGTAACTAAAAAAAATCGAAAAAATGAGATATTTAGGTCATTTTGTGTAAAAAGAATTACCCTTTTAGAGAAACACGGCGTTATCTTCATAAGTTCCATAAAATTAATTTAGAGAACAGATAAATCGTTATCACATTAACGCGATGCACCTTCTTGAAAAGTTAGAAATCGCTCCCCTGAAAAACTTGCTTTTTTGAGTTACCACGGTTTAGTTTCAAAGCGACGATTTGTTCAATACACATACTTATGCGGACTTGAATAAAAACGATTTATATGACCTTGCTAATTTGAAGAGCAGATAGAATAAATTAGGGAAAGCTATCGCCAATATACTTTCAGGGATACGGCAGGGGTCGAACCACCAACCATCATGCTACACACAGCGTTAGGGGACACACATGTGTCTTGAAAATGTGTGCCATGTTTGAGCTTTCGAAGGATATTGACTTTTTTCTACTTTAATTATGATACCGCGGTACTAAGGCTTTCGTACTAAAGCAGCTAAACGTCACACTAAAGCTGCACAATGGGCTATTGACGATGATCTGGGAAATATCCCAATGATTCGAAGAGAGCCGCGATGGCTCAGGGGATAGAGCGCTCGCCTTCCAATGCGTCGAACCGGATTCGAATCCCAGTCGATACGAATTCCGTATCCGGCTTGCACCGACCACAGTGCTGACGTAAAATATCCTCAGTGGTAGACAGATCATGGGTTACAGGCTTGCCGTGGGAGGTTCTTGTGGTCTTCCTCTCCATGTAACGCAAATACGGGTTAGTTTCATCAAAAAGTCCTTCACGAAAGCAAATTTCTTCCAATACTTGACCCAGGAGTTCCCTTGTCTTTTGGATTGGGTTCAGAATTACAAGGCTACGGAGTTGAAGATTAATAGTCGTAAACCCAAAAATTGGGTCGGCTGTTCAACGACGGTTATAAAATAAAATTAAATGATCCGAAGACAACATATATATATATATATATATATATATATATATATATATATATATATATATATATATATATATATATATATATATATATATATATATATATATATATATATATATATATATATATATATATATATATCACATCTCGTCTTACAAGGAAGACACATTCACTCGCCATCCATCCGCTGATAGTATTTGTGACCTGAACCAGAGCACGATAAATCTCCGATCTAGTACCCCCCACATTTATTGATTCGTTAAAGGGAAATGGAGGACTTTGTGACACCGACAGATTTAGTGTGCACAAGCCACCATTTTGTACACGGGGATTGAACTCACGACCCCTCGGACAAGAGCCTACCACCCTACCAGCCATGCTATTACGTCCTCTTCTTAAATTATGAAGCAAATGAGGTTTTTATTGAAACTATAAATGGACTTATTACTTAGTAACGATCCCCAAGCAAAATTTACAGGCATGTTTTTATCCTTGTTATTGAGATGATCCACAAGGGTTAACAATTAAGTTATTTAGCAGCTAAAAATCTAAATTTTAAGGTGTCAGGATTTTTTTTATTTAATATTAGTTGTACCGAAAAGTGACGAAGTGACTTCTAATAGATATACTAAGTACTTATAATAGATAAGCTAGAGACTATACTACTTTATTTTGTGGATGCAAATTAGTAAGCCTTTTCAACTTTTTTTTAAAGTTTACGCAGTGAGGGTTTAACACTAGATTCCCCAAGGAAGTCATTTTGATTGCTTTTTAATTTCAATTGGAAAAACAATAATGTATATAATGACACAATTTCCTAGAATTTAGTGACTTTTTGTACAACATATAATTTTTTTTATTGTTAATATTTACTAATAACTTGTTATATAACTGTCAATAATATTAAAAATATTAAAAATTAATTTTACACAAATTTCTTTACACGTTAGTTAATTTTTCACAATGCAGTCATTTTGACTGCTTTTGTGCAATATAGGTGTATATTAAGTTTCAGTCTTTCCGTTCCGGAGTGTTTCTTTCAATTATACAACCCTCCCCACACACAGCATGAATGTCACGAGCAGCTTTTAACCCTGGAACCTTAATTGAAAGTAAAAAGGTTCTCTCATTTTTCTCAACATGACATTTCATTCTAATTATCTGAATACTAACTTAAACAAAAAAACAAAAAAGATTCTGGCAGAACAAAACGAATGATTTTAAAACATTATGTCGAAATTTCTTACGGAATATAAAATAAAAAACGAATAATTAAAAACGGCGAAAAAAATAAGAAGAGCTAGTAAAAAAATAAGAAGAATAGAAAGATACTAGTGTCTCAGAATTATGGAACCTGTATTCACACAAAGGTAAACTCTCAAGGGGTAAATAACAATTAAAAATTAATATTATTATTTTTTACTGACATTGTTTTGGGATTAAAATTAAATATTTAAACTAACAGTGATGTTTTTTTTAAATTAGAGTATAGTAAAATCTTTTCATTGCAGGTGAACACAACAAAAGTGATAATTTATTTTTAAATATTTATTCTTAGTCTTAAAATAATAACTTATATTTGGAAACAATGTCGTCTTTATTTGTAAAATATTTGTCGATCGAATTTATTTTCTCTTTTGAAAAACAAATAATTTTGGCGATAAATAGCCAAATACAACAACCTTTTTGTGTACCCCAAAGCAGAATGATTTTCATGACGCATGTCAGATGTATGTTTATTTCTATTCAAATTCAGTTGAATAAACTTTTTTTACTAGTTTCTTTTTTTTTAATCGCTAATCACTGAAAGATACGCGCTTTTTTTCCTTTACCTTTTTACTTAATTGAATAAAATAGCCAAGTAGAAATAATGCTGTTAGATTCTAAAATGTAATTGTGTCAAAAATAACAAATCTGACCTAACACATGTTTTTAGTCTATACAAGCAATATGATAGAATAATTATACTGAAAATGTATGTTCTTTTGTGAAAACAAGACATTTTAAAATTAAATACGTGTATATCTTTTAATTAAAAAATGTTGCTAACTTCCTCTTAAACGAAATAAATGACCTATTTTTTGTGCATAATTTCATAGTATTCCTGCTATTGAAAAAGTTAGATATTCCTGTTTAATTTTTGTTATATTTATCTCTTTATCTTAAAAAAACGTTAGAACCGTAACTTAGCAAATTATTATTTATGTTTATTTTGTTGCCCAAAAATTATTAGACTATTAGAAATTACGCTGATAAATAGAAGTAAATATGCACTCGGAGCACAATTGAGTAAAAAATTAGTATTTCGTAGTTAGTTCTGGAATTAATAAATGCTAAACTTGGAGTAAAAATACTTAGTGAGCGATAATATTTGGTAGTTAGTTCTAGAATCAATAAATGTTAAACTTGGAGTAAAAATACTTAGTGAGCAATAGTATTTGGTAGTTATTCCTAGAATTAATAAATGTTAAATTTGGAGTAAAAATACTTAGTGAGCAATAGTATTTGGTAGTTATTCCTAGAATTAATAAATGTTAAATTTGGAGTAAAAATACTTAGTGAGCAATAGTATTTGGTAGCTATTCCTAGAATCAATAAATGTTAAACTTGGAGTAAAAATACTTAGTGAGCAATAGTATTTGGTAGTTATTCCTAGAATCAATAAATGTTAAACTTGGAGTAAAAATACTTAGTGAGCAATAGTATTTGGTAGTTATTCCTAGAATTAATAAATGTTAAATTTGGAGTAAAAATACTTAGTGGGCAATAGTATTTGGTAGTTAGTCCTAGAATTAATAAATGAACTACAAGTAAAAATACTTAGTGAGCAATAGTATTTGGTAGGTAGTTCTAGAATTTATAAATGAACTTGAAGTAAAAATATTTAGTGAGCAATAGTATTTGGTAGGTAGTTTCGCTTAATATGATTTGTTTTCGTTTCAATTTCCCTTCTTCATACTGTTGAATTGATATATTTAGCTTTGGCTATATTAATAAGGAAAGAACTCTTTTTTGCTGATATAGTGGTGTGAGCTGACGACGAAATTATATCTTTTTTTATTTAATTTTTCAGCTCTTAAATTTTGTTTCAAATTTTAAATTTTTTTTTTAATAACATAATCACTCCAGATCACGTACCAGCGCGTGACATGACGTCAACACTAAGGAGCCAGCCACGCGCCAGTGCGTGGTGTGGGGTGATGTCTCAGTAGCCAGTCACGAGCTGGAGCGGGAAAATCTTTCATTCTCCTGTTCATTTAGCATTGCATGCAGGGTATTTCTGCTGGTATTGGCATGGAGTGATGATTATAAACTACGTATATATAATCGTGGTTTCTAAATTAATATTTCATTTTTTATTGAGAGAATAATCTTGTGATATGAGTTAGATAGATGATTGTGCAGGGCCTTCGCTCCCGGAAAAAAAGGCTCTAACTAACTAACTCTAAAGGTTCAAAATAAAAAGGCTCTAACTAATAGCAAATTTGTTGGCTGAACTATCGGATGAGTACCCGAGTGATTTTAGTGATAACAGTGACGACGAATTTGTTCCTCCCACTAATGTCCATGGTATTTCGGATTCTGATGACGACGATGAAGAGCGAATCGTGCAAGAGGCTGCATGCCAGCAGAATGATACAGCTATGGTGGAAAAGGTAATTTTGGAAAACGTTTCAACATCAATGAAGAAATTTCGTTTCATAAAATCCGAGTGTTTGCTCCAACCTGTTTCAGGTAACAATCCTATAGATTTCTTTCGCCATTTCTGTATCCTGGAGGAAAAAGTTGCTGAAACTAAAGATTATGCTCATAACGTACTTTTTCACCGTGAAAAAAAGAAACATTTTCGAATCAATGCCTGGAAGGACACCACAAAAGAGGAATTCTTGGTATTTGTGGGATTGATTTTACGTATGGGAACTATACGAATAAACCGTATACAAGATTATTGGAAAACAGATTCACTGTTTGGTTTACATGCATTCTCAGAAAATATGAGCAGGAATCGGTTTTTGTTGCTACTGAGGGCATTGCACTTCGCAAAAATCCCGGAGCAGAATACACAACCTCCAAAGGATCGACTGTATAGAATAAGAAGTATGGTGAATTTGTTCAACGCTCGAGTATCTGAAATATACTACCCAGGGCGAGAGATTAGTTTAGATGAATCAATGGTATTGTGGCGTGAACGATTTATATTCAGACAGTATATACCAAATAAACGTCACAAATATGGCATCAAATTGTACATGATGATAACCCCTCATGGTATGGATCTGAAATTTATGGTATACTCAGAAGAGCCATTACATTATGACCATCCTCCATCTATAACAATGGGCTCGCCCAGGTTTTCATGGTTTCTCGCCCAGGAACAATGTTTTCATGGGGCACATTAGGACCCATAATCCTCATAGAACAATCCCTGACGTCTGTAAGCCACTTGAACATAGTTGCTGACCAGATTCACCCATTCATGGCAACAATTTTTCCTACGGGGGATGGTGTTTACCAACAGGATAACGCACCATGTCATAAGGATCGAATCGTCGAGGAACATTCCAGTGACTTTCAAGTCATGTCTTGGCCCCCAAATTCACCTGATCTTAATCCAATAGAGCATTTGTGATCTTACTTGGAAAACCAAATTCGTGCTGCCACGCCACCCCCTCGCAATGTGAAGGAATTGCAGGACCAGTTGGTAAGCGCTTGGTACCAGATACCTCAGACTACCTATCAGCACCTTGGGAATCAATGCCACGGCGGATGCTAGCAGTTTTGAGGGCTAAAGATGGTCCTATATGTTATTAGCAGGGTGGTCATAATGTAATGGCTCTTCGGTGTACACAGGTATGTTGGATGATTCAGGTGGAACAGGACATACACACAAAGTCGATATGAATTTACTTGAGGGAATGCTGGATGTAGGACATGGCGTATTTATGGATAATTATTAAAACAGCTATGATCTGGCAAAATGTCTTTGCAGATAAAAAAAACTCATGGCACTGGGACAATCAGAAAAAAACAGGAAGACATTTCCGAAAGAGGTAAACCTAAAAAAAACCCTGAAAAAAGGGCAAACTGTAGCAAAGTATGCTAATGGTGTGATGATTGCAAAGTGGCAATATAAAAGGGACGACACTTACATTTCCAATTAATATTAAAATGATATGGTGGAAAAAACGAACAAAAGAGGTAAAATTATATCGAAACCTCTACCTGTAATTCTATATAATAAATTTATGGCAGGTATAGATAAGCAAGATCAGATGCTTGCTAGATTTACGAAATAATTTGACCTCTAGGGCCTATCAAAAGGAAATCAAAGTGGTCAAAAGGAAAGAAAGGCCTGCTTATTACTTTGTAATCAGTCTAGAAATCTATCAGGAAAGACCTGCATATTACTTAGTAATCGGTATGACGCACATAATTATGTTTTATTAGAACTTTTCAATATATTTGATATAAAAAGTTAATCTGCTTCTGGAAAAAACACTGATCTACAGTGGGACAATAATTATCATCACATCCTCACGTGACCGGCAGCGAACGTAAAAGTTATAATTTTTCTTTTTCTCTTTAAATATATTTTTTTTCTTGTTTCCTTTGTATTTTTAAATTATGTTATGGGTTTTATGTTGTGGGTCATGCGCAGTAAATCAGACTTACTATTATTATTTTTTCCTAATTTTTTTCGTTAATAATAATTAATATTATTTCGTATTTATTTCTTCAATTCCATATTCTTCTATTGCATACAATGTGTATTCAAGTTTAAAAAAAATAATTTCCCAGTACAATTAGTTATTTTTCAAATTCGGGTAATCATTCATTTCGGTACAATTAAGATAATATTCTTGGATAATTCTTTTTCAATAGCTTATTTTTTCATTGCAAACTTTTGATTTGATGATCGGATCTTCACGTTCTAGGACTCAATCTTAACGGTTCAACTGAAATGTGCAGACGATATTTTAAGTTATGGAATCAGACACAAAACGGTTCTTTCACCGAATAAATATACCTTATTTTAGACGGATTTCTGACCCTTAATATATTGGGAGTAACTGCAATCTGGGAAATATGGTTCCAATAGTTTGATCCCTTTAATGTTAATTTTACGTTTTGCGTATATTACCATATTTCGACAAGTGTTTAAGCGAATGGAAAAAATTTGAACACAATTATGAAATTCATTTATCCAATAATTCTATGCAAAAATTAACTTTTAATAAATAATTATAATTTTTTATTATATTATTTAATATTAATAAAAATTTTGAATATCATTTTTTTTAAATGCATAGCAAAATGCAAAAGTTTAATAAAATCGGCATTCTTGAATAATCGAATTTCAAAAACGTTGAATTTTAAAAATTGGAATTCTGACGAAGTACTCAACTGATTTCTCCCAAATTTTGAATTTTGCGTATACGGTGCAAAATTTTATTCTTTAAAATGGTAAAAAAAATTGTATACCTTAAAATTCAAATTTTTTTCAAATTCATAAAAAATAATAAATATTTTTTTAAAGTTTCTTTTTGTGGAATTTGTTTGGTTAAATGATTTGTATAACTGTGAGCAAAAATGTTTCAATTTGCCTAAAAAGACCTCAAGATGGGGTGAAATACGCTAAAATTTGAGTTAAAATTAAGGGGTTTAAACTTTGGACCGCTTTCCTGACCAAACTATTAGGACCATATTTCTCAGACTGCGGCTACCCCCTTTATTTTGGGGGTCAGAAGCAAAGAGGTATGTTTATTCAGAGAAAGTATGTTTTTTTTTTGTCTGATTTCGTAACTTAAAATATGGTCTGCACTAATCAATTAGCAAATTTGAGGTTAGTCCCTTCGAATAATTAAGAATGAGTTCTAGTACGTGAAAATACAATCATTAGATCAAAAGGTGGTCCGTTGAAGGCGATAAGAGTGGTCCGTTTTTTATTTTGTGCACTGTACAATTTTTATTCTTTCATTTCGGTATTTCATTACTATAAATTATCAAAATGTTAAATATGATATTTTTTTCTTATTTTGTCCAAATAAATACAAAAAAAATGATGAAGAAAAAAAGTATGAAAAATATGTTGAATGAAAATTCTGCATCAAACGGTTAAACGAAAAACGTGAGCTTCAAAGTTGAATACTTAAAACGAAAACAATAAAATTCTAAGCATTTGTTACAATTTAGAGTTAGATGAAAATGTTAATCGTAAATACCTAACATTGTTGATTTTGAAAATTTATTGAATCAAGTTCCGACCTTCTTTTCCCTTACCGAATTATACGATTTTCCTTTGATGTGTAATATACACTATTAGAAATTCTTTAAATTCATTCATTCCAAATGTGATTTTTTATGCAAACTTCACCAACATCGCCAGCGAATTTCATCAAGATCACGAGGCTTTCTTTTTATATTTGTTTTGGTTATTTGGCCCAGGACCTTATGTTCCCTATCTATCAAAAGAAAAGGTAATAATTGCTTAATAAGTTTGATCTTGGGGAAAAAAGGCATTAAATCTTTGGCCAAGAGCTGGACGGCTAGGTATGAAATTCTGTGAAATATTAGGGCCCACCTAGGGCTGTCACGCCAGTGAGGAAAGAAGTTGAGAAAGCATTAGTTGAGTTAAAAATGAGGTCATAACGTGAGATTCAAAGAGATAGCGGTATTACTAATTATTATTATTTAACGGCATTATTATTTATTATTATTATTATTTAACTGTAGGGCCGGTTCGTGGGCTAGAACCCGACGGTCGACAAACTTATTAAGACAGGCCCGGGATAGCCTTTTTGGTAGAGCGCTGGGCCCATGTCCGAGAGTTCGTGGATTCGAACCCCGCCGGCCGAAGACCGAGTCGCAAAGTCCTCCATGTTCCCATAACAAATCAATACCTCTGGGGAGACTGAATTGGAGATTGTTCGTTCTCTGATTCAGGTCAAAATTACGATCTGTGGATGAATGAATGAATGTATGAATGGGTCCACCCTATATACGGGCGCGACGTATAGTGTGGCAGAAGTCGAATTCTTGGCCATAGATGGCGCCCCTAGAAAACAAGAACAATCGCACCCCTCTGCCTTAGCAGGCATACGAAAACAACAACAATAACAACATTATTTAACTGTAGTGCTTACTATAACACTAACACAAGTGAGAGAGTCACTTATATGATAGGGTGTCCGAAAAGGAAAATCTCAGGAATCGAGAGTGATCAGGAATAATAACGTAACGTAATGATTACTTAGAAGGTAAAGAATAAACCTTACCATTAAAAGAAGTTAAGTCCAAACGTTATCATCAACGAAGGCATTGATTCACAGATTTAAATTAATATTTGGACTCAGCGAATTATTATTTGAATTGTTATTATTATTCCCTTAATCAGTGAGTATCATTCATTTAAAATCAGTGATTATAATGAAATATAAAAAAAATATAAATATGTGAATAAAAAATAAAAATATATATAAAAAATAAAAATATACATTAGAAATAAAAATTTATATAAAAAAATAAAATGAGATCAAAAAATAGCGAGAAACTGTAGGGGTAAAGGAACGCCATAGTGATCAGGAGGAATTTACTTAGAGAAGTAGAAATAATGTTAAATTATAATATAAAATTTATTGTTATACTTGTAAGATTATTATATCTGTAAAATTTAATTTATCGATGAAATTGAATTATAATTTCTTCTAATATTTAAGCAACGCCAATTTAGCAGTTGCACTAAAAAGTCAAGCAGAAATTACTACTATTATATTTTTAATTATTTTTGAATACTGTATTTGGAATATTTTAAAGTTTGAAATTTTTGAATCTTTAATTAAGGAGAATTTTTAAAAATCATGCATTCAAAAATAAATTAATTTTATTATAAGTAAAATTTTTTTATAACAAATAAATTTAGCAAGAGATGGCAGCACTAAATTTCTGTTCAGCTTGGCCACATTCTTTTTTAAAAAAATGTGGCCAAGGGTCGACTTTTTTTGGGAAATTTTTTTTTCCAAATTAATAAATAAATAAATAAAAAGCTTTTTAAATTAAATAATGTTATTGAGGTGTTTTCGAATAATGGTAAAAAGAGGTTAGTGAGCGATAATAAAAAATAATGCTTTCTTTTAGTGGTTAAGGAATAAACATCAGCTTATAAAAAAAAAAAAAAAAAAACTTGGTATATAAATATTTTTATGAATGAACAAACATTAAATCCTTGATTTAAAATTATTATTATTTAAAAATAGTTTTCAAGATCAAGGATGAAAACAAAATGTTAATAAAAGACAAGAAAATTACGTAAAAAATACTAAAGAAAGGAAGAAAAAAGAAGAAAAACTAGAAGGAAAGATCCCCAGAGGAAAAAATCGCAGTATAATATAGCATTAGTTTGGGACAAAAATTACAAGGAGCAGAGTTCCACTTAAAATAGTTAAAAATTAAAATGAAGTCATTAGTTTCAGGGACATATCTTTTAGAGTTATAGATAAACTTGCTTTTTTTTCCTTTATTTTTTTAAATTTTTTTTTATAGAATAGCTTAAACTTTTAAAAAATCTAGTAAATAAAGTAATTTTTTATTATTTTTTGGCTTTAATGATAATAATAATTATACTGAATTTAAAGATATTTTAGTAAAGACGTAAATTTTCTTACAATCAAATGTTTATCAAATTTTACTTATTGAAAATATTAAATTAAAATTCTTTCTAAGTTTTTATGAACGCAAATTTAATTATAGCACTGTAGTTAAAGGTAAATTACTACTACTCTATTTTCTATTACTTTTTAGCCCTCTATTTGAAGTATTTTTAATGTAGAATTTAAAATGTTCCTTTTCTTTAATTAAGAGTAATGTTAAAACATTCAAATATAAATTTATTTATTATGTTATGAATAAACTGATCTACAGATGGCAGCACCAAAATTATGAATTCTTCGGAACTTCTGAGCAGCTTGTTTATATGCAAATGCCAAACTTCTTAAATTTGACTCATTCAAGAAGTCTTTTTTATAAATATAAATAAATAAATAAAGCGGTGTACAATATACGTTCAGACTAAATTTTTATTTTCTGTTGTTAATAACAATTTAATTTTCAAGAGGTCATGGTTTAATAAGGTTTCAAATCTAATTTTACATATCTATTCCAATAATATGTAACGACGGTCAAGAATGTTCCTTTTAATCATTATAAGTGCTAATAATGAAACAATTTGTTTACCACTATTTAATATGTTTTTGATTATTTTTGGGAATAATGATCTCTCTTTCCATGAGAGTAACTCTCTATTTAAATTTAAATACTATAAGTTAGCGTAAGTTTACAGACAATAAGGTGTATATATATATATATATATATATATATATATATATATATATATATATATATATATATATATATATATATATATATATATATATATATATATATATATATATATATATATATATATATATATATATATATATATATATATATATATATAGCTACCAAGCTTTGTCTTTCATTCTCTTTTTAAAAAATAGCAAAAGTTGAGACTTAGACTTAAAATTTTTTGGGTACACCATAATATCTATCGTTTTCCGTTTTCAAGAATTCCAGGGATCATCAATTGTTTCACATTGTTAGAATCTTAAGCATAAATACAATTTTGACAATGTTAAAATTATTTCCTCCCCAGACACATCAACTTCATGCTGATTGCTTTGTTAACGACATTAGTTCTACCCTACTTCTCCATACCGGATGGAAATGCATTTTACCCCACTTTGCCCTTCTCAACCACTGTGATATTCCTTGTTAAGTTTTTTTTGATGTCTTTTTCTTTCTTCTGCTGTAGTTTTTTTTTAGTTCTGTTTCTCACTTTTATTTGTCAACTTTTCGTTGGCAACTTTACGTTTTTTATTTCAAATTATTTTTGTTTTTTTTTTCCTTTCACGTCTGGTAAGTCTTGAAAATGGGTGCCTATTTTCGGAAGCTCTTGAAACACCTCGACTGTTATTTCATATTTTTATATTTTTGAAGCGAATGAAGTTTTTAGTCAGGAAAGAGTAAAATTTTTAGTTTTAAAGTTACGTGCAACCACTTGTATTATTAGCATTTCCTAAGTCACAAAAAAAGAAGAAAAAAAAAATGAAAATATTGTATTTTACCTAAAAATTATTATTATGTGATCCATACAGAGTGGTTAGAAGTTTTTCTGCATCTTGAAGGGTGGCTTTTAGTTATACCTTTCTATCAAGTATTACTGCAGAAATAATTATACATTCATTATTATTATTAATTTTTCATAATTTTAAAAAATTAAAAATCATTTTTTTCGTTGACTCTGTAAATAATTTCAAAGTAACTTAAAGTCTTTATGCAAAATTGAATATTTCATATAATTTTACAATTTCACTGTGATTTACGAATAACGAATGCGATTACGATCTCCTTTGTTCCCCTCGTAAGGAAAAGAAATTAAAAAAGAATCCACGTTGAATTAGATAAAACAAAAAATATCTGCCTGAAATTTTCCTTATCTATTGTATTGATAAAAATGCAGAAAATAGAAAAAAAGTAGGCTTAGTAATTTTTTTTTCGAATTTTTAATTTAACAGTAATTAAAAAATTAATCATGATATTTTTATTGAAAGTACAAATTTGTAAAGTAAATACAACTAATTTCTACTTTTTGTTAAAAGCTTTTGAATTTCAATAATCATAAGAATAATTTAAAATAACACACTGTGGTTCGTAAATCGGAAAAAAACTGCGAAAGTTTATAACTCAATCATATTTTTTTCAAAAATTATCAATATTCGAGTTTTCGAGATCGCTGATCAAGAATGTAATGTTAGTAATTAAATATTCAAAATGGCGGTGTTTAAGTGTAAAAAAAATGAATATGTCAAATTAATACTAAATATTACTGCAAAAAAGTTACATTTATTGCAATACAGCAAAAAATTTAATGGTGTTTTAGTAACTGCTTATATATTATTCTAAACTTATGACATTATGGAGAGTAACAATAAACAGAAATAAAATCTGTTTTCTTATGGTCGATTTTTAAAGTAAATTATAAATTTAATAATTTTCATATTTAAATTCATTAACTCAAAAATTATGCTAAACATTTATTGTGTATTCCAATGATTTTAATTACTTTTTTAAAACTAAGATCTTTTACAATTGGATCAAGATCTTTCAATACTTTTTTTTTAATAAGTATTACTCTGTTGAGAAATAAGTGGATCATTATTGAGTAATAATCGCTTAAACAAATCTTCAATTATTGTGGAATTTAAAGCATTTTCTTTAGTGATTTCAAATTTAGATTGATATTAAAATACTAACATATAAAACAAGACTTCCCTATCTTTAAAAAAATTTTCAAATCAAAACTAGATACGTTTTTGAATGCCGACCGGCCTGTGTAGGGGTTAGGGAATCTAATCTTGCATCTGATAGGTTCTGGGTACCAATCCCGGGCAAGGCATGGACGTTCTTTCATTCTCTGTGCTATCTGTCCTTACTGTGGGAGCAACATTGGCCCATCTAATATGAGGGCCTTGAAAGAGTGGCCAACAAATTTTCCCTTCAAATGTCTGTATGACGAAAGGTCATTGGAAGGTGGGCATTGGAAGAAAAAAAAAGATTTTGGAATTGCAGAAAACAGCACACGTTACATTGTAATTATTGTTACCACTAATCCACAATAAACTGATGTCTTTAATTCAAACAGCTATTATTATAGAGACCATTGTTTCAAAAGTATTGTTTTTAATAATATTAAAATTTAGAAATTTTAAGAAAAAATAGTGGTTGGTTGGTTCTAATGCCACTTGCCACACGGGCGAGCCTGCTTGGTGAAACCGAGGAAATTTAAGGCAGAGAGTGCGATTCTTGTTTTTCAGTGGCGCCATCTATGGCCAAGAATTCGACTTCTGCCACCATCATACGTCACACCTGTTTATAAGGCGGACCCATTCATACATCCATTCATTCATCCACAGATCGTAATTTTGACCTGAATCAGAGAGCGATCGATCTCCAATCCAGTACCCTCAGAGGTATTAATTTGTTATGGGAACACAGAGGACTTTGCAAATCGACAGGTCCCGCAGTGACCTGTCGTTAGAAACGGTTCCCAGCAGATCACCGAAGTCAAGCATCACTGGCTACGGTCAGTGTGCGGGTGGGTGACCACTTGGATCAGTCTGCGTAGGGACCGAGGGTGTGCGGTATTGGTCCTCGTTAAACTGTGCTACCGTAAAGTGCTCGACTTCGCGCGCAGGTCGTCGGGCTACCGAAGCGGGGGTGCCATCCCCTCCGCAGAGGATCAAAATTGTGATGGCATGTCTTCGGATCATCCTCCGGGATAATTCCCAGACCGTCGCCAATAGCCCATTGTGCAGCTCTAGTGCGACGTAAATTAACAACAACAACAACAAATCGACAGAATTTTAACGTGCATCAGTCACCTACTACACAGGAAGTCTTCGGCCGGCGGTGTTTGAACCCACGAACTCTCGGACTTGGGCCCAGTGCCCTACCGAAAAGGGTATCCCGGGCCTGAAAAAATAGTAATTGATTGTATTATCTTTAACTTTATATAATACTACTATTAACTTTATAAAGTTAGCCTTTAAAAATAACATCAATTAACAACATCAATTATATAGACTAATAAAAGATGATTAAAAATGATAAAAGGCTTTGTAATTATTATTTTAATTAATGAGATTTTCTAAATGAATATGTATAACGCTATTTCAGGTAATAATAAATGCATTTTTTTTTTATCGAAAGTTTTTTGAAACAGATTAAGCAATTAATTTTTTATTTATAAAAATAGAAAAGACAAAATATTTCCACAACAAATCATATTTCTGATCAATGTCATTGTACTATTAATCAGTCTGTTTATACTTCCTAATAAAAACACAATTTTCTTATTCACACATTTTTTCATGATACAAATTTGAAACGGAGCTTGACCAGTTCAATGACCTTATAAAAATCATAAGTCTCCAGTCATTTTGTTTTAAGGAAATAAACGAGGATTTTATATCAATGTTAAAGAAAGGACGGATTTCGACCGTTCACTTTCTGTAGATGATTCGTATAACTTATCATTAGAGATCAAGCAAGCTCGAGTGTCACAGTTGTAGTTGTTGGCTTTTGACCGAGATAATTGACCAAACGACTTTTTTTTTTTTTAAAGGGAAAATAATGGCGTATAGTAAAAGCTGGGAGAGAAAACGTAATTACTTCAACTTCAACTAGAAGAATCAACAGTCATTCATTTAAACTCGAGATTTAGAGAAGTTAATAGAGCATTAAAATAGTTTTTTTTCGCTGAACATGTTCTGAATTTGATTTTTTTTTTAAAATTTCAATTAGATGTAAAGTTTTTACAAAATAGATTGTTTAGTAAATAAACGTTGGAGCTGAGTTTGCTTTACTAATTATTATCGTCGAAATTGCTTTAAAATTAATTTTACAGTTTGCTTTTAAAACTATTCTACTGTTTTTATTTTATTTTATTTTAAAATAACTTTTTTTCTTATTTTTTTTAAAATAAAAGTTTTCCGTTGCGTTTCTGATGTTCTTGAATTAGCTTATTGGGTTTAAAATTTCTTTTGGTTTATCTTCCATTCTTATTTTTATTTTAAATACTGTCCAAACCCAGTTTACTTTCTTTTTAAAAAAGCAATTAATGTTCAAAATAAATTTGAACTTATAACACCAACTAAAAAAAACGGCAAAATAGATAAAATATATATATTCACATACCTGAATGTTTTTTTAATGAAAGAAAATAAGCAGTCTATTTAATTAAATTCAATTAAAAGAAGACTTTCATACGTAAGAGATTACTGAAATGAAACTACATTTACAGTTTTTAAATAAGATATTTGCAAAACAAGTTATATGAAACTTTTTGCATCCAAGCCAAAACTAGTACTCAAAAAATACTTTTAAGTTTATTAATTAGAACTATTTTACTTAATCATATAATAATAAATTGCTCCTTATCATAATTAGCATTTTGTTACTTATCCGTGTCGTCATTTGAGAACAAGTAGTAATTTAAAAAAAGGCAAATTGCAATAGTAATACGATTTCATCATTTATATTTGTCATGCCATTAGTGAAATTCACAATTACTATTTTTTTTAAATTTCATTTAATTTTTAAATTTTAATAAAGTATCCTTTCGCAATGAAACTATCCATTAAGTTAAACAAATAATCCCAAGAAACCGAAACGGAAAAGAATTACTTTTTAAAATCTTCATTAGCTTCAAAAACATACAAATAGGAAATAACAGTCGACATGTTTCAAGCGCTCAAAAATAGGCGCCCTATTTCAAGATTTATAAGGCATGAATGAAAAAAAAAAGTGATTTGAAAAATAAAATAAACAACAAAATCACTCAAAGGTAAAACTTTATTAAATAATTATGTTACTACCTGATTAAATACTTCATTTGCTTCAAGAATACACTGAAAAGGATATTACAGTCGACATATTTCAAGTGATTCGAAAATAGTCGCCCATTTACAAGACTTGTCAGATGTTTATGAGAAGAAGCAAAAGGGATTTGAAATATAAAACGTAAACGTTTTCTGAGGCAGACACTCCTGCGTGCCAGATCGCTTTCTCGCTCACCCCTGACTATCACAAATTTGTGAGAGTGACGTTTTTCAAAACGTTTTGGCTAGCTGCGGAAGCAACTCAGGGGATAGAGCGCTCGCCTTCCAATGAGGCGACCAGGGTTCGAATCCCAGCGATGGTTGGTTAATACGAATTCGCACACGGCTCTCACCGATCACAGTGCTAACGTAAAATATCTGCAGAGGTTGACGGATTCTGGGTTAGAGTCCCCTTTCCATCAATCTAACTGGGAGATTTTCGTGGTTTTCCTCACCATGTAATTCAAATGCTGATTAGTTCCATCATCAAAAAGTCCTCCACGAAGGCAAATTTCTCCCAATACTTGATCCAGGAATTTCCTTGTCTTCTGGATTGGATTCAAACTCAAAGGCTACTGAGTTGAACATTGGTAGTCGTAAACTCAAAACTGAGTCGGCTGTTCATCAAAGGATATAAAATAAAATATACTTTTTGGAAGTTGTTATTGCATGCCCATAGGATTTGAGATACATGTGGATTTGAGCATGTACTCAAATTGACAGGCTCTCATGCACGCGAGTTTTGATAGCGTAAAAGTGATGGGAATGGTAGGTTTCCGTATCACAAGCTTTATTTTGACGGCTTTTTAAATGAGCTCGTGGTATTTGCTTACAGTAAGTGGCAGAATTTTATCTTTGTTAGAGCATTGGGTATTTTAGTTTGCAGAGTTCGCAGCTAACACAGTTGGGTTGGGTTGTTGGATTTCAGTCGATTGCTAGATTTTATTGAGGTCAAATATTTCTGTTTTTACTGTTGCTATGTCGAAGCGTCGAAAATATTTAACTAAACTCGAAATAGCATAAAAGATGCAAAATATTTCGGATGTTTATTCTGAAATAGACAGTAGTGATAGTGAGACTGTAATATATTCCAACAGTTTTGATCACAAAGCATCTTTGTTAAAAAGAAGCTGCAAAAAAGGGTTAGAACTCCTGCAAAATCCGATAATACGGCGAATGGGACATTACGAGTGCAAGAATTGCTACGTAAGGCTGTGTGTTTTTCATACTTGATACTAAAATTTTTAAATTTTGTCATAATAAAAATAATTTTTACGTAACATATTTAGGGGTCAAAAACAACTTTTTGTTGTCTTTGTAATGTCAAAAGTCATTAAATTGTAAGGTAAATACTGGAAAAAAATATGTAAGAATGTATAAAAAATTAAGTAAATAAAGGATGTCAATAAAAATGTATACAGTACATGTTATTTTATTTTGTTTTATAACCGCCGTTGAGCAGCCGACCTAATTTTTGGGTTTACAACTACTAATGTTCAACTCCGTAGCCTTGTAATTTGGAACCCAATCTGTAAGACAAGGGAACTCCTGGAGCAAGTATTGGGAGAAATTTGCCTTCGTGGAGGACTTTTTTAATGGAACTAACCCGCTTTTGCTCTACATGGAGAGGAAGACCGCGAGAACCTCCCACGGTTAGCCTGACTGCAAGGGGACTATAACCCATGATCCATCTACCACTGAGGATATTTCACGTCAGCACTGTGGTCGGTGCTAGCCGGATGCGGAATTCGTATCGACCACCAATCGCCGAGATCGAACCCCGGTTCACCTCATTGGAAGGCGAACGCTCTATCCCCTGAGCTAGCGCAGCTCAGTACATGTTATTTGTCAACTTTACAATACATTTTTATAGAACGCTTTCATATTTCGGTAATTTCATGGATTTAGGCTTAACAGCGAAAAATCGTCTGGCCTGGCCTGAGAGTCCCGGAATCACCGATTTGTAAATGTCGTCATTAAAAGGGTTAAAATCAATGTTACAAATTAATTCATGTGTGTCCATCTCTTTGTATTGCATTGCGGCCCCTGAATCGTTTTTGCAGACTAACAAGGCTAGATAAAACTTGATGAAAGGTAGTTTCAAATTAAGATTGCTGAAATTTTATTTCGGGAAAGTAAGCCTAAGTATACTAACATTTTTTTAGCTTTTTAAACTAAAGTATATTCTATGAAAAATGCTGCAAGAAAACAAGCAGATGATACACACAAAAACTGTTGAAAGCTCTCCTTTTCTAAAGGAGTTTAGGGTCAAATAAATGTAATCCTAAAAATGTTATGAGTTACGGTTTCACAATTATACTAATATTATAAAGATTGAGCGAGATTACAGGAACGAGAAACGCATATAATTTAACGCTTATATACACAAATTAATTTTATACTCTCAGTTTTTCAGTTATTAAGACATTCCAATTTTTTGCTTTTGTCGCTTCGCTAATACTCTCTTACCAATTTTTATATAACCTAAACTATTTAAAAAGGCGCATTATTTTTGTTGAAAAAACATTATTCAAAGTTCAATATATGCCATATTGCAAATATTTAGTTTTGATTTTAAAAATTATATGCATAATAGTCATCAGGTGAAGGTTGGATTTATGCATTACTAGGCAAAATCGTCATGCATGATTGGAGCACGAAATAATGATTAATATGATTGTCTTGAAAAATTTAAATTAAGTAATGGATTTCCCTATCTGATCTAAAATCAATTAATTTATTTAAATAAAAGAAATATGCCGGATTATAAATAAGAGAAGGACCTTTTAATGCATACTAATGATTTATTTCATTCCCTGATCAAAGCTTTAGAGGCAAAAGATTGCTATAATCAAAGTTAAATCTAACCGATACGCTTGTAACTTGCATAAATTGTTTTAGTTATTATGTGCAATAACTGCAAAAAATTTTTTAAACTTAATTTACATATTCATAGAAATATAGGCATTTTTATAAAAAAAAACTATTTTTTGTTGGACTACGTTTTTTTACTATAATTGAAGAAATACTCGATAACATTAAAAAACCTTTTTAGAGTAATTTTTCATTAATAATAAAAAAAAAAATTATTATTATATAAAAATTTCTCAAGATAGGAATGTCTAAAGTATTCCTTTCATACATGCTCCGAAAGTACAGTTTTTTTTTCTTCAAAATTTTGTTTTGAATCTGATTTGAATATCTCGTCAATGTAAAAAGTTTCTAGCAATTTTCTAAGTACCTCCTGTACTTTTTTTTTATTAAAAGGTTTTCTTCAGGGATTTTATTTTGTATCATATAATCATGCATGCGATAACCCAATTTCATAAATTGCATACGATAACCAAAATAACTTAAAGTTACAAACTTTATTGCTACATTATTCGATATAAAATGTTCAGGCACTATTCTTCGTTCGTAATTTATTGCCAGTTCTTCAAATTTCTTAAAGCTTTAAAATTTATTGATATGCATGAAAAATTGCATCACCTAAACACTTCTAAAGTTATAAAATAATTCTCTAAGTATTTTTTGTGAAATATGAATAAATGGGTTAATAGTATAGAAGTGGTATATATATATGTATATATAATAAAATAATAATAATAATAATAATAATATATATATATATATATATATATATATATATATATATATATATATATATATATATATATATATATACAAAACAAATATAAGTAAATACAAAAGACACGAAGAAAATTAAGAAATGCAATAAGTTTCATTTATTGCGCATAAGCTGCAAATAAACAGAATTCCTTAGATAAGTTCAAAATGAAAATAAAACAAAGGAAAATTACAGTCATATGAAAAAAAGGGGGGGGGGGCGGAGAAAAATAATAATAATAATAAAAAAAAATAACCAACTGGAAAAAAAAAAGGATAAAATGTTTTTAAAAAAATCTGGAAAATGAAAGTGGATATAATCGTGTGGGCTGATGAAAAGATTATATCTTTTATTTTCCAGATTTTTATTAAAAATTTTATCATTTTTTTTTCTTCAGTTTTTTTGTTATTTTTTTTTATTATTATTTTTCTTTTCTCCTCCTTTTTTCATATGTCTGTAATTTTCCTTTGTTTTATCTTCATTTTGAACTTATATATATATATATATATATATATATTACTCTTTTCATTGGTTTTCTATTGTAACCATATATATATATATATATATATATATATATATATATATATATATATATATATATATATATATATATATATATATATATATATATATATATATATATTACTCTTTTCATTGGTTTTCTATTGTAACCGTGCCTCTTATTTTAATTTTTTCCCTTACATTTAAATTAAATACATAAAGACAGTAAAGTGCACTAAATAAGAGCAATGTCAAAATCAATGTCAATGTCATAACTTAACTTAGTATTCTCAATATTTAAAACGCTTAAAAACTTGATTGTTCGTCTTTCTTATGTTGATACCAAGGTTGACCGGAAACCTTGACTTGTTTCGAAGTGGGTAAAAGTAAATAAATAAACGAAAAAACGAAAGGACTCAGAAGAAATATTCTGCTCATTTTTTTTCCATTTGTTTCGAGAGCAATAACAAAACCGATGCATTTAAATTTTTTTAAAACTCAATCTGTCATTCAACGTTCGAAAAGTTTGCTTTTAAGTAACTGTCAAGTAATATAATGTAATATTTTGTTATTTATTTTATTACCCGCGTTCACTACGTAGCTTTGCTTTTTCGAACCCAACTCTGAAAACAAGGAAACTAAATCTAATATTGGAATAAATTACTTTGACGGGAACATTTATTGGATGAAACCAATTAGTATTTGCGTCAAAGATTATATAAAGAGTAAGGATGGCATAAATTGTAAATACCCGAAAATCTCCAAGGGTTAACCTGACGGTTTAATCCACGACCCTTCCAGCACTGGGGATATTTTCCGTCGGCATTGTAGCCGATCAAGGTTTTCTTCAGGATTCAAATCGTACTAGAACTTTATTCTAAACTAAATGATTGTCGAGTAATTATCAGCTCTATACTTCAAGAACTTTTAATGGAAGATAGTTATAATTTAATGTATTTGAGATAATCATTTTCAAAATGTATAGTTTCTTCAGAGTTTTTTTTTTAAAAACTTTATTTTTTTTGTTCTTGAAAAGCTTTTTAATAAGTAGAATAGTTTGAGAAGAAATCGAAGAAGAATAAAATACAATTATGAGTCATACAATAAATTTAGTGAAAGTGAATAATTTCAAGAAGGAGAATAATTTCAAAGCTTCTTGAAAATTCAAAATTTCAAGAAGCTTTGCCATTAGATAGAAGAAGCGTGTTAAAAAAACTTTTCACAAGTCAGTGGGGAGAAAGAGGAGAGATAGGCTATATACTAGCTTTCTAGAGAGTTAGCTTTTCTAGAAAAGTAACTGAGAATAAATAGATCAAGAGGAGTTGAGAGCTTCTTAGGCAATCATGGCCATTAATCAGCTGCAGTTTAAGTAAAGAAGAAGAAGAATCAGATAAAATTAAAAATAAATAAAAATAATATTTTATATTTTAAGTATAGCAAAGAACGTTCGAAAAGAAGGAGGAAAAATTAATTAACCATTTAATATGTTAATTGTGCAACAATTAATTTCTTCAATTAAATCCAGCCTTGAAGTTTTAGTGCATTTATTATTTATAAGAGATTTCAATTATTTCCCTCTTCACAAAATGACATAGTCATATTCAAAAGCTATGTGTTGGGATTAATTTTAGTAATTTTATCTTTTAATTTCGAAATATAAGTTTGCTTATTGAATCCTTGAAGTAATTAACTTCTAAACTCATTAATTTGACTAATTAGAGATTTCGAATGATAAACTGAGAATTCTAAAAATTTTCAGGAGAATAATTGATAATTAAGTGACACTCCAACGTAATAAAAGTTTTTCAGAAAATAAATTTTTTGAGGAGCACGAATGATTGAAAAAGAGAAATTTTTATTGTTTCTTAAGAAACATAACAATAATTGTTTTGAATTAGAGCATGGTTTGTAATTTATTTTCTAATCCTTGTTAATGAAATATGTTCTTTTATGAAGAGATAAATAAAATCTTTTGACAATTGTTTCAATATTAAAATTATCAATATATATATATATATATATATATATATATATATATATATATATATATATATATATATATATATATATATATATATATATATATATATATATATATATATATATATACTAGGGCGCCAAGCCCCATGTTCACTACCGCTCACCAATGCCGATGATTGCTTCGCCATAACATTAACAAACAAAGTTGATGAGTTCACAACCATAATTTAATATTTTCGCTAATAATAGAAGTACTTGAAAATAAATTTAAATTAAGGATGCAAAAATATTTAAAATAAAACAATTCGCGATCGCAACGAACTATAGGGGGCGTTGTTGTATGAGACGCATACCTGCGATTTCTCTATGAACCGTCATTCAGTTACTCTGAAGACGTCGTTAATGTAGCGTGTAGCATTGCAACGTTCCTTCTTTAATGTGGCTTATTAAATTTAAAAAAGAAAAATGCTTGATATTCTTTCTTGTACAACCGAAAACAAAATGGTATCTCTTTTTATTAGAGAAGGAACATCCAAAACACATCGGAAAAATATTTGTACATTAACAGAAAAAAATATGTATATTCTTATAAGAGTTAAAACCTAATGCCCGAGAAATAGTTTTACTAAATTTAATGATATAACATGAAAGGCCCATTTAAACTTTACATTCCATAGTTTTAAGAATCATATTAGTTCAAAAATTAAAATGAACAAAAAGTATACATAAGCCTCATAATTTTATGAAATTTAATTTTGTAAACAACGTTTTTGACAACAATTTTTATCAAAAAATTTCAAGTTTCAATAAAAATCATTATTTAGAAACTAAGAAACGTAAAATAAAGAATGCTGACGAAACAAAAACAAAAAAAAACAATTCTTTTTTGTCGCCATTTTTAGTGCTACGAATATTCGTCTTTGGGATTTGCCAAAAACAAAACAAGATGCAATTTTATTTTTTCAGGAGGGAAATATTTTACCGAAAAAACGAAAATGTACCAATTCCCACAACATAAAACTTTATCTTGGTAAACGTACGTTTTGGAAATGTTATTTCATTTGGAATCTTATTCATCAGAGTTCATATGGCGATATGATTTTTTCGAATCTATGCTAAACTCTATATCGGCTCATTTTCCACCGAAATCCGATTAACTATTTTGATTTTAAATAAAGTGTTTTATTTTATGAATTGTCGCAAAAATTTTAAGTGTAGATTGGCGGCACTTAAAAACCGCCAAATCTGTAGCGGCGGTGGCGTTAATAAGTAAGTACCGAATTTTTATTCCATACTTTTCTGAATCATATTATTTCAAACATTGGAATATACAAGAAGTATACATAAACACATAATGTTATACCATTTAATTTTTCAAAAGTATTTGGAGAACAATTTTTATCAAAAAATTATAAACTAAAAAACGGAAAATAAAGAATTCTTAGGATAAAAAAAACGATTTTAAGAATTCTTAACATTGAAATAAAAACTTTCATATTGTTTCTTTTTTTATTATTCTTATAGTTCTTAATCAGACGTAAAAAACCATTCTGTAGAGAACCATCATGAAATGAAAAAAAAAATATTTACAAGCAAATTTTTTATTGTAAAAATCATTGCACTTACCTGATTTGTGATTCCCGGAGAATTCCAAAATGATAAGTTCCTTGTTTGAAAACTTTATTCTCAAATAATAGATACATAGTTTATACCTTCATTACTTTTAGATAACATACTACACAGCAAAATTTTATAATTGATATGAATTTGAATATGTAGCTAAAAACAGAATAGCTGAATTCTAGTTGAACTTATTCTTTCAAAATTAAAAAAAACTTACCAAGAAAACGATTTAAATTAATTAAGAATCAGCACAAATGGCACTATTTCAAGTAACTTGGATAATTTTTTATTGTTGTTTTCCGAATTATATGGATACAGAAATATATACTATTCCATAACGAAGAAAAATATGCTATAACTATTACAATTCTGTATGTTCTGAATTCATATTTATTCACTAGAATGATGAAAGCAATGTTGACTTCACTTTAATTCGTAATGAATTGAAGACAGAAGAAATGCATTTTACCTTAATACACACATCTGTAACAGTATCCGAAATCGGAAGTCATCAGTTGCAAGTTTGTTGATAATAGAAATTAAAAATTATTGAGGAATTTTTCTTCAAATGTTTGGCGTGTTCTGTTCCTGAAAGATTTACTAATATTCTGGAGATTTTTTTCAAGTTCTTCGGCCTTTTCCTTAGGGAAATTTTGTTTCTTATTTGCTGCTAAAAAATGGCGTCTGATTCAGTCAATGACTTTGATGGAACTAAATGAAAACGTGATAAATTAATGTCCGATATTTACAGGCTCCCGCTAGACGGCGTACTCGAGCGTTGCGATCGCGAATTAAAAAATGCATATACTTTTCTCCACTCTTATAAATGTATGCTAATGCGAACCTTACAATTGAAATATTAATTTTCGACAACTTAAACCAATAATATACGAAGGAATTAATAATTTAATTGTAAAGTTCACATTAGTTTACATTTATCAAAGTGGAGAAAAGTTTAACTTTTGTATTAAAAATGTGGCAGCATATTCGATGCGTAAATAGAACGCTTCGCTTTGATATATTTGTCGCTGTTCATAATTGTTATAAGAAGTCTTTCTTCTTCTTTCCACGCTCTATTTTGTTTTCTTAAGCGAAGACGATAATTTTTGTAGCGATATAGAAATAGAAATTGATACCATAAAAAATGATATAGAAATAGAAATTGATACCATAAAAAATTAATTCGTTATCGTGTTCTTTTCATGTATTTAGCATTTGAGTTTTTTTTTCTTAAGCGTTGTAGCTATATAATATATAAAATAGGAATTTAATTGTTTTTGAAGGAACGATCACACTTACCTTAGATCTCTTAGGTGTTTCTATTCTTTATTTTAACAGTTTTTATTAAATGTAATTAGTTATTTTCAGAAAGTTTCAGTTTGCAGGTAGGCACTTAGATTTTAATATTGAAGTTTCATGATTTGCTTTCACAGTAATTGTTGTTCTAAAGTATTTGTTGACTTCTTCAAAACCCGATTACTGACATGGCAGAACCGCCTTCCAAAAAACTTTGTATTTTGTCAAAGAAAAAAATATTAAGAGATTCTCAAAGAAGAAGAAGGGCCCAAGAAACGTCTGCGGAGCGTCAAAGAAGGATGGAACATGACCGAATTTCGACAAGCAATTCTAGAGCCCAAGAAGTATCAGAGAAACGTCAAAGAAGATTAGAAGAGGATCGTGTCTCAACTAGCAGTGCTAGGGCCCGAGAAACACCTGAGGAACGTCAAAGAAGATTAGAAGAGGTTCGTGTCTCAATTAGCAGTGCTAGGGTCCGAGAAACACCTGAGAAACGTCAAAGAAGATTGGAAGAGGATCGTGTCTCTACTAGCAGTGCTAGGGCCCAAGAAACATAGCGTGGCGGACAGCTGGCCGCTTTAGGCGGCTAGTATTATATAAAGATACATATAGTTTCAAAATCTAAGCATTAAAACATACACAAAGTCTTGTTCGATACTAAATATTTATTTAACAACTAATGTCTCGTCCTTCTTGGCATTGATGAGGTTTATTTTTTGATGCTGCACTTCTAATGATTGTATGATTTTACCTGCACCGTGAAAAATTTCGAATCAAATTACGGTAAAAAATACCGGCAAATCCGGCTGCCGGTACTTTATTTAAAGTAATGATTACCATAAAAACGATGAATCATTTTACTTAAATAAACATTACTGTTAAAATTACGGTATAATATTTTACGGTAAAATAGATTTTACGGTAAAATAGATTTTACGGTAAAATAGATTTTACGGATGATGCACCCAAAGGGCAGGTACTTTATATCATAATTTGATCTGGAATTTTTTACAGTGCGGTTTATTAAAAATGGAAGAAATCACAATTTAAAAATAAGAGTTCTTAAAAGTTCCTGAAAGTAAAGATAATTGGAATACGGGTAAAGGCTTTTTTAGAACTGTTGAAATATTTAAGTGTTAAAAATATAAAAAATCGCAATTGAAAATGTAGGAGTTTCGATTAAAAGTTCTTAAATTTAAAGATCAATGGAATAGAGCTTAAGATTCCTTTTAGAACTGACAAATTTTTAAATATTTAAAAAAAGAAGAAATCGCATTCAGAAAAATAAGAGTTTAGATTAAAAGTTCCTAAAAGTAAAGATAAATGCTAAATAAGGGTGAAGCTCTTGTCTGGAACAGCTGGAATATTTAAATAATAAAAGTAGAAGAAATTGTAATTAAAAGCTAAGAGCTTAGATTTAAAGTTCTTAGGATAGGTTTTTTTAGAACTGTCACAATATTTAAATGCTAAAAATAGAAAAAATCCCAATTCGAAAAATAAGAGTTTAGATTTAAAGTTTAGTTTCTAAAAGTAAAGAAAATTGGGATAGAGGGAGATATAAAGTAATTAGTAGGTTTTTTTTCAAAAAAAAGTAAAGGTAATTAGTAGGGCTTTGTTTAAGAAAGTAGAGATAATTAGAAAGAGTTTTTTTTTAGAAAGTAATGATATTTAGTAGGCCTTTTTTTAGAAAGTAAAGATAATTAGTTAGACTTCTTTTTAGAACTGCTAAAATATTTAAATAATAAAAATACAAAAAAAAAACACAAATAAATTCTGAGAAATTAAATTAAAAGTTTCCTCATTAGTGCGCACAACGATTCCTTTCAGAATTGTCAAAATATTTAAATGTTAAAAACAGACAGAATCGCATTTAAAAGTATCAGAGTTCAGAATAAATGTTCCTAAAAGTAAAGATAAGTTCTAAATTAAGTGTATGTCTCCTTTTTAGAACCACCGAAATATTTAATTGTTAAAAATAGAAGAAAAACTAGCAATTAAAAGATAAGACTTTAGATTGAAAATTCCTAAAAGTAAAGATAATTAGAATACGGTTAACGCTTTTTTTATAACTGCTTAAATATTTAAATGTTAAAAATACAAAAAATAGCAATTAAAAAAAATAAAAATTTAGATTTTAAGTTTCGAAATTTAAAAATTAATAGAATATAACTAAAATTTAAGAATTTAGATTAAAAGTTCTTAAAAGTAAAGATAAATTAAAACTAAAGAAAAATAAGAGTAGGGCCTTTTGTTGGAATTATCGAAATATTTAAATATTAAAAGTAAAGGAAATCGTTATGAAAAAATAAGAGTTTAGATTAAAAATTCCTAAACATAATGATAATTACTAGAATACGGGTAGGTTAGGTATTCTTGTTAGAACTTCCGAAATATTTAAGTGTTAAAAATGGAAAGAATCTTAATTTAAATAAAATGAGAGATTATATTAAAATTTTCTAAAAGTAAAGCTAAATACTGGAATAATGCGAAGGTCTCATTTTTGAACCACCGAAATATTTAAATGTTAAAAATAGAAGAAAATAACAGCAATTAAAAAAATAAAGATCATAAATTCCTGAAAGTAAAGATGAATGGGTAGGCTTTCTTTTTTGAACTGCTGAAATATTTAAGTGTTAAAAATAGGAAAAAAATAGCAATTTAGAAAAAAAAAGATTAAAAGTTTCTTAAAGTAAAGATAATTAGAATATCGGTAGGGCTTCTTTTTAGAACTGCCAAAGTATTGAAATGCTAAAAATAGAAAAAAAAATAGCAATAAGAAAAATTGGAGTTTAGATTAAAAGTTTCTAAATATAAAGACCAATAGAGCTAAGGATTCTTTTTAGAACTGCCAAAATATTTAAATGTTAAAAATAGATAGATTCACAGTTAAAAAGACAGTAGTTTAAATTAAAAGTTTCTTAAAGTAAAGATAAATAGAATTTAGGTAGGGCTTCTTTTTTGAATTAGCGGAATATTTAAATGTTAAACATAGTGGAAAAAGCCGCAATTAAAAATACAAGAGTCTAGATTATAATGTTATTTAAAGTAATGATAAGTACTAGAATACGGTTAGGACTTCTTTTAAGAACTGTCAAAATATTTAAATGTTCAAAATTGAAAAATATCACAATTAAAAAAATTAAGATGAAAAGCTTCTAAATGCAGAATACGGTTAAGTCTTCTTTTTGGAACAAAATATTTTAATACTCAAATTAAAAGAAATTCCTATTGAAAAATTAAGTGTTTAGATTGTAAATTTCTGAATATAAAGATAAATGTTTGAACAAAGGTAAGGTTTCTTTTTAGAACTGCTGAAATATTTAAATGTTGAAAAAGAAAAAATCACAATTCCATTCCATTGATTTTCATATCTAGGAACTTTTAATCTAAACTATTATTTTTTAAATAAGAGTTTACATTAAAAGCTCCTAAATATAAAGATCGATTGAATAAGTCTAAGGCTTCTTTTTAGAACTGCCAAAATATTTAAATGTTAAAAAAATATATATATAGCAATTCTATTCAATTGATCTTCCAATTTAGGAACTTTTAATCTAAACTATTATTTTTTAAATAAGAGTTTATATTAAAATCTCCAAAATACAAAAATCGATAGAATAAGTCTAAGGCTTCTTTTTAGAACTGCCAAAATATTTAAATGCTAAAAAAAGAAAAAAAATCGCAATTCCATTCTATTGATCTTCCAATTTAGGAACTTTTAATCTAAACTTTTATTTTTTAAATGAGAGTTTAGATAAAAAGTTCCTCAATATAAAGATTAATAGGATTCTTTTCAGAACTTACAAAATATTTAAATATTAAAAGTAGAAGAAATCACAAATAAAAAAGAAAGAAAAGAGTTCAGATTAACTATTTCTCAATGTAAAGATTAGTAGAATACGGTCAAGGCCCTATTTTCAGAATCACCAAAATATAACTTATTTTATAAACATGGTACAGTATATTGAAAGTTTTCTTTATAAAAGTACGTTTTTTATTACCAAAACTAAATAACTTGTTCCTTTAATAACTATTTCCTTGCATAACTTTTTTCCTGATTTTTTTTTACAGTTCTTGATTGATGCGAGCATTCCGCCGATAAATAGTATTTATATCTTTTCGAGTATTTTTTTTATCTTTTTTCCTGGTGGTGATCCTACAATGTATCACATGCTGTTTCTCTTGTCGCAAATGACAGTCACAAATCGTTACTTTTATGTCATAAGGGTATTTTTTTTCTTTCGTACTTGATGTTAATTTAAGTTTATTATTTAATTATCGAGTTCGTTTATTGAATATTTAATTATTAATAGTTTATTATTGAGTTTATTATTATTTAACTGCTATTTTATCATATTCAAGCAAAACAATCAAATAATCTCAAAAAAGTGACATTCAAATTGTTTTGTGCAAGAAAAAACGTTTATTGTTTGTTTTTTTATCTAATACTGTATGCACACAAGGGGATGAAAAGAAACCATCATCACACTTATTATTAAAACATAACAATTTATATACAACATATAAAACATATTACACATACCGTATTTATATTAAATTTTATACAACATTTTGAAGGATACAAGAGGATGAAGGGTAGCACATTTATATTATTGAACTTGGATAAGCTCTTTAGAAGGTACAAAATATAACAATGTATTTAAATACACAAGTGGGCGACCTTTGTGCTAAAATACAAAATAAGGCAAACAACGTTAAAGAGCACAAAAATATTTATTAAATACAGACAGCTGTTTCGGATGCTCAAAGGGCAACCTCCATCAATGCAACAGTTATAAAATACAGACAGCTGTTTCGGATGCTCAAAGGGCAACCTTCATCAGTGCAACAGGACTGTTGCACTGATGAAGGTTGCCCTTTGAGCATCCGAAACAGCTATCTGTATTTTATAAATATTTTTGTGCTCTTTAACGTTGTTTGCCTTATTTTGAAACAATGTATTTGTTTACGAATTCAGTCATTGCATCTGTTGTGCAATATTTATATATTAAAGTAAGTTACGTTTATTAATTTTGTAAGTTAATCTGGGTGATTAACTCAGTCGTTTCAATTACTAAACTGAATAAAAATATACTTTTCGTTAATAAGGAGTGGACCGGGCCTCGAGTTGGTCTCCAATTTGTAAGGACACAAGGGAATGAAACGAAACATCATCACACTTATTATAACATAACACATTTATATATAACGTATAAAACATATTACACATATCATATTTACACTTCGGGGCATTAAATTTTATACAACATTTGGAAGGATACAAGAGGATGGAGGGTAACACCCTCACACTTGGAAGTCAGAACAGTAACTCTAGTGTTATTGTTTTTTTCCTTCGGATAGAGGGGCTGGCGTCATCTGGTGTGCTATGAACTATCCGTTACAATACGATTAAACACCCAGAATTCTATCCGCGCAAACTAGGCTCATTTAATGAAGCCATTTTGTTCCATGGAGTTGGGTACATGTTGTAGAGGAGAGGGTTGATCAGTCTATCTTGCGAAAGGTAGAATAGGGGTTCGAACCCCTGTGTTGACATCACAAAATTTTTTCAATTTCTTCGTACATTAGAAGTTTACAGCATCCTCCTCTCTTTAATCGGTGATCTAAGACTATTAAAATACAAAAATATCATTAACGCATAAATGGCAATGCACCCACAGCTCTGCAATGTCTGTTGAAGTTTTATTCTTATGGTTTAGAAGGTATCCTAGTTGTAAAAAGTAACAAATTCGTATAATTTTGTATTCAAAGCTTTAACTGTACCAGGTGTAAACGGTTTTAAAACCGCAAAGGTAAGGAAACGTTACTAACCATTAATAGACGCACTGCTGCCCGTTATTTTACCGTGATTTGAGAATGAAAATTCTATTAGTTTAAAAGACTTAATACAACAAAAATAATAACTTTAATTTTTATGGTTTAGAAACTATTCTAGTTGTAAATGGTTACAAAACAGAAGAGTTTAGCATTCAAGGCCTTTTAGCTATACCAGTTGTAAACGGTTTTAAAGCCGCAAAGGTAAGGAAATGTGACTAACCATAAATAAGCACACTGGTGCCCGTTATTTTACCGTAATTTAGGAATGAAAATTCTAATAGTGCGGGAATTAAAATGTTTTAATTAATTACTATCAGCAAAAAACTTCCAAACTTGTAACCACTCTCATATTTTGATAGTTAAAAAACTATATACGTCGAAAACAAAACGTTTATTCAGATAAAGTACCTTTTTTTAAAATCTGGTTCACTAACAAAGCACACTGGTTAGCACAAATTAAAATATTTGAAGCTTCATCTTTCAAACTATTAATATGATTGGCATTTAATTTGTGCAAATTCGATCATTCAAACAAAAGTTATTCAGAGTAATATCTTTTCTTTTATTTTGAGCGCCGTACAATTCGAATGGTAGGTAGATAAGTAGGTACTTTATTTACGTAGCACTAGAGCTGCTATTTTATTTTATAATCGTCACTGAGCAATCGACACACATTTTGAGTTTATGGCTACTAATGTTCAACTGCGTAGCCTTATAATTTTGAACTTAATCCAGAAGACAAGGGAACTCCTTGATCAAGTACTGGGTAAAATTTACCTCTTTTTGATGGAACTAATCCATATTTGCGTTACATGGAGACGAAAACTACGAAAATCTCCCACAGTTAGTCTGACGGCAAGGGGACTCTGAACCATGATCCGTCTACCACTGAGGATATTTTTACGTTAGCACTGTGGTCGGTGCGAGTCTAGTGCGTAACTCGTATCGACCAGCTATTGCTGGGATCGAACCCTGTTTACCTCATCGGTAGGTGAACTCTCGATTCCCTGAGTCACTATGGCTCCTAGAGTTGCTATTGGCGACGGTCTAGGAAACATCCAAGACCGTCGCCGCCAGTTTTATGGAATTATGCCTTTGTTGAAATCAATTGCTTATTCTCACAAAAATAGAGCTTTAAAACCAAATATTTACTTTCATTTACATATAACCATTGATGCATGAAAGATGGATTTTAATTTAAATGATACCATGCTGTTAAATTTTAACACGCAGATGGTGAATATGTTACATAAATCATAGATTTATGCTTAGCATTTGATTACATTTTTTAAAAAGATTTATACTTTCACTAAGGAGAAAAAAAAACTGTAAAAAAGTGCATTAAAAAGAAATGGATATCTATAATAAAACTGATATGCATCACTAGACATATTGCTATTTTAAAGATATTGTGTTCTAAAAAAACTAATGGAGTGAAAAAAAATGTGAAGGTTTTTATCCTAATTTGAAAGCAATTTTTCAAAATTTATTAGAAAATTTAGCGTAAAATTCTATTGATAATAATGAAAATGTTTGTAATTCTCATGATTTCCTTCATTGAAAGTAGAGCTTTTCATATTACAGATTAATCTAGAAATAGAGCAACAATAATCCAGAAATAGAGTTTTTGTTTGCAGAAATATAATTTTGTAAAACAATCTGAAGAGTTTCTGTTGAAAATTGTTCCACATTCTAGAAAAAGAGTTGTTTTTGCACGTGATCCATTACAGATTAATTTATTAAATTTTCCCATTTAATATTATAAAAATATTGACTCTAGAACGTATAAATGTAATATAAGTCTAAGTGATTTTTAATTTGAAATAAATAGATGGAAAAAAATCAGAGTTTATACACTTTAAAGGAACATCAATGATAATGAATTTTTTTTTCACATGATGATGCTCTAGTAAGCAGTTAAATGAGAATTGAAAAAAATAAAATTTTTTGTGTTCTAATGCGCTTTTTGTTTGCCCAAACGAGATTTTTTCTATGACTTAACCCTGTAAATAGAACATTAACTTTCGAGAGTTTTTTTTTTTTGTTTGCATGCATTATTTCTTTTTTTTAAGAATTTGAATCTGAATTTATTTTTTTGACTACATTAAATAGAGCAAGGTGTTTCTAAATCAGTCAAGATAACATAAAAAAAAATTTCATTTTAAACATGATTTGCTAAAGCACAAAAAATTTTTACCAACATAAAGATTTCAATTTAATGAGTGTTTTATATACCATCATTTATTTAAAATCACGTTGCAAAGAGCTTGTTATACCTTTATTGTTGTGTGGTGAATGTATAAAAAAACCTTATAAAAACCCGTTTTTCTAAGTAAATTTTTGTATCTGTATATCGGTACCACTATAGCAGTTACCACTATAGCTGTATATCGGTACCACTATAGCACTATATATTTCCCAAAATTATGACTTTTGTGTACCCTTTCTAAATTTTTCGTAACGCTGTGTACCACTAATAAAAAATGAATGTTTTTTTTACAATAAAAAAATTACACAAAAGTTAAAAATCACAAATGGCTGTTGACACAACTAATTATTAACTGTTAACTGTGAAAAAAATAGCCAATAGAAAAATACGTAATTGTAAATTTTCATGACTAGCTTTTTTTTTTTTAAATGAAATGTTTTAAATTTTCGTTTGTTGCAAGATATTTCGCATAAGAACGCGTACCCCTGCTAAACTGTTCCCGTACCCCTGGGGGTATGCGTACCACTTTTTGGGAAACACTGCACTATAGCTATAAGATCACATGGGGAAAAAATATTCTGATAAATTTACCGTACTGTGTACGGTATTGACATTTCTGGCAAAAAAAATCATAATTTTGGTAATAAGAACCAAACTATATGATATTTGTTTTTATTTTACTTACATTGTACTTATTTTACTTTGAAAAGTAAATTTAACCAAATAAATGGTTCTAATGCCATGCTCTAAGGTATGATCAAAATTATCAGTATGTGGTAAAATTTACCGTGTTTCTGACTCTATGGGAACACTCAAAATCTCGATAAATTTTACTGCATGTTACTGAATTTGGTAAAATTAACAATAAAATTTGGTTTTATAAAATGTGGTATATATGTGGTATATATTTGGTATATAAGGTAAAATTTAGCAATTTCATCCATTAGTTCAGAGCATGGTATAAAATCCATTTATTTGGTTAAATTTGCTTTTCTGTTTTGCATTTTTTACTAAATGTGTGGTTTAAGTTCGATAATTTTGAAAATTAGAAGTTTTGATAAACCGATGCAATATGAACGGAAATATTATCATTTGAATAATTTAAATAGGTGTATTTTGACTTTATTAACCATAATTACGGTTTTCTTGCTTCCAGAAACGTCACTGGTAATGAAATTTTTCTGGAATTTGTTTCTCCTTAAGTGCAACTAAATAACAATAACGTTTTTAAGAGTTTCATTTCTTAAATGTTGAAAAAAATATCAATATAATTCATACAAAATAATTAACAGATTTATTATAAGAATAAGCAAATATTAGTTTAAAAGATCAGCTGTTTATGTTTTACCCTATAGATTTATAATAATTTTTAGAAGCGTATGTGAAGGAATCTTATTTATGTAGGAATCTTATTTAAAAGATCGCATATATAGGAATAGACCGTTCTCAGGGAATAGACCGTTCGCCTTCCGATGAGGTGAGCCGGGTTCGAATTCCAGCGATGGCTGATCGATAAGAATTCCTCACCCTGTTCACACCAAACACAGTAGACGGATCATGGTTTAGAGTCCCCTTGCCGACAGGCTAACCAAAGGAGACTTTCATGGTTTTCCTCTCTATGTAACGCAAATGCGGGTTATTTCCATCAAAACATCCCTACGAATGCAAATAGAAGTAGAGTATGAATAAGTTTAAGAACAATAAGACGAGGATTAAGACGAATAAGCACAGGATTAATAAAAATACGAAGTTTCTTTTATGGTATAGTTTATTTTATGATCTATCAAATGCTATAGGGACAAACTGTTTCAGTCATTTTTAAGTCATTTTACTCATCTAACTAAGTCATTTTTAACAGTATAAATATTGATGGCATGAGACATTAAAAAATGTAACGTTTTTGATATATATTATTTATATTTCAAAAAGTGCACTTTTAAAGTGCACTTTTTTTTAAATAAAAAAAATGAAACAATTACTATAAATTTATAGGAAAATCATTAAGCAGAGAGGAAAATTTCTCTTTTTTTTTCTTCAGATTTCTGATTAATAATTGTTCTGTAAATTATTCTACAATTTTTTAACTACATTGTACTCTAACTCAGTAGTATATGCACTTGCTTTTACTATAATAAGTTAAAACATAGTTGACAGCCTTCTAAATAAAATCCTCAAAGGATTTTTTGTTTTATACAATAGAAATTTTTTTTACAATGTTTAGCGTATACGCAAAAAATGTCTTATTTTTTAATCTGAAAATGGCAATTCAAAAAAAATAATAATATAAATATTTTTTTTGCTTGTTTTGTAAATTTTTACACATTATAAAACAAATAAAATAGTTATTTAAAATTTTATATTAATATTTAAAAAAAAGTTGTCGAAACATGTCGGATACTTTAACTCACAAATGAATAAACTGCTTCTATAATTCTTTCATTTATATTTCAATTGTTAATTATATTTATTTCAGTAATTGTCATTCTGTATGGCATTTCAAAGAATAATTTTGCAATCATATGGGACATAATAATAAAATTGAAAGCTGGAATAAACTTTATAAAATTTAGTTTAGAGCTACATTAATAATTAACTTTATTAAACTGAAGCTGAAACGTAAAGAATTCAAAAGGAATATATTTATCACCCTAGAGAGAAAATAAATAAATTTTATCTAAAATATTTTAAAACAATATGAAAAAATAAAAAAATCTAAGAACAGCGTATAAACAAACGCGAGGAAAGAAAGAAAATTAAAAATAAATAGTTTTGTCTTCATATCATCTGACAATATTAAAACAATAATAATAATGTTTCGCAAAAATAATTGAGAATGTTAAACTTTATTTCTTTAATATTTTGTATTATTTTCTTTAATGACTATTGAAAAAGGTATACGAAATTTCACAGCATTTTAAACTTAGTAATTTTGAAAGACAAAATACACGACTTTTACGAGATTGAACGAATGGTGTTTAAGCAATGAAACTTAAAATAAGTCGTATTTTCAGTTTCTTAATTCGAGAACTATTTGACCGATCGTCTTTGAATATTGTCATTTAAACTTACGTAGTATGAAATCGTATAATTTTCGTATATTTTCATAATTTATTATTTTTCTCATTAATTAGAAACTATATAATAAGTATTGCATAATGAAAAATTATATAATAAATATTATAAATAACTATTAAAACAATTTATTTTTACTTTGAAATACTTTTAGGAAAAGAGTTTTATAACTGCGAACATTTAAAAAATTCCCGGAACAAATTGTTAAATAATAATTTATTTAATTGTTATTTTACCACATTCGAACAAAATAGTCAAATAACCGTAAATAATATGGTATTCAAACTGCCAACTGTGAAAAGAACCGTTTATTAACTGCTTTCACCTAAAACGGACAAACAACTAGAATTTTATCGAGCCAACTTGGCTCATTTAATAAAGCCACTAATAAAGCCACTTAATAAAGCCATTTAATAAAGCCAGTTTCTTACAGCTGGGTATATATTACAACCGAGAGGGCTAATTTGTCATCTGATGACTAAGAGAACGGGAATTCGAGTCCAAGCGTTCACACCTTCATTCCTTTCAACACATGAAGAAATTACAGTATCCTGCACTCCCCAATTTGGTGACCCTGGATTACTAAAATACGATATTCTCATTCAAGCATAGATGTCAACTCCATAAAGCTGCTTTACGCAAAAATGTATGATAAGTGAAACAAAGCAACCAAGTAAACTAATTAAACCATATTCGATGGTGCATTTTATAAAACACTACTCAACTACAACTAAACTCCAATTCCTGATACCTAACGAAAAGCCGAACTCCAATATCCAGTTAAAATTCTTTTTTATGGTTTTGAATGGTATTGATGTAAATGGTTAAAAAACTGCATATTTTTGCTTTGATGGTTTTTTAACCATACAAGTTGTAACCGTTTTAAAACTATAAAGTTAAAAAATGTTCTTTATCGTAAACTTAGTGTTAATTCGCCATCTCAGAGCCCCTGTTTGTTCAAGCAATTCCCGAAATATTACGAAAAAAGTAAAATTAACAGTATGATGGCCAAATCATCTTTTATAGATTGTGCATATCTTCCTTCTAGATGGTCAAAAGTCCGTATCCGTCAAAAATGAAGCAGAGTTACTTAGAGAAAGTACGCTTTGCTGCCAGATTTCGTAAATGAAATTAGATCGAAAGTTACTTAAGCATTCCGTTTTTTATTTCGTGCGCAGTACATTCAAAAGCTGAAATTCTCTTTAAATTATATAAAGGGAAAAAAAATCACGTGCTTTTTAAGTAAAAAGGTTTAATAGTTATTTCTTTAAAATTTCGCTCAAGCTATGATAAAAATCAATATACGAGTAATTAATTTTTACTAATAATATTTGATGCGTGCGCCTTGCAATCGGTAACAGGAAAACTAGAAATTATCTGCTTGGATGATGGTTTTTAGATTTCCGTATAAGATAATTTATTTCATGTTGCCACTCACCTGAGACAAATTTAAATAATAAATGACGTGAAGTATAGTGAAATTTTAATCAAACGATAGTTAAGAATGTTGCAAAAAGATATATGGGTTTAACAAAGCATTCACTTGCATAACTCAGTATATGAACTATTTGCTAAGTAATAATAAATTCAAACTATTTCCGCTTAAGCAAATTAAAGTATAAACTATTTGAAATGTCTGCAAATTTTAAATTAAATAACGTTTAAAGTGTAATATAGTTTTTATTCTAAATATAAGAATGAATGAGTAATGCTTAACTAAAGATTAACTAGTAACAGATTAACTAGTAAGAGTTAACTAGTAACAATCTAGAATTACGAAAAATTAGTAACACATAAAATAAACAACTTTTAATAATCATTTCAACTGAAGTTTAATTTATTATTAAAAGTTATTAATTATTAATTAATTAATAATAATTACTTAATAATTCATAACACCTAAGTTTACATTTTTAATTAAATAGTAACAACTAACTACAAATTTTAGTAAGGAGGAAAAATTAAACTCATATAGGGAGGAGAAAAGTATGGTGAATACTACATAGAAAAGTATGGTGAAGAATATAGTAAAATTAAACCTTGTTATTAAGGCCGTGACAGTCTGACTGGTAGGGCGTTGGACCCGTGTCAGCGTATTTCGATTCCCACTGGCAAAAACTCCCCGTGAGGACTGAATCAGTCGGGGTCACAAAGTCCACCAAGTTCCCATAACAAATCAATACCTATGGGAGTACTGAATCGGAGATTGATCATGTTCATTCAGGTCAAAATTACGATCTGCGGATGGATAGATGGTGTGTGCATTTGTCCTCCCTGTAAAACGGGATGTGACGTGTGCATGTTGTCTCCAGATCATCTTCAGGGATGTTTCCCACACTGTCGCCAACAGCCCATTGTGCAGCTCTAGTGTGCTGCCTCTATGGGAACACTAAAAAGCTTGGTAATCTTAACCGCAGCGCATTTGGGATGATTTTGTTAAAATTAACAATAAAATATGATTTTATAAAATGTGATAAAATTGGGTAAATCTGATAAAATTTGGTTATTTTATAATGATACCTAAGAGTATTGAAAAAGAGCCATTTATTTTGTTATATTTAATTATTCGTTTATATTCTTTACTAAATGTGTGGTAAAGAAAACTATAATTTTAAAAACCAGAATTTCAGGTAAACCATTATGATATGTAAGCAGACGGATCAAAATTACCAAATAAAGGCTTGAATACCGTATACCTTGGTTTTATTAACCGGAATCATAGGTCTTCTATACCAGAAGTGTCATTACCATACATTTTACCAGAATTTCTTTCTTCGTTTAGAAATACATTCATTTGCAGTATTCGTAAAAAATTCGAGCATTTCACATTATTAAATGTCTATTTTCCCGGATTTAATTAACTTTTATGAATGAAAGAATTATGAAAAATGCGGAAGTAATTGAAATAAAAGGAATAACATCTGATCTCTTTCTTGATTACTATTGTAACTAGTGTTTCGAATTTTAACATAAAGCAAAATGTCTTTTAAATTGCATATTGTTTTTAATGGAAAGTTAGTAAAGAGATTGTACTTAGAAAGTGCTTTGTGAAAACGACTGAAAATGTGATCCATCCGACATGCAATGTCGACGCCATTTGTATTTACAAAAAGTACTTATGTATTCATTTAAAGAAACAAAAGAAAATTAGACGTTTCAAAGAAATGATTTCGCTTTTCTCAGCTTTCCGACAATAGATATTAAACCCGAATTCGGTGTTTTAAATACCCGCGAAAGTGATGCAGAACTAACTGCTGTTTTTTTCTTCTTCTTTCTTTTGAGGGATGATAATTCGTGTGTGAAAAAGCAAATCAAAGTAAAATGAAAACACTTTTCAGAAGGTTTTTCATCAGTGTTTCTTTGAGTTCTTATGATAGGTCCATTCTCTTGGTGCGCAACACTAGAGCGTGACGATAATGCGAATTTCTAACTTGCTTCTGAAGAACAAAACAAAAACCGCAAACGATATGCTATGCTGGTCACGGTGCAAAACGGTGGAATAACTGTTTGGCTTCACTTCAGTTTCTGATGCTGATTTGATAAGGAAATTATCAGAGGACATGGGATATTGATAAAACGATTTTAATCTTTAATTGAGTTTTAAAATTAAATTACGAATTTGTTCCATTTCGTTGAAATCAGTTGACTTGTGGATTATGATATCATTCAAATTTCGAACATTATGAATGCGTGAAAAATAAAATATCGTCTGCTTGGACGGAAAAAAAGATTTTCGCCTGTAAAAAAGATTATTAATGGAATGCTTAAATGAATAAAGGTAAGTTATGAGTCTATTGATGATATTTATGCTCTTTTTTAATTAATAGTTTTTTCAGTGTGCTCAAATTTTAGAAAAAAGGTAAATTTTTCAAATTTTAGGAAAGATTAAATTGTGAGAAAAATTGTAGGGAACACTTTCTAACGAACGAGAATTAATATAACGATAATGAGAGTTTATATTAACGATTAAGTAAAAAAGAACATTTAAAATACCACAAATAGTAAAACTTTTAAAAACATATACAAGCTTCAGTTTGATATAATGCACATTTTACTTATATTTATGTAGTTACTTGTATTTATTTCAGTATATACGAGAGCTTTGGGTCGGAAATTTTTTCTATGTATTTTAATCTTACACTGCTGCATTTTTAACTACCATTATTATTCTTAAATGTATTTCATATATTGAACAGGATTTAAGAGCTTTTCACTTCATTAAAAACAAATATTCATTAGTTGATGATCACTTTATATTGATCAAATATTTGGATATTTTTTTTAAAAATCTTTTCAATTGACAATTTTTAATGTTTTCACACTTTTTACCGTATCTGGCTATTCTATCCGAATAGTTAGTGTCCACTAGCTTTATTCTACTGATGAAGATGTACTATACGACATCAAAACGTATATAAGCTTTAATAAATGTTACTATTTGCGATTTTAAACATTGTTTTTACTCAATAAAATCTTTAACACTAAGTATCACTTCATTTAATATAATCATGAATAAGTAAAATAGTCTTCAAAATAGGACATCTAATTTAATAAAAATATAATAAATTGCCTATAAATTGACGTTTTTACTTTTTTTTATTTAGGAGTTGGTTTCCAAACACAAAAATAATATTTCTTTCATTACGATATACTGTATTTTTATTGACTATAAATAGTTAATTAATAATTCATTATGTAGTAAGTCAAGCAGTCTAAGAGAAATTATAATTCAAGAAAAAAATATACGTTATTCACCCGAATTTGTGTCATTAAATTTGGCATTAAAATCTTTTAAAAAAGCATACTGAATATATAAATTTAATTATTTAGAAAATAAACTAAACTTTGGAAGTGTTCAAAAAATAACAAAATTTCTAGACTTAAAACAACAAAAGCAACAATTAAAAACTTAAATTATTTCATTTTATAATATATCATGTTTTGTTTTTATTTAATATTATATCTATTTTTAAATCTCATATTATTTTATTTCATTTATTTCATATGTATTATGATTTATTACAACTTTGATTATTTGATTTCATTTATAATAATTTTATGTTATTCTATTTCCATTTTTTTTCTAAATTTATTTTAATTATTTATTTTTGAATTAACTTTGACTTTTCATTTTTGAAAAATTGTTCTTTTAAAACTAATTTTTCATGAGATACAGTAAAATGAGTTGCATAAATATGATAAATAAGACTTAGAACATTATAAAAGTAGAGATATGTTATGATTTTAAAAAAAATGTCAACAATATTTTTTTATTACAATAATAACAAATTAAAAAAATTTCTGGCAAGTGAATAAATTAATAAGAAATAAATAGACAATTTACATAAATAGAAGAATAAATTATATTGAAGAATAATTCTGTAGTTTATATAATTAGAATGGTTAGTGTATGCCAAAAAATCAATTCATAAAAGGAGACTTACTTCTTATTTTGAGAAACTTACTTCTAAAGCTTAAAATTTTAAAATGTTTGGTTGAAATTTAAAACATACTAATCACAATTTCCAAAATAATAAAACCTTCGGAAACTAAAATTGTAGATGGATAAAATGTGTTTTTATAAAAAAAGTTTTAAGATGTCGATAAAATGTTTTATAACCACTACTTGAGTTTAAAAATAAGTTCTCATGATTGTTTTGATTTTTTTAATTAATATTCAAAACCATATCTGCAAGAAACCTAATAAATAAATTTTTGTAACAGTAATTAAGCATTTTTAGCCATATTAAAATAAGAAGATTCTTTCTTATTGTTTTTCAAAGTTACAAAGTTTAGATTTAACTGAAAATTATTTAAATAAGTTATAATTTTTCTTTATCAAGAATACACGCCAAGTGTTTCAATTAACACCTACACTATAAAAAATCAAATTAAGGTAAAAAATACAGCTTTTCCCGTTAAATACATTTTTACTGCAACATGTTACGGAATAAAAAAAATGATTTGTCGTAATTTTAACAGTAATAATTACCGTAAAATCACAAATCACTCGAATTAAATAAATATTACTTTAAAATTATGGCATATCATATTTTTTTAATTATTATTTTTTTAAAATTTTTTAAAATTAATTTTAACAGTAATAAGTACCGTAAAATCACGAATAAATCAAATTAAATAAATATTGCTGTAAAATTACGGCATAATAATTAGCGTTAAAAGTGGATTTATGATAAAAGAGAATTTACGAATGATGTATAAAAAATGCAGGTACTTTATACTATAATTTGATCCAGAATATTTTTCAGTGCAACGTACATGGGACATTTTAGAAAATTATATTTAAATGTTCAGAGAAACCTATATGTTTTCGTATTATATGAATGTCAATATTCAGTACAGTGGTCGAGCAATTTGTATAAGAGTTAAGCTTTTTTCAAAAATGGCAGACAAATGTCGAGTTTTATTTTATGAAAATGCGCTTTAAATTTTACAAGGAGCGTTTTAAATATTAATTTCACGAATCTGAATCACGAAATTTATATTTTTAGTAAACAAATAGTTTCAATAGAGCTCTATTTTTAAAATGATGCCTTACATGTTAGAGTCAAATCATATCTTATTCTAAAAATGACCGTTAAGAAGTTCTTTAAAAGTGTCATAATTTCGAAATTTAATAAGCTCACTTTTGAAAGGAATTTTTCATAATCGAAACTTTCAGCAGGTAGATGGTTTGAAGAGTGCTCTATTGTAAAAGTGGGTTTTAAATTTATGTAAAGTTATTGTTTTGAGAAATGTTCAAATTCTTTGAAGTTTCCTCATTAAAATTATTTTAATACTCACTAACAAATAAAAAAACTTTAAATCATTTAATTTTATAGAAGAAAGAAATTTACCACTACTTTTCATTAAAAAAAATTTGTTCCTTTAAAATTATTTTTTATTTAGACACAATAAATTAAATATAAATAAAGGTTGTGTAAAGAGGAATGTGTGTTAAATTTAGGGTAAAAAGATTTAATTACCGTAAGTAACAAAAATATTTTAAAAATAAAATGAAAACTTATTAGTATGCAAATAAACTAATATGAAATAAATAAATATAACATAAGCAAAAACTTACATAAAAAATGATACAAAAGAAAAATAAATTTTTGCTCAATGCAATTATTATGCTAGTATCCACGAAAAAAAATTATGAAGTGGTATATAGGATATATATGAATTTAATATTTTTGAAAAGCTCTTTTCTAGCAATTGTAAAATGTATGAATAACAAATGTCAAAATTAGAAATGAAAAACAAAACTTCAGAATACTGAAATTGTAGATGATGTAGAATTTGTATCAAAAGCGATTAAGTCTTCGATGAAATATTCTATAATTCATAATTTATATTAAGTATACTACTATTCTATTATTTCTCTATTCTATTCTATAATTAAGGCAACAAATAAATTTACATAAGTGTTTCCTCCATTTTATTTCTATTTTAAATCATACGTGCACGAAACATTCTTAGAAATAAGTCATTTTAACTTATTTAATTCGGTATTTTTAACCATATTAAAATAAGAATCTTTTTTGTTGTTTTTTAAAGTTACAATGTTTAAATAGAACTAAAAATTATTTTTAAAAAAATTTTTTTTTCCTCATGCATACAAATCTACATATTAAGAATAAGTATTACACATAAGAGTAAGGATATAAATGCTTTTAATTAACATCTAGCATTTCGCGGAACATTGCACTGAGAAAAAAATCTGGTAAAATTACCGTATTGTATTGTACTAACATTTCTGGTAAAAAGCACCGTAATCTTGGTTACAAAAATATTCCGGTTTTCAAAATTATAGTTTTTATTATTACACATTGAGTATGAAAAGTAAATTTAACCGAACAAATGTTTTTTATACCATGCTCTAAGGTATCATGATAAAATTCCCAAATTTTAATCATACGTGTGTAGTTTCTTGCTTCATTTCTACGTCATTTCTTTCAAATTTTAAGACCTTATTTTGTTGTAAATTTTGCCAAGATCATTACTAAAGCAATGCGGTAAAAATTACTGAGCTTTATGATGTTTCTATAAAGTCTGAAACACAGTAAATTTTACTATATTCTGATAGTTTTACCAGATTTCTTTTTTCAATGTAATATTTAAATGGTCGAAAAAACATACATCTTTAAAACTTTGTGAATGTCAGTTTCAAAAAAGGTGTCTCAAAATTTGCATAAGATTTTTTCAAAAATTGACTAACAAATAAAAACTTTTCTTCTTTTTTTTTCGAAAGAAAACGTGCTTGAGCTTTTACAAGGAATGTTTTAAAATTAATTTGCTCCACGAAACCTATATTTTTAGTATTTTCTTTAGTAAATCTATATTTTTAAAATGTGTCTATCTTTAAATTGGTGACATTTAAATTTGAACTTTTTTTAAGAAGTCACCAAAACTTTCACCTTAAAAACTGAACTTTAACTTTTTAAAAAAATATTGTTCTTGGAAAACGACGTCAAATAGATTTTTACTTGAAAGTCAACGTATATTAAAAGTATATTAGCCAGCATATTAAAAAAAATACTGGCTCCACCTTCGCAATTTCAGAAACGAAACGTTTGTAGTTCAGAGTGTGCTTCCTACTCATATAAATAAAGTTTTACCTAATTTCTGAGAAATGATTAAAAATATTCTGATATGAAACTTCACCTTTTAAATTAATTTATCAAATGTGCACGATATCATATAGTTTAAGGATGTATATTATTTTTTCTGAGTACCTGGTTATGAACATAGGTCATAGACCTTGCATTCGAGCTGTTTATTACAAAAATAGTTATGAAACATAGATTTGATTATAAAAACTTATCCCTAATTGGGATTTTGCACTTCAAGAAAACGAAGATCACAGACACCCACACATGTGACCTATGACGTTATCGCCAGCTGATCGCTTATAAGCAAAATGGCGTGTTAAAGTTTTGAGCTAAGTTTCCCCACATGAGTTAGAATGTTAATTAACTGGAAGTTAATTAAAAACAGCAACGTATCGCACATCAAATTTGTCGGAATACAATTTTTAATTATTATTTATTTACTGTAACCATGATATATTTTTGCATAATTAGTTTATGTTCTACATATCTTCGTGTCTGTCTTTGTGTTAAGTAAGAAATATATTGTAAGAGAATCGAAATCTTTGTGAAGAAAATATTTGTATAAGAATATAGAATACATAACTTGATAGAATTGATACTTTAACGGCTTGGCTTACTCGAAATGGAATAAAAAGAACAATTGCTAACATAACAAATGCCACGTTTCAACAACCAATCAGGTTCGAGATACCCACACTACGTCACTTGCAGGCATCCCATTCTGGATTTAGTGAAAGAAAATTTGTTTTAAGTAAAAAAAAGAAGAAATGACTAATTTTGTCTTTGGCAATGTTGTTGTTGTTGATATATGCCTGTTTAGGCAGAGGGGTGCGATTGTTCTTGTTTTCCAGTGGCGCCATCTATGGCCAAGAATTCGACTTCTGCCACACCATACGTCGCACCCGTTTATAGGACACCCATTCATACATCCATTCATTCATCCACAGATCGTAATTTAGACCTGAATCAGAGAACAATCGATCTCCAATCCAGTACCTCCAGAGATATTGATTTCTTATGGGAACATGGAGGACTTTTGCTACTCGACAGATTTAACGTGCCCCTTTACTACACGCGGAGTTGTCTTTGGCAATAAATATATTTTAAGCATTATATAAATAGTTAACAATTTAACCTAAACTTAGCTTAAAAAATACAAATATTTTCATTAATAACAAAAATAACGTTTACTCAAATATCGATCATTATTTAAAGAAACCAACAAAACAAAATGAATTAAACACTCTTTAGCATCTCGTTAGAACGGTAGGCAAGAAAAATAACCTTATAAGTAGATTATTCTTTTTATCTCCTTAAATTGTCTCAGTAATCTTCTTTCCTACTCTATTATTCTTTTTAAAAAACTTTCTTTTGCTGAGTCTGTGAATCTGGAATTACATGGATAATTATGAGTAAATCCTTTCCAAACACAGTATTAAGAATATCCAATTATAACAGTGTAGTACCGTAATCTTTTGATAATATATTATTTAAGTAGTTAAATACACGTAAAAAAATTATAAAATACTCTTTTATAAATGTGACTTCATATTATTTAATTTTTAATAATTTTTTACGAATGCTGAATTTTCGTAAGAATTTGTATGTGTGGTATGAAAAAGTTCACATCATTGCAAAGAATGTAGTTTAAAATGACAAAATATAAAATTTAAGCATAATCGATCAAATGGTATTCTGAGTTCAATTTTAACGCTAGATTGCCTAAGGAAGTCTTAACTGCTTTTAATTTCAATTAGAAAAACAATGATGTATATAATGACACAATTTCTTAGAATTTTGTGACTTTTTATACAACATATAAATTATTTTATTGTTAATATTTACTAATAACTTGTTATATAACTGTAAATAATATAAAAAATGTTAAAAATTAATTTCAAACAAATTTATTTACTCATTCACAATCCAGACATTTTGACTGCTTTTGGGCAATATAGGTATATATTAATTTTCCATCTTTCTAGTGTCTTAAATAAGTTATATATTTAAAATTTGATTCCTCAAGAACCATTTGACCAATTTTATTGTTTAAATTTCATATATTGCCATTGAAAATTACATTCTTTACATTCTAGTGTAAAATTACATTCTACTGTAGAATTTTGTATACCATAAAATTCTTTTTTTTTTCGATTATTATAAAATAAAATAATAAAACTTAATAAATAATTATTAAAATTATTTTTGCCTCTTTGGGTAAATGAACTTCAAAATTGCGTTTCAAGATTTTTTGGTTCGTTTTAAAAATTACTGAGATATGAAAAAAGACGCAAAAATTAAAGTTAACATTATGGGGTTCAAATGTTTCACTGTTTTTCTCTTGATCTATTTGACCGATTTTGTTCAAATTTGTATTTTGCCATGTAAAAATGTATTCCTTAATATGATGTAAAAAATTGTATAACTTGCAGTTCAAAATTTTTTCACCCAATATAAAAATAATAAAAAATAATAAATAATAATAAAATATCAATAAAAAACTAAAGAATAATATATACTCACTAAAATTTATTTTTTGCATGACATTATCTGTGGCTAAACAAATTTTTCAATTCGCTTAAAAATTTCTCGAGATATGGTGAAATACGGAAAAAGTAAAATCAATATTAGGGGGTTCAAACTTTGGACAGCTCTACTGACCAAACTATTTGAACCATACTTCCCAGACTGCGACTACCAGGTTAGAAATCAAAATCCATTGAAAAAAAAGAACGTACATATGTTTATACAGTGAAAGTACGTTTTTGTGTCGATTTTCGTAACTTAAAATATCGCCTGCATGAATTAATTAGCATATTTTTATATATCCGTCGTTGAACAGCTGACCCAAATATTGGGTTTACGACTACTAATGTTCAACTCCGTAGCCTTGTATTTTTGAACCAATCCAGAAGACAAGGAAACTCCTGGATCAGTACCCCCAGAGGTATTGATTTGTAATGGGAACATAGAGAACTTTGCGACTCGACAGATTTAACGTGCATCAGTCACCCTTTACTACGCGGGGAGTCTTCGAGCAGTTCAAAAGCTATTCAAGGTGGTCCGTTTACTTTTTTGCGCACTGTACATACATAGCATGCTATGTCACTATGAAAGCTTGAAAATTCTTATAAGCATATATTTTTAACTAGTTATACATATAATTACAGTTAATTCAAATATTTAGTTACAGGAAGTACTTAAATAACAGTCACACCTAGTTCAGCAATATTTTAGCCCGATATTTAAATCGATGAAGATGTATAAATATCACATGAATTAGACTCGATAGATATTATAAATATATGACATGTTTTTCGTTGACTTTAATCCATAGACATTTCAATGCTTTTAAACCTTAAACGAATCGTATCATTTTAAGAAATTTTATATTTTAAAGGACTATAAAAAACACACAGAAAATAAATGGCAAATGAAAAAATTAAAATAGACACGATAGATATTATAAATATATGACATATTTTTCGTTGACTTTAATCCATAGACATTTCAATGCTTTTAAACCTTAAACGAATCGTATCATTTCAAGAAATTTTATATTTTAAAGGACTATAAAAACATACAGAAAATAAATGGCAAATGAAAAAATTAAAATAGACACGATAGATATTATAAATATATGACATATTTTTCGTTGACTTTAATCCATAGACATTTCAATGCTTTTAAACCTTAAACGAATCGTATCATTTCAAGAAATTTTATATTTTAAAGGACTATAAAAACATACAGAAAATAAATGGCAAATGAAAAAATTAAAATAGACACGATAGATATTATAAATATATGACATATTTTTCGTTGACTTTAATCCATAGACATTTCAATGCTTTTAAACCTTAAACGAATCGTATCATTTTAAGAAATTTTATATTTTAAAGGACTATAAAAACACACAGAAAATAAATGGCAAATGAAAAAATTAAAATAGCATTTTAGTTTTTAATATTGCAATATAGTGAACAAGGTCATGATTTTAGCATTAAAAAATAAGACTGAAGGCAAATGTATTTTTCCTTGTCTCGAGACTGACTTCAAGCTCGTTTACCTGTTACTTTGCTTTATATATTTCCGTTTACTATTTCAGGAAGTTAAGCTTACTTGTTCTTACACACTGAGAAAAATGCATGGTCAAGCTACAAGAATATGGTAAAATTTACCGTGTTTCTGGCTCTGTGGGAATACCTAAAAGCTCGGTAATTTATATCGATGTTTGGTAATGATTTTGGTAAAATTAACAATAAAATATAGTTTTTTTAATATGTGATAAAATTTGGCAAACATGGTAAAACTTGGTTATTTTATCATGATACCTTGCAACATCGCATTAAATCATTTATTAGGTTATTTTTACTTTTAAGTTTTGTATTTTCTTACTAAATGTGTGGAAATAAGAACTATAATTTTGAAAACCAGAATTCCCGTCAAACCAATATTATATGAATGGAAAAATTTACCAAATGAGTAGGTTAAATACTGTATATTTTAGTTTTATAAACCAAAGTTATGTAATTTTTACAGAAATATTATTACCATACACTACAAGAGAATTTATTTTTTAATTAAAAGTATTTTAATTTATGCTTAGTTAGGAATTTTTTCTATAAAACTTTAGAATTTAAGGGAGTGAAATGAAAAATAAAATTGTTTTCTGCTTTGGTAGAAGTTTCAATAACAACAAATGAATAAGAGAAAATCTTTCTAAAGAAGATTATAATTTCGAAGTCTACTTTTGATGTTTTTTACCGAAATACTAATGAACATGAAATAAATTGTTTTCTTATTACTGCAGTTTTGGTTTTCTGTAATGAAAACCAAAAATATTTTCTTTGAGAAAAATACCAGAAATACAATTATATATGGAGTGATAAAAAGAAATAAACTCTGTTCAAATTATAAGATTTTATGAAGAAAAATAACAATTACTAAAACATATTAGTACTTTATCATTGTCAATAAAGAAATTCCTTGTCCCTCCAGTACTGTTTGTATTGATAAAACTTCTTAAAAAGCTTATTAAGGTATCCGTAGTTTCAACAACTTTTTTATAAATATTAATATAAATTTTTTAAAAACTGGTTTGTTTTATTATGTGTAAACTAGCAAAAATATAGTATTATTATAATTGTTTTTAAATGGACATTTTTAGGTAAAAATAGGGGATTACTTTTTGTATATACGCTAGACTCTGTAAAACTAAGTCATTAATTTCAATCAAAATTTAACCGAAGTAATAAAATTTAAAACATTTTTTTTAATGAAAAGTAAATTTAACAGAATAACTGATTTTTCTTGCGATACTCTAAAATTATCATGATAAAACTTCTTAAAAAGCTTGTTAAGGTATCCGACTAGTTTCAACAACTTTTTTTATAAATATTAATATAAAATTTTTAAAAACTAGTTTGTTTTATCATGCGTAAACTAGCAAAAAATATATTATTATTATAATTTTTTGATAAATGGACATTTTTAGGTAAAAATAAATGATTTTTTTGCATATACGCATAAAAAAAAATCAGTAAAAAAAAATCAGTAATTTTAATCAAAATTTAACCGAAGTAATAAAATTAGAAGAATTTTTTAATGAAAAGTAAATTTCACCGAATAAATGATTTTTTTGCCATACTCTAAAATTATCATGATAAAATTCCCAAATTTGACCACATTTATCAAAGTTGAACCCATGTAATAAAACGTTATTTTACTTTATTTTGCTAAAATCATCACCAAAGCATTTCGGTAAAAAATATCGATATTTTCAGTGTTTCCAAAAAGCCAGAAACATAGTACATTTTACCATATTCTGGTAGCTTTGACCATACTTTTTTCAGTGTACGTATAGTAAGTATAGTAAAGTACGTATAGTATCTAAAAGAACCAAATATAAACAGTATTAAATTTTATATTTATATATTATCAAAGTAAATTTTGAATCTGCTTAGTAATTTTTGCTCAGTAATTAAAAATTCCATAAATTGAAACTACCTTTAAAAAACATGATATAAGTGAAGTCCCGTAAAAAGTATAGAATCGTTGTTTAAGACGTTTTAAATTGTAAGAACATAATAAAAATAAGTCAGATCAGGCTAGATAAGAATAAAAGTGTTGCTTACATGTACAATTTTCTAAAAAAACTTTTTCTCCTTTACAAATAACCAAAGTCACAAACTGTTATTATAGCGCAAAAGTTAGAAAGTCTTTAGTGCGAGAACCTTTTTATTTTCCTGATGAAAGTTTTGAAATAGAAAATGAGTTTATCAACAATTTAACGAAATAAAATTGTTATTGAGGCAGATGACGATAGATATTATTTCAGTAAAAGATGAAACAGATTTCTAACGATATCACTTCATATAGATAATATAATCATCGAAAAGTATGATATCTATAAAACATACAGTTTTTTAATCGTATAAACAAAATATATTCTTGCTAAAATTAAAGTTATCTTTAAATAAATTTTAGATAAAGGTATTCAAGAAGCTGTCTTTATATCTCCCCTCATCTTCGTTTAAATCGATAATTTTATTTATTTCCTTTCAATACATGTTTTTGTAGAATGACATTTGTGTGTCGGCGCCTTATCATGTAGATAAATTTTATATTCCGTTATTATAGGAAAAGTTACAGACGGTCAGTTAAGAAACACTATAATGATCAATATTATTGTGCAATTTCGTGTTTTAATTCATTAGATTTTTCACACGGAGAAAAAAATTCGTGTAAAATTACCATACTTCACGGTAATGACATTCCTGGTAAAAAAAACATACTTCTGGTAAAAAAAAATACTTATGGTAAAAAAAAAACATAATATACCGTATTTAAACTATCCATTTGCTAGTTTTTCAGTTGATATGGTAATGGTTTATCTGAAATTCTGATTTTCCAAATTATAGTTTTATCACCAGACATTTAGTGAAATATACAAAAATAAAAACAAATGTAAGCAAATAAATGGTTTTTAAGCTATATTCTAACTCTTAGGTATTATGATAAATTTACCAAATTTTACTTCATTCACCAAATTTCATCACATATTATGAAATAATTTTTCATAAATGCTTCCCTAATCATTACCAAAGCGTTTCGGTAAAAATTACTAAGCTTATCAGTGTTACCATACAGCACTTCATACGGTAAATTTTACCATAAACACAGTAAATTGTTCCATATTCTGGTTATTTTGATCATACATTTTTTCTTAGTGCAAAATTATTAAAGAATTTTCTTGCAGTTAATTTTAATCTTTCAGTTAGTTTGATATTAAATAAACCAAATAATTTCATAATATTAAGTAAACCACATATTATGAAATAATTCTTCATAAATGCTTCCATAATCATTACCAAAGCGTTTCGGTAAAAATTGCTAAGCTTATCAGTATTACCATAGAGCACGGTAAATTTTATCATATTCTGGTTGTTTTGATCATACATTTTTTCTTAGTGCAAAATTATTAAAGACTTTTCCTACAGTTAATTTTAATCTTTCAATTAGTTTGATATTAAATAAACCACATAATTTTAAAAGCTTTAAGCTACGAATAACTTTACCCCAATGCTAAAATTGTTTATATCGTTTATGTTTCGATTTCCATTTCCAATTACGCATCTTTTAAATAATTTTATTAGTCAAAAGAAAATTTTTTATTGTAATTAGTCAAGAGTAAATGCAAAATTTTTAGCTGGAGGAGTTAAAAAAAAGAATAGAAACAATAGTATCTCTGAACATTTCTTTTTGACTTATTTAAGCTAGATAATTTTACCCATGACAATATGTATTACTTTTTCTGGAATAATGCTGATTGAAACATCGGTTTGATATTTTTTTTAGTCCTGAAATGTTTTTTAGACACAGAAATCAATGGAAATTTTATTTCGAATTTCCATTTAAAAAAGATATTTATCAAAATACAAATGTCCATATTTTTGTGATATACTTACGGACTTATTAGTAAACTTTTAGCTTGTAGTGCTTTTCATTAAATACATAAGTTAAAAAACAGTTATTTGACTTTTCAAAAAATTGTTTATTTACAGTAGAGTTCCTTTAAAAATGAGAAATGATCAGCATCTTATACTGTTCGTTGTTCATGTTTATGTCATGCATAAAAATTGCTGAATACTATAAATCTCTGGGGGCAATTTCACTTCCGATTGAAATATTCCTTTACTCGTAAATGTTTAAGAGAAATTCTTCCAAGAAAATGCTTTTCGTAATGGAGTTTTCTTTTATTATTATTTTGAAAAAAATTTAAAATTGTTAATAGAGATATTTCTTTTCCTCGATTTAAAAATTTCTCTCTTACATAATTTTGATGTTGCGCATATTATTATTAGCTGATTTTAACTAGAAATGTAATAAATATTTTTAACTAGAGAAGTCTTTGAAGAATGAAATAATAAAGTTAGAAGTAAAAAAGATGATAATAAAGTGAAGTTACATTTTTTGTCAGAATTTTAATTTATCTATACAATTGTTTTAGTTTCTAACTTAGTAGTTTAAAATAGTAGTTTTTAAATACTTCATAAAACTAACTGTTATAAATAGTAAATATAGAGTATTTTAATGAAAAATATTTAATCTCTTGAATGTAGGCAAAAAATATACCGTATTGGGAGTTTTTTGTTTTTTCAACTTAGGGTAAACTAACCAGTGAAGGAACAATTAAGCTTTGCTTGCTTTTTAAAAAATCATATTAATTTCAAAATTCGTAATTTTAGTTAAATGACAGGGTCAACATATTTGTTACTAATTGCAAATTTTGTAAAAAAATTTTAGAGAACTTACATAATATTGTTTTAAAGTTTTGGAGGTTCAAATAACAAGTAGTAAGAAGACCAAGAGAAGGAACAGCTCTTACCAGTGAATGAACATCCAATAAAGGAACACTTAATTTTGGTTATTTTTTAATGCTTTTTATGAATTTATAAGCCATACAAATATTTAAAAACAAACCTATTCTTTAAATTATAACATATAAATACTTGGAAAATGTTAGCTTTTTTTGTAATCAAGAATTGAAAATTAAAGTGTCAACATATTAACGCATACTGTTCATTCACTGGGAAATCTATGCCCAGTAAAGGAACATGCCTGTTTCCTCACTGGTAAGAAGTTGTTTTTCGTGTTTTTAACATACTTTTGATGCGGAACACCACTAAATGTACAAGAAAATCACAGTTTATCTTTTACTTAGGAAAAAAATCCAGTAAAGGAACACTTGTTCCTTCACTGGTTTTTCATTGTTTGGTGATCCAGTGAATAAACACCCCCTTATCTCAGTTACTTCATTATGCTATGATGCTTAAAAAAATAAAACGTAACTTCAATAACTATATTTTGAATTCTCTTTTTCACAGTGAGAAACATAAAACTATTACATGCAATTAATTCCACTTCAAACAAATAAATACAAACACTCACCTTATAATTTTTTCAAAGAAACAAGGTGTTGCAGAGATAATAACAAATTCGAAAATTTTTCCAGAGAAGTCTATTTGACCAGGTAATCCAAAACATTGCTAGATGACTTCCTATTGTTTGACAGTAAGCTATTGTTACCAATCAATCTAAAGAAAAACTTTCAAATTCTTATTTTTAATCAATATATATGAAATGTTCTTTCACTGGTTGGTTTACCCTACAATTGTTTTAGTTTTTAACTTAGTTTTATGAAGTATTTAAAAACAGCTATTCTAAACTACTAACTCTTATAAATAGTATATATAGTGTATTTTGATGAAAAATATTGAAAAATGTCTTATCTCTTGAATGTGGGTAAAAAATATACCGCATTGGGAGTTTTTTGTTTTTTCTACTTATTTACGACGAAGGAAAATACTGAAAACCTAAAAACAGTTTTTATTAGATTTCCTGGACATTTTTTGAAATTTTTGGGTATTACTTTTCAATTTTAGGGATTTTTTTTGAAATTCGGAAGTACTATCTCATCTTAATAACCTTCAGATATTTTAACTATTCATCGAATTAAAGTCTTTTCTTGAAGTTTTTTAAGTTTCATATGATAGCAAAGTGTTAACTAATACCAATTTTATTTTTACTCCGGTCGATGAATGGGTATTTCAGCCATTGTGTAATAAAAGCGTAGTAAACGTATTTCACTTTGTCACAAAAACTATTTAAAAATGTGTAATAAATGGCTCGTCCACTATAATCAATACTTCTCGTTTAAGTAAAAAACAAAGTTTACGACTGCTAAATGTCACAAAAATGGTAGTTTCCGAAATTAATTGTTACTTAAAAATGTTGTTTCGAATTTAAAATCTAATTTAGATTTTTTATAGATGAAACAAAGCAGAGTTTTAGAACTATGAGCTTTAAATTAATGCAGAATATATGTTTGTCTAAAAAATTTTTTCTCTTAGGTGATAGTTAAAAAGGCATTATTTCTTAGATTTAGGGGTTTGGAATTAAATAGTCAAACACCACATTAGAAAAACAACTTTTTGACTTCTATTGGAATTGACATGTTGTTTTTAGATTCTAGCTATTGATAACTACTTATTATGATTGGTGTACTCTTATGTTTCATTTCACTTTATAACTGGTGTTGAAAAAGCCGACCCATTTTTGAGTTGACGAGTATCAATGTTCAACTCTGTAACCTTGTAATTCTGAACCAAACCTAGAAGACAAGGGAACTCCTGGCTCAAGAATCGGAAACAAAATGCTTTATTGGGGAAGCTTTCGATTGAACGAATCCGCCTTTGTGTTACAGGGAGAGGAAAACCACGAAAACTTTCATGGTTAGCCTGACGGCAAGGAGACTCTAACTCATGATCCATCTACCCCTGAGAATACGTCAGCATTGTGCACGGTGCATCGGGACAAACTTGCCTTTGGGGAGGACTTATTGTTGTAATTAACCTGCATTTGCGTTCCAAGGAGAAAACCTACTATGGTTAGCCTGATGCAATAGGATTCTAGCCAATGATCTCTCTACCACAGAGAATATTTTATATCAGCAGTGATCGATACGAGCCGGGAGTGGAATCTGAATAAACCAGTCAACGCTAGGATTCAAACCGGGGAGGAGAACGCTCTATTCATTAAGCTACCCCTGCTCAGCATACAGTTTTAACAGTATTTACAACTGTTAACTTGCTTTTGGATTCTCTTCTACACGGAGAAAGAAATTGTGGTAAAATTACCTTACTATATGGTAATGACATTTCTGGTAAAAAAAATTATAACTCTGGTTAATAAAACCATAATATACGGCATTTGAGCCAGTAAATTTTCCGCTTATACTGTAACGGTTTACCGGAAATTCTGGTTTTCAAAATTATACTTATTATCACGTATTTAATAAAAAATACGAAGCTGATAAGTAAATGGAATCAAATAAATGTTTTTTTCTGCCATGCTCTAAGGTGTAATGATAAGATTACCAAACTTTGTCTCATTTACTAAATTTTATTACAAATTTTAAAACCATGTTTTATTTTTAATTTACCAACATTACTACGGTAAAAATTGCCGAGATTTTTGGTGTTCTGATAAAGCTGAAACATGGTAAGTTTTACCAGATTCTGGTAGTTTTGAACATGCATTTTTTCTCAATCAGATTTGTCAACAGCCTGTTTTTCCCTCGGTTAAGTATTAGAGAGCGATACATAATGTGCTTGCATTTTTGTCTGTATTTCTGACGAGGTTTCGTAAAATGTATATTTAAGAGTGTTCTTGATGGAGCACCATCTATAACTAATTGTTAGTGAGAATAGTGTCAGTGAAGTTATATCTAGTTTTATGAAAATTGAAGGAATTTAATGATTTAGAATAATAAATAAGTATAAAAAGTGGTTTAAGTATAAAGCATGATAAAAATTTATAAAATATAACAGTTTTAAATTTTTCAATGCAAATATGATGAAAATTAACTTTCTTATAAATTTTAAGAAAAAGAAATTCGGGGTAAAATGAATTGCAGATTTTGTTTTATTTAAAATAAAATTTTCTATATTTATGAAGTTTCAATCCTTTTAAGATAAGAAAAAATCAATTATAACAGAATTCATTAATTTTAAAAAGTTTGAAAGTTGCTAAAAAGTATTTTTAAGAAACGGGATTATTAAAGAGAATGCTTGATAGGCTTTGCAACCTTAATCAGGTACTAGAAAAAAGAACTCTTCATATCTTAAAAACACCTCCAATATTTCCTTTTATTATTTTTACACTCCACATCAATTTCAAGATAAATTTGATAAATTTATAGCGAAAAGTGGAGGAAGGAAATTTATCGATTGAGTGGGCATTACCACGACTACTTTATGGTCGAACGAAATTTATCACATTTTCAGTTTCAATATGTCGACACATCTGTTATTTTTCTTGTTTGTTTCTTTTTCGATTTTTACAATTTTGAAGTATGGTAGATAGAGGAATAATGAATTAATGAGATTTATTTTTGGTTTTCTTGAAATAAGATTTAAATAAAAAATATTCTGTCTGCTGCACATAAAGCAACTATTTTTATATCTATTATATGCAGCATTTTAAGTAAAATGTTAGAAATACTATATCGAAATTTAATCGAATATTTCCTCTGATACACTCTAGAAAAATATTAGTTCACAATTCATTGGAATAAATTAATTATTAAATTAATTAATTTTGCATAAGATCTAATAAATTTGAAGTATAAGTCTTTTAAATATGACTAAATATATACTGAAATTTCTCGTATTAAGCCTTTTTGGTAAGCTTACAATTTATTGCAATTTGTTATGAATTAATAAGTCTAAATAAAATAATCAATAATTTTAATTTTTAATTTGTAATGTATATATATGACTGGTGATATTATATTAGTATACATGATAAATAGAATATATAGAATTAAGAGAATATATAGATTATATGCATATATAGAATATTAAAGTAATATTCAATACATGTAACTGGATTTATATTTAAATTTCTTTGGTATACCTCAGAAAATAATAGTCTATTATTTATTGCGATTAATTATAATATTAACTATTTCTCTTACATAATCTTCATTTTGTTTTCATGGTACAGCGTGAAAAATATCCTTTAGATGAAAATTTATGTTTCTGGTATATTTGTAGCTGAAAATCATAAATTCGTAATTATTTTTAGTTTATTCCACACCATTTTCTAAGAAATCAACATTTTAGTTTGGTTACTTTCAGAACTTTTTAACTAGGTAAAGGACAAACGTTTTCATTGACAGTAGGATAGTCACCAATTTGTTGACCATTTTAGCAATCTTGGTGACTCAGGAAACAATTTTGACAACAAAAATCTAATCTACCTTCACGAAGTTTCATGGCTCTATAATGCCTTAGGAATCATGTCATATGTGAATTCCTTAGAAATTTGGCTACTTATATGATGAATCACTCATATGATGCATCACTTTAGTTTAGATGCATGGATTAAGCATCTTTTATCCATACAGAATCACGTGACTTCAAATAAGGAACATAAAAAAAACGTTAAACTCTGTTGTATAGTGTAATTATATTTTATAGATATATTTCGATTTATAATGAAATTTCTACTCGAAAAAGATAAGCTTACGATTAATTATTTATTGGAATTAATTTCGATTTTATACTTATCTGTGGAATCAATTACTTCATATATTTAAAACATAATCTTGAATTATGAGTAATATTTTAACTATGTAACCAGGTCTGTGTCGACATTTTTCTCTGATATGCCTCAAAAAACACTGTTTACGATTTACTGCAATTAATAATAAATTAAAATTATAAATAAAGGTAAAAAAGTGATTAAAAGTAATTAAAATTACAATTTATTTAAAAAATTGCAACTAGAAAGAAATGTGTTTATCTACCATATTTAAACACACCAAAAATATGCATATAACGACAATTTCTTATGAAATAAAACTTGAACGCTCTTACAATTTTTTAACGCACTGTATGCAAAAGCTATGTACTTGAATATGTGGGACATATTTGCTATGCTTTTGTTGGTATCGTATTGTAATTAAGTAAATTAAGTAGATAACACTATTATCAAGAAAAAGATAATCTGATAGACTAATACTTTGGACCTTGGATTAACCATTTCAGTAGCAAGAAATATTAAGACAATTAGAAAGATAATCTGATTAAAAATAAAGAAAATTGATGAAAACAATAAAATTGTTCTACCCATTGAGTTTTGATAAGAAACGGCGTAAACCTAATAAAAAGAAGTTTATAAATAGAAAATTAATATGAAGATTAAAAACAAAGTTACACAATAGTGCTTAGTAATTTTTTTTAAAGTTTATTTTTAAAACAAAATGATTTCTGTTAAGAATTGTTTATGTAAAACATATTTATTTTTTCACTTTCGTTTTGTGTTATAAATCCCTTTAGGCTGAATAGATATTAGAGCTTCTAGAAAAGTCAAAGGTTGTCTGGATTCAGCAGACAGTAGGAAATCACAGCATAGGCCGCAACATCCTTTTTATAAATAATCAATCAATCATGGAATTAGAGGAAGATAGGCATTAACTTTCCATTACATGCGTCTATATCTTCAATTAAGTGGCTTTTTTTGGGTCATTCCACTGTAAAATTAATCTATTTAAATGGTGTTGTATTGTTTGTTTTGCAAACAAAGTTTTTTGGTCATTGACTTTTGTGATTGATGTTCCTTAAATTGCTAAAAGGTTTAAATAATGGCATTTAATGTAGATATTACATTGAGGTTCCTTTTTACTCTGATGATTCATTGCATGTATAGGAACCATTATTGAATTAAAAGCTTGAACATGAATAACAAAATAAATTTTGATTTAAAGATCAGATTTTCACGTACTCAGAGGCAAATTTTACTGTTAAATGGAGTTGAGTTTAAATATGCTTATCAATTACTATTGTTTTTTATCTACAATATTATACAATATAATACAGATATCTTGAGTGTTTTTATGGACAATATAATACAGCAAAAAAATGGACTGATTTTCGTGTAGAACACAGAAGACTAACATTTCTTTAGGGCTTTTGATTAATTGAGTGCGTCAGTTTTTTAAATATAAGATAGAGTTGTGCATCGGAACAAACTTTTCCTCAGACCAGGTAGGCTCTTTTTCTTGAGACCAGGTAGGCTAGATGACTAAAATTTGATAATCTATACATCGTGTATCGAATTTCAGGGAATTATTACAGATTATGAATTGAATACGAAGTTGCTCCTTAGTAACTATTTAAAAGAATTTTTAACAATAGTTTTGGTAGGAATGATTGGTTGTAAAAATATGATTTCAGATATCATATAACTGAGGAAATAAGACACTGTAATCTTTCAAAGTATGAATGAAATTGAAGTTAAAGTGCATCAGAAAAGTCTGTCGAGATGCAATTATTTAAAACCAGTTTTATTTGGATCTTTTTTCTCGTTGTTGGATTAATGTTATATGTTCGTAATGTATATCGGTTGTTCGTTATGCGTATATCGTAATGTATATCGGTATATAACAGTGATTACCAACTGGCGGCCCTCGGGCCGCATCCGGCCCGTGAAGCCTTTTTTTGTGGCCAGCTAACTAAAATATATTAGTTGTCGTTTTTTTGCGGACAATTTTCGTAACAAATCTATATGGGCTTAAAATACTTTTCTTTCGTTTAGAAAACCTAATTTCTTCGTTTCTGTAAAATTTAACATACCAAAGGTGCAAAAAAATGTATTTCTCTAGGTTTTGCATCCAAGAAAATATTTAAATTCAAATACAAAAATAATCGTGTATGTTGCTCTTTTTTATTTCGTTTGTTTTCATATTTTGTGAATATAATTTAGCATGTGCGTTATCAGAAATTTTCTCGAAGAAATTCTCTCATTTAACTTTTTGAAACCACTCATTTTAAACGAAATTATTAATATTAGTGAATTTTAAAACGCATAAAAGAGGGAAAGAATATTATATTTTATTTAAATTCCTTGAATTGAATATCACATGAGCGGAAAAGGAAAAAAAAATATTTCAAATGCTCGAGAATTTTTTTTTGTTGCTAGAATTTCTAATAAGCCGGACAAAATGTTAATTCATCCCAGATTTAAATTTAAAAGAAAAAGAAATCTTGTCACTAAGTTTCTGATTAAGAGAAGATTCAAAATGATACGTAACAAGCATTGTTATTTTGCTTATTAATATTAAAAAAACTTTGATAAAAATCTGACAGTAAAATTTAATGTTCCTTCAAACATAAAAGAGTCCCATACAAAATTTTCATAAAGTTGTGGCCCGCCATTTGACTGGTGGTTTTAATTGCTGCCCCCGGCCACATGTAAGTTGGAAATCCTTGGTATATAACTTCTAAAAGCAACTTAGCCGGTACGAGACAGGGGTACACATATTCTCAACTTTTATACAATGAATTTAAAGCACCCATTTTACAAACTTTGAGTATATATTAACGTATATATTCACCGAACCCTCGTATTTATTTAGTTGAAACAGTTAGTAATTAGTTTTTTTTTCAATTACCATTCCTTTAACTGAGTCAGACAATTTTCTCGATTACGAGGGTGCTCAATTTCTAGAGGTTTTACAGTAAAACAAGCTAAGATACGCAACTGTAATAACAAAATGAAATTTCGAAAGAAAAAAAAGAGTTTAACCTAAATTCTTAACTGAAACGAAAATGAAAAGGTAGACAGAATATTCAAAAATGAGGAGAAAGCGATGCTTTGCTGAATAGGTAATAGAGCTTAATAGCTTAATTTGAAAGAAACAAAAGACCAGGTAAACAAAAGCGATCGTCGCAAGCCATATCGATGTGTTGCCAAATTCTCAGGCTTAATTCTTCGCCCGAAGTAACAAGGTCGTCTCACCTCAATTGCCAACACCTTATTTTAAACTAAAACAACAAACGACGTTTTGACATCCGAGCTTTATGCTTCGAAACGTGAAATAATAGTGGAAATATTTCTTGAAAACGTTGCTGCTTTGCATGAAATATTGCAAAATATAAGACGTAATATCAGTGTTTGTGATGTTTATTTTAATGAACTTCAGTGCAATGTGATAGTAACTTTCTACGGATTCGTAATTTCGTGGTAAAGGAGAGATGACTTTTTTTTGTTAATGAAGATTGTTTACTCTTGCGATTATCTAATTTCTCACAAAAGTTAATAGTGTGATTAAGCTTTAATTTCCGAAGACATAAGTTTGTCTCCTTGTAAACTTTATAATCCATGAAATGAGATTTAAAGCAATAATAGAAATACTTTTTAAAGCATGCGTAGTTTTGTGGAAGAAAAAAAAAAGAGTTGGATTTTCTGGTTAATGAAGATTGCTTATTTTTTTTTCTGTGCTTAAATATTTTGCATTAAAAGTTAAACGCTTAAGTCACTCGTAGTTTCTAAACTTCTGAGAGAATTTATAATTGGCACGGTACTTGTAGGTGCTGCATAGAAATTCCCGCTCATTCTATTAGTCTCGTCAGTAACGCTTAATGATTTGTGGCAAGAGTATCTACTGGGATTGTGGTAATAAGTATATAATATCCTAATATAGTACCTAATATCATAATATAATTAGTACCAAATATTCTAACATAGTATATCCTGATATACGACCCAATATCTTAATACAAGTTTCTAATATCCTAATATAGTATCTAATATCCTAATATAGTACCTAATATCCTAATATAATAAGTACCTTATATTCTAACATAGTATGTCCTAATATAATACCCAATATTTTAATACAAGTATCTAATATTCTAATATAGTATCTAATGTTCTAATATAGTACCTTGTATCCTAATATAATTAGTACCTTATAATCTAACATAGTATGTCCTAATATAATAACCATTATCTTAATACAAGCATCCAATATCCTAATATAGTATATCCTAATATAATACCTAATATCCTAATGCAGTATATCCTAAAATAATAGCCAATGTCTTAATATAATAAGTGCCTAACATCCTAATATAATAATTATCTAGTATAGTAATATCGTATGTCCTAAAATAATACCCAATATCCTAATATCGTATATCCCAACATAATAAGTATCAAATATCCTCATACCTAATATCTTAATATAATACATAATTTCCGAATATAATACCTAATATCGTAATATATAATCTTAATTAATAATACTCTTGTAGCAAGTTTTTGGGAGTGAAGTTTTTTAAAAAGAACTTGGTTTTTTTCGCGGTGAAAAAAATCTTAATTTCAACGAATAATTATTTATATTTAATTTATAATTATGCTTAAAATAAATAATCCATGAAAAATTCTATAAATAAAAATAAATAAATAAGTGGAAGAAACGAAATAAATTTTCATCACATGAAATTTATTGTTAAAAATTAAAACTAAAATGAAACAATTTCATATTTTCGGAATCGCAACATTTCCGTGTCTGACAAAAAAAAAAATTCAAATGATCTAAAACTAATGTTAGTTGGTAATTATGAAACATACAAGTTTTAAAATTTTTAAAAACGGAATAATTTTTTATTTTCATAAGTAACGAAAATAAAATAACTGATATTTAAGTTTCCAATAGTATGTTAAAAAAACTATAATTATTGTGATTTTTCAAAAAAATCATTTTAACGCATTATATTCGAAAAGAATATCTGTATTAATTGTTGCCATACAACTAATGAAACAGTGATTGTATGACAACAGATTAAAATGTCCCGCAGTGGACTGATCATTAAGACACGGTTCCCAGCAGATCGCCGAAGTCAAGCATCACTGACTGCAGTCAGTGGGTGGGTGGGTGACAAACTTGGATCAGTCTGCGTAGGGACCGAGGGTGTGCGGTATTGGTCCTCGTTAAACTGTGCTACCGTAAAGTGCTCGACTTCGCGCGCAGGTCGTTGGGCTACCGAAGCGGGGGTGCCATCCCCTCTGCAGAGGATCAAAATTATGATGGCATGTGTTCGGATTATCCTCAGGGATGTTTCCCAGACCGTCGCCATTCGCCCACTGTGAAGCTCTAGTGCGACGTAGATGAACTACAACTAGAACAGATTAATTTTAAATATATATTCAATTATGATGACAATATGCCAAATTTACTTTTGCTTATGAAGTGTATTGTGGCTTTTTCCGTTTTGAAACTTCAACCAAAGATTAATTAATTTTCATTATAATGTACAATACATGTGATATTAACACATCACGTCATTATTTAGGTGGTAATTTATTTTCACAGCTAAAGAAGGATAAAATAAAAATTTAATTAAACTAAATTCACGAGGGCAAAAATAATGTAAAAGTAGTCTCTATTGAATTATAACACCATTTTTTCCTTTCTTCCAGTTTTCAAGTGGCTAATCGTTTTCGTCCTAATAACTGACACAGTATTATATGGGACATGTCAAGGAGTCAAAAACCAAATAGAACGTTTCGACAGAAGAAGTATCTTCTCCCTCCTCCCATCACATAACGAAGATTACGTTCCACCCATACCGGTACATTTCAGAAACGCCCATGGGTTTGGAAGAAATATTCCCCCAAATCGCTCCCGTTCATCCAGAAGTCAAAACAAAGATACCGAACTTGATGGCAGACCATGGATTCCTGTCCAAAATAGTCAGGGAGCTAGTACCGTTAGAAGAGAAGTATTTTTACGTCCTTCAACCAATAGAAGAAGATTCCCACTCAAAGTAGTGGTCACTGAGCAACCAACGTCGTTTGACATCCCCCTGAGAAAAAGTATTAAAGTCTCAAATACAGATATTGTAAACCCTGCCATACAAACTACTGGTTATATTAGAGATGCCAGTTTACGGAAAATCCCTAAACCTAAACTAGTAGACAGCCAACAAGGAAAACGAGCCGAATCTTTTAGGGAAGTTACCTCACCATCATCAATAAACCGCACCATCGTCCGTGAAAAATGGACTCCTAAGCGAATAATTTCAAACATTCCAAACAGCAACTTGAGAAATGTTGCTAAGAACATAGAATTGAAATTTCCACATTCCTTGAATACTAAACTTGACAAACATTTAAATTACACGGGTATCAGATCAGGAAAGCAAGACGAACCTAAGTTAAATCCTTCTCCCAATCCTTCAAGTGCATTAAATGATGATAGTGAGTTTTCCAAGTACATAAATGACAATTTAAAAGCTTATGACACTTTTTTCTTGCAACCTGTCGATCGAATAAATTTTACGAAAAGTTTGAACTTAACTGCTACTCAAAGAGGTAACATTGATAATCACCAAATCAAGAAGACACCTTCAAATCAAAATTTCTTTTCTAATGATAAGAAAAAAGCTAAAAATGGGCCAGATATCTTTAAAACACTTGGTGTAGAATATGCGGATAAGGAAGACATCAGCACTTCAACCCTATCGTCAATATCCGGAAATAAGGATAAGGAGCTTATGAAAACAATAACTTTGTTTGTGGACGGAAAAGTTGTGGGTCATATCCCCCAGAATAGATCTAGAATACTTTATGAACCAAAGTGGAATGATTTAGAATCAAACAAAAAGACAACTGGCGAGCAAATTAAAAAGTCCAACAATCCCTCAGTACAAGATGTTGTTCCATCTACGATGCAAAATGAAAATAACAATGATACCTCTGTGCCTCTTCTTCGCAATGATACTCCCAAAAAAGAGAATCCATTAAATCTGAAAACTAATTCTTCTAATTTTGAGAAAACATCTTCGACAGAAAATTCAAATATTTTCGTAGATAATGAGAAACCTCGAAGTGAAATTTTCCATGATATGAACTTAGAACCCGATACCAACCCTCATCAAATATTAGGTGCCAAAGATATGACCATCAATAAAGTTCCCCAAATCGTAGAAGGCAAAATAAAGTACAAAGACACTCCAGGAGGTGGTCAAGTCCTGCCCTTTTCAAAAACGCCATTTTATGAACAAAATAAGGAAGTCGGTAGGGATTTTTCAAAAGAAATCAAACATGATGATGTTTATTTCCCTCCTGTTTTCCCCGATACTCCTTGGATTGCAAAATATCCTCCTGTAACAGCTACAAAGGAACCAGTTAACAATTTGCCGGATGACTTTATATTGTTGAATACCAGTGAAAAAGTATCGGTTTCTTCATTTTCACCGGATAAAGAAAGACTTATAGAAGTAAACCCTAAGCGTTCAGGTTTTAATGAAAACAAGATAAATGATGGAAATAGAGATTCTGTGTACGATTTAAAGAAGCCTGAGATATTTAATGACCATCCGAGCTTAGGTCACAGATTTCCAACGCCACCATCACTTATAACCGTTAGTCCTCATGAATCAGTAACTGTTACTCACGTGAGACTAAATTTTGATACCAAGCAACATAATGGTAAAAATAACTCAACGAATAATTATGTTCTAGAGAGGAAACCATCTTTGTTGCCTGACTTACCAGGATCGACGCGTCCAAGAAAACCTAATATTAGACTTTCTAGTGGAATGTTGGCTGGTATTTTGATAGCAGCGCTAATCTTTTTGGGATTTTTAACAGGTATTTATTGTGTTCTTATCATTAGCTAGTATTACGAAGCCTAAATACATGCATTCATCTATTTATTTTCATTACGCTTTACGTTTCTTGTGTGTGTGTATATTTATAGCGCTTTTTTGATAATAAAATAATCAAAAACAGTTAAACAAGCAAAATTACAAAAAAAAAAAAAGACTTTCGTATTAAGAGATTATTATTTTTTTACATTAGAGTGCTTTAATGGTTCGATAATTAAATTTTTCAATTAATTTTAAATTTAAAATAATGCATCGAAGAACATAATAATGGAAAAAGGCAGACTGTAATTTGAGAACAGTTATAATCTTTAGAAAATTTAATGTGGTGTGATTTAGATGACGCTAAATTGGATTGAGATTGGTTTATTATGGTCTAAACTAGATCAGTTCAATATTTTCTTCTTCATTATGAGCAGAAAGCTGTTCTTTGGATATCATAATTTATATCTTTAAGTAGAATATAATTTATTTAAGCTTAATTTTTGTACATGGATTTTGTTTTTGTTGTCCAGATATTCATTTTTCTGAACTTTTTGTATGCTCACTACTCGTATATTAGAAAATTTATACACTGAGAAAAAACGTATGGTCAAAACAATCCCAATATGGTAAAATTTACCGCGGTCCTGGCTCGAGGAGAACACAAAAATGCTCGGTAATTTTTACCGAAGTGCTTTGATAATGATTTTGGAAAAAATAAAAATGAAATATGGTTTTATAATTTTTGAGGAAATTTAGCATATGTGGTAATTTTTTTTTATTTTTATCATGATACCTTGGCGCATGGCATAAAAATCATTTATTCAGTTAATTTTATTTTTCAGTTTTCTATTTTTTACTAAATGTTTAGTAAAAAGAACTAAAATTTTGAAAATCAGAATTTTTGGTACATCTTTACGATATAAGGGGAAAAATTACCAAACGAATGGTTTAAATTTACGCATATTCTGGCTTTATTTATCAGAATTATGTTTTTTTTTCTCTAGAAATGTCATTACCATGCAGTACGGGAATTTTATTAGAATTTTTCTCTCCATGTAATTGACCGTTTTAAACACCTTTATAGTATTTGATTTAAACTTTAAGCTTTATTTCTGTATAATCCTCAAATTGTGGCATTTTTATAATTGTTGGAGAAAGAGATTCAATTTAACCTTTAGATGGGTTTTTTTACAATTTTTTTAAAACATGAGTAAGCTAATTTTCTATCAAAATTCTTCTCTGAATTTTTTTTCATTTGAATGTTTGTTTAAGGTAACCGTATAAAACCGTCTAAACAATTAAAATTACTGTTTCATTTATTCATTATCACATTTTTGAATTAATTTTTAAAAACATTTTTAACACACCACAATTTTACATAACGTAGCAAATTAAGACATTAACCATTATTTATTCATATTCTACGGTAGGATAATGAAATTAAGATTACAAGTAAAAATATTTAGTTAAAAGAATAGATTATTGAAAACCATATTGCTTAAAAGAAGATTTAACATACTACGTTAATAATTTGCTGAGACACTCGTATTGCAAAAATATTTATGAAATAAATTTTAAATTCTCCGTTAATCAATCAAATGTAAAAAACTGTCATTCATATACATATGCATCTTTTATATATTCAAATACATACAGAGTCTTCTGTAAAAACAGTTATTTATGTGCATTTTAGACCCTTATCAAAAATCAAAAAGAAAAAGAAGGGTCGAAAATATTTGAGAGATGAAAATAACAAAACTCGCAATCGATAATTGATAAATTACAGTTGAGGTACACAAATGTAATAAATAATAAAACAGGTTTAATTAAAGAATAAAAGATGAAGGTGTATCAAATAATCGTCTTTTTACTCCTCTCTATTACCTCCCGCAATTAAACTTGTCTTATTGTTTCTTACACACGCCTTCCAGTACTGTGATTTATCAGATTTCGATAGCCTTTTTTGTTTCACCCCAGTTAAATGTTACATTGTGACCCCCTGTGTGCATAAAAATACATATTCTGAAAATAAATATTCAGGGGATCTTTACGGATTTTCCAGTTGATGTTTGAAACTTTTATTTGTTTTCTTAATTTTGATTCCTTCCTCGTGAGTAATTTAAATTTATTTTCAATCAAATGAATTTGAATATTTTCCATACTCATAAAAAATTCTTATTTTCTACATTTTAGTAAAATTATCAAAATATGCAAAGGCTTACAATAATTTAATTATATAGATAATAAGAATTTTATGACCCTTTGTTTCAATACATATATGATATTGATTTTTTTTCTTTTATTTTATCAAAAGAAATTCTTTCTAGATTGTGTATATATGATCGAACCCATATTTTCTTTCCCATAACCTCAGGGGAGAAATTCGTCTATATTTATTTCAAAGTATAGGGAGATTCGATTTAAGTGACTGGAATACAAATATAATACTTTGCAAAGAATATATTTTATTTTTTTATTATTGAATATTTTATGTTTTATTGGTTACTTAAAATTACTTGACAATCTTTTCGTAGTATTATTCTGAAATATATGAATCAAAATTATAATGTTTTAATACTACAAATGTAATTTTTTTCGGTGTAAAAAAATAAAAAATGAAGAAAATGCAACAGAACAATGTCATATATTGTGGAATGATGCTTTAAAATGTAGCAATGAAACATTTCTTATTATGATTACATTTTTATTTTGATTAAATTTTTATTGATTACATTTTCTGATTACATTTACATATTTCGTTTGGTAGTGATATTAAATTTTAAAATAATAATTCAAAACATTTTCTTGGAGTTATTTTTGTTTATCGTATAAATTCGTTTTGTATTTATACATAATGTAAATGCTCTGATAATAAAAACAGTAATTTCACTGATCTTAAAAAATGAAAACAATGACAAATCTGCGTTTTTGAAGTGAATTAAAAAGGAAAATACATTTTTTTCATACCTAAAACTAAAAACATTGAGAGCATCACTTTCGCACGATAATAGGGGAAATTTCGGTAGTAAAGGTATTTTATTGCGATACATTTCTTTAAGCAATAATATCGCGATAAATTCTGCTTCTGACAGGTGAAACTTACATTGCAATCTAGCACAGAGTTCCTTTGGAAAATTGAGTACCCTTGCTATGCAGAAAATAAATGATTGATAGTAAATTCTATTAAGAGATAAAATTATATTCAATTCTGCTTGTAGTATTCAGAAAAAAAGGATTGAAACTGATAATTGTATCTAAAATTAAATTGTATCTTAATTTTTCGGAAATACTTTGAAAAGAAATTCTAAAAATAAAACTGACTAACTTTTTTCTTATTTCTCCACGAAATTAATTTTATCAAAAAATCTAGCATGTTACTAAAGTATTTGCTGAAAAATCATTTAATCATGTTTAATCCTTTATTTGAAATTACTAAGAGAATATGAACAGAAGTTTATAAGGGTTATAGTTCAAAATAAACACATATTACAGATAGATATTATGTACTTAGGAAAATTTTCGAATAATTTTTTAAGCTAAGCGAATTTTACAATATTACTAGGAAGCTTCGCTCCTTCTCGCTTCGCCCACTAGGCCCGTGACTGCTTTTTCTTTCAACATTATTTCTTTTTCTTCAAAAGTTGATATTATCCAGCAAAAAGAACATATTCTTAATAAAATATATGTTAATCATAATTTTATGTAAACACATTCTGTTAGTATGTTAATCATGATGATATATACGATAGCTGGAGATAAAATAATCATCTCCGTTAGAAAAAAAATAACTTTGGAATACAGATTGTGCAACTGAATAAGAAGAAATAAATGAATCAGTAATTTATCTTGTTAACGAGACTTATATCATTCGAACATTTCGTAAATGAAATTTTTCATGCTAAAATTTTTAATATAAATGTTAAGATTTAGATCTGGCTACATCGAATATCTCTAATATTTCCTCCCTTATTTTTGTTACTCTCAACATGGAGTCATTCATGAGCTTATAAAACAAAGGAGCCTTGAAAGATGAAAAAAATTTCTACAACAATAAATAAACAATCATTGTTTAAAGTTAAAAAAAAAGAGGAAAAAAATCACTTAAAACTTGCCTTATCTTTCGAACAAGTTGGGACTTCTTGAAAAATGCGTTTTATATCTACAAACATTTCGGCGGTTTGACCAACGGCCCGAATGATGTTTTTTACTCGAAGTTTAACAGTTAATAATTCTTGATCTGATTATAGAATTCATTTTTTTTATTCCATTGCATTCCCAGTACATTTTCCTACACACCTTAGTAATTTCAATTTTCTAAGTCCAATTTTGTTTCTAAATTTAATTTCCCTTGTTTTACGTTACAAAATAAAACGTAACGTAAAGTTGAGCACCCAAAACAACAGCGGCAATTCCAACCTTTGCTTTTAATAGAGAGAGCTAAAAGTTATTCTCAAATGATTTCATTTTTTTAAAAACTTATACAAAATTGATGTTACTAACTTGTGATTCGTAAATGGCCAATCTATATGAACCAACAAGTTTCAAATACATTGAACTTGTAAAGATGTAAATGAAATGTATAAAGAATATATAGGAAATAATCTTGCTCTTTTGAGCTTTATAATGTATTCTGGAAAAATAAATACATAATTAAGGTATCCGACTAGTTTCGGCAACTTCTTTAATTAAATATTAATATAAAATTTTTAAAAACTAGTTTATTTGTTTTATTATGTCTGAAAATGGCGTTCATAAATAGCCATTTTTAGGCAAAAATAAAATATTTTTTGCATATACGCAATTTTCTATCGTATAAAACAAAAAATTCATGGATGATTTTATTTAGAAGGCAGTCAAACTATGTTTTGACTTATTATAGTAAAAGCAAGTGCATATACTACTGAGTTAGAGATCAATGTAGTTAAAAGAGAAATTTTTTTTAAATTTCTGCACTTTTCTTTGCGAAAAAATATGCATAAACTTTTGCATTTTCCTCTTTGTCTGTTGTTCAAAACATGTGTGCTATAATAATAAGAACTTACGAAAAATTGTAGATAATTATTTTAAAAACAACATGAGACATCGTGTTTAAGGTGGTGTAAAAGGTGAAAAGAAATCTAATTTTGAGTTAAACGCATTCAAAGACTTAAAATTATTAGCCTATCCACTGTTATCTCCTTACACAAAAACTGATGTAACTTAGTAAATAATTAGAGTACAAGCAAAAGTAAAGTATTATTAGAAAACTAAAAGTACAAGGATTATAAATTTATAATAAACTCACATTCAAAAATTTTGCTCAAAATCATGTTTTTGCACCTTAATGAAAAAAATAAAAAAAACATAAATACATTACGTTTACTAAAAAGACTGTAAAACTTTATTTCACTTTTTTAATAGATCATAAACTTTTCTATTTATAATAGTTCTAGATCCCGTTTAATTCAATACCTTCAGTTCCTTTTCTTCTTTTTTACAATATTTCAGTACATACTTGTTAAGATAGGATTCGCGGAAATTACGATAGAAAATTAATTTTAATGTCACATTTACTTACACTACAACTGCAATTTCTCACATAACTTTAACTATAGGATTCGCTGTTTTTATTAATTATAGATTTTTAAATCAGTCATGCAAAGGAAGAGGAATTTTTATTCAGTCAAAGCCGTTTGACAGCCAAAGTTATTCAATATTTTCATTCTTACAGATACTTGTTTACGTTTTCTTTTATTGTTTATTTATTTTCGATGATGTTATATTCTAGATATTTTCTCGCGTAATTTTATTTTACTCGAATACTCTTCTTAAGATTCTCTATTCCGAATTTTATGAGTATATTGCGATATTTTTGCATTACTACAGTAAACATTTATTTAAGGGTCTTCTTCAGACAGAAAAAAGGTTTCCCCCCTCACATTGACCTACGGAGAATTGTATAATCTTATATATATATATATATATATATATAGTTCAAAATGAAGAATAAAACAAAGAAAAAAATTATAGACATATAAAAAGAAAGGGGGGAGGATAATAAGTAAAAAATAACAAACAATGGTTTATATACATAAAAAAAAAAGAAAAAAGAAAAAGAATTAAATTTATTAAAAAAATTGAAAAAAAACAGATATAATCTTTTCTTCAGCTCACACGATTATATCCGCAAAACAGAGTGCTTTCTGATATTGTATCAATATACATATACATATATATATATATATATATATATATATATATATATATATATATATATATATATATATATATATATATATATATATATATATATATATATATATATATATATATATATATATATATATATATATATATATATATATGTATATATATATATATACATATATATATATATATATATATATATTATATATATATATACATAGTTATATATATATACATATATATATATATATATATATATATATATATATAACTATGATAAACTATTCCTAAAGCCACTGGACGGAATAGTTTGGATGTATGACCTTTTATACTGGATTAGTTAAATATTTTTTAGTTACTTTTTAATATTTGTAGCCTCTTAATATTAATTTAATTGTCCAGTATAATAAACAGTTTATTTATTTATTTATTTATTTAATTATTTATTATTTTTGTATAAGTGGAATGGGCTCTGGTTCGTAAAGAACCACCCCAAATGAATGCAGGTGATACGTGTATTCTTTAAAATTTCGTAAGGTTGTATGAATGAAGAATAAAACCTATAAACGGTTTTCTATTCCTGTATGCAGGCTCTGATTTTTAAATAAGTCACCCTATGAAAGATGGATATGTGTATTCTGTAAAATTATGTTAGAATTTATGAATGAAGGATAAGTCTACTAATTTAAATGTATATATATATATATATATATATATATATACATATATATACATATACATATATATATATATATATATATATATATATATATATATATATATATATATATATATATATATATATATATATATATATATATATATATATATATATATATATATATATATATATATATATATATATATATATATATATATATATATATATATATATATATATGGGCAAATCTCTAGAACCTTTAACCTATGGTGTCTTCAAACTTTTCTTATAAATATATAACATGATAAGGGAAAATTAATTCTAATAAAATTACAGGAGTAACTATGCATTACTAACTTTAAGATACGTACAGTTTTGATCGCGAGTAACTTAATTTTGACCTTCATTTCTTACTTCAATCCTACGGTTGACGACTTTTCAGGAGTGTCGCTTAGAGAGTTTAACATACTTTTTATTTCTTTTTCAATATGTATTCTGTTTAAAAAAAACTGAAAATCACTAAAAACATAATTAAGTGTACCAGCTGTACTACAATATTTTCTTGAATGATATTTTTCGTAAATATTGACGTTTGCAAACACTTAAAGTTTGTCGCGAAATTTTGGCACGTTAAACCGTAACCATCGAAAATTGAAAAAAAAGGTATACAATCCAATTCTGCGAGTTTTATGTTAGTGATATTCCAAAAGCTTATTTAAAGTAGAACAAACTTGTATCATTATTATAGATGAATATTTTTATTTGCAGTAATTATAAATTAATCGAATTTATCCCAAACTGTCATTCGGTCATTCGGTGAGGTAGCAGTAACGATGTCAAGACCGTAACCTGACGCAGATCCAAAAAGTAAATGTTAAAATCAGTCAAAATTTTGATCACACGTTTGTCATTGCCCAATTTATTTTCTGTGTTGTGTGCATCGCATTGCGTTGTATCTGAGTAAAGTTTTCGATCTATTCCCTAGGTTGTCCAGACCGTAACCCTGTCAAACCGTAACCACATGATTAATTAATTGAATTTAACATATCAGAACTTAGTTTTTTCCCTATATTTTATTAATTGAAAATATTTTTTGACTGAAAATAATTAAAGTAGGCCTTTTTATACATTTTATAAAAATTTAACTTAATATTAAAATTCTTCAATTCATCTATGATACTAATAATTTTTGATGAAAAATAAAGTGTAAATAAGGAAAATTCAAAAATTTTAATACTTTGCTTATACTTATAAGGGCATCGAAATTTTCGATGTTCACGATTATTTTCTAATATTTCATACATTTTCAAACAATCCTTGAGGAGGTTTAAAATAGTGTGCCTATATATTTTTAAAAAAATTTTTTTTTAATCGAAAAGTTAAAGGTTCTAGAGATTTGCTCATATATATATATATATATATATATATATATATATATATATATATATATATATATATATATATATATATATATATATATATATATATATATATATATATATATATATATATATATATATATATATATATATATATATATATATATATATATATTATTATATAAATACAGTACCGCTCAAAAGTATCAGTACACCTAGAAACTTATAAAAAAAATGGCAAAATTCAAAGTGTCATAACTTCTTTAAAAATGATCAAAAATGCTTCTGCTTTAGCTCATTTTGAAGCTTAAAATCTCTACTTTTATGTACTCTAATTGTTTTTAATTAATATATTTTGCAAATATGTACAATTACACTCTAAACAATCATAGAAAATTGTATTAATTTTTTGTGAAGTTTGACGCGATGTACGGGCACAAAGAGGTAAGATATTGTTAATTTTTATTACACCATTGAAAAATTTGGACTTTTAGCCTTCACTTTAAAAAAAAAATTCCGAAAAAACATGTTTTTTGACAAAGTTATTGTCAAATAAAAAAAAAGGTTTTTTTTTCAGAATTTAATGATTTTTCAGCAATTATAATGAATTTTAGTGTAATTATAATATGATATGAAAATTTTTTAATTAAAATAAATTAAAATTTAATATTTCTCGATAATATTATTTCATAATTTATTATAACAATTTTAATTTTTTTTTTTTGGAAAATATACTATGTAATAAGAATCGACGTTTACAATTTAATATTTTGAAATTTATTTTTTCGTATTTTTCTCAGAAAAAATTTGAAAACAAAAATGTATGTACGTTCTTGTTTTCAAATTTTTTCTTATTACAATTACACTATTTATATTATCTAATTACACTATTATAATTACACTATAATTATCATATTATAATTACACTAAAATTCATTATAATTGCTGAAAAATCATTAAATTCTGAAAAAAAGCCTTTTTTTTATTTGACAATAACTTTGTCAAAAAACATGTTTTTTTAAACTTTTTTTTAAAATTAAAAGCTAAAAGTCCAAATTTTTCAATGGTATAACAAAAATTAACAGTATCTAACCTCTTTGTGCCCGTACATCGCGTCAAACTTCACAAAAAATTAATACAATTTTCTATGATTGTTTAGAGTGTAATTGTACATAGTCGCAAAATATATTAATTAAAAACAATAAAAATACATAAAAGTAGAGATTTTAAGCTTCAAAATGAGCTAAAGCAGAAGCATTTTTGATCATTTTTAAAGAAGTTATGACACTTTGAATTTTGCCATTTTTTTATAAGTTTCTAGGTGTACTGATACTTTTGAGCGGTACTGTATATATATATAGAGAGAGAGAGTCATGAATAATTTTTTTAATTATTAGAATGAGTTCCACATTGAATTTAGCTATCAAATTTTAAACTTAAATGTTGTAAATATTTTTGAAACTTGAACTTTGTTAAACTTTGAGAAGGTTTAAAAATACTTACAATTTTGAAATTAAAAATTAATAACTAGAACATATCTTAAGGAATAAAATGAAACAGAGAAATATTCAAAAATATAAATCAGTTGCTTAATAAATAGGGAATTTTCGGACATCCTTAGGATAGCAAAAAGAAATAATAGGATAGCAGAATAGGATAGCAGAATAACAATAATAAGACTCCATCAAATCCGAAAAATCATTTTGTTTTTCTTTTTTGTCCGAAGGGAATAGAGATGATTTCGAGCTGTTTGGAGGTCTGAACCCGCCCTAGTAAGAGATTTTTTAATCTGAGCCCAAAATAAGTCTCAATTTGAGCCTCAAAAACGAAAAAAATTATGTGAATAATGAGTATCCGGCTCTAACTGAACTCAAATTAATACATTTTTTAATTCCTAAGTTGATTTCGCTATAAAATTTTATAGCATTGATATTTTCGTAATTTAATATACAAAGATTACTGGTATACATTTGAAAAAGAACATTTTTATAGCTTTCCAATGAAGCAATAACATGCCTCAACAAAATACAGTTTCGATTATTTTAATTTTTTTAAAATTTTTTTTTCGATTTATACCATTTATAAACTAACCCTTCGTAATACTAGCTTTTGTTATAGAATGCAATAAAAAGAAAACTTTAAATGCGAAATTAAATAAATAAATACAATATAAGCTGTGTTTATAAAATTCATTTACTGATGTTTATCTGTTGTGCATAAATATAAAGCTCAAAACAATAACATAAATTTTTCACCCGTAAGAGAACTATTAAAAACAAGAGTTGTTTTTATAAAACTTGTTATTTATAGATTTTTACAGGTTAATCAAAATTTTCTCAGCACCTGACTTCAACCTTAGCTCATTTTTACTTAAATATTGTAAACTGCTATTAAATTAAAGATTATGGGAAATAAAATGACCTACCTATTTAAATTACATTTCAATCTTAATAATAAAAATAGTTTCTTCATTTTATTTCAAAAGAATTACGTTAGCAAATAAAAGATTAGGAATATTGAGTGAAGTAGTTTAGAATTTTAGCTATTTTAGAATTTTACAAAAATAAAAAAAATAGATAATTTTTATACATTTTCTATCATTTTTATCAATTTAAGGTATGTTGAAGGACAAGGAACGTTTTTAAACAGAGTTATTTAAATCATTCTTACTTTATTAAAACGCATTTTTTAATCCTATAACTGAAAGTGTTTGGTGCATTTAGTTTGTTATTTTTTCGCTTTTGTTATGATACAAGAATATTTTGTTTTGTTTCTGAATAAAATGTTGTCTCCAAAGCATACAGTTCTCAATAAAATGTACAGAATTTTTTTCTTACGATATTGAATTAAATTATATAGATCGTACGACTAATGCTAGAAAGTCGTTAGTGTACACATTACCCAAATAATCGAGAGATTTCGAATTTTACTTCGGTAATGTGCATGTTAGCAGTTTCCGTATCATTAAAGTTCAAAAGTTAGTTTCTCTTACTTCCTTTCTTTACTCCTTTCGTTTATTTATTATATTTAAGGAAATTTTGATAATTTCCTTAATTGTAAAAACACTTTAAACTGTTTGATACTTTTTATTATAGTTATTTAATTGATTAAGAATTGGTTGTATCAACTAAGATATTAATTGTTTCATTGTATTAGATTGATTCTTTAGATATTGAAAATTGAATAAATAAGGTCATATTAATTTAAGCTTATAGAAAAGTTGCTGCTGTTCCAGCGAAGTTCTAATTTTCACTTTAACGAATGTTTTGTAGGTAATGTGTAGGTAATGTAATTAATTGCTAAGGTAATTTTAAAAATAAAACAATTTTTAACACTTTAACATATTACTTAGATAATCTGTAAAATAGCTGACGTTATACAAATTCTCTTGAACTTTATAAATGAAGGAAGCTATGTCGAAAAGTGTTTTTGAAAGCTGATTATAATAAATTATGTCCTTTTATTTATTTTCTGTATTCACTATTTATTATTCTTCAATAAAAAAAAATTCTCACAAAATATATCTGCATTCTACGCTTTATAAACATGAAAATAAATCAATAGCAATTACTGTCGTTGTTTCTCTTGTTTTAAATGCTCAAAATAGCGAAAATAAGAAACAATATTCGACTGAAACATTCTCTGGGTTAAAGGAATGTAAAATATAGTAAAAAACTCAGAATATTTATAGCTAAGTTGACAGGAATGAAGGGAAAATTTTAAATACTTTAATTAATGTTGTAATTTTTAATACAATGTAAACAATCTTCAGTTTTGCAACTGTAAGCTGTCATTTATTGAAATAGTTGTTGCTTTCATTTTATAAAATTAAAACCACCTGCACTATCAAAGAAACACCAACTTATTACCCAAAATAAATTTATTTAAAATACTCTCTTGATGTTGGAAAAAGAAGTTATTTCATTTTTATCTTTATTGAAAATGAGAATTATGTTATTTTAAAAACTTTAAATATTACGCTGTTAGAAATTTTTCGGAAAAAATGGCTGACTTTGTAGTCAAATAACCATAAAAGACATAGTATTCAAACTATTGACTGCTGCAAAAAATCATTCATTGACTGTTTATTCACGTTTCGTTTATTATTTATATGGTTAACACCATATGAAGTCGCTTAGTTCCGTTCACTTGTATAAGTACTTTGACCAAGAGGACTATTCAATTTCATGATTGGTTGTATGGGGGACTCAAATTCCAGCGTTGATACTACTCTATTTCTTTCATTCCTTCAACATAGAAAGAATTTCAAGTGTCCCGCGCTTTCTAATTGGTGACCCTGGATTATTAGAATGCGAAACTTTCATCCACACATAAATGGCAGCACCACAGAGCTGCTTAATACATAATAGCATTGTACTTCCATCTTTCAAGGTAGATGGCAACCCCAGATGAGCTAATTAAGCCTCGTTCCACGATGATTTTCCAAAACCAGAAACATGTAATACAAGACAAATTTCTCATCCCAAAATACTTCCGAAAAAGTATGAACTCCGGTCGTGCCTTTTATAGTAGAAGAGGGCTCAGTTTTCGCGGAATTTTCCTATTCTTAGACATGGCGATTGCGGTCTCGCTCTGCTTAATTACTTCATTTGAAAAATGAGTAAATAATATTTGACCTAAATATTCTAAAATGTATATTAAAAATAGTGTCCCTTTTCAAAAAATATGAAATAAAGCTTTGTTTCTTTAGACAGTAAAAGGAATTTTAATTTAATTAAAATCGAGTCTACTAATCTAGAGGTCAGGGGTACGATTCCCAAAGGTGATACGGGATCATTTATTTCGCTCTATCTCTTAAAGCTTATTTTAAAATTTTAATTCAAGTGCTTAACACTTACTGTATATTTATTTATTTACATTTTTTATTGCAAATTTATTTAGTAATGTTAAAAAATATTTTTAGTTAAAATTATTATCAAATAATAAATTTGTTTTTTAATCTAATCATTTTCATGCTTCTATTTAGTACTTATAATGTATTTTCACTTTGCATTAACAATTGTTGCGTCTTTTTAATTCAATAAAATGAAACATAATTTAATGAAATAAAGTTATTTAAATTTAATAATTATATATTCTAGTTCCCAATAATAACGTATTGTGGCTTCAAAATATATCCTATTTTTATCTTATTTTATTCATTTGTTTTTTAATCTAATGAATCCAGTTTTAATTTATCATGTTATTAATTAAAGTTTTTGCAAATAAATATTTGTTGCGATTTTTCTATAATGATTGCTTTTAATATTGTACATAAATGTAAAGCTGGAGATGGAATTGAAATTAAAAAATTTCATACAATGGTACAAAAATGAGTTCATAATAGTGCTTTTTTATGTATTTTTTTAATTTTAATAAAATTTTATTTCATATAAAAATTAAAAAAAATTATTTCATATGAAAATAAAAAATTTCATTTCATATAAAAACAAAATTTTTTATTTCACAAGAAATTTTGTTTCATGTAAAATTTTATTTCACATAGCGTACTTTTTATTTCTCAAAAATGAACGTAGAAATTTTCAAAGAAAGAGTAAGTAAAACGTATTTACTAACCACAACACAAATAATTTATTTCGAATAAAAACAAAATCAAATTTAAATAGAAAAAAATGTCTTTCCCTTACAGTACACTTATAAAAACTTCGGTATAAATTATATAGTTCCAAAGATTTGGACAAAACTTTTAAGTAGCTATGGTAGTTAATTTATCTTTTGTTTGAAGATTAAGTAGAGAGTAACTCTTTTTTATCAAAAAGTATTTATTTTAAGATTTCTATTTTGTACGAAATATCTGATTTTTTAAGATTTCTGTTCCCTTTCTTTCTCTCTATTTCACTCCAAAAAATGGTTAAACTATTTTGATGATGGGTAAGTTGCACAAAAAGTAAGTTTTATATAAGAATTATAATAATTACGAATTAAATTAAAAATTATGATAAATTTAAATGGGAAAAAAGAACATTTTAAGCTTTACTATTGTCACCAGAAGGCAGCAGAACTATCAGGATGCTCTTTCGTTTCAAACTAACATACATTTTCAAATCCGATATCGTGTTTACTTCGTCTTTGGCAAAAGTACAACTCAACCACAACCTAACTCCAATGTCCATCACCAAATGAAAAGCCTAACATAACCTAACTAGATTAACCAAGTTAAATTTCTTCTTACTTATGGTTTTGAAATTATTGTAATTGTACATGGTTACAAAATCGTATGCTTTTGTATTCACGGTTTTTTTACTATACCAGTTGTAAATGGTTTCAAAACCATTAAGATAAAGAAATGTTACTAACTATGAACTTACCGCTTTCATTAAAGGAACACGATATACGCTGTGGAGAATTTTAACATGAGAATTTACTGGAAATTATTCATCAAGAGTTTCATGCAAAATTTCAGAACATTAAAAACGAAGGAGTATTAAAAATGGAAATACAGAAAAATATAGGCCAGAGATTCTATAAGTTTACAGGCAATAAGTAAAGATTTATAAATTACTTTCCGTTTTTTAGACATTAAGATTTTTCTATTTCTGAAACTGCTGAGCGTACATTAAAGTGGACACTAAGAAACGAATAGATAAAATGCATTTCGACCAGGCACCCATTTTTCAAATCGAACCCCACTCGAAGCTGAGTTAGAAGTGGGCTCTACCCGCAACATCACACGGGTGAATACTTAAGCACTAAATATTGCAATATTATGAAATATTTAAAAAGTCCCTTTAGAGAAAGGAACTGGTATTTTCCGTAACTCAATAGAGTAAGGAAAAATTCTGATCGATGCTTTTGAACGAGAACTTACACAATTAAACAAAAAATTTGATTTTTATCTCTATATTTTCCAGATTTTTTTTACAAAGTAAACGAAGGTTTTTTTTGAAAAATTTATTATGTTTAAACGAACTAAAGTTTGATTTGTTTTCCGAGAAAAATCTCTAAACATATTGCATTGAAACTAGCCTTCATCAAAGTTTGACTTGAGTATTTATTTGATGAAAAGTGCATTAAGAAATAAATGCGAGTGAAATAAAATTGAATCCAGTGAAATAAATAAAGTGACAGTGTTTAGTGAAATAACAGTGGAATGAATACAGTGAAATGAAATTCTCAAAATATAAAATAAAATTAAAAAATAAAAGTTTTAACAAACTGAGTTGAAATATGCTAGGAATTGTATGAACAGAATCAGTGGACGATTCTATTGAATTTGAAAAAAAAGTTACTAGAAAAGGGAAAGAAAAAAATCTATTAAATCGATGTTAGATGGAGATAAATATTTGTTTAGAAATACATTTTCTCAAATAATGAGCTTTTACTCAAATAATGAGCAGTTTTATGCCGAAATTTAAATTTAGTTGATCAAATATATTAAATTTGGCTAAGTTTCATGCATTTGAATAAAAATGATAATCAAAAAACAGTTTGCATATTCAAATTCTATTAATTATTCCTGTAATATTTTCATTTCACGTAAAACTCGTCGTTCTTTTGTTAGAATATGGAAATCTTAATAAAAAAATATGAATATTAAATAATTTTTAACATTAATTTGGTCACATTGATTTGTTAAAAGTGTCAACTTCTAAAGGGTTTATATAATATTTACATACTTTAATAATCAAGGAATGAAATAATTATGAGTTCGTGGATAACAAAAACGTTGAGTCACATGAGATTTCCAACTTTAGTTATTTTAAAATTCATAAATTAGAAATGTTTTTTTTTTTCAAATTCATATATTATGTATGAATTAGATAATCTTTTTACACTGAACTTTTTCTATCTTCTTTATCAATAAAATTTATTAAAGATTTTCTTAGCTAACTAATCACAAATAATATTCTTTAATTAACTTGTGAAAGTATAACACGTGAAATATAATAATCAAATATTTAAATTATTTTAATTGCATTAATATTATTATTTTTTGCATAATTAATCTTTCATTTCTAAAAATAGGTTCAATATAAGAAAAAAAGATTAAAACTTAATGAATTCTACTCATAATCAGGAAAAACAGTATTATTTATTTTGTTTCATAAGAATTCACCAATAAACGAGGAAATAACGTCTTTTCTTTTTTTTCTTGGTTTAACTGATGTGACTTATGAATCTGTTTAACTGACTCGTTGCTGACCGGCCTGTGTAGGGGTTAGGGAACTGCTCTTTCATCAGAAAGTTTCTGGGTCCGAATCCCGGGAAAGGCATGGATGTTCTTTCCTTCTCTGTACTATCTGTCTTTACTGTGGGAGCAACGTTGGCCCGCCTAATATGGCGGCCCTGAAAGAGTGGCCAACAAATCTGCCCAAGTCATTCCCTAGGTGGGCATTGAAAAAAAAATCAGTTTCGCTTATTCATTTTAAAAACATTATTTCAGTTAAAAAATATGCAATAATTTGTCAAATTATATAGTTTTTCCTTAATGTTTAACATTTGACAAATATCTGTAAAGAATTAAAAAATAATTAAAAATAAATGAAATAGTTTTTTAAAATTTTGATGCCCATTTTAATCAATTATTGCCAATTTAGCGAGGCATTCTTAGTGGGATGGAAATCAACAATGTTTGGAGAAGACATAACTTTGAACTAGTACATAAAATCTATTAGGATCCAGACTTTGTAAAGTTCAAGAAATTTTCCGGATGAACTGGGAAGCTCATATATTTTGAATAGATGATGATTCCACACTAAAAAAAAATTCTTATTAGAAACCTCCAATAAGCAGGCAGGGGGGTAGACCCAGATTGAGATGGGTGTAGTGGGGACTGACTTCTTTATAATCCAACTCACACACAAAAATCAGAAATATAATGAAGTGAAGCAGAATTCAGAAGAAGGCACTGGCTCACTCTGGGCTGTCTAGCCAAATATTATGATGATTATATTAAATTATATCATATAAACTTTTTTTTAAAAAACAGTACATTGACCTATTAAAATATTACATTAAATATAAAATATACAATGCATATAATATATTGTATATACATTACTTATAATCTATTACATTATATGTATATATCTGATTGGTTTGATTACAAATACGTGTATCGAAACTAAATTAAAAGTTAAAAATAGGTGAAAGAAAAACTATTGGTGATTCAATTAGATGATCTCAGGTGATTTATTAAAACATAATTACTCAATGTATTACTTTATTTAATATTAAATTTATTAAGAATAGTATAGAAATTATTGCTGAATGATTTATATAAAAAAATGTTGTTTTGCCAGAAAAAAGCCGACAAAAATTAATAACGAAAATGATTTTAAAAGTTTTGAAATATTTGTTTTTCTTTTTTCAAACCTTTGTGGTAACTAATGAAGGAAAGTTATGAAATCTTATTCACGAATAAGTACTTATTTTGGAACGGAAAATTAATTTCCTATTTCGTAAATCGTATTTGTAAATTCTTATTTCGTACAAAAAATTTCTTAAAAAATTACTTCCGGAATAATTTTTATAAATAATTCAATTGCGTATTTCTTATTTCTTTGTTCATATTCGTAAATTCTTATTTCGTAAAGGAAAGGGAAACTATTAAAAGAATATTATTTAAAAAAAAAAGTAAAAAATAATTTATTTTCTCAAAGATTTTAGAGAAATAAATTCTAAATCTATTTGAAAAAATAATATTTTTATTTCTTTCTTTGAAAAGAAAACAAAATCGAACTCAAATTCTATTAAAAATAAAAAAATCATTTCTTTTCTGTCTGAGAAATAAAAGATATCCACATTTTAAAAAAAAAAAAATAATATTATCTTTCACGCCAAGTATTAATTTCAACAGAAATCACAGCAAGAACAATATAATCCTTGGTTTACCGGTCTCTGTAGCCCAATTATTAGTAATATCTTTTTCGGCCACAAAACCTTAGGGTATTCGATTTAACTTGAACATTTTCCTCAGAAGGTGATCAAAGTCTTACAAAATGATTTTTATTTCCTCCTTTTAAATATAACTATATAATTCAGGAACATATAAAAGTTCGTCAGAAAATAACCACGATACTTTAGAATGGTCAATGCTGTAATCAAATTTCCTTTTTAATTGCATAGGGTAAAATTTTATACAAAGAAAAAAAAATAGGAATCTTCAACTTTTTGGACCAGGGCTACACATTCTCCAATTAAAGCTTTTTTTTTAAGGCTCCGTCGTAATATGAAATGAGGCTTTTTTTGAGAATAATATATTTTTATAACTGCTGTGACTTTGGAACTGTTATTCGTGACTGTTTAGTCAAGATTAGCCTTTCGAGTTTGGAACTGTTATTCGTGACTGTTAAGTCAAGGTTAGCCTTTCGAGTTTGGAACTGTTATTCGTGACTGTTAAGTCAAGGTTAGCCTTTCGAGTTTGGAACTGTTATTCGTGACTGTTAAGTCAAGGTTAGCCTTTCGAGTTTGGAACTGTTATTCGTGACTGTTAAGTCAAGGTTAGCCTTTCGAGTTTGGAACTGTTATTCGTGACTGTTAAGTCAAGGTCAGCCTTTCGAGTTTGAAACTGTTATTCGTGACTCTTAAGTCAAAGTTAGTCTTTCGAGTTTGGAACTGTTATTCGTGACTGTTAAGTCAAAGTCAGTCTTTCGAGTTTGGAACTGTTATTCGTGACTGTTAAGTCAAGGTTAGCCTTTCGAGTTTGGAACTGTTATTCGTGACTGTTAAGTCAAGGTTAGCCTTTCGAGTTTGGAACTGTTATTCGTGACTGTTAAGTCAAGGTTAGCCTTTCGAGTTTGGAACTGCTATTCGTGACTGTTAAGTCAAGGTTAGCCTTTCGAGTTTGGAACTGTTATTCGTGACTGTTAAGTCAAGGTCAGCCTTTCGAGTTTGGAACTGTTATTCGTGACTGTTAAGTCAAAGTTAGCCTTTCGAGTTTGGACCTGTTATTCGTGACTGTTAAGTCAAGGTTAGCCTTTCTAAAGCCTGAACTGCCTCCGCTTATTTTGAAAATGGCGCAAAACGTCAATATGTAGAAAAGCCACAGTTTTGTGAAAATGAAAAGCTCTTGTGGTTTAATTTTATACCATTTAAAAACTTACTCCAATTCTGCATTTCCCGGACTTATAAAAATTTCCAAAAACTGAGAATAAGGCTGTTATTTTGATAGTTTTCATCAAGCAGGAAAAATGTCGCCAAATTGGCGATTTTTAAAAAAATATAATGACTTATAAAATATTTCAGTTAATTGTCTGCTCTAAAGCCCAGATAATTCTTCACGGCAAGGTTTCTTCTTCAAGTCGCATTTCTTCAAGTGTAAGGTACTTAAACTGTGGCTTTTTTATTTTCCATGGCGACAGAGTTTCGAAAAACAGTTAAAGCTACATTAGAGAAGCACACCTCCTCTAGGGCAGTGGTTCCCAAATTTTTTCTATTATAGAACCCTAAATAATCAACCTTCTTTCGGCGGAACCCCAACTTTATAAAGTTTAAGGTAATTGTTAACGTTATAACCTATAAAAGAGGATATTTAATTTGAGGAATGGAGATTTTTCATCGTTTTATCATTGACAATCTTAAATTAGGTATTATGTCCGACAGTTAAATTTGCAGTCCTTGTGCTGTATCTGGTCTAGTTATGAATTTGTTTCTAGTGTATATACGCAAGTTGAAAATAATTAATCGATTATTATTTACTTCGAAATGAAAGCTTAAAAGACTTTTTTTTGAAAATGGTTATTATAGTAACATATTTCTTTAATAAATAATTTATTTACTTTGATTTGAAAAGCGTGAAAAGAAACACTAATGGAATATTTTAAAAATGCTTGTTTTTTTCATAAGTTGTTTAATATATTAGAAATATAGTATTTTCCTTTAAAAATGCTATTTCTATTTCATTGGCATTTTACTTAAAATAATTTCCTAATGGCAAATATTAGATTAAATAAATTATGAAACATAGGTTGGATCTAGATATAATCAGATATTTCAAAACTCATCGTTAGTTATAAAAGTACTAACTCACGGAGCCCTTTTAACTCTATCACGGAACCCTAGGGCTCCGCGGAACACAATTAGGTATCACTGCTCTAGGGTTTTCAATTTTTTTCGACTATGGAATCCTAAGGGATTAAGATTCTTTAGTGAGGAATCCTAACTTTATAATCCTGACTAAATAAAGACAATTGCGAGCGTGTAAATCAATAACAGACATTATTTTGAAAATACTTTATAAGAATAAAGAATTTTTTTCATCGTTTTATTATTAATAATCATAAATTAAGTCTTATATTCAATGGTTAAATTCGCAGTTCCGGAGACGTGTCTAGTCTAGTTATGAAATTATTTTTGGCACAAATACATAAGCTAAACACAAGTAGAATTTGAAATAAAATTAAAACGAAAAGAACTGCTATAAGCGTTAAAAATCGTTGTTAGGGAAAAATCATTATTAGAGAGTTTTTATTAAGATACATTTTTTTACTTAACGATTTAGTAGTTTTATTTTGATTTGAAAAGCGAGAGGAAATTTTAATGCAATTGTTTTTATAAATGCACATCCTTTTCGTAATTTATTCGATAGATTGCTAAAAGAATATTTATATTTTTCTATTAAAAATTACCATTTTTGGTATTTAAGTCTAAGTAAGTTCCTAAAGACAATCGTAATATTAAATAAAGAATGAAAATTACATTTGAATTTAATTACAGAATTGAATTTATAACTATCAGAACTCTTTTAACCCCGGAGCTCTAAAGTTCCGCGGAACACCATTTTGGAACCTCTGCTCTAAATAAGTCTATCATAATCTACTTATCATAATCTAATTATCATAGCTATCATAATTTAATTATCATAGCTATCATAATTTAATTATCATAATCAATTCCTAATTTAATTGATAATTAAAAAATATATGTAATGTACTGTAACTCATCAAAAGTCCCAACAAATTCAAAATTAACCCTTTTGTTATAGTACAGCTGTCACATTTGTTGGATCACGTCCACTGACATAAAAAAAATATTCAATTAAATACATTGTAATATATCAATATATTCTAATATATTAAATAGATTCTAATATATCTATATATCTTCTAATATAGTAGAGTTGTTAGGATTCACAAGAAACGTTGCGCCTTATCTCCTTTACGCACCTAACTTATTGATGGGACAAAATTAGAGTACAGTCTAGCAATCACGAGATAGGGCCCCCGTTCTAACAGAAAGCAATTTCATTGACAGCTCATTTTTAAATTACCAGATAGAATCAATTCATTTTATAAATTTTGTTACTGTTCGAAGCAGTACAAATACAGTGCGAAAAATACTTACATTACAAAGGGATGAATGCGATTTCAGACTTTATTATTTAGATATTGCTTTTGCTCAGCTAAAGCATCTATTTCAATTGAAATATATTTGTAATTGCAATTTTTAAAATATCTTTTATATATTGGTCTGTTAAACATGCTGTTGTGCTTCAAATTCGCTTTCTTAGTGTCTTTTTAATTAGGTCTTAACATACTATACAGAATAAATAATAAGTCTTTTTATAAACATGAGTCAAAGAATTTTCACTGCTAATTATCATCTAAATTAATTCTCATTCTATGATATTTTTCATTTTCTTATCGAACTATTTTAAATTGAACGAATTAATTTAGCACATTACTGAAATATCATTGGCGTGGGCCACTAAAGATTAGGGACACACATTAAAGACCCCTTAAAACAACATGTATGCGTTACATTATTTCAAAAGAAATGGAAATATATTTTTCTACATTAAATGAAACTATTAAAATAAAAATCTATTTCTACGAATGAAATCGAAATATACTATCTTGACACCGACTTATTTTTTTTGGTACAAATGTCGTATGTTTTCCTTTTGTTTAAGGCACATTTTGAGTATTTCAAAACCTCTTTACGAATGTTTTCCTGTATGATGTTTTTGGTTAAAGTCTTTGAAATGCTCATAAGCGATATAGTCCTTTGAACATTTTAAACTAGCTTATATAGTTTGTATAGTTTTCCTAAAGTTGCTTGATTTAAAGTTGTTTGATGAAATCGGAGGATATAAAGTTTCATCCTCTGTAAAATATAAACTAAACAAAAAAATTTTTTGCAGAACATTTAGAAATTTTAACAACTGAACGCTCTAAACATTTAAGTAATGATTGGAAACTGGATTTTTAGAATGCTTTTCGTACGTGTTCTTCACATGGAGAAGTAAACTACGAAAATCTCCCACATGTGTCTTGAATGATACTCTAACCCATGATTCGCTTAGCTTTACTTCATTTATTATAACTACACAGAAAACAATACTTCAGTTGTCATGATACACAGAGAAAAAAAATTCTGGTAAAATTACTATATTGTATGACATTTCTGTTAAAAAAAATATATGGTTTAAGAAACCTAAATATATGGTATTTAAATGACCCAGTATTTAATTTTACAGTTCATTTGGTAACGTTTTCCTGGAATTTCTGGTCTTCAAAACTATTGTTCTTAACATCTCATATTTGGCAAAAGTAACAGAAAAGTAAATTTAACCCAATAAATTGTTTTATATTTCATGATAGGATGCCCTGATAAAATGGCCACATTCATTAAATTTTATCCATATAATAAAATCATATTTAATTGTTAATTTTAACAAAATCATTACCTAAGTGTTTAGGTAAAATTTACCGAGCTTTTTGGTACTTTCCTTAGGGCCAAAAACACGGTAATTTTTACCACATCCCGGTAGTTAAGATCATACTTTTTTTCGTACTGTATTAACGCAGATATCTAATGGCAGTGCTAGTTGCGAAGAAAGGGTAACTTAAAAAACAAACAAACAATTAAACAATAGGGAACAGATGAAAAGCAGAACATTTAAAACATAGAATAAGGTATGATTGAATTTACTGACTTGCCGTACAGTGGTAGGAATGTCTAACGAAAAATGTGCCTTGTCTAGATAATTATTCAAGTTTATCCCCCTTCTCCTCAGTAAATTCAAGAGGGGAACTAAAGCCCTTTTTGAAGGAGGGAGAGGGGTCAAGCTCTGATTTTCATTTTGGACCTAAACCAAAATTTCTTAACTATCATGACATTTCTATTAATTATTTTCCGAATAGGGATTTTTAGTTACCTCGGTAACTAAGGCCTAAAAAATTATTTCCCATTTAATTTTTTAAAATACAAAATATAAAATGTTTACAAAATGCGTTTGTAAATAAAAGATTTAGATTTAATGCAAATATATGTTCCATATAACTTATGCATGATATAATGGCATAATTTTCAAATTTAATACATTTTTATGTATTCTGTACCATTTGAATTTTCAAAAATATGTTCCATATGACTTACGCATGATATAATGGCATAATTTTCAAATTTAATACATTTTTATGTATCATGTACCATTTGAATTTTCAAAAATATGTTCCATATGACTTTTGCATGATATAATGGCATAATTTTCAAATTTAATACATTTTTATGTATTCTGTACCATTTGAATTTTCAAAAATATGTTCCATATGACTTATGCATGATATAATGGCATAATTTTCAAATTTAATACATTTTTATATATCATGTACCATTTGAATTTTCAAAAATATGTTCCATATGACTTATGCATGATATAATGGCATAATTTTCAAATTTAATGCATTTTTATGCATCATGTACATTTTTATGCATCATGTAATTTTTAAAACTAACTACAAATAAAAATAATAATTACTCTAAACATAATTTTTAGCCAAGAAAAATAATAAAAAATTGCGCATTAAATAAAGTTTATATAAAATTTGAATATCATAAAATTATTAGTTAGTAGATAAAGAATTTATTTTTAAATTATTTATCCGATAATATAAAATATTTTACTTTAATTCGCAAGATTTAAAATTCTTTTGAAACTAGTAAAATGATGTTATTTCAATTTCTTTTACTTGACTTACGTAATTATAAAATAAAATTTGTAAAATATGACACATGATAACACGATATCTTCTCAAATGAAGTTTCGTAAAGTGGGTAATTTTCTCTTTAATAAATTTTTTATCTTTCCAAGAACTTTCAATTTAAATAGCTGACATCCGGGTACTTTAATTCCATAATTCGTTTGCAAATTATGATCTCTTTACTCCCTTAACTACAACGAAATTCTATATATTATTTAATTTAAATGGACACAAATTGTGCGAAATTAGTTAAAGAGTTCCCTTAGTTCTATCAATTGCTAAAGAATTTAAATTAAATTAGTTTATGAATTTATATATTGTTTTTCTGTCGTTACTTTTAAATACGTCAACGTAAAAAATTTCAACGAAAAGTATCAAATAAAAAAAAATGCATAAACGGTTAAGAAAAGTTATAAATTACAGTCTAAAGTGTTTTTATTTCATTTTATTAACGGGGTTGAACAGCCAATCCATTTTTCCGATTATCAATGCTCCATTTAGCCATATGATTTTGAACCCAACCCAGAATACAACGGAAATCCCGGATTAAGAATTTGGACTAACTAGCTTTTGTGAAGGATTTTTTGATGAAACTAAACTGCATTTGCGTAACGAGGAGAGGAAAACGCCCCACACTTCTCACGGCTAACCCAGCTACTTTTTTTTTTTCTTTTTCTTTCATCCAAGCCCTGAGCATGTACCTAGGTTATGAAAAACCCTTAACCATATAGCCCAAGACTTGGCCACTGGTTAACCCAGCTACTAGGGGATTCAAACCCATCTTCCGTCTATCTTTAAAGATTTTTTACGAAAGAGAATTGGATATTTACGAATCAGAATCCAAATCGGCCAACCGTCGTTAACTTTTGAACCTGGATCACTTCATTGGGAAGCGAGCTCTCTATTCTTTGAGCTACCACGACAAAGTGTTGAAAAAGTTTTACATACAGTAGTAACCCGCTCTTTCTTAATAATGATAGCAACTATAATAATAATAATTATAATAATAATAACAATAATGATAATAACAATAGTGATAATAATAACAACAACGACGACAATAATGATGATAATAAAAGTGAATTAAATGCAAGGGGCGCATTCTCCCGTTCACTTATGCTTGTCAACCAATGAACGTTGGTTGATGTTTTTTTAAATTAATATTATCGGCCAACTTTGAAAGTTAGGTGTCAATAAAATTTTGGTATAAATATGATTTAATACTAAGGCATTAGTGTGCTAGAGTCTTCATAGTTGAGGGGATAGTGATGTAACCCCCCAATAACGTGATTCAATATTGAATCCCCTATTTATGATTGATTCATATACTGCTTTCGATACTATCCTTAGAGTACGCGTTTGTGTCAACCTGTAGATCGCATTTGGGTTTAGAATACTGGTTGTGTCTGACAAACTGTTGGAAGTTTTCGTGGTTTTACCTATGTAACGGTAAGTTCCCACAAAATGTTTTCTACGAAGGCGAATTTACAATGGATTAAAAGTCATTATTTATAGCAAAAAAATAAGAACAAAATCACGAAGAAGTTCTTAAAATTGCAATAACTGTCAAAAAGAATTCGTTTAATTACTTAAATTCAGTACGTCAGTACTTTTTCAGTACGTCAAATTTCTATTCTGTATTTGCATTTGTTTGGCCTGCAGAAGGTGCTTCATGGTACTTTTTACTTCAAGTTTAATCTTGTACAATTCTCGAATTAATTATTGAATGTTATTTTTTTACTCTCTGTACATTTTTCTACATATTTTAGTAATTTGAGTCTAGAAGTGGACTGATCTTAAAGACACTGTTCCCAGCAGTAGAACACCGAAGTCAAGCATCACTAACTGCTGTCAGTAAGCAGGCGGGTGACCACTTTGATTAGCTTGCGTAAGGACCAAGGGTGCGCGGTATCGGTCTTCGTTAAACTGTTCTACAGTTAAGTGCTCAACTTCACGCTCAGGTTGTTGGGTTACCAAAGCAGGGGCGGTCTCCCCTTTGCAGAGGATAAAAATTGCGATGGCATGTCTTCGGATCATCCTCAGGGAAGTTTCCCAGACTGTCGCCAATAGCCCATTGTGCAGCTCTAGTGCGAAAAGTACCTACCTACCGAATTTACACCAAACCCTAATTTATTTGAACTTCTGAGTAATGTTGAAAATTACATAGTCCACTGAGTTGAAGATTGATGGCCGCAAAAGTTATATGGATTGGCTGCTTAACGATGATAATATTAATTTGCTTAGAACAAAATCAATCATAGAAAAAGAAAGAAAATTTCTATTTTTGAAAAGCTCCAAATTCTACTATTAGGTGTGCAGGGAAAGAAAATATTGATCCATTAAATAGTTTCAAAAAATATGAAACATGTATTTGAAAATTCTTTTGACTAGGTTCGGTTTATTTTGGAAATATTTTATTTTTGATACAAACCATAAATTAAAATGGATTATTGGGAATCAAATTTCTAATTATATTTATTTAGATTATTGATTTATTTTTTAGTTTTACAACTTGATAATTTAGATTCGTTCAGAAATGTGATCGATATCAAATGCTTGTGCCCTAGTACTTTAAAGATATTCTTAAATTAATTTATTAAACACAAAAATTTAACAACTAGCGATAAAAACAAATTAAAATCTGAATGCAGTCTGCAATGAAATATTTGTTCGAAATGGTGCAATGGAAACACCAGATGTTTCCAATTTAAAGAATAATTTAAATAAAATACTCCAACAGAGACAAGTGATAGTTTTGCGTGATATGTATGCTGTGTCTAACACTTAAGAAGAAATCGATAGCAGAGAAGAACAGATTTATCTCTCATAAAGAATTCTGGGATGTTATTATGAACCTACTTACAGCTTAATAGACGGTCCTTGAACATACTGAAGATGTTGAAGGACATTCAAAAATTCAAATTTAGGGGCTGTCTATATATGAAAAGTTGAGTAGATTGAGATTCTAAGGGACAATTTAGAGAATTAAAGTAAATTTAAATTAGAGTAAAAGTATATACGTTAATAATAAAAAAGAAAAATAGCGCCTTGCATTTATTTCTAATAAGAGAAATTGGTGAATTACTAATACCCATTTAAAATGCTTGCTCTAATGTTGTATTGATTTACTGTCAAATTAAATATGTTTTTGGGCTTCATAAGGTTCATTACCAAATGATTGTTGACAAATGCACTTGGTTCATTCTTTTACTCAAAAAACACTTCGATGTTTTATTTTATAACCGTCGTCGAACAGCCGATCCAATTTTGATTATACGACTACCTATGTTGATATCCATAGTTTTCTAATTTTGGACCCAAACCAAAAGACAGAGGAACTCCTGGATGAAGAATCGGAAAAAATTTGCTTTCGTGGGGGAGCTTTTGATGGAACTAATCCGCCTTTGCGTTATAGGGAGAGGAAAACCCCGAAAACTTTCTTGGTCAGCCTGACAGCAAGGGGACTCTACCCATTCCATCTACCCCTCAGGATATCTTACGTCAGCGCTGTGCACGGTGCGAGCCTGGTTTGGAATTCGTATCGACCAGCCATCGCTGGGATCGAACCAGGTTCATACTCATTAGAAGGCAAACACTCTATTCTCTGAGCCACCATTGCTCGATATGTATTAATTGAAATAAAATAAGCCATGTAATAAAAAGCAAAATTAATGGAGGAAAATTTAATGAGGAATCAGCTTAGGAATCGCCATTCACAGATGGCAGTGTATACTGACGATAATATATAGTCCTGGAATTATGATAATTAGTGCAGTTTTCATAAAAATTCTACAATTGGTTTTACGTAGTTTGAGAAAATATTTTTTCCAGTGGTAGCAAAGATAGTGTATTAATATTTTAATGAATTAGAATTAAAATAATTTTTTTCAATCATTACTTATAAATATTTCAACAGAAAAATTAAGGTGAAATAGAGAAATGGTCGTGTTCCAAAATACTTATTAAATTCTAAGAAAAAAATGGGATTCATAATTCTTTGCTTTATTTTATTTTATTTCCCTCTGCCTAATTTGAAATAAAAATCATGCAAGCATACTAAAATCTAATGCAGATTAGTTATGTTAAGAATAGAGTAAAGACAAAAGCAGTTCTGTTTCATTAAACATACTCATACTGATGCTACCGTATTATGTTATTTTTTCTGATTCATTAATTCCCCTAAAAATATCACTTACCTGGTTCTTCCATCAAGTTCTTTAATTATGTCGGCATATGCCTCTCGGTTTAGAGCATAATTTCGTAGTGTTTCTCAGTGCTGTTTTATTGATTCTATGCCTTTTTTTATTCACCCCGGGCGAAGAACGAATATCCGCTAGTTATTAAATTAAATAATAAAATTTTTTTAAATTTTTGTTTTGCAAGAAAATTTTCTTTGGATAAACGAGTTATACAATTCTGCATAAAAATGTCTAAAATTTCTTTAATAATTTCTTAGATATGGTAAAATATTCAAAAAAGCAATTGCTATTAAGCGCTCTCTTGCCAAACCTACTAGAATATATTTTTCAGATTGTAATCACCTTCTATACTTTAAGGATTAAAATCTATCGAAAACGGACATGCTAATTCAGAGAATGTACAGTGCTCAAAATTAAATACGGACCACCCTGAATGACTTTTCAACTAATGATCTGATTTTCACCTTCTAAAATCAATCCTAAAGTTGCGAATGGGTAACTTCAAATATGATAATTAATTACTGCAGACGATATTTTAAGTTACGAAATCAGACATAAAAATGTACTTTCTCTGAATAAAAAAACCTTTTTTTTCGATTGATTCGGATTTCTTGCCCCGAAAATGTAAGGAGTACCGGCAATCTGGGAAGCATGGTCATAATATTTTAATCAGAAGAGTGGACCAAAGTTCGGACTCCTTAATGTTAATTTTATTTTTTGTGTATATCTCTATATCTCTAGAAGCGAATTGAAAGTTTTTTGCACACGATTACAAAATTCGTTTATCCAAATGAAAATCCATGCAAAAGATAAATTTTAGTAAATATTTATTACAGTTTATTATTTTATATAATAATAATTAAAAAATATTTTTGAATTTTAGGGTACACAGTATTTTGCATCATTTAAAATAATATAATTTTTAGTAACAAAATACAAAATATATTCTTTAAAATGATTTAAAAAAATTTTATATTTTATAATTCAAAGTTTTTTCCAATTATTCTTATAGAAAATAATAAAAAATAATAAATACCCAATAAAAGTTATATTTTGCATAGATAAAAAATTTAACTGTGTGTACAATTCGCTTAAAGAGTTTTAGAGATACGGTGAAATACGCAAAAAGTAAAATCAACATTAAGGGGTGCAAACCTTAGACCACTCTCTTGACCAAAATATCAGAACCACATTTCCTAGATTTCGGCTACCCCTTATATTTTAGGGGTCAGAAATCCGAATCTAGCATAAAATTTAAGTGTTTATTCAGAGAAAGTACGTTTTTGTGTCAGATTTCGTAACGTAAGATATCATTTGCACTATTTAATTATCCTCCCCATTATAATGCATTATATAAACGTCTGTATTACTACTTAAAAATCATATGAATAGTTTTCTTTATTAAATATTTACATAGTAGTAGCTAACGCCAGAAAATACCAAATTAGTTTAATCCTCTATAATATGAACACTTAATTCCTTGCAAGTGTCCTATTTCTTTTTTCATTATTGCACTTTTTATATACACCGAAGAGCCATTACATTATGACCACCCTGCTAATAGCATGTAGGACCACCTTTAGCCCTCAAAACTACTAGCACCCACCGTGGCATTGATTCCACAAGGTGCTGATAGGTAGTCTGAAGTATCTGATACCAAACGCTCACCAACTGGTCCTGCAATTCCCTTACATTGCGAGGGGGTAGCGTGGCAGCACGAATTTGGTTTTCCAAGTAGGACCACAAATGCTCTATTGAAGGTCAGGTGAATTTGGGGGCCAAGACATGACTTGAAAGTCACTGGTATGTTCCTCGTCGATTCAACCCTTATGACATGTTGCATTATCCTGTTGGTAAACACCATCCCTCGCAGGAAAAACTGTTGCCATGAATGGGTGAACCTGGTCTGCAACTATGTTCAAGTAGCTTACAGACATCAGGGTATTCTATGAGCATTATGAGTCCTAATGTGCCCCATGAAAACATTGTTCCTGGGCGAAAAACCATGAAAACCTGGGCAAGCTCATTGTTATAGATGGAGGGTCGTCATTAGGTAATGGCTCTTCGGTGTATAAAAAAAATGATGCAAAAATGTATAGAAACAACTTAATGTGAATGAGCTAAATATTACGACAACTTTCACAGATTTTTTAAAAAGTGGTTGCAGCATTTATTTGTTCATTTATTTTTTACTTTTTAAATTCTGGGAAATATAAATTAAAAAAAATTAATGATATCTTGTCATTTAAACATAAATATTATCCTGATAACTCTATAGTCCTGGTAATTTATCCTAATAACTTTATAATTTCATTTTTGATATTTATAATGGAAAACGAGACATTTGTGTTCCCCATTATATATTAATAATAAAATTATTCATATATAATATCCACATTTAATTAAATATCTAAAGCGGTAGCCAATACCAGGAAATATCAAATTAATCTAAGTATAAATGTTCCTAATGTTTTTTTAAAATGATGTCAAAAATACTCTCAACATAACTACAGAATGTTGTGTTTTAGCAAGAGTAATCTGGAATGCGCTAAATGGAATATAATTAAATTGTTAAGACAAGTTTCACAATACGTAATGATGCTTGACTAAGCAGCTAAGTATAATAGTAAATCATTCCCTTCAACGACTAGGGGAGTCATGGAGGTTACGGCTTCAAACGGCATGATTGTGGGATTGTGCAAATACTGTTATCAGAATTCACAGACCGTCTTTACTTTCGAGACAAGCTAGTACCCACTGATATTTGTGGGTTTAAAGTCACTACTGGGGATCGAACCCCAAACTATCACAATGACAGTTCAATCCCTTAAACACTGAGCTATCGCAGCTCAAGTACATTAGTGTTGCTCTTTAATAATCCAGCATCCCGCAGTGGACTCATTATAAAGACACGATTCCCAGTAGAGCACCGAAGTCAAGCATCACTGACTTCGGTCAGTAAGCGGATGGGTGACCACTTTGATCAGTCTGCATAGGGATCGAGGGTGCACGGTATGGGTCCTCATTAAACCGTTCTACCGTAAAGTGCTCGACTTCACTCGCAGGTCGTCGGGTTACCAAAGCAGGAGAGCCATCCCCTCCGCAGAGGATCAAAATTGCGATGGCAGGTCTTCGGATCATCTTCAAGGATATCTTCATCACATCAGATATCTTCTGTGTTTCCTAGACCATCGCTAATAGCCCATTGTGCAGCTCTAGTGCGACGTAAATAAAGTACCTATCTATCTAATAATGCGGCACATTAATTATTCCTAGATAACTTTGTTTATCTTTAATGGAAAGGATTTAAACCTTCTTTACTTTCCTTTAAGTACTCTTTTGAATAAATATTTTTTTTTTCATTATAGGAACTATCGTGTTTGCTGTTCATCAATTTAAGTTCAGCTCTTCGCGGGGGAAAAATAAAGACAGACAGAAAAAAAGGGTTACGAATTTTACCCCTGAGTATATTGATGAGACATTTGCGGGAAACACATATATTCACAATAATATATTTCTTCCGAACGTAAGTATTTTTTTTATATTTATACTTATTAATAGTTCTATAGTTCCTTTCGAACAAATAATCGTGAAGACATAAATTCGACATTAAATTTTTATTTACGTATTTTAAATCTGTGCAAAAACTTGAACATAACATCAATCTCAGCTTTTTCGTCAATCTTTACTAGCAATCCTTAGATAATTTATAATAAGATCATTTATTTTATAAAGCGATACTATAACTGAGATATTAAATATCTTATGCATGAAACTATAGAGAAAAGTGAAATACATTAAAACAAAACTTTAAAAAAAACTTATATTTTGAAAATAAATAGTAAATCACATGACTGAGAGGCTAGAAACATAGATTATGGAATATGACAGCAATCCCTCTCTCTTACTTAAATATCTTTGCGTAGGGACCGAGGGTGTGCGGTATTGGTCCTCGTTAAACTGTTCTACCGTAAAGTGCTCGACTTCGCGTGCAGTTCATCGGGCTACAGAAACGGGGGTGCCATCCCCTCTGCAGAGGATCAAAATTGTGATGGCATGTCTTCGGATCATCCTCAGGGGTGCTCCCCAGACCGTCGCCAGTAGCCCATCGTGCAGCTGTATTGTGACGTAAATTAACTACAACTACAACAACTTAAATTTAATCTGTATTGAAATTTAAAATAAGATATTCCGCATTGCTTATAAAATAGTTTTATAATTAACTTGTGAAACATTTTATGCGCTATTTTATATCAGGATGTTTTTTTATGTTAAATGATTTTTTAAAAATATTATTTCAGCCACGTGTAATTTTGTTAAAGTTTGTGTTTCAACCATTAAAATACGTATCTTTCGAGTTTTTAGATTTTATTCCTTTTTTGAAAGATAGAAGTTCTTTGTGGTACAAACAAAACACAACATTTACAACAAATAAACATTTTATAACATCTTTCTAACAGTCTACATTGAACTGAGTGAATCATGAGCACTATAGACCACAGCACTACTTTTATGCGGTCCTCAAAAAAGCTTTACTGTTTAGTATCTACGATCATTTTTTTTAGAATTTTATTTTTTATTGTTGAGAACTCTAACTTCTCGAGAAGACCAAGGCCCACCCTGGGCTGTCGAACCATGCAAAAGATGAATTTTAGTAAATATTTATTCTAGTTTATTATTTTATATAATAATAATTAAAAAAATATTTTTGAATTTTAGGGTATACAGTTTTTTGCATCATTTAAAATAATATAAAAGTAACAAAATACAAAATATATTCTTTAAAATGATAAAAAAAACTGTATATCTTATAATTCAAAGTTTTTTTAAATTATTTTTATAGAAAATAATAAAAAATAATAAATACCCAATAAAAATTATATTTTGCATAGATAAAAAATTTAATGGATGATGATGATGATGATTTTTTATTGTACTTAAAACCAAAAAGCAACTATTGACACCGTGTTTTAATGTAACCGTGATAATCTCGATTATACTTCATTCAAACTCATAATTTCATTCACAGCGTTTTTAATTGAGTATAATATTCTTCCTATTTTTTTAGTATGCATCTACATCTAATTAATATATCTATATCTAATTCCAATTTATCGCTTTCAGCCACAGAATATTGAAGATAGAGATTCTCCCGAACTGGACACTTCATTTTCAGTGGACAGTGAAGAAACGATGCCGATGCCGAACCATCCATCCACATCCAGTTACCAGCGAAATAACCCCATCAGAACTAACACACGTCAAAATGGCGGGGAATAAATAAATAAACGAGGTTATTTTGGCGATCGTTCATCATGCATCGTTGCGTTATTGCTCACGATAAGTCTGGGATAATTTATCCCGCTGCTTTAATTCGGCTACATCTGATTTTTTCACGTGTTGCCATCCATCCGATGGTATATTGTTTCCTTAGTTTGCTGTAAAACGATATTTTTGGAGGCGAGAATATCTTGACCTACTGCAAACGATAATTTTAAATAAGTGTTTCGCGTGCTAGTGAGAATTCAAAAACATGCAACCATTTTGAAAATGGCGTGCAAAAAAAAAAAAGGAATTTTAGTGTTTATAGGTTGCAAGTTATTAAAAATTGATGTTTCTTCGATATGGAATGGAAATGTCTTTGAATAGCTTTATTGTGTTGTTTTCTTTTTTTCAATAAAGTAATATTATTTTTAGATGTGTTTTTATTTGCAAATGAAAAATGTATTTAAATATTACAGTCTCTTAATATAAAGAATTTTATTTTTGAATTATGATAAAACCATGCGCAATTTCAAAATAGCGTTGGTGTATTTTTAAAACAACAATTTAAAATTCGTAAACGATTCTGTACATGAATTTTGTATTTCTCTTTTTTTAATTCTTGAAGTGAATTTCTATTCATTGTAAGGAAATCAAAGCAAAATATTTCAAGGGGGTTTGTGGCTAAAAATGTAAGAAAATATTATGGATTTGTTTCGTTATTAAATTAGATGAATGCTCGGAAAAAAATGAATTAATAGTCAACAAAATTACGATATCAGACACAAAACTTTAATTCCTATGAAAACACACTTAATAGATCTAAGAAAACTCCAATTTTTTTATTTGTTAACATATTTTGTCCTTCCCGGTGACTTCGCGTTATTAGATTAAGCAAAACACATTTTTAGCAGATCATCCCATCAAAATAAAGGTAAGTGTTTTCAGTATCATTCTTGATAGTCAAAATTTACCACAGTCAAGCAATTTTCTTCGGTACTTATTCCTTTACAGGAGAGTAAGAACTTCTCTCCGTACCATCTATATTAAAACTGTACTGTATTGATGCAGTTTTTATCTTAATCAAATATATAAACTTAAGACATTGTTCCTATATTAGTATATTTGGTTCCTATTAAACGTGCACCAGTTTTCATAGTACCAATAGTTCCCATTACCAAAATTAATTAATCATTTTTGGCCTAAAAAAACGACTAATTTTTACTATTCTGTAAAATTAAATGAATAAGTATCATTGCTCCATTAATTTTGTTTCATTTAGTACTGTTAGTAAAATTTTTTTTGCTTCAAATACCAGTTGCAAGCGAAATTATTTAAGCATCATTGGCTTTAGTACTGTCGTGCAATTGAAAATTAATATAAACGACAAAAAATTCAGAATTGAGATTTTAATATATTTGGCATCTTTGTATAGTAAGCTATATATTTTTATAAAAGCTATATTGTAAGCAAAAATTTTAAAAAAAAATTCTTTTATCAGTTTTTTGCAACTCTATTTTAGAGCTCATAGCATCAGCAATAGAAGGAAAATAGTTGTCTAGCCACTTTTCTTGGAATCAATGGTGGAGCACTTCTGTTGTTTTTTGAATTACCCGACAGAAAAACAGATTGGCATTTTTTTACAAACCTCTACCATTTCTACATTAATTTTTCTTTTTAATACATAGATTATTATTTTTTATTTAAATTAGCACCTATTACCAAAGTTGATCATGCATCATTGTCAGTAATAGCATAACTATATTTTTCTTTTTCTTCCAATCGAATATGTACGATTTCTCCAACAATTTCGATTTTCTGTCCGTAACCTATTTTTTTTATATCAAAATTTAATTGATTTTAAATTATTTAGTTTCCTAGAAACATCTTTTTAAAGCTTATCAATAAACTAATTGTAAATGCAGTTTCAGATAACTTCAGGAATACTAATTTGGAGACGTAGTTCATATATGCTACCACGTCTCCGTTGATCAATGAGTTCATCTAACACAACGAATAGAAATATATTAAATATTAAGGAACGTGCAATAAACTCTTTTTTCAATTAATAAGAGCAATAAGCTAGCAAATATATTGTCGTATAAAAAAGTTGTTGGGCATTTATTCTTTAACTCAATGGTAATGTTCTACATAAAAGAGACATGGTATATTTGGTACTAAAGAACGTGTGCAGTGCACACAAAAAAAACTGACCACCCCGAATTACCTTTTGATCTAATGATCGAATCTTCCCGTTCTAGGACTCATTCTTAAAGGTTTAAAGGGCTGATTTCAAATATGCTAATTAATTAGGGCAGACGATATTTTCAGTAGCGAAATGAGACATAAACACATACATTCTCTGAATAAACATACCTTTTCTAAGATGAATTTGGATTTCTGACCCTCAAAATAATAAGGGCTAGCTGCAATCTGGGTCCCAAGAGATTGTCATTAGGGCAGTAAAAGTTAGGACCCCTTAATGCTAATTTCACTTTTTGCGTATGAAGTAAATTAATAACTTTCAATAAAATAAGTATATTTTTCTCACCTTAGATATTAATTTATTCCATTTCAAGTCTTTGATTGATTATGTGTTTTGCATTCAAATCCCTTAAATTAGTTTTAGTTGCGTTATTTACAAAACGTAAAATTGATAAGGATAATTTTATCGTCTTATTTAATTTTATCATTTGTTGTTTTGAGTCATGATCTAGTTCCTAAAATTTATTTCAGTTACTATTTATAACTTTAACTTCTGTTGCTGCATGATTTTATCTCTTTAATGGGAAAATGTATCATTTTTTCTTGCCCCCTTATTACCCAATAGTTATCAGAGAGTTTATATGTGTCATAACTTAACAATCAATTTCTAACACTTTGTATGCAGGACGCGTGTGCGTAAGTTAGGTATATTTATAAAAAGAAACTCATGTGAATATGACTCTTAATTTAACTGTCTTTTTGTCGATAGAAGATCTCAATCTGCATTAGTACTAATATTGTTATTATTATCTAATTAGTTAATGTTGTCTCGAGGGACTATGAGTTATAATTTAGCAGTGATTCTATACGAGTTTCTAGACTGAACACTGCGTTAATTATATTAATTAAAATACTCTCCAGTTCCCAGATTTCGGATACCCTTTATATTTTAGGGGTCATAAATCCGAATCCATCATAAAATTTATGTGTTTATTCAGAGAAAATACGTTTTTGTGTCAGATTTCGTAACGTAAAGTATCGTCAGCACTAACTAATTTGTCACCTCTGTTAGATTTTGTTTCAATCCTCCCCATTATAATACATTATATAAACTTCTGTATTACTACTTAAAAAATCATATGAATTTTTTTAATTAAATATTTACATAGTAGTAGCTAATGCAGGAAAATACCCAATCAGTTTAATCCTCTATAATATAATCACTCCAGTGAACATAATTCATAATACCCTAACTATTGCAAGATAAAATATTAATTAATTAATACAATAAAAATATTAATTAATACAATCAGAAATGAATTAGTGTGATAATTTAACAATGGATTTTGAACACTTTCTCCATGGGGAACAAGTTCATAAGTTACGTTAGCGTTAAGATTATTAATTACTATTAATAGTATTATTTAATAAATTAATGCAGTTTCAAGAGACTATAAGGCATAAATTATATTCATTTGTGTTATATTCATTAGGCATAAATTATATTCTTGTCTAAATTACATTCATGTAAATACTCTCGAGTGAATATTAGTCATAATAAAATCCTCATTAAAAAGAAAAACACACAACTATTAGTCCAGTCTGCTTATGAATATGATTCCCCATTATTCGAAAATAAACTGTTTTCAGAATGCGTAAATTACATTAATTAAGAGAGTCAAAAGCGAATATGAGTCATTTAGTAGTTATTCCTTAATACTTCTTTGATAGCACAAGAGTGAATTAATTACATTAATTAAAAGAATCAAGAGTGAATGTGACTCATAATTTAACACTCATTAAAAAAACGCACAATTATAGTTCAACCTGCTTATGAATATGATTTCCCATTTTTTGAAAAGAAATTGTTTTCAGAGTGCGTAAATTACATTAATTAAAAGAATCAAGAGTGAATGCGAGTCATAATTTATCACTCATTAAAAAAACGCACAACTATAGTTCAACCTGCTTATAAAAATGATTTCCCATTATTTGAAAAGAAATTGTTTTCAGAGTGCGTAAATTACATTAATTAAAAGAGTCAAGAGTGAATATGAGTTATAATTTATCAGTAGTCTATTAACACTTCCTTGACAGCATAAAAGTTCACTAATTATATTAATAAAAAGAGTTTTGAATGTGTTTGAGTCATTGTTTAATGGACATTTCAAAACACGCATAACTTAAGTTCAATCTGCTAACTAATATGGTCCTCCATTATTTGAAAAGAATCTGTATTCTTAAAATATTAACAGACTAGTATCTTCAATTAAATTATTTTAGTATACTAGATACATTAAATGTTAACACACAAGAGATTCTGATAATAAAAATAAAAGCATTCTATAATGAATTTAAAATTATCAAAATTCAAAACGTCAATAGAATGCTTTTATTTATTCTAGTTTATCCTTTCTCAGTATTTAGCGATCAATATTTAAAGTGGCTCTAATGTATAAGCACTATTTTATCACTGTTTGAAGAAAAAAAAAAGATTGGAATTGATTAAAATTCTTTGTTCATTACAATGAAGACAAATTAAAAAAGAATAGAAGTGTAAACTTAAAAAGAATCCCCAATTGAAGTTTAACTTTTGTTCTTCGTTCTCATTAAGACGTATTCTCCTTAGCGATGTCAACGTAGATATTAAGATATTTTGCAGTCTAAAAGCTAATCTAGAAAATGTAAATAAAATGCTAAGTTAGAATAAAAATAGTTAAATTGCTTTTCTTTGATTAATGACGTGTTAAATTTCTCTAAGAAGTAATTTTAATCATGCACTGAAAAAAAATTTAAATTCATTATAAATTTTTCTGCGACGTTAAAAGCATAGAAAGTTAATACTTTCTATGTTTTTGAAATTCTTATGCAAGAAATTATCAATTTTCTATGGGAACTTAAGTTCTTTTATATGTAAAAATTGCACAAATGCAAATGTAAAAATGTGTTTAAATTTTAAGTATTGCCTTAAAATGTACATTTCATATAAATTATTTCTTTGGCTTTATGACTAGTAAAATGGACAATTTTTTTGTAGTTGTTGCAGTTTTTAATGATGTAATGGATAAGTCAGGCTCGCCAGCTATTGGCCTTGTGAATTATGCTACGCCACCGCAAGGGTGAAAGTACATTTTTATCAGAATCCTAGGGAGAGATGGCAGCACCAGTCATTCACAAGGCCAATTTCTCAATTTAGACACTGATCTGAAGTGGAAGGAGATTGTCTCCAGATCACTGAGCTGGGTACTGCTCAGTGACCGAATGAGCGGTACCCAGCTCAGGTTACCCCCAGTACTGCTCCGTGACCGACCACCGCACTTTCGATTCCATAGATATTACGAGCACGTACATGTCCTGAATTCTGCCACAATTTTTTTAAAGTACAACATTTACAAAATCAAAACATTTTAAAGATTTTAAATTCTTTTCTCCAAACAATAATTTTTTTAAGATAATATTAATGAATAGTTAACATTATCTAAATCTACATAGTTAACACCTGTTGTTGCTGTTTCTAATGTCCCTTGCTAATATCGGCAAGTCTGCTTGGTGAAACAGGGGGCTCATTTCTTGTTTTTCAGTGTCGCCACCTATGGCCAAGAACACGACTTCATTCAGCCACGCAAGCATCACAGCCCGTATATAGAACGGACCCACTCATTCATCCACAGATCGCAATTTTGATCTGAACCAGAGAATGATCAATTTCTAATTCAGAACACTTCAGAGGAATAATTTCTTATTCTAGCATGAAGGACTTTGTGACCCAGCAGATTTAGTGTGCACCAATCGCCATTTACTACACAGGGAGTTTTTGACAGGCGGAATCAAATTCACGACTTCTTGGACATGGGTCCAATGTCCTACCGATTAGGCTATCCTTGCAGTTGACATAGTGCTAATGATTCATTTCAAGACGGTAGTATAACTTAGTCTAAGGATAACCAACCTTTTTGTACCCAAAAGCACATTCTTGAATATCGGTCGGACAGCGGGTACTATTTGCTCGTATTTCTTGAAGATAAATTTATAATTGGGATTTTAATATTCTGAAGATTCAGACCCTAACATTTACCATTTAGAAAAGCAGAATTAAAATCATCAAAACTTGTTTGATTATAGAATGAAACTCATAGGGGATTTTGGTTAACGCCTTTCCTCTTAGTTTAAGTTTTCCCCAGTAACCAAGCAGTTTTTGATTGTTTTCAAGCATGTCTTTCTTGTGAACAATTCAAGGCTTTTATAAAATTTTCTATTTCGTTATTTAAATATTAAATACTAATTATCGTCCTCAAATAACAATATTGTTTTTAAATTTCTTTTTAAAAGGATTGTAAAGATGATGGCTATGGAATATAATCTTAATAGATATACATTTTTTAAGATAATTAGAAACCTTTTTAATTAGATACACATTTCCTTAGATAATTAGATACCTTCTTCATTAGATACACGTTCCTTATTATAATTAGAAATAATTTTAATTAGATACACATTTTTTAAGATAATTAGAAACCTTTTAATTATATACACATTAAGATAGTTAGAAACTTTTTAATTAGATGCACATTTTTTAAGATAATTAGAAACCTTTTTAATTAGATCACAATTCCTTAGATAATTAGATACCTTTTTCATTAGATACACGTTCTTTATTATAATTAGAAATTATTTTAATTAGATACACATTTTTTAAGATAATTAGAAACCTTTTAATTAAATACACATTAAAATAATTAGAAACTTTTTTAATTTGATACGCAATTTTTAAGATAATTAGAAACCTTTTCAAATCGATTCACCTTGGTTTATCGGCTTATAAATAAGATAATTTAACATGCATTTTTGAAAGTTTCTTTCAAAGAAGAATTGAATTGCCTTTATAAATTCGTTATACAACGAAATAGATCTTTATTTTATGTTTTCAAAACCTTAGATTTTTGGGATTGGGAATATTTTTTGGTTTCTTTTTATGTAAGATGGATAGTAAAATAGTGTTGAGTCAGCTAAATATTGCTCTTCAGTATAAAATGCAAAAAAAAAAAGAAAAAAAAAAGACACTTATTATGTATATTCATTTTGTGAAAAAAATAAATGGTTATTAAGAAAGGAACAATCTAGAAAAACTGAAAAATATATAATCCTCTTATCAGTATTTGAAGTTAAACGGAAAGACATCGTATATAAGCCTTTCTCGGAAGTGTCATCGTAAACGAAGACATTGTTCAGCAGCGTAAAGAGTTTCCACTTCAAAACCAATAATAAAAAATGTAGTGTCATTTAGTCATTGTCAATAGGTGGCGCCTGCTGATACTAGCTCCTCGAATGCAAATGGCGGTCTTCAATGGCAGTCTTTTTTTTACAGACAAGGAAGAAGAGGTTGCTTTAAAAGAGTGTAATAAAGAAATAGAATGAAAAGTCAGATGGATTTCCTGAAGGCCGGAAATTGAGAGTGAATGTTTGAGAAGCTCTACAATGGAAGTCTACGCAAGTGATGCAAAAAATGGCTTCTTCAAATAACATTCTATAGTGAGCATGGATTAGAAATGAAATGTTCAATCGAGTTCACGAGACTTACAGGCGTTTTTCTTTCCTACTTGCTTCTTGTGACTACATGATGCAAACCTTTGTTTTAGTTTCGTTTGATAACACTCTATTTTTGATTTTAAACCTGACATGTGGCAAAGATCAAATTTAAGAAAATGCCCCCAACAAAAGTCTAACTTTTATCGAATTTTTCTAAAATACTTCCCAGTTTAAGAAAAATTTATTCAATTTTGAGATCTAATTCATAGTATATTACTGCACCCTTAACTATATTAAATTGAGCTGTGTTTGATTCAAGTTTTACTTAATATCGGTACCTTGAACTATAATATAATACAAAATTTCTGTATCCTTAATAATGCATTAAATTGAACTGCGTTTAGGTTCAAGTTTAGTTGTAGTTTATTGTAAATTTATGGCACCCTTAATAATGCATTTAAAAGAACAGTGTTTCAATCCAAGTTGACCATGTGATCAGTACCTTAAATCATAATACGGTAGAAATTAACTGTACTAATAAGTGCTCAATTAGCTCTGATGGTTACTACGTCGTGCCATACCCTTAATGACGTTAAAACTTGAGCTACGCTATGGTTCAAGTTAAGCCACAGTTTCGATAACTTGAACCATTATATAGAGCAAAATTTCTTGTACTTATAATAATTTATTTAATTGGACTGTCGTTTGGCTCAAAGTTGATACATAATATCAGTACCTTGAATCGCAATACAGTGCAAGTTAACTGTACCATTAATAAGATATTAAATTGAACTGTGTTTTGGTTCAACTTTAAATCATAATTTTGGTACCTTGATAATAAATGCAAAATTTACAGTACCCTTAATAATGCATCAAAATTAACTGCGCTTTTGTTCATCATTAAACATAATTTCCATACCTTGAATTATGAAATAGAATACATGAATATATGTATAGAATCATATATGAACCTGAATCAGAATACATGAACATGAATAAATATTTTTAATATATTAAATTGAACTGTGTTTTGGTTCAACATTGATCGCATTATCTGTACCTTGAACCATAATGGAGATTTACTGTACTCTTAATAATGTATTGTATTAAACTGTGTGTATGTGCAGTGTTGAACGATCTTGAACCATAATGCCGTGAAAATGTATTTTATCTTTGATAAAATTTTAAATTAAATTGTATTAGTTTCAAGTGACACAGATTAATATTATCAAATCAAATATAAATTTTAGCACCGTATTATAAACGAACTGTCTTTGAACAATATTATGATTCAATGCGCTTTAAATTTCCTAACGATGTAGATTGGTTCTGACAAAAATCAAAAGGAACTTATTAGCAAACATTATTTCACCGAATTTTGAATAATGTAGTTAAATAAAACATTTTAAAATGAATGTATTTTAAAATCTAAAAATTTTAGTTTTACTCATGTATAGGAAATGGAATATTCTACCAGGAAATAGAATAGAATATTCTACTAGAAATAGAATATTCTACAAGGAAATCGAATACTTGTGAAAAGTTTAAAAAGAGGAAATCTTCAGATTTAAAAAGAAATTATAGTTAATTTAATTAAAAAATAAAGATTAATTTTAGTTACAAAATTTTTATTATTTTTCTTTTTCTGAACAATAATATTGGACCAAAAATTTGAATTTCTAAATATGCATTTTTAGGGTTATTGATTGTTTTCCGAAAGTTGCTATTAAAATAGGTTTTGGAACTTTTACTTGTCATGGATTATTTTAAAAAAATTCAGTCACCAAGTTGTTATTCAAAAGAAGAATCCCAGATGAACTGAAAATACGCTTTCTTTTTATATCCATTAACTGTTTCAACAATTTCAACTAATTAAGAAACAGTTTTAAAATGTCATTGACTTGTGGCAATACAACGAAACACCATCTCTACAAATCATTCAGAGAAACAGTTTTGTAGAAAAATACTATGATTTCAGTGTAAGCAATTAAGTATTATTTTTCAGAGTACATTTCAATTATTTTTAAAGTACTTGTTTGGAAATAATATTAAAAACAGTTTAATGCTACATTTTCACCTTTGTACAAGTGTTGTTTATCACTTTATTTCTTCAAATTCTTCAATTATTAAGCGCATTAGACATCAATAAATTTCAAATCTTTTTTAATGAAAAAATATAAAATTAGGTATTTGAGATATAAAAGCATATTTGTAAATATATTTTACTTACTGCATCGTCAATAAACCAGGATACATACTGACAACATCATCCCCTGGAAAAGTTTTAAAATAATTTTTAACTTTGATAAATTATTTTACATTTTAAAAATTAAAAACAATATGATTATTAATAGATTTACGTAGCATTACAATTAAGAAAAAATAATTTGGAATAATAATAAAAATTATAATTCATGATAGTTCTAAAAACAAGGAAATATTTCATAAACTACATTTGATCAAAATCAAGCGAATTTTCATATTGCGTTTATAACTACAGAACTAGAAGATCAACCTAATAAAATTTTACATGAGATACGAGGATAGTCTGACAAACAAAAGAAACTGCATGGTAGTCATCGGGGTGGGAAGGTATGCAGCAGGAATTAGAGAATCGAACAAAAAAATGGTTTAAGTTTTGATAAAACTTTTGATATCTTCGAACATTCTTTGCAAATAAAAATGGCGTCTCAATGCTACGTGATTTTCTACCCTTCAGCATTTTTTCCCTTTCTGTTTCCATGGTATTGAGAAATCTTTCTTTTTCCTCATATTACTTCTTATTGTAACGTACTCGAGTAAGGAAAGAACAAAATTTGCCGATAACATTGTAAAGAGGTGGGGGAAAAAGTAAAGAGTGGAGAAATCGCTTATCCTTGAGACGTCTTACTCTCTTTACAAAGAGTATAGTTGCATTTAAACTATAAACATCCACCTTTCTCAACGGGATTTAATGTGGGAAATAGAACAGTATTGTTATTCTTGTGCTCAGTGCTTTCGATAGCTCAGCAACATGGTTCTCAGGCGATGGTTGCCAGATGACTCGATGCCATATGGTTGCCATTGCAACAGCGGATGGTTGCCAGAGACTCTCGATGGTTGCCAGAGAAAAGGCGAATAGCACTTACTCTTCTTAGGACATGCTTGATAGGATTGAGATCTGGAGTCTAAGATGGCCATTACACACGACAACTACCAAATCTCCAGCCTTTAAAAGATCAGAGTATGTCTGAAATATTTGGGGAGAAAATTTGAACCTCGCAACCTCTCTCTGGCAACCGTCTTAAACCTGAGAACAACGTTGCTGAACAAATCGGACCAGTTACCACAGAATTATCATAACTGTCTTATTTCGTACACAGTAGAAAAAATATTAGTGCTTAGTTGCTCCCATTTTCGGTGCTGAGGTAAAATAAATGAATTTTTTAGTACAGAACTGTATCTATCGAGCAAGAAACTATATAAAATTAATGAAATAATACAGCGAATATATTACTAAAAATGTGCCTGTTTTTTTTAATAAAATGTTCTTGCATTGATGCCATAAATTGATTATAAGGCTCATGAAAATATGCATTGTCAGTAAAATAAAAGAAAACAAATATACAAATAAATAAAACTAAAACAGACCTAAAGGGAATAAAAATTGTGACTGCCAGCTCTGTAAAATTTATTTAGCTTTCTTCAACTCTAAAAGTGATGGAAAATAGGCAGCAAATGTTTTTACATTGTAAACTATAGAGTAGTGTCTGCATACCATTGAAGATTTGCTATGAGGATACTAAATCTCTTTTGGGCCAAGATTTTTGTTTGATTCAGTTACCACTAGATCATTGAATATCCCAGGAGGATACCGAATCTCTTTTGAACCAAGTGTTTTGTTTGATTCAGTTACCTCTATTTCATTGAATATCCCTTGAGGGTAACAAATCTCTTTTGAACAAGTTTTTTGTTTGATTCAGTTACTACTAGTTCATTGAATATCTCATGAGGATACCGAATCTCTTTTGGGCAGAGTTTTTTGTTTGATTCAGTTACCACTAGTTCATTGAATATCTCATAAAGATACAGATCTCTTTTGGACCAAGTTATTTTTGATTCAGTTACCACGAGTTCATTGAATATCCCATGAGGATACCGAATCTCTTTTGAACCAAGTGTTTTGTTTGATTCAGTTACCTCTATTTCATTGAATATCCCTTGAGGATAACAAATCTCTTTTGAACAAGTTTTTTGTTTGATTCAGTTACTACTAGTTCATTGAATATCTCATGAGGATACCGAATCTCTTTTGGACAGAGTTTTTTGTTTGATTCAGTTACCACTAGTTCATTGAATATCCCATGAGGATACCAATTTTCTTTTTGACCAAGTTTTGTATTTGATTCAGTTACCTCTATTTCATTGAATATCCCTTGAGGATACCGAATCTCTTTCGGACTAAGTTTTTTTTGTTTGATTCAGTTACCACTGGTTCATACTTGCTGTTTCCAATGAGTGTTATACAGCAGCATAGTGAGTATTATAACTATGTTAAATGGTTATTTTGTATATATTATATCGACCTGTTATTAGACCGAATGTTATGTAAATTTATTCTCTGTTTCTGGAGTCCTATTTGAAATATAAAAATTCTCTTAATTATATAGCAACGTATAGCATGAGGGTACATTTGGCAATACTATTATCAACATTATTTTAATAATGATAATAAATAAAATAACAAACTAAAGTTTTAAAGACCTAAAGGCAAAATTAAAAATATCATCTTAGACATTCAAGACTTATTTGGAACAAATAAGAAGTTGATGGAAGAAATATTATATTATTTATTTAAAAAAAATATTTTATACAAGAAAGCTCAACATATTTTTTTTAAATTTTAAATTTTTTTAAATTAATTTATTCACAATTCTTCAAACATGTTAGGTCGTTGAACTTGATGTTAGATTTATTCTATATCTAGGAATGGTGAAGTTTGGATTAAAAAAAATATTTCGTATGAAAATGAGATTAATTTTTCTACTTGAAGAAATATATTTTGTTTCTTACGAAGCTTCAAAGAAAAACATCCCGAATCTTCAGAAGGGGAAATAATTACGTCTTCAAAAAAATGCCTCGTTGGTAATATCTATCTAAACTCGACAAAATACAAAAATTTAATAACAAAAATTCCCCAAAAAATCTAATTAATTGTCACTTTTTTTTACTTGCTGAAAATAGTAATCAAAACTGTCTATCAAGGAAAGCATGAATACTCTAAAAAATTCAGTCGCAAAAATTTTCTAATTTAAGTACTCAGATATCGGAATTAAAAAAAGTAATTAGTTAATTTGTATCTTATCAAAGGAATAGTTTTTGCTTGCGAAAAATTTTTTTGACAGAAAAACTTATTCTAATTCGATTTTGAAATTGAAATTTGCAATCATCAATGGTGCAGTGGTCAATTTTAGGTGTCTCAAAACTTTCGACACATTAATGAGGTAAAGTAATTTTTTGGAATGAGTTTCTAACTTAAAATTTAATTATCAATTTCTTTTTCCTCTTTCTTTCCAAACTGAAGAAAACATATGGACAAAACTATCAGAATATGGCACAATTTACCCCGTTTTTGGCTCTATGGAAACACTAAAGAACTCGGTAATTTTTACCGAAGCGCTTTGCTAATGATTGTGTTAACAATAAAATATTTGTTAAAATTCGATAAATATGGTAAAATTTGGTAACTTTATCATGGTACTAAAGTACCATGATAAAGTTATGAACATGGTATAAAAACCATTTATTTGGTTAAATTTAGTTTTCAGTTTTGTGACTTTTACGAAATGTATGACAATAAGAACTAGAATTGAAAAATCAAAATTGAAAAGAATCAAAATTGAAAAGAAAATCAAAATTGATAAGCAAATCGAAATTGAAAAGAAAATCAAAATTGAAAAGAAAATCAAAATTGAAAAGAAAATCAAAATTGAAAAGAAAATCAAAATTGAAAAGAAAATCAAAATTGAATCAGAACTAGAATTTTGAAAATCAAAAAAATGTATGACAGTAACAACAAGAATTTTGAAAATCAAAATTACAGCTAATAATTAATATCATATGAACGGAAAACTTACCAAATAAATGGTTTAAATAGGTTTAAATAACGTAAATTTTCATTTTCAGTACCAGAATTATGCTTTTTTAACCAGAAATACATATAGCACCATAATTTTACTTCTCCGTGTAGTTTCTGTATCAATAAATAAAAAATTAAAAATTATTTTTTTAATTACTCTCTATATATACAGGTCAAATGTGGCATCACAATTAAGGGTATTTCATTATGAAAATTGATAATACTTGGAGTCATATGTAAATGCATTGGATTTATTATTGCCTTTTAAAAATAAAATACGTAAATGCTTGCACTAAAAAACTACCAATTTCTTATTACAACTTACGTGTATATAGAAAATAAGATTTTTCTTGCTTTATTTTCGATAAAATATGAATAAAATTTTCAATTGACATTATGCAAAAATAGTTAAAATTTGAATAACTTTAAATCTAATGATCGAAATTTCATCTACAAGGACTCAATCTTAATAGTGCTGGAGCCTAACTATATAATGCTGATTAATTATTGCAGGTGATATATTTATTTATGAAATCAGACATGAAACGTTCCTTCAATGCATAACTTTTAATAGAATTGAGTTTTAAATCCTCAAAATATGAAGTATAGTTATCATCCGAGAAACATAGTCCCAATCAAATTAATAATCCCAAGAAACTGAAGCAGTGAGATATTTACCTAATAACAAATAAGAAGCAGGCATCAGACGACATGTTTCAAGCGCTTCCAAAATAGGCGCCCAATTTCAAGATTTGCCGATTATGAATGAGAAGAAACAAAAGAGATTTGAAATTAAAAAAACATAATGTTGTCAACGAAAAATGGAAAAATAAAGGTGAGAAACAAAACTAAAAAAAAACACAGTGGACGAGAGGGACAATTCAGGGTAAAATGCATTTCCACACGCTATGGAAAGGTGATGAGGCACTTATGTCGTTAAAATTCGCATGATTCATTCATATGAATTCATATTCATATAAATGCCGATTTCCTTGTAAATTATGTTAGTTTCTCTTCCACAGCGTGTGGAAATGCATTTTACCATTTGCCCCTCTCGGTCACTGCGGTTTTTTTTTGTTCTGTTTTTAAACTTTTTTCTCCATCGGATGATGCTATTTTTATAGTTTTGTTTCTGGCCTTTATTTTTCAAATTTTAGTTAGCAACTTCATTTATTTATTGATTTCAAATAATTTTTTTCTCTTCTTATTCACGTCTGGCAAGTCTTGAAAATGGGAGTCTATTTTTGTAGCGCTTGAAACATATCGCCCGATGTTTGCTTCTTATTTGTTTTTGAAGCAAATTAAGTTTTCAGTTTGGTAGTGACCCGAATTGTTTAGGAAAGAAAACGGTCGAAAGTTTCTTCGTTTCGCTTTTTAAATATTTTACTATCTCAATTCAGTTTCGCAATGATTTTTCTTAAAAATTCTTCAAACTATCCCCTCAAAATTTTGAATTTTGTCATTTATATAAAATATTAAATTTTTCACTTTTAACGCCATCAATAATACTTTTACGCATTACTCTATGTGGTGACAAGTAGCTATCGACAATGTCAACCTTCATCTATGAAAAGGTACCCCGACATAGGATCGAGTTAACATGCCTTATATACTAGTGAATTGGAATTATATTTTTGTAGTGGTAGAAGCACTACAGTATTCCCCCACCGGAATCATAGCTGTGATAGAATTCGATGAACGGATACCACTTGTTGATTCTTTGCTGCTTTGTGAGAAACCGGGAGAGCTGTATTAAGATCACCGTACTCTTAGAGTGCTGATCGTGAGAGCTGTATTAAGATCACGGTCATGGTCGCTTCTGTGCTGCCTTTAGCAGTCGAGTGAATGCGTTGTACGTTATGTGTGATCGAAACTGAATAGTAACAGCACGAGGAGGTGGATAATATCGCAGTCGCAAGTAGCAAATCAACTGCTCAATGTGGACCATCCATCGAAGTTGGGCGTGTTCAAATCGTAGTGGGCGTTTCTGCTGTTCACATCACGTCCGGGTCACCAATATGAGGCTCGTAGCTATCGACAATGTCAACCTTAATCTATGAAAAGGAGCCACGAGATAGAATCGAGTTAACATGCCTTATATGCCAGTGAATTGGAATTGTATTTTTATAGGGGTAGGCGCACTACACTGTATTTACAATCATTTTCGACTAAAATCGATGCTGAATGCTACAATTTACAAGCTGAGCTCCTTTCGGTTTAAAATAGCAAAAGACAACTAGAGTGGATTTACTCCATCATTTTGGAAAATAAATTATTGCGTTGTTGTTAGTAATTACCAAATATGGTGGTACTTCCAGATTCTTATCCAATATATTATTGTTTTTAAATGTCTTAACATAATTACAAAAAAAGGTTTGACTGTAATTTCGGGTGCGAGCTTTTCAATAACAAACATACAACCTTTATAACAACAAACGTAGAACTTTAAAATTGGTCATTGGTTTTTCTTTAGTTACAGTACAGTTCCGATTATACGAGTTTCCGCTTTAACAGAGTTATCAAATATTTCAAGGACTTTCTTTGTTCTAGTTTATTTTTGATGTTTAAAACTACCGCCGAAAAAAAAATCTGAATTTTTATCTTCCAAACACTCAGGAAAACAAGCTGAAGGACAACACGAGATTACCGATGAAATAATCGTTAATATCATCAATAATGAAAATGAATCTAGCGGAGATGATGAAGGCAGTGACGATGAAAATCAACATGCAAAAATCTCTCATACAGTGGGACTAAAAGCTATCGAAAATGCTATTGAACATATAGAACAACAAGAACAGGGGACACCAGTATTCCTCTTATCCCGAAAAAATTGTGAAGCATTGCTACAGAAAAGCGATAAGAAATATAAAAAATAAATTTAAAAAAAAAAAAAAAAAAAAAAAAAAAAAGCATTAAGAACTTTTTTAAATAAAACTTCTTTCATTCTCGTAAAGTATGCTTTTTATGTGTTTTTAAGTAAGATTTTTAATTATAATATGAATTGTATGTGGTCCACTCGTATTAATTTTGTATTTGTTGATTATAATACATTTATACCTGAGCAGCGATAGCTCAGGGGATAGAGCGTTTGCCTTCCAATGCGGCCAGCCGGGTTCGAACCCCAGTCGATACGAATTCCGCATCCGGCTTGCACCGACCACAGTGTTGACGTGAAATATCCTCAGTGGTAGACGGATCATGGATTAGAGTCCCCTGCCGTCAAGCAAACCCTGGTAGGCTCTCGTGGTCTTTCTCTCCGTGTAACGCAAATGCGGGTAAGCTCCATCAAAAAAGTCCTGCACGAAAGCAAATTTCTTCCAATACTCGATCCAGGAGTTCCCTTGTCTTCTGGATTGGGTTCAAAATTACAAGGCTAGGGAGTTAAACATTGGTAGTCGTAAACCCATAAAATTGGGTCGGCTGTTCAACGACTGTTATAATACATTTATACCTACTCACTCTTCTCTTCAACCGAGTTTTTCGGTTATCCGAGTAAGGTTCACATTAATTCGGATAATCGGGACTCTACTGTAGTTTTTGTAGTTAGTGGGGTTTTTTAATGTGCACGTTCTTCTTAAGGTTTATGATTGCGCATGTAAGAAAGAAGTTTGCGTTGTAACCAAAAAAATAATAAAAAATTTCTCTCTATAGACTTAATAAAAATAAAAAGATGATTTCAGTTAATATTAATTTCATTTTTATTTTCAATAAGGAAGTGGGAAATAGTTGTGTTTATTTTGAAATAAACATGTTTACGATTTAAAACATTCTGAAAATGCTTAAAAATAAAATGCTATTACCATATTAATTTAATTGATGCTTTATTATACAAAATGTGTGTGCGTGATACATATAATTTAAGATTAGTTTTGTTGTTTTTAAAAATATTTTTAAAATCTCAATTAGTAAGAACAAATATTTTTGAATTAATTTTATTAAAGATAAAAGCGATTCGTTACAAAAATGAAGTATTATTAATGAAATTTTTAATGAAGCTAATTTTAATAAACATATCTTTTTCAACTAAATTAAGAATTTTCAATTATGTTTGTATAAAATTGTGTTTTAATCCTTCTATTACATTTTTAAATTAAAACTAATATTTTTCGCTGTTGTTTTTAATAAGATAATCATACATAATAACGCAATGTTTCTGGATTATTTTACACATTATTCGCACTGCCTATATTTGCATCGGAATACAATATTTGTCAGAATTATTAATTACATAATTTTATTTTCAAAACATACATGAGATTTATTAAAATGTTAGAATAATTGTAAAATACACAGACAATTTAATTTTATTTCAAACAATTTCGTTTTATTTTACACATATTTCAATATGTTAGCATAGTATAATATATTTTATGCACACTATTGTATAGTGTAATAGTATACTAATATGTTGTAGCATAATATTATGCAATGGAATAATGTAATAATATGTTTTATACATATTACTATATAGTGGAATCGTATACTAATATGTTGGAACATAATATTATATAATGGAATAATGTAATAATATGTTTTATACATATTACTATATAGTGGAATAGTATAATAACATGTTTTATTTATATTATTATAAAGTCGAGCAAAACAAAACATATTCTTATAATAAGGACTCTAAACTTTCACCTTCACCCCAAAATGAAAAGAAAATGTAAATAAAGAAAAAAATATTTCTTTCCGAATTTTTTTTTTATCAAATTTTTTTTTTTGTGGCTTAAAGAAAAGTTCAAAGATTTTAGTTAAACGAAACCTAAATTTTGAAATTTTGAAAAGAAAAATTCTGAACTAATCCTTTCTGAGGAAAAAGCTGTATGTTTAAAAACGGAGACTATTTTATTTAAGAAGATCGAGTTTCTGGTTTTCTTTAAAAATATTTTTTTCTTCTCATTATTATTCTATTATTAATTATTCATTCTATCATTAATTATTTATTCCCTTATTAAATATTTATTCTATTATTAATTATTTATTCTATTATTAATTATTTATTCTATTATTAATTATTTATTCTCTAATATTTTTTACATTAACTAGGAGGCTTCGCCCCCTGCTCGCTGGCGCTCGCCAACCCTCGGAACTGCTTTCGCAGTTCCGAGGGTTGGTTCCGAGGCTGGAACAAAGCTAGCCATGAAAATTTACGATTACATATTTTTCTATTGGCTATTTTTTGCTGAGTTAACAGTTAATAATTAGTGGTGTCAACAGCCAGTTGTGATTTTTAACTTTTGTGCAATTTTCTTATAGTAAAAAATGCATTCATTTTTTATTAGTAGTACACAGCGTTACGACAAATTTAAAAAGGGTGCACAAAAGTCATAAGTTTGGGAAACACTGCCACTACGGCTCAAGGATCGATTAAATTATTTTGATATATTTTTTCTCTCATTGTTATTTAATTGTCTATTATACAAATATTTCATAGAATGATTTATTTCCTAAAAAATGCAATCAGACAAACTTAAATTTTTTTTAAAAGTATTTATTGCTCTTATGTCTATGAAATTTTCTAAATCACAATTCGCCCAAGGAGTAGAACTATTCAGAAACAATGATAATTTTGTTACTTTTTATATTTTTTATGTTTATTTGCGAAACTTTCACTTTATCTTCTCCAAGGACAAATATATATGTTAAAAGAACACTAGCTGTTTTAATTAGAATGATTGATTTAAAACGGATCTGACTGGGGCGCCAATTAAGAAATGTATTACCAGAAATAATGGAAAAGACACGAGAGAAAATAAATGCAAAGAAGCAGAAGAATTAATCTTTACCAATGATATAGATACACAGATTTCAGTTGCTCATCAAAATTTGCTTAAATAGTTTTTAATTAATTCTCAGTGCATTTATTATTTCCATTTTAACAGAGATAAGAGAAAATAGTTTTTAATGTATTTTACCGGAATAAAGTGATTTAAGTGATAACTAAGAAAACCGTCAAAACAATTTTAAAGCATTGATACATTATGATATTAATCTGTAATTAATAAAACTAAACCAATATTTTCAATTTCTTAAATGAGAAATGAAGAGAGCGATGCGTAAACGTTAACAGAATGAATTAAACATACTTATAATGATTAATTTAATTCCCTATTTTAAGAGAAAATCGAGGAGATTTTCTTTTGTTATTTCCTTATTATGTTAGTTTTTCTTGAAAGTAAGGTTTCAGATTACAAAATTTTGAAAGAAGTTTTCGGTGTAGAGAACAGTCTTTTCCAAGTAAAAGAAATGGAATTTATTGATTTTGATAAACGTTATACTTTACCTCTTTTGTGTTGATAAAATCAAATATCTTAACGATGCTTGCAAATTGGGGTTTTTTAAGGTGGAAAATAGTCCACTTAAAAGAGAATACTAACTTAAGCGAATCATTCGAGTGAAAAAACACTGTAGAAAATGCTAGTTTATCTTAACACCAAAAAAGGTGGCAACTAGTTTACACCTAAGGGACGTACCACTATGCCAGCTCAAGTAAATATTTCCTGATGTAGTGAAGAATCTTCTTTTACATTATTTATATTAAAATAGCCACCAGTTTTTTTTGTCATTCAATAGCACTAAAATTTATAATTACTGCAATTCCTATAATTCCTATAAGAGTGAGTCAGGAAAATTTACTTTCATAAAGTAAGAATCATTAACTTAAAATGCAATAATAAAATATTTCTAAAAATAAAATTAGTTTGTAAATCAAACATACGCTCATCACAGGCAGAATATTAGTTTGAAATCAAACTAGGCTTAACAAATCGAAGTGAATAGAAGCAAAATATAATAAAATTATTCAATATAATACACGAATTCATTTAAATCTTATGAGAATAATAAAAGTATTTTTATTATACAACTAAAAGCATACATGCATTTCATAACAGTTTACGCGAGTAGTCGACAATCGACAAAAAAATTTAAATTACTTAGCAAATGATCGACTATGATCTTGAAACTTGCTCTCCTGTACACTGTAAAAAAATTTCATGGATCTCAACACCAAAAAGAGTAGCAACTACTCTACACCAAAAATAAGTTTCGCTACAGCAAAACCCGAAGATGCTCCTTTCACTATGAAATAGTATAATAGAATAGAATAATATAGATATAGAATAGAATAATAATAGAATAGAACAATATAGAATAGAATAGAATAACATAAAAGTGCATAAAAAATCAAAACACAGAAAATGCAAAAAATTTACACCGAAGTCTCTTGCCTCCTTAGACCATAAGTTAAACATTTCCAATTATAATGGACAAAAACTCCAATATTGGTGTGTTTTGATTTTGGCTTTAACTGTTACAGTAGCTGGCAAGTTGGTGAGGGTTTGTAGCTATCTGCATTGTTGTTTTTCATGAGCAGAAACAGAAGTTCTCCTTTAAAAATATGTAAGCATGTTTTTATATTAAGGCTATTTATATTTCAATTTTCAAGTGATTCTGAACTGCATTAAATAATTTTATTGTATAATTCTCAGAAAATAAGTATATAGAACTCATAAAATAAGTTCAAAATGTTGAGAAAACATGGAAAAAATTATAGAACAATGAAAGAAAACAAGAAAAAAATAATTAAAAAAATTTTAAAAATAATAAAAATCCGGAAAAAAAATATATAATCTTTTCATCAGCTCACACGATTATATCCACAAAAATGTGTGCTTTCTAATATTATATCAATATAGTCAAATCAAAATATAGTAATCAATACAATAGTATTTTAACTACTTTTTTCTTCTCTTTTTTCATTATTCTGTAATTTTTTCCATGTTATATCTCTCTCTGTATATATATATATATATATATATATATATATTACTCTTTTCATTGGTTTTCTCTTGTAACGGTGCCACCTATTTTAATTACATTTTTTAAAGTTTTTTTACCTAATTATTAAAGCTCATGATTTGAAGCCCAGTAAGTAATCCAGTAGTCTGTAAGTAATCTCAACAAATGTGAGTTCTTCTGAATTATTCATTTTATATTTTAAATAACAAAAACTATTAACTCCAATAAAAAACCGGACCAAAAACTTAATGCACTTCAGTGATGAAGAGAAAAAATAAGTAAAAGAAATGTTCGAAAAGTTTTTATTTTCAATGCAAGCAATGTGCTTTATCAGTTTCTTTTAACCTTGGTTGAAGAATACTTAGAATGAGTTTTTACTTTTGGAGTGTGAAATATTAATGAGTTCTTGAGAGCACTTAGAGAAATAGATAATGTAGATATTGTAGATTTTATATTTAAAAATATATTTTGACTTTTTTTAAATGGATTATAAATTAGCTTCTTTCATTTATTTTCAAATATCTGGATAAGTTCTAAAATTAGAATGTATTTAGATGGTTCTTAATTTGTTAAAAGCATTGATTATTAATGCAATTTTAATTCTCATTTGTATATTTCTTAATGTTTAGAGAGGTATTTTATGCAATTGGCTTTTCGTATTCGATAAACTAATACGCAACGTATTCAAAACTTATCTTATTCTTTGTAATGTGTTATTTAAATGTTAAGTTAGGATTTTCTTACATAAGATTGCATTTACATAAAATTGTTTTACTATTTTTATAATTACATAAAATTAACATCTTTCTGAAATGTATATACTATTAATGTATAATTATTTGCTTTAAAAAATATATAATTACGATTTATTTAGAATTATGAAAAAGTATATTGCATAATTTGCACGATTTTTGTGCAAGTTATATAGACCGGAATTTATATAGATCAGTGATTTAAAAATATGAAAAGAATTATCTGTGAAGAAATATTTTTATTTTTAAATCGTTAAAAACTAGTTATTTTAAAATCATTTCTGGTTATTTTTTCAATGTTTTCATTCTTTTTATTTTTGTTTATTGAATGCAAAATGTGTGCCAAATTATTTCAAGAGTGAAAAAATGAATTAGAAATATAAAAATGTGTATTAGTTAATAACTTCAAAATTTAAATTTAAGATTATAGCTTAATAGAGTGCGTAATGCTCACTAGCAGCAAAGTTTGCGTCCATTTAAATATAACTTAGATAGTTATTGCAAAATAATTTGTTCCTTGATAGTTCAAAAGTCACAATTCAGATTATCGTTGTAAGCTAAATTTCAATATTATTATTAAATATAATATCATTAGGATTATTATTGCAAGTTAATAAGTTTATATCATGATTATTTATTTGAAACATAAACTATTTATAATAATTTTTATTTAATATACTGATTCGCAGATAATCTTCAAAATACTCTTTACAGAAATTTTTTTTTTACCAATATGTGAATGTTTTAAAATACCTAATACGCATTGTTCAACTTTTATGAACGATAATAAATTATTGAAACCTAACAAAATTTAACTTTCCTTCTAAAGATGTAATTAAGGTACTGAAAAATAGATTGTATTTCATTTTAGACGACAAGTACTATATTTTATTTCTGATAAACCGACAAGGACGGATAATTAAAAGCAAACTACGACCAACTAACTTGTTTACCTTTAATGTTTGTTTCTTTCAAAATCTCCCTCTGGCGGAGATCGCCTGCAACATGTGGTCGTTTTTCTAAATGTTTTCAAGGAGAAGAGAAATCGTTTGCTGATCATTTTCCTTTCGATCATGGTTTCGTGAAGATCATCCACGGATGGAAAAAAGGAAAAAGGATGAAAAACAATGGAATTTATTGAAAGGAAGATATTTCGTGGATTAAAGTTCTCGATTATTGGACTAAATCGGAGTTAGAAATTTCTTGATTTAATTGGTGAGTTAAGAAGTTTCATAAGCATTCATTTAGTTTTTCAAACACTAATTTATTTTGTTGAATTTGTAGAATTTCGTTTTAAAATTATTGTGTTTAGAACAAATAACTAACGCGTTCCTTTAAATATTTTTATTTGCAGGGCCTCTAAAACCTCATTATTTGGTTTTAGTGATTAGTAATGTTAAGTGATGTGCAATGTTAAGTTTAAGTTGGTGATTTCAGAAGAGTAATACTTTCAATATTTTTTTTTAAAAACATTGTTATCTGAGGAAATAAACTTTCTTACAAAATAAATAAAGAGCTTAGTGGATGAAGCAAGTAAGAGAAATTTACAAGGGTATTTATCAATCGGGGATAATAATATAATGTGGTCACAACAATATGTTTTTAGTGTAACAGAATTGTTTTTGTTATCACTTTAAACTTAACGTAACTAAGTTTTGAATATGCTTGCATGATTTTTATTTCAAATTAGCTTGGAGTAAATAAAACAAAGCAGAAAACTATTACATCTTCCTTTTAATAATTCTTTGATAAAATAGTTCTGATGCTACTTTTTTTTCTCATTATCCTAACTATAGCAACTCGAAAAATATCAGTTACCTGGTTCTTCAATTAAGACAATGCAGTACTTTAATTGCAGAAGAATTTGATTCTATATTATCGTCCTCTCTTTCTATCGTTATTTCTTTATATATATATATATATATATATATATATATTACATGCCTTTAAAGGCTAGATAGTTGAAGAGATTTGGGCTAATTCATTTGAAAAGGCATTTAAGTAATCTTAAGTTATTTAAAACAGTGTTCGTTGGCTATTTATATTAATGGGATTTCCATTGCAGGGATGTTTAGATTTGCCCCAGATTTATCTAGTCATGCAAATATGAAAAAAACCACGCATTTTTGGCTGTCCCGATATTTAAAGGGAGGTTCTGAAAGGGAGGTGGTTGCAAGGATATTCTTATCTTAATGAAACCTCATTCAAATGATAAAATTTAGAGATTTTGATTCGATAAAAGGATGGCGCCATTCTGGTGGTGGGAAGTTTCTGGGACTATCTTAATGCGTACTTCATATACGAATTATTGCCCATTAACTTCAGAAAAGAATCTTTTATCTGGCCTTATCTGGTTCATCTTGACTTTCACTGACTCTTTGTGAGAGACCGACTTCTACATCTTAAACTTGATAAGATATATCTGTTTTAAGTTTATCGCTCAATATAGAAAGGCTCTCATGAGGCATTCTATATATATATATATATATATATATATATATATATATATATATATATATATATATATATATATATATATATATATATATATATATATATATATATATATATATATACTAGCTGACCCGGCAAACGTTGTATTGCCATATGAATTATTTCTAGAGTATGAAAATATATCTTATTTATTGTAAGTGTGTGCGTATGTGGTATATGAGTGCAAGAGGCATGGAGCGCAGTGAGCGATGACGGAAAGTGAAAATAGCAACACACCAAATAATAGTTTTTTTAATTTATTGTAACTTTTTTTTTATGAATTGTATATACAACGAATTCCGAAAATATTAGTCAATATTAATCTTTTAGTGCAATGAAGTGTACAATATCTTTTGTCATTCCGTCTTCGAGAGCATGCCACGTATAATTGTCCGTGTGAAGAACATGGTGTGCTCAAATCTAAGACACAAACAGACATTGCTTGACCTTGCCATTGCAAATGCCAATCTAATGGGGAACTGAATGCGTTTAAATTGAATGAGCACATCTGTGGGTATAATAGAGATTCGTGGAAGTAATATACTTTCACCCCGGAATTTGTCATTTAAAATAATGACTTCGATAACATTGTTCTTTAATTTTTTAACGACTAATCCCGTGCTGTTGCACAGCCGCGGTGGGTTCAAATTACGAAGCAAAATAATTGGAGATCCAACTTTGAGTGCTAAATTATGCGGTGGTATGCCTGGTAAGTCCAATGAGTTAAAAAACTCTGTTGGAAAATTTGCAGCTTCAATGGAATCGCAAACTGCATAAACGGATTTATATGTCACCAAGTTACCTGGCAATAACTGTTGAATCTTCAGATTCAATTCGTTGACGTCCACATTTTTAGCTGCCAAAACCCCCCTTTCTGCCAGTCACTCATAATGAATGTATTGCGTGGGTACATCGCGAAATATTAGGTTAATGAGAGCATCTTGTGAATTAATGATTGTGCAGAAATCGTCCGGTAATTTTATGCTTCCAGTCTTATCCTTAGTAACTTTTCCATCACCGATATCTAACAATTGTTTTGAGAATCTTTCAGCGGATGGATCTTGAAGCATTTGGACGCGCATATTTACTTTTAGTTGAACTTTTTCAACATTACGCCACAGTGGAGATGATTTCAAGCAAGCATTGATCTCATCAGCGAACGAACGCGGTATGACGGGAAGTGTTTGTCTGAAATCACCTGAAAGGAGTAACAGAGTGCCGCCAATGTCCTGTTCAACGTCTCAAGCGAATGTTTGGGTGCCATAGTGCATTCATTCCAGATGATAATTTTACAGTGTTTCAACACTGTGGTCACAGACGATTGCTTTTTTATGTTGCACACTGCATCTGAGTTGTTTTGAATATTTAGTGTAAGCTTAAATACTGAATGAGCTGTTCTGCCTCCATCCAATAAAGTTGCTGCAATGCCAGATGATGCAACCGCCATCGCGAGAATTAGCGAAATAATAAATGTTTTGCCAGTTCCCCCTGGTGCATCCAAAAAAATCTACCTTGTCCTGCCGAAACTGCGAGCATAATGCAGTCATAAATGTTCCTTTGTTCCTCATTCATTGTTGGAACATTGCGAATAACAATCGCTGCCATTTCTATTGTATTGTATTGAAGTTCACGATTCATGTCAGTGTTAAATAAATCAGATGCACTTCGATTTGGCGAAGGCATACCGAAATGACTGAGTGGCAAGTTGGCAATAATAATGCAAAGATCCTCAATAGCAATCAGTGCTTCATTGTACATAGCATCACTGAATGCTATCGTTAGATCGTTGCAACGTGTGCGATGTTGATACTGTATATCATCAGTCATCGAATCTTTGTGATTATCAAATAGTAGACGAATTTGCTTCGCAGTACAGTTCAATGCTACTTCAGCAAGCATACATTCCCTCTGGTTGTCGTCTTCCAGCAAGCCGAGTGCAAGGCATGTATCTTTATACGTTGGATGCTGATGTCCATCGACTTTACGTATATCTTGAAATGAAAATGAGCTGGTGAAATTAACCAACAACAGTCGAAAATTAAAGTACTCCAGTTTTTGGTGGATTTATAGCTCGGTCAATCGCTGTCTCGTTCGTGAAATATACGCTCTGACCATTTTCAAGATGGACGGCTAAATGAATAACGGTTTGATCCCGTTCATGAATTGGGAAACCAAAGACACGCCAAACAGCTTCATTGGAGCTGATGCACCGACCAATTTGGTATAGCGTTATTTCATCGTTGTTATTCACTGGAAGAGCAGTCACATTGGTATTTTCAACTCGAAATACTGCCATATAACTGCCTTTATTCATATACTTGCAAATATATTTGATGCTCTTCTTTTAAGGGCGAGCATAAGTAATAGAGTTTAATATGACTTGTTGCAACGTGCGTGAATATTGTTTTTGATTTATTATGTTTTTATGTCTAGTTTGGAATCGCTTAAATAAAGATATATTTAAAATATACGTTAAATCTGTTCAAAAAATGAAAAAAAATTAGTTATAAACCTATTCTCAGACCTACTGAATATACATATAAAATTTCATCAAAATCGGTCGAGCCGTTTAGGAGGAGTTTAACCACTAAAACTGTGACAAGAGATTTTTATATATATAGATATATATATATATATATATATATATATATATATATATATATATATATATATATATATATATATATATATATATATATATATATATATATATATATATATATATATAATTTGCAGACTTGGTCGTTTATCTCTAGAACTACTGAACCGATTTTAATGAAATTTTAAATGTACATACATTACATTGATACAATACAAAACAAATAATAATTCAAAAACTGTAATACACATGCATGATCGTACGTAACACTCGTTGTAGTCGGAAGGTATTAATTTGCCACAGGACAATTCTGGCCAATTGTCACAGGAAATAATAAACTGCCTAATTTCAAGAATGAAATCGCGCTACAAGGTCTGTATATTTGTAAGAGTAGAACATACCCCCCATTAAATCATTTTTTTTTTTGCTTATTCTGCAACCTCTGTTTCATACCTTCTAACTCCAACAAGCGTTATGCACGATCATGATTTGTTTTGTATTGTATCAATGTATGTATATATCAAATTTCGTTAAAATCGGCCCAGTATTTCTAGAGATAATCGATCAGGTCTGCAAATTCTCTTAATTTCTTACACCGAGTATATATTATTTATATATATATATATATATATATATATATAAAAATAAGAAAAAATAAGAAAAATACAAAAGAAAAAACTTCTATATATCTGTACAAAGCGAGTTTACCCCAAATAATTTTTTAAAAAAATAATATTTTAGAAATTTTTTTTGACCTGTAAGCAATAAAAAAAGATAACAAAATTCATGAAATGGAGTAAATTACATATAACATATGTTGATAAAAAGAGAAAATTCTGAAACTTAATTTATAACGTTTCTAAGAACTTAGTACATACAAGAACATTTTTTATTTATAATTTCTTTACGAAAACGTTACAATTATCTTTCAGATTATGTAAAATTTATCAATGTATGCTAAAGAATAATTTAATGCATACAAGGGGGCTTAATGTGCCGTATACTCAAATTGGATACTTTATAATCAGAGCTAAACGGTATATTTCATATTAAAATTTAAAAGATATGTCTAACATTTCAAAATCAAACAAAATGCTTCATATTCAAATTCAAATAGAATGCTTCACATTTCAAATTAAATAGAATGTCTTACATTAAAAATCAAATGAAATTACATTCAAAACTGAAGTTTTTAAATTGAAAACCTGGAACGGAATCGCTTTCAGTTATTATGAAGCGAATTTTCAAATAATATTTCTTTTACAAAATTAATACGAATGCCTTCTATTTTTACAATACTTTTATATAAGATGATAAAAGCTTTAATTCACTTAGCTAACTATTCGTCAAATAATATTTCTCATAACAATAATACGAATGCGGAGTTTTCATATATTTAATATAGAGAAATATTTTAAGTATTTGCATGCTACTCTATTGCTGTAACAAGTAAAAAAAACGTCTTTTCTCCCTCACATTTTTCAAATAACATACGGTGCACTCTGTTAATGTAATACGATTAACTGCTAATTGAACGATAAATTTATCCTTTTCTTCTTTACTTTTAATTGAATTTACAAAAAATTATCTTGCATAGTCTGGTTATTTGATTATATTATTTTCGCAAATTGTTTGAATGTATCACGCTTTAGATACGATTTTGAGACAGTGAATAAATTGATATCGTTGATTTTAAATTAAGTATAACATTCTTAACGTAATTTTAGTGGCTGAAGACGAATTCTTGGCCGCAGATGACGCCACTGAAAAACAAGAAACGCACCCTCTGCCTTAAATTTGCTCGGTTTCACCAAGCTGGCTTGCTAGTGAGGCAAAGTGGCATTAGAAACAACAACAACGTATTTTTAAAATAAGACATAGTATTGTGCTGTGTTTAAATCTATTTTTACCATTTCATTCAAAGGAATTTTTCAAATCTATTTTGCCATGAAGAATAAAAAAGTTACTATTTACCTTATAATTTAGCACAGTGAACACAGTTCCTCTTTGAACAACTCCAGTCCAATTATTTTATAGATTGAAATGAAGCCAATCTTTAATCTTTAATTATCCAGGTGGAGATTCAGTTCCAAATTGGAGGAGGGAGAATAAAGAATTCCATAAAAACCCAGAGGCCGAAAGTGTTTTCAAATGCCACTAGGAGTGCTTACTTATTATAGACAAGCTGCTTATGCGCAATTGAGCCTGTATTTTTATTAATACAGTTAAACCCCGTGATAATGAGCACGGTTTATAGTGAACTTCCAGATATAGAGAACAAAACATTCACTCCCGTGCCTTGTTATGCACATATAATGTTATTTTTTGAGGATATAGTGAACTAAAAAAAGAGAGGAAGTTGGATATTATGAACTTTTTTCTGTCTTCGACTGATTTTTTTCTTCATTTTCTGGTAATTTTGAAATTTCTACAAATAATACATGTACCAATTTTTTTGTAGCCGTAAGCATTTTTCTTGTTTGCTTCTTTAAATCTCAATTTACCATTCCTAAATAAAGACCATCCCTAAATTTTTTGTACGATAGACGAAGAGTAATAAAAAATAAAATTTAGCCCATTTTTTGTTAATACATATTGCTTTTTAGTCATTTTTGTATTTCATTTTATTGGTCATTTATTTAAATAATGTGTAATAAAGGGAGGAGTTCAGAACTATTAGTTGAAATTGTTTGCGGTATGGATATAGTGAACTCCCGGTTATAATGAACCAAAATTTCGGTGCCTTGAAGGTTCACTATAGCGGGGTTTGACTGTATAAATTATCTAAATTTTATGTTTTCTTTCAATTTTTATTAGAAACTGCGCAAATTTAGCTGTTTTATCGTAGCTTAATAATTTGGTGATTAACTTGCACAGATTGACAATTTGATTGACAAATTGGCAAATTGCAATAAAGCAGATATTTTTGGGCTTTCTCAGAAATATAAAATCAAACTAATTTAGGTAAATAAAAAAAATCGATTTCAATGCGTTTGAAGATTTCCGATAGGGAAGTGGCCTAGCGGCGCACTATGTCGTTTCTGGCCACGGATTGCATTTCTCAATCCTAATGATGAGTCCAACGTTCCTTCTGTGTTTTTAATACGTCGGAGGTGAAAAATGTTAAACACAATGAATTAATTCTTTAACGTTAAACCCAAATTTAATAACTATATGGTCTTAGTTTACCTTACTGTTTTAACCTCTGAGCATGATCATTACAGGACAATATCTTGGCTGTTGTGGCCGGAGTAACTGGAGATATTACTACTGAAACTTTTCACACGATTTCCTCATATTCAAAATATTAAACGATAACGCATGATTTTTAAAAATCTAAATTTAACCTACTTCAGAGTAATATTATAAATTCATAGTAACCTTTGACAACCTTGTAAAAACAGCTCTCGACTTCTTAAGTCTTTTCAAAGAAGTCTAATTAAAAATTTGTTAAGTGATTTAGGCAGATGGAAGACAGCAAATTACAAATTCGTTTGGTACTATTAAAAAAAGAATAAATGCCATAAGAAACGTTCAAAAACGGAATCATATACTATGGAAATTTTCTTAAATCGATATGTCATTTCTTTTAATACACATTTCGGCTGCGTCATTTTTCTTAAATACGTATTTTAGGCTTTGCCCACGTATCTTATGAGTTGTATTAAAGAGAAAATGTGACAGTTCCTTTAATTAAATCTGAGTGCAATTAAATATCAACTCAAACTTATTAAAATATATTCAAAATCAAGTTTACAAGCAAAAAAAAAAGGAACTATTTCCTAACAAAGTAAGAGAATACGTCTTCACTTAGATTTTCTTTTAAGCAGGATAACATCATGCTCCACCTTCTTTTATTGCCTTTATTTCTGTCAATAGAGACGCCGCAACATCAAACACGCATTTTGAGCTAAGCATGTTTTCTTAAACACGCATTTGGAGCTATGTCCAATTTCTTAAGCACGCATTTTTGTCTGTGTCCTTATTTTTATAAACAAATTTTGAGCTATGTCCAGAATTAAAAAAAATCCTTATAAGCTGCACTAAATGCTCCGTTATACACTTCATATACATCCAAGCTGCATTGAATCACTCTGTTCATAATATTTTGTTAAAAAAGAAAAGCATTTTCTGAACTTTAAAACAGAAAAATGGTTTAAAAATCTTTTTAAAAAAATCGCCAATTTGGCGAAAATCTCCTACTTTATTTAAATCATCGAATAAATTCACGACATCTGCATATTTTTCTGATCCTAAACGATTTGGATGCTTACTCAAGAAGGAAAATACTTGATTAGACCCAATCATGTGATTTATATCAGATTTAATTGGATACTTACTCAACCTATTTAATTGGATACCTGTAAACAACGCCAAGCATGTGTGTCGAACTTGATTGACTTTTGAATCAAGGGAGGCCACGTTTTACCCACAATGACGTTGCTAGCAGGTATCCAATTCAACGATGCAGTGACTTTTAGAGGATTAAAAAAATTGGCCAGGTATCCTATTTATTGGTCATTACAGTTATCTATATATATAAAAGAAAGTCGTGTTAGTTACTTCACTTATAACTCAAGAACGGCTGAACCGATTTAGCTGAAAATTGGCAGGGAGGTAGTTTAGAGCCAGGAGAAGGACATAGGATACTTTTTATCCCGTGCGATAAACCGTTCCAGCGATATCAGTGAAAGTCGAAATGGAATTTTCTGATTGGTTAAAAGCTAGCCATTGTTTTAAATTTTGATATAAACGATTCAATTTTCAAATATCTTGAAGATAACAACAGTTATATTTTCTATCTTATAACTCTATTCATTTAGAAAAGTAAATTAAAGTAAATTGCATATACTTTAATTTTTAATTCGCGCTTTTCTTTATGTCAGGTGAGCACAAGCAAGTAAAATCAACGAGAATAGATTTCTTAATTGTTGGTCGTATCACGGATTCAGTACTGTGAAAACTGTTTAATAAATATAAAGACAAAAGCAAATTTCATTCAAATTGCACGTTTTCAGAAATATTTATATTTAGTACGTAATTTTAGGTTAGCAAAATTAAATAAACTTTTCGAAGATTTCAGTGCTGTGACAGTTGTCATTTGAAAACTATTAGTTTGTTTGTTTATTTATGCAAAGTTTTCGAATTCATCCATTTTATTTCTTTCATTTATAAAATTGATTTTTGTTTTAAATCTTATAATTTTCATATTTCTTATTCATCTCATTTTTATTGCTCTTTTTATTATTTAAAATATGTATGTGATATTTCGATTTAGCAAATTTGCGACCACTGCCAACTTTTACATTTCTTTTTCGTTGTCAGAAAGAATATTTGCAAAAATATGCCGCCTAAACAAATCGCTCTTAGTCGGTCGACATCTCAAGCGCGCAAAAAGAGAACTACCCGTGTTTCAGAAACATCGGAGCAACGGGAAAAAGACTTGAAACTAATCGAGAACAGAATGCTTTTGCCCGTTCCTTAGAAACGTCTGAGCAACAGGAAAGAAGACTGTCAACAAATCAACTACGAACTACACAAGCCCGTTCGTCGGAAACATCAGAGCAACGGGAAGCAAGAATGAAAACCGACCGAGAACGCATTTCGCTATTCAGACGCTGCCAATACTCTGATTTGAATTTCAGTGCATTTCACTATGATCCGACAACAAACTATAGTCTTCCCCCAAGTGTCATCATCGGAGAAATATATCAATTATGTATGTTTTGTAATGCTCTCAAATTTAAAAATGAAGCAGCTGAAATTTGCTGTTCTAGAAGCATACAGAAACTACAAGATTTTACGTCGCCTGCCGAGACATTATCAACCTTCGTATCAGGTCAAACAAACCAATCGAAACATTTTTTGGCGCATATACGCCGGTACAATTCGTGTTTCTAAATGACTTTATTCGGTGCTACACGTATCCTGAACGAGAATTACATCCCAACATTCAAAGTGCAAGGCCAAATTTATCATCGTGCAAGGATCACTTCTTTCAATGCCTAACGCAGATCATAAATTTCTACAAATTTATTTCATGGATAACACAAATGATCAAGTCAATCAACGTTGTCAGGTAAACAATGGCACTAAACGAAAAATTGTTACCGTATTACAAAAATTTTTCGATCAACATAATCAGTTAATTAGGCTGTTCACAATTGCCCTAGACTAAATGTCATCCGATATTTACAAAGTTGTTATTAGAGCTGAAAAAACACCTGTAGGCCACCACAAAGAAAAATACAATGCGCCAACATTGGATGAAGTGGCTATTGTTATAGTTGGCGAAGAATTTACCTCCCGCGATACAGTTCTTCATCGCAGAAATCGTGACGTTCAAAGAGTTCTCAGAAACGTATCGATCATATGATGCATTGCAATATCCTATTTTATTTTGGTGAGGAGAGGAGGGATATTATTTTAACATAAAATTAAGAAGTCCGCAAACAGGCGAGAAAACCAATAAGAAAGCAAGTGCAATAAGTTTTTATGCATATAGATTAATGATTGCCAAAACGCTGATAATCATACTTTAAAATGTCGACAATTAGTTCATCAATACATTGTCGATATGTATGCGAAAATTGAAACTGAACGCCTACTGTATATTAAATTAAATCAAACCAAATTACGTTCAGAAGAATGCATTCATTTACGGGATGCAATAATTAATGATGGTAACGTTAATCCTAATGATGTGGGGAAAATGATTATATTGCCGACTACATTTGCAGGGAGAAAAACTTGGACTACCTGCAAATGTAGTATTCATACATGTCTGAGTATTCATACATGTGCCTTGGACTCCAAGGCACATGTATGAATACTCACAGGATGCAATGACATATGTTCTCGCATATGGGCTCCTAGATTTATTTATTACATTTACGTGCAATTCTGCTTGGGTTGAAATTAGAGATATTTTGTTACCAGGACAATCATCATCGGATCGTCATGATATTACAGCACGTGTGTTCAAACAAAAATGATAATCTTTACTTGATTTCATTGTGAAGCGTCATGTTTTTAGAGAGACACGGTGTTGGGTGTACTCTATTGAATGGCAAAAACGAGGATTGCCTCAGGCACACATTCTAATTTGGCTTATTGAAAAAAAACCACCTTCTAAAACTGATCAGATATCAGCAGAAATTCTTGATGTCACCATAGATCCAGTCTTATTTCAGATCATTGTCCAAAATATGTTTCATGCTCCGTGTGCATCACCATACATGTCTGTTTGAAAATGCACTAATGATATCCTAGAGAATTAACTGCTTTTTTTCACCATTAAATAAAATTTGCATTTCAAATCATAATCGCAAATGTCATTTACACACTTAAATACAAAATTCAAATTCAAATTGAAAGCGTTGCAACGCACGCAGGGTACAGCTAGTTAAAATTATATTAAGTCAAGCTTATAGGCTGACTCCTACCTTAACAAACAATGCAGATTTTTAGACCAATAGTTGCGCAGTTCTTTTTCGTTACTTTTCTTCTTGGGGTAATACCGGGTACTCTCTTGATGTGTGCCTATACTGGGCCTATGAATGCTGCAATACAGTGGAGGAAAGAGATAACTACATTCAAGGCTAAACAAAGATTTTACGGGTCCTAGGACAGAATTTATTGCGGGGGCCCCTTCTTCAAAGAACAAAAAATTTTGATTTCATATTTTGTAGAATTTTTGGGAACCCTCCATGCAAAATTCTAGTTTTTATATATACATAAAAAAATTTCTGCAATTATTTTGTTGTTGTTGTTTTAAATGATTAATGAGCACGATATTTTTTGTAAGGAACTTTGAACGGGCCCTGAACATTCCCGTATGACAATTAGTCCTCCTTTACTTGAGTACAGACTTGATTACAACACAGATAAATTACATGCATAATTCTCTTAAATTGACATATAATATATAATAAATTTTTCACTGAAATTCTAGGATATCTAATTTTTTCATCGAGTTGACATTTGTAGCGGGTAAGGCCGAGTGATTTGACTTTTTCCAAAAAAAAATTTTTTTTATAAAAGAAATAGTACGTAATTGACTTTTCTCAGGACTAATATATTATACACTACTAAACAATGAATATCTTGATAAATCTGACGTTTTTTAGGTCAGACAGTTTAACTCCAACAATCTTTTGAATCTTAGCTACCCGGTCTTACCCCAGTATAGTTCGTTCACCAGAAGTTGAGACTTGGCTCCACCTCCTGGGACGCAGAGTTCATTTCAGCGCGGGAGTTAGAAGAGAAACATCTCCGTTGTTGAAATTGAGACAACCCTTAATTTGCGCCAAACACAAAAAGTGAATTATTTTTCAGTCATTACTTTGCTTTATCATCTGCTTTTATACCTTTTGTTACACTAGCTAATTAAATATAGTTTAAATTTAAAAACTGTTATTCTCCCAGCGAAATGACTCATAAAGGACAAACTATTCACTCAAAAGAAAGAAATATCATAAGAAATGGTGCAAAATATAATCAAATTTATGAAATATTTATTGTTAAAAAAATGCACATAAAGTTTGCGAAATAAATATTTTTGCCAAACGATCGCCAAATAGCAACATTGTTCAAGTTTGCTCACAACCTTCTCCCAAAAATAGCGAAATAGTATCGTCGCATACCACGTGATGAAGGTGGAGCCAAGTGCCAACTCCTGGTGAACGAGCTATATCCCCTACCATATTTTTGGAAAAATATGGAGTAGTCTGTTGTTGTCTCTGTTAAGCGAAAATAAAACTCTATTTTATCTAGTATTTATGAAACTCTTGACAGTTTTATTTCGTAATAATTAGTTTTAATTTCAGTTAATAGTTAAGTGACTCGTAATAATAATCTTCGAATTTTGTTAGTTATTCAACATTTCACAATACGTCTCCATATGTTTGTGCAGAATTTCTTTTAGTAATTTTCAAGCTGACTCCAGGAGATATCGTATTAAATTTGTTTAACCCTTTGCTTACGGTGTTCCATGTTTCACATGTGGTTCACATGTTGTACCAGCCGTAATCAAAAAGTTAAAATACTATTTAAAAATCGCGATTCGCGCAACATAGGGTTAAGTAATTCGTAACTTAGCATAATTTGTAAATTTTAGAGTGTCATTGCAATTCTTTTGTCTATTAATAAAGAAACAAAGTTTAAACTCAACCACTGTGGAATGCACGTTTACTTACATTTTTGGACACATTATATGTTTTTAATCAAAAGTGATAAAATATTCTAGTGCATTTCGTTTAGCATAACTTCTATAAGAAGAAATTGTTCAACAACTTAATATAGATAATTTATTCTTAGGCAGAATGATTTTTTTTTATATTTAAAAATTTTTAAATACATAATTAAACTAAAAGTGGACATTTCCCTTTTAATTAATACAATAAATATAATTCAGCTATTCAGTGTACGCAATAGTAAAAAATATAAGAAATTAATTGTGCATTTTATTTACATCATAAATGATTGAGAAGATAAAGAAACGTATTCATTAATTCACAGATTACGGTAAAAAAATATATTAATGCTCTCATTTCGAGGAAATTAAAATCTCTGTACCTTAATTTCGTCTTATATAACTTGATTAGGGTGAATTATTCATATCGAGTTGAGCGAACAAAAGAAGGTTTTTTGTTTTGAAATTTTTCACCACACTGCAAATTTACTTCATAAGGACTTAGAAGAAAGACAATTTTTTGAGAAAACAAATATAAAAAGAAAATATTTGTTTCAAAAGTTTCTTCTTTGTGAACTACAAGTCTTATCAAATAAGGAGTTTCTTCAAAATATTTTACTGTATATTACAAACTCAATAGATGAAAAAAAATTTATTCTTAAAGTTTCGTGAAAATATTTGAAAATAATGAACTTGTTATTGGAAACTCAAAATTCTTATTTTATAACTTTTATTTGTTGATGTATTTATTGTTGTATATTTCTATAAAATAATTATGTGAAATTAAGTACTAAATTTTCATGAATATTTAAATAAACTTTTCCTTAAAAATAATATCCGCTTCTATTTCTAAGTAACTCGTAATATAGGGTAAACTAAGCAGTGAAGGAACACTTAAGCTTCGCTTGCCTTTTAAAAAATCATATTAATTTCAAAATTCGTAATTTTAGTTAAATGACAGTGTCAACATATTTGTTACTAATTGCAAATTATGTAAAAAAATTGTAGAGAACTTACATAATATTGTTTTAAAGTTTTGGAGGTTCAAATAACAAGTAGTAAGAAGACCAAGTGAAGGAACAGCTCTTACCAGTGAATGAACATCCAGTGAAGGAACACTTAATTTCGGTTATTTTTTAATGCTCTTCATGAATTTATAAGCCATACAAATATTTAAAAACAAGTCAAACAAACCACAAATTATAACATATAAATACTTGGAAAATGTTAACTTTTTTTTTGTAATCATGAATTGAAAATTAAAGTGTCAACATATTAACACATACTGTTCATTCACTGGGAAATCTATGCCCAGTAAAGGAACATGCCTGTTTCCTCACTGGTTAGAAGTTGTTTTTCGTATTTTTAACATACTTTTGATGCGGAACATCACTAAAGGTACAAGAAAATCAAAGTTTATCTTTTACTTAGGAAAAAAACCCAGTAAAGGAACACTTGTTCCTTCACTGGTTTTTCATCGTTTGGTGATCCAGTGAATAAAAATCCCTTTATCTCAGTACTTTATTATGCTACGATGCTTGAAATGAAAATAAAACGTAACTTCAATAACTATATTTTGAATTCTCTTTTTCACAGTTAGAAAAATAAAACTAGTGCATGCAATTAATTCCACTTCAAACATATAAATACAAACACTCACCTTATAATTTTTTCAAAGAAACAAGGTGTTACAGAGATAATAACAAATTCAAAAATTTTTCCAGAGAAGTATATTTGACCAGCTCCATTCATATTAAAAAATTAATCAATAATTAACCAATAATCAATCAAAAACTAATCAATTAATTAACAATTCATAACCATAAATTATTAAAATGCTAAATGTAATATTTTTTGCTTATTTTGACCTAAATTAATATAAAATAATTAAAAAGTATGAAAAATAAATTTAATAGAAGTTCTACGTCAAAGGGTTAAACACCAACCTTTATTTTCTGTATTTTCAAACAAAAATTACATGCATTTCCTTTACATTATTTGAGAAATTAAAAGTCAAATCTCGCTTATTCATAGAAAAGTGGGACAGTATTTTATTAACCCTCGACGCAGATGGGACAATGGTGTTCCTTTTATGTATTTGCCAGATGCTCTAGTTTCAAGTAAGAATATATTTTGGTATATATTAATTATAAAAAACAGACTAATAGTTACTAAAAAATCTGTTTGATTATCGGAATTATATTTGTACTAAGATATAAATTTTAAATAAAAAGGTAGTCTGATTTTTTTTCTCCATTCATATTAAAAAATTAATCAATAATTAACCAATAATCAATCAAAAACTAATCAATTAATCAACAATTCATAACCATAAATTATTAAAATGCTAAATGTAATATGTTTTGCTTAATTTGACCTAAATTAATATAAAATAATTAAAAAGTATCAAATATATATATAATAAAAGTTCTTTGTCCAGGGGTTAAACACCAATCTTTATTTTCTGTATTTTCAAAAAATATTACATGCATTTCCTTTACATTATTTGAGAAATTAAAGGTCCAACCTCGCTTATTCATAGAAAAACGGGACAGCATTTTATTAACCCTCGACGCAGATGGGTACCGGTGTCCCTTTTATGTATTTACCAGATGCTCTAGTTACAAATAAAAATATATTTTGGCATTTATTAATTATAAAAAACAGACTAATACTTAAAAAAAAATCTGTTAGATTATCGGAATTATATTTGTACTAAAATATAAATTTAAAAAAATAGTCTTATTTTTTTCCCATTTATAATGAAAAATTAATCAATAATTGATTTTGTAAATTAACGAAATTTCAATGATGAATAACCGTTTTCTCTTAGATCAAACAAGTGCAGATTTGAAAAATTATTGTTAGGAAGTTAGCCATGTTTAAAAGATTTTACATATAACGCAGAAAAAGACAGCGGTATTTCATAACTATAAGTTATTAAAATGCTATATATATTTTTTTTGTGCTCATTTTGATCTAAATAAAAAAAAACATTACATGCATTTCCTTTACATTATTTGCGAAATTATAAGTCCAATTTCACTTATTCATAGAAAGGCAATGAATTCTCATAAATGTAAATATTTAAATCTCAAGCAAGAGTTGAAAAAAGTTGAAACTTTGATAGATTCACGCTCTAACAAAGATAATAACAGCGTGTGTTGCGCATTTCCAGTGAAATTGTTTTAACAGTACTATTTCATCTGGAAACAATTCTACGAAGCAGATATGCTCTTACAAGAAAATAAAGTTTGTTACTTTATGCTTTATTCAAAATATTATTTAAATTTAATTCCATTGATTTAGTCGTTTGTTCAGTATCTGTTTGCTGAGAAAAAATGTTTGGATTCTATATAGTTTGTTACAGGAAATATCTATGATATTGTGACTTTCTCATTAAAAGCTTTTTCCTTATTCAACACTTTGTTCCAGAAATATTGTGTTGAAATATTTCTGAGATTTAGATTAATTCGCAAAATAAATTAATTTAGTTTATCACCTAAACTTATTTTATTTTGAAGACCATTTTTTTTGGTAGAAGTTATGTTGGCGGTATTTTTAAAGTTTTACCTACTACAAAGAATTACAATAAACTTGGAGTTCTGTGCGTATAAATAACGGAATTCATAAATTCTGAGCCGCGATGGCTCAGGTGATAGAGCGTTCGCCTTCCAATGAGAGGAACCGGGGTTCGATCCCAGCGATGGCTGGTCCATACGAATTCCGCATCCGGCTTGCACCGACCATAGTCCTGATGTGAAATATCCTTAGTGGTAGACGGATCATGGGTTAGAGTCCCCTTGCCTACCGTCCCCTTGCCTACCGTACCAGGCTAACCGTAAAACGTTCTCGTGGTCTTCCTCTCCATGTAACGCAAATGCGGGTTAGCTCAACACCTCCTCGAAAAGAGCAGGCCTCAGCACGGGTTACCACAAATATCCTTTTTTAGTCCAAACGTAATGACATATTTCGTATTTTCAACCACTGCGCAACTTAGTACCCCGAACGTAATGACATCTTTCTTATTTTTCCTCTGGAATGAGGAAATTGAAAGTTATTTGAAACTGAAAAATCAGAAGTGACCACGAAATAGCTGTTATTATAGTATTTAAAATGAAAGTCACACGGGAAGAACAGTTTTTGTCCATCAAAGTTGATTTAGATGTAAAACGATTTTGCCTCGTGGAAAGAGTTTTTCCTTAATAGAGCTCGTCTTCACTGTATAATAACTCTCGGGGAGTATTCAAAACATTTTTGATTTCTCAAAAATGTGTGATCCTCAAAATGTATCATATGGCGATTAAATCGTCATTTTTGTTTAAAAAAAATGAACATAAACTGTTCTTGTCCCTTTGTCTTCAAATATTAACAGCAATAATAGCTTTTATTTAAACGATAACAAGCATTTTATTTATTTTTAAACTGAACTATTGTCGGAAACTTAATTTTATTTGAATCCTTTAAAATGATTTAATTAAACCATTGCATTTTTTTATTTAATCAAAAAGAGCTTAACAATAACTGCAAAAACATCGAACAATATCAGGCAATGAGGTTAGACAAACGAATTGTAGAGCTTTGTGATAGCGTTTGCTGAAAATATTTATCTTCATTGAATTAAAGCAGTTCTTCCATAGTTCTTGACATTTTTATTTCTACGGCTAACTTTCTGTTTCCGTATAGGATGGGATTATTGATTAACACCAGTTGGCTTTCAGATAATGTCAGAAGGCATTCGAAAAATGATCAATAAAAGAAGTTAATCCCACTTACGGAAATCTTTATCGTAAGTAAGAGGTTAAGATAGATATCATAACTTCTTCTCAATCTCTTAATTAAAAGCAGCAATCGTAAGGACGGTTGGATTGCATCTGCTGGCACTATTCAATGCCAACATAAATAAATAATAGATAAATAAATAATAAAATAAAATAAAAAATAAAAAAAAAGAACAGAAAAACCTTAACGACTATTGATCTAATGATTGAATGTTGTTGTTGACGTATGCCTATTTAGGCAGCGGGGGTGCGACTGTTCTTGCTTTCCAGTGGCGCCATCTATGGCCATAAATTCAAATTCTGCCACACCATACGTTGCACCCGTTTATAGGGCGAACCCATTCATACAGATATTCATTCATCCACAGATCGTAATTTTGATCTGAATCAGAGAACGATCGATCTCCAATCCAGTATCCCCAGAGGTGATAATTTGTTATTGGAACATGGAGGACTTTTGTGACTCGACAGATTTAACTTGCATCAGTCGCTTTACTACACGGGGAGTCTTCGGCCGGCGGGGTTCGAGCCCACGAACTCTCGGGCATGGCCCAGCGCCCTACCGACCAGGCTGTTCCGGCCCTTAATAATGATTGATGTTTACGGAATAAGATGCCATTTTAATGGTTCAAAAACCAAACTTTTTATATGCTAATTACTTGGCGATAACGATAACGTGGATACTAGGGGCTTAAGAGCCCTTTATCTATTCACCAATTCGAATGATTGCTTTGAGAAACTAATTCCAGATTTGAAATCTTCACTACCGAATTAGGCAAGAACAAGTATTTGCATAAATGCAATAAAAGTTTGTTCCCCAGTATAATTTTTCATATAATTTTACAATTTATATTTAATGTATTGTTAAATAAAATGTGACAGTTATAAAATCATCCACCAGACAAGTTTTTATGATCGTTTTTAACTTCAGTTAGCAAAAAAAAGAATGCAGGTGTATTTTCTCAATTATTATTGTATTTTTGTTCAAATAATTGCAATTTTTTCAACAAAGTTATCAAAAAAGTCTTAAGTGAAAAATTTAAGAAAGCAACATTTTATTAACAAAGCAATTTTTATTTGTATGTAATAATATTATTTAGAAGGACGGACGGCGATATACTTCAAAAATCTATTCATTATTTTATAAATAGTATCATAAGTATGAGTAAAACACATTAATTAGTTTCGACCGCTTTTCACGAAATTTTGTTTAAAAAAAATAAAAAATTAAAGAATAATTTTCCGAGTTAAAACTTTTTATGTCCAAAGTATGATAAAAAAGGACTGTTAAATTATCTGAAAATGGAAACTGATGGAAAGTGTACGAAATATCTTTTTTACTGTTACAGAAAGAGGAGATAGTCAAGACGAATTATGATATTTTTGCTAGCATGAATATTTAACAATCAATATTACGGGAAGTAATAAAGAACTATAGTTTAGTTTAAAAAATTTCTACTTTATAAAGTGACAATTTTTCTCAAAATTGTTGCTTTTAAAGACACACGTATCCTTTAATTTAATTAAGATTTCAAGTCATTTAAATTGACATTAGTTCTTAAATTTATTGTCCTAATATTAAATAGTTGCTGTAAGTGTTTCTCTGTTCAATATAACAAAAATCATTTTAATTTAAGTTTTAAGTCATAAAAAAGTTAATTATTTTTCTTTAAAAAGAAATATTTTCTTTTTATACTGTTTATGACTAGGATGATATGCATCGTAAAACATTCCGAATAAAATTACGGTAGAAAGTACGGCATCGGTACCGGTACTTTTTAACGTAAATTCCATTTTTACCAGAATAAAAAACTTGATATATCGTTATTTTCACAAAAATAATTACCAAAAAAATCACTCGATTACTCTAATTAAATAAATATTACAGTTAAATTTATGATATCATATTTTATTGTAAAATGGATTTTATGGCAAAAAAGATTTTATGGTAAAATAGATTTTGCGGATGATGTACCCAAGATGCCGGTACATTATATTGTAATTTAATCCGGAAATTTCTATGGCGTGTTTTTCATACATATTCTGAAAATGTATCTACATTAAAAAAATGTTTAGACTCTGCATTTTACCTCGCAACAATGGCCTCGAAATAAAACATATATATAAAACTTTATATACTTTGAAAATGTAAGTACATTAAGAGAAATGTTTAGACTCTGCTTTTTAACTTTTATATAACAATAACCTCTAAATAAAATATATATATTCTAAACATATAAAACTTCACATATTCTGAAACTGTAAGTACAAGAAATGTTTAGACTCTGCTCTCTAACTTGTAACAATGGCTTCTAAATAAAACATGTATATTCTAAACGTATATATAAATTTTTGCATATTCTGAAAATGTAAGTACATTAAAAGAAATGTTTAGACTCTGCATTTTAGCTAACAATGGTATCTAAATAAAACATTTATATTCTAAACATATATATAAAACTTCACATATTCTGAAAATGTAAGTAGATTAAAAGAAATATTTAGACTTTGCTTTTTAACTTGTAACTATTGCCTCTAAATAAAACATGTATATTCTAAACGTATATATAAAACTTTACATATCCAGAAAATGTAAGTACATTTTAAAAAAAATTTTAGATTCTGCTTTTTAACTAACAATGGTTTCTAAATAAAACATATGTATTCTAAACATATACAGAAAACGTTACATATTCTGGAAATGCAGCATATAAAAAGAAATGTTTAAATTCCGCATTCTAACTCGTAACAATGGTCTCGAAATAATAGAAATAAATTAAAAATGAATCTAATTAAAAAATTATATTTTCAGCTTTATTGAAATAAACATTTTTAGTTCAAGTTGTATAATTTATTTTTCTATTGATGAGTATTCAAATCAATATTGTGATAATTAGCGAGCCATCTTTTTGCAAAAATGATAAACTTTTGTGAAAATAACAATAAAATAACAAAAGAGAAGCAAAAATAATCTGAAAGCACATTAATTGTAATATTACGGATTGAAGAAAAATATTTTCTTCCGCACAACAAGATATTGGCCGTAAATATTTATTCTAAATGCTTCCATCGTACCATTGAAATTATAATCATTTATCATTTCTTCAATAGATGATACATTTTGAATGATTTGGCCAAAATAACTAAGATTATGTTAGATAGCTGAAGATAAATACTTCAAGAAAAAAACAACAATGACATGTGTTTACTGTTCATTGTTTACTGTTGTTTTTATATGGTAAAAATAGATTTAAGAGAATGTCGTGAGATGAAAAGTTATTAAAAACATCTAAGACTAAATATTAAAAGCATATATTATTAATATTGATGCATGATAGTATTGAAAACTTTTAAGACTTTTGCTATAATTTAAGTAAAAACTGAAACACTGTTGGAATTTTCATTTTAAAATTACGGTAAAATAACCTGTGCAGTCTATACATCCAATTAACTGTAAAACTTGTGATTAGGAGCATTTCTTTTTTTCTTTTTTTTTTACGGGTTTGCAATTTCTTTCAACTGGTATGGTTAAATAACCGTTAATATTAAAGTATACGGTTTTGGAACTATTTAAAACTAGCATGGTTTTAAAACGGTGAAAAATAAATTAAACTGGACTGGAGTTCGATAATGTGAGACTAGCTGGTTAGGAAATGGATTTTAGAGTTAAGAAATTTGTATATATATATATATATATATATATATATATATATATATAGAAAATTTAATTTTTGAGGAATTGTTCCCATGACTTCTTGAAATCTTGAATCAAAAAAATGAACAAATACGATCGTATTGGTTATCTTCTGGTAAAGTTGTTCACAAGCGTTTTTACAATTTTATTAGAAAACTTAAAAGTGCAAATGTTACATAGTTTATGGTTTGAATGCGCTGTTTTAATATCTTTAAAGAACGTCTAATTGTACAAATACAAATATCGTAGGATTGCTTATCTTTTTCTGCATTGTTCACATGCCTTCTTAAAAAGTTTTCAAAAAACTAGAAAGTACAAATAGTACCGCATTTGTTATCTTCTGCTGAAGTTTTTTTACAAATATACTATTTAATTCGAGCAAATATCACCACATACTTTGTGAAAAATGCTGGATCAAATTATGATAAAAAATTACTAGGACTCAGGGTACCTGTTTTTTTTACTGTAAAATTCATTTTTATTGGAATATTTAACGCAACAAAAAACGATTGATAAACCGTAATGTTTACATCAATAACTACGGTAAAATAACTGAATCACTCTATTTAAATAATTGTAACTGCAAATTTTACGGTATAATATTTTACGATAAAAATTAGTTTTTACATAAAATGCATTTTAAGTGTATGCACCGAAAGTGCAGGTACTTTTGTCAGTAATTTGATTCGGGTTTTTTTACAGTGCTGTTTAACGTTTTAGTATGTTATTTTAACATCTTTTAAGAGCACCTAAGAGTACAAATACAAATAAGGTAACATAGTTTATCTTTCGTAGAATTGTTCACATCGCCTTTTGAAATCTTCTTCAAAAACGAAAAAGTATAAATATTACCGTACTGTTTATCCTTTGGTGAAATCTTTCATAAGCATTATTTTGTTGTTGTTGTTGACTTGTCCAGTAGTGGAAGGAAAACTAAGTTTGACCAAAAGTATCTATAACAGCTTTGGCCACAGTAATAATCTCTAAAGAATTATAATATTAGCATTATAATTATTAGATTATTAAAATTAATAAGGAATTATTAAAAAAATAAAAGTATTATTATTATTAAGGATTTATAATATAAGCATTATAATTATTTCATTAGGGAACTTAAAAATAAAAATATCACCACAAAATTTATCGCCTCTTGACATTATTAATGCGTTATTTTACTATCTTTTACGAGCACCTAGATGTACACATTTTTTTCATGGTCTTGTTTACATAGGTTACTAAAATATTTTTATAACTATTAAAATCTGTTTAATTTTACAATCAAATAAGAATTTTTATCTAATATCGAAACATTAAAAATACTCCTGTTTTTATTAAAATTTTAGCAACTTTTCAGTATTTGTCAACAGAAAATATATCAGTTTACCCTAGAGATTATGTTTTCTACATTTCCTATAAAGTTGAGTCAATATTTTTGATAAAATGTGACACATGTGTACTTCTGGCCGAATAGTTTAGAAAATCATTTGTAACATCTTTGAGTCAAAAAGTTTTCAGTATTGTATTCTTTATCTTCTTTGGTGTAAAGAGAATATAAATACTGAACCAAATCCAATCTTAAACTTACAGCTCAAATAGAATTAAATATCATAAAAAGTGTGTGTCTTTTGATGAAACTAATAACATTTAAGTTATTTTTGAAAGGTTTCATCATTTTGCTTTTTTTTTAAACCATTTTCAGCTTATGCGTCGCTATGAAAGAAAAATTCGTATACTTAAAATTTGATTTTTCAGAAACTATTTGATCGATTTCGTTCAAATTGTGTATTTTATCATATAAAATTACATTCTTTAAAATAATGTTAAAGTACGTATACTTTACAATTAAAAAAATTTCGACTCTTATTAAATAAAGTAATAAAAATAATAAATAATTATTAAAAATTATTTTTAATGTAGGAATTTTTTTTTGAATAAACGAAATTTATAATTATGTGCAAAAAGTTTTCGATTCACTTAGAAAGTTACAAAGATATGGCAAAATATGCAAAAACTGAAATTAAGATTGAGGGTTTCAAACTTTTGACCACTTTCTTGATCTAACAAGGAACCATAATTTTCCGATTGCGTCTATGACCACACCACCCCTCCTTTTAAGAACCAACAATTCAAATTCGTTGGAGAAAAACTGTGTTAATTCAGAGAAAGAAGTATGTTTTTGTTTCTGATTTCATTACTTGAAATATCCTCTGCACTAAAACATATTTGAGGTCTCTGTTTTAAACTAGTGAATATTGAACATGTTGGGGTCACCACATTCAGCTAAGATTGAGTGCTAGCATATCAGCAACGCTTAACCCCGTATCCCGGGCATCCGGGGAGCAATTTTATTGATCAACTAAAAAAACAAAAACAATTCCCAATTTGAAAAACAAAGGGAGGATGAGTATTTACAATGAGGAATAGAAGGGGTGACTTGAATTCAAGACATAGATAGCAAAACAGATGAAGAGATGACTCAATCAATAAAGTATCGAAAAATGTAAAAATGCAAAAAATGTAAAAAGCAGATGCTTGAACAGATGAAAAGTTAACCCGGTGTGAATGCTAGCATATGAAGATCTGATCATTAGATTACGAACTTAACAAACAGATTGTTTAAATTTAAACATACATAAAAATGGTTTTTGTAAACACTGTTGGCAATGTTGCAGCAAGCAATACATATCGTTGAAAGGTGATAGCGTATTACAATATCGCATGATATTATCATTACTAAACAAAGAATGCTTGAATATCATTCGTTATTCTCATTATAAAAGTTATAACAGTATTTGTCGGTAAATTATTTGTTTTTCCTCTATTTAATAGTATTTACCAACAATATATATATCAATCCGTCTCAAAGTTATTCTCTGATTTTTATTATCTTCAAAATTTTGAATTTTTTTTAAAAAAATGTAATGGCTTTAATTACACTGTTTGAAATTTCTCGGAAAAAATGGTTAAAAAAAACAATTTATGTAATTGTCATAGTACCATATTCAATAAAAAAAACAATCAAATAGCCTTAAAAATGATGGTATTAAAACTGCTAACTGTGAGGAAAATCATTTATTGACTGTTCACCACCTAATACGGTTAAACAAACAGTATTTTATTCGCACCAACCTGATCCACAGTCAATGAGAATCAAGTTCATATTCTTTGAAAGCTGTAAGCTAAGCTATGTGATAAGGATTACAAATTCATATTCTTATTTTCCATCATGGGATGCCTAACAATCTCATAGTAATATGAAATAACTTAGTTCTTTGCAGCTGGCTAAATTTTTTATTCGAAATGTCTACTCTTTCAATCTCATAACTGCCTGAACGGGTATTGAAATCGCAGGTTTGACACAACAATACTTACTCCATTTCCTCAGCACCTGATGAGTTTCTATTGCCCTGCATTCTTCACTTGGTGACCCTGGATTAATGAAATACGAAACTCTCACTTACGCATAGAGCTGCTTGACAAAATAAAGCTAGCATTTCCCCTCATTTGAGATAGATTGTACCACTATATAAATTAATTGAGCCACATGTAACGGTTCACTTGACAATGCACTACGTAATCTCACCTTGACTCAATGTCCATTACCTAAATTAAATCTTATGATAACTAAATTCCAATGTCCAGTTAAATCTCATTTTTGCGATTTTAAAACCATGGTAGTTGTAATTGGTTACAAAACCAAATAGTTTTGTATATTCGTTGCTTTTTAAACAGTTTCAAAGTCGTAAAAGATGTTTCAAACTGTACGCTTTACAGTAAATTGGAAGGACAGACAGCTGTCGTTTCTTTTACCGTAATTTTAAAAGAAAAAAATCTTTCAGTGTTAAAAAATCGCTCCTGTATTATAAAGCAACTGCATATAGCCGTATTACGCTATATTTTAAGATAAATATATTAAGTTACTGATTTAAAATTATTATAAGTAATAACGGTAATAAGTTATATTTGCTTCTTAATAAGTTAGGTTAACTTTAATAATACATTTATTTAATATTTTGACCAGTCAAGATACTGAAGTAAATGAAACTAGTGGGCTGCGCCCCCTGCTCGCTAACCCGCGAAAATTGCTACGCAATCTACAAAGCTCGCTTCTAACTTAAGTACGTTGCAAATGCACAAAATTCTAAGAATTCAAAACAATCATTCAAATCCATATAACAACTTTTTTTTTAAAAAAAAAATTACATCTTTTTAGTAAACACTAAGTCATTAAAATAAATTTGAATTCAAATAAAGACTCATTGACTGAGATTCATTTTTCAATGAATAACTAATAACAATAATAAAACAAATAAATTCGTGGAAAAAAAAACGCTTTCGACAAAACACTAAAATAAAGATCTATCGACAAAGACTACTCACTTCTGCCTAGTTTAGATAGTATGAGATTGCCGTAGCTGAATTGTTATTTCAGTTTCCGTTTTTAAAAGCGCTATATGTTGAGCCACCTCATCTTGATTTGGCATGTGACATTTTTAGCGGCAATCATTGGTCGATTTTCTAGCGTTGCCATACGGGGAGTTCTAATGAGGCTTTTTTTTATCGCCGTGTAAGAGAAATATATATATAGATGCAAGTTTTAAGAATTGATAAGAAATCATAAGAATTAACATATTGCTCCACTTATAAAAAATATTTATGGTGTAAAACGTTCATTGAGTTCTTATTGCATCCATAAACTGCATTAGAATTTAAAAACAAGTTTGTTTTTGAAATGGCAGCCGAGCAAAATTATGTTTAAATTTTATTACAATAGAGCCGGGAACTGAATCTGCGGAACTACATATGCGTTAATAAAGAGGATAAATTTGAATATTTTATTAAAAAGCATTTAATTTTGATTTTACATACTTTTGATCATTAAGAAGTAAAAATAATTACGATGAAAACGAGGGATTGTGTGAGGAAAGCGATCCGGGAGTTGTTACCCTTTGTACAAATATGAATTTTTGAGTACAAAATCGAGTTTATACTGATAAATGACATTTATCATCGCCCCACAGTGGACTGATCGTAAGAACCGTCACTCAATATATTTCTGAATGTGAGTATCACTGGGTGCAGTCAGTGAGCGGATGGGTGACCACTTTGATCACCCTGCAAAAGATCCGAGGGTGCACGGTACCAGTCTTCGTTAAGCCGTTCTACTCATAAGTGCTCAACTTCGCTCACAGGTCATTAGGATACCAAACAACAAAAGTCATCCCTTCTGCAGAGGATCAAAATTGTGATGGCATGTCCTCAGAGCATCCTCAGGGATGTTTTCCAGACCGTTGCCAGTTACCCATTGTACACCTCGAGTGTGATTTAAATAAAGTATTAGTACTATTACTATTAACTGACATTTATGTATGATTAGTACATATCTAGTAAATGATTAAAATGGTAGTGTGTTATCTGAAGGAAAAAAAACAATTCAATGGTTTTTTTTAAAAATTTGCTTTCAATGAAATAAATGAAAACTTGAATTCGTCTGAATTCTAAATTTTTCTTCTTTAGTGATAAAAATTCTTTCTATTGTCAAATAGCTTGAAGACAAAGAATGCTTTAAAAGCAAAACAAGAGAAAGGGAATCTAAATCTGAGATAGGTGAATAAATTCTTGTCTTTGACGATATTTGGGATGTATAAGAAATAAAACTACCCGAAAACAAATAAATGGGCGCCAATAACAAAAGTGTAAGTGTGCTCTGAATTTAATTAATTTGCCTTAATTATTTTTTTGAATGTATATTTTAAGTAAAAAAGACGATTGGCACTATTTTATTGTTCTGTAAGTCTAGAATACAATTTGATTTCTTTAATTAACTAATCGATTAATATGATCGTAAGTATTTCTTTTAATATTTTAATCTAGATATTTTAAGATTTCAAATTTTGTAATTGAAAGGCAAACTTAACGTTTTTTTTTGTGTACATTATTTTTATACAGCCTCAATTTAAAAGAACTGAAATAGCTTTTGCATATAAGGCATACTAGATTGATGCCCGTTTGAAAATAAGTCCAATGATTGATTGATTTCACTTTCAATTTTAACTATTTTCAGGAGATGTCCACAATATTGTAAAAGTTCTCCATGTATTGAAGCTTAGTATTAATTTAAAATCTGTTCAGTAGCTAAAATCTCATTCCAATTCTCCATTACGTTCTGTACTACTTCCTCATACACCTCTCGAATCATATACACCGAAGAGCCATTACATTATGACCACCCTGCTAATAACATGTAGCACCACCTTTAGGCCTCAAAACTGCTAGCACCCGCAGTGGCATTGATTGCACAAGGTGCTAATAGGTACGTAGTCTGAGACATCTGGTACCAAGCGGTCACCAACTGGTCCTGCTATATTCCCTCACTTTGCGAGGGGGTAGCGTGGCAGCACGAATTTGGTTTTCCAAGTAGGACCACAAATGTTCTATTGGATTAAGGTCAGGTGAATTTGGGGGCCAAGACATGACTTGAAAGTCACTGGAATGTTTTTTGAACCAATCCATGACGATTCGATCCTTGGTGCATTATCCTGTTGGTAAACACCATCCTCTGCAGGAAAAACTGTTGCCATGAATGGGTGAACCTGGTCTGCAACTGTGTTCAAGTAGCTAACAGATGTCAAGGATTGTTCTATGAGGATTATGGGTCCTAATGTGCCCCATGAAAACATTGTTCCTTTGCTAGAAACTATGAAAACCCGGGAGAGCCCATTGTTATAGATGGAGGGTGGTCATAATGTAATGGCTCTTCGATGTATATATTATTCGTAACTAAAATTTTATTTTTATGTTAATACGTAATTATTCTAGAAATCACTTAACTAACTATTCAACACCACTTGAACTATCCTTTACGACATTCTAACAAAATGAATCTCTAGACAAATAGCCATACTTAATTTTCTATCAAATCAAGCTCAAATTTTCAAAAATTCGATTTCTGAAAGCTATTTGATCGATTTTGCTTAGATTTTTTATTTTACCATTAAAAATTGTTTTCTTTAAATTGAAGCAATAAATTGTGTACCTTACATTTCAAGAGATTTTCGACTGTAATTAATAAATTAATAAAATAAAAAATATTTACCAAAAGTTGTTTTTTGCATGGGATTATATAATTGTGTATAAAAATTTTCCTGCTCATTTGAAATTTTTTTAACATATAATTAAATACACCAAGAAAGTAAAATTAAGTGGTTTAAACTTTGTACTTCTCTCCTGACCAAACTATTGGGATTATTTTTCCCAGATTGCGGCTCCCCCTATATTTAGAGGATCAGAAATCCGAATTCATAATAAAAGAGATATGTTTAGTACAGAGAAAGAACGTTTAAGTGCCTGATTTCGTAACTTAAAATATCGTCTGCACTAATTAATTAGCATATTTGAGGTCACTCCTCCGTACCATTAAGATTGAGTCATAGAATGTGATGATCCGATCATTAGATCAAAAGTTATACATGATGGACAGTTTTTTATTTAGCGCACTGAACCATAGAAATCAAATTTTGTGTTTTTTATGAATCGTCCTAAATAATCTTTACCAAATAACTCTTATCAACAGCTTGCAAACAATGACTAGCTATAAGCTCTATTTACTAACTCTGAACATAACTCAATAATTCTTTATTCCTAACATACAATACCTACATACTTAAATCACACCTTCACATTTGAAGAGCTTAAGGTAATATAATCATGTGCCATATTTTCAAATTTTTCAGGCGTTTTTGTGAAGAAAAAAAACCAAAATTTTAATACATCCAAAAATATGTGTATTATGCTGTCATCTGGCGGAAATTTCGCGAACTTGGAAAGTATCTAACTATAAACAATACATAGGAAAATTTTGTTATAAAAATAGACCATCTCAGAAAACTGTGGTTCATCATTGTATTGCATCAAGCATGTCATTAAATATGTGTAATGTGCCCTTCTTTGCCTTTCGAGTTATAATTCTTTAATAATGGATTACTTGATTTATCTGCTGCAAATAAAATCAGTTTTAGTTAAACCGATATTATTAAAATCTTTGAAGCACAAAGTATATTATCGCATGTAGGGTGCTCTTTAATGACTAACCTAAGTATGTATTTTTAGAATCGTTGTCAAAACTAAGCATAAAATATTAGGGGGGTAAGAAAGTAATATCGTTTCGGTGCATTTAATATTTGTTATGAAGCTTTTATTTTTAATCAATAATGTATTCACCCTCGGTATCAACAACCTTTCAATGCGGGATCGAAAATAATTCGAATTAGATCGAAAAGAAGGAATTGGTTTTTAAGACTAACAAATATTTAATACGCCGAAATGAGATCCACTTACCAGATACTTTCCAGTCCCCCGAATGGTATATGTGCTAAGCAAAACGATACTCAAACGAGGACAAAACAGCGATAAAGAAATCCAAAGAATCACTACAGAGGAAGGTGGGACTGAAAACAAAAGCCATTTTGGTTATCTGATAAAACGTGAAAATTTTTCTTAATCAAAAAAATTAATCACCTTTGATCAAGAAAAATTTAATCAAAAAATTAATCAAGAAAATTTAATCACCTTTGAACTTCTCTATTTCCTGCAGAATACAAACGGATTTTGATGTTTTCAGGCCTATATTTATTCAATACTGATGTCTTAGATTTTCTTACCGTTTTTGTTTTTTCTCGCTTAAACACTAATATGTGACATTAAAGAGTCTATAATTGTTGGATTTCAGCTTTGGTAAGAATATTAAAATATTAAGAACATTGCTACAGAACACTCTTTATTCTTAAAATAGAGGTTACTTTCTTTCTATTTTTTTCTTCGTTTAGAGTTAATTGTTTCGAAAATTTATCATCGAACTTCCAAAATGTGCGAAAACAGAGTGAATTTACAGAACAGTTCAGATAAAATTAAATCAAATTCTTTACGATATAGGAAAAAAAAATACAAAAATCATTAAGAAAGGAAAATCCATTCCTCTCTTTTATCGTTTTTTCAAAAATACTTTTATTTCGCTTTTCTACTGAATTTCTTTTTTTTTCAGAAAAAAAATTTTAAGTTGATAAAACTATACAATGATAAGACTTTAATTCTAAACATAACAAGTTAAATGGATTCTAGACAAGTAAAAAAATAGATTACTTGTTATTTGAAAGTTCACTGAGAAAAAAAATGTGACCTCTAAAAATCTTAAATGGTTTAAGAAAAGAACTATTTGAGGAAAAAATTTAATATATGTTAAAAGGGTTGACATTACGAAAATAACTTTTATTTTAACTCACAGAAAGTTTTTTTTTATTTTTGATGCATTTCAACTCAGTAAAAAATATATTTGCACATGAATAATTAATTGCATAAATTGCGTGTGGCTAAAAAAATATAAGGTAATATCGATAAAAAAGTTTTAAAAAAATTAAAGGGAAAAAAGATACAACATTCGAAACAAAATTGAGATAAAGAATCCTTCTTTTTTATTCTCCATTTTAATGATAGGAATGATTTTTTTAGTTAACTCTTAACTTTTAATTAAAAACAGTGATTGAATTTAATCATATAAATGATGTATAGAGAAGTAGAAAATAAAGTTGACTGAAATTTGGTTGCAAGATGCCTGTTTTTTTATTATAGATAAAAATATTAAAATCTGCACATTTAGTTTTAGTTTAATCATAAATTTCGCAGAGCTATTTTACCAAAATTTTTCATCAACCCGACTTCTTAGTATGGTTTTAGTTAACAAAATAGAAAAATATTATTTAAGTATGAAATATTTTAGTAAGACCACCAGGGTATGCTAATGAAATCTCTCATATATTTAAACTTTTATAGGGCAATTCTTTTTTTATCTAGTAATGCTATGTTAAAATATTTTTGGAAACGAGACTGATTTCAAAAAGATATTCATTTATTCTGCTACTTAAAACTACTTTGCTTTTTATAGTATTTTTTCTAGAAAATGTGCGTGGGATTTTCAAAGTTTTTCTTTCTGAAAAAATTGGCCATGGATTTAAAATTCTGCGTTTATAAAAAAAAGCATATTTATAAATTCTGTGTTTTAACTACGAATAAACTCAATGAGAGATGATAAAATGAGCAAACGCCTAAACGTAGAAGACGTAACGTACGAGAGAAAAATAGTTCTCCCAGTATTGGCCTGTCTTCTTGACCACACTCTAACCTTTACTGTTACCCATATTTATTTAAACATAGCCTTTCTTTTATATATTATATTACATATCTGTATGTATATCTGTATATATTATATTACATTACAGTCTTTTATATATTATATTTATATATTTCTTTTATATATATACTTCTTTTATATATTCTGATGTCATCAACAGATGACCAAACTACAAATAGTTGGGAAAATAGCTTTAAATCGATATTTCAATAATTAAGTTGCTGGGAACTACACTTCTCATGGCTTTATAAATGATACATTAGCTTACATTTTATTTATCCAGATTTGATGTGGGAAGTCATCGACAATTAATTAATTAAGTTAATAAGTAGTGCACTTTCCACGGCCCTATAAGTGGTTAATTAGCTTACATTTGATTTAGCCACCTTTGATATTGGTAGTCGTCGACATTAAATTAATGAAGTCTGTGGGAAGAACACTTCCCAAGACCTTATAAATGGATAATTAGCTTACATTTGATTTTGGATGCTTCGACTTTGGAATTCATCGACATTTAATTAATAAAGTTGATAGGAAGTGCACTTTCCACGGCACTATAAGTGGTTAATTAACTTGCATTTGACTTAGCCAGCTTTGATATTGGTAGTCGTCGACATTAAATTAATGAAGTTGACAAGAACTGTATTCTCCATGGTCCTTTAAGTGGTTAATTAGCTTGCATTTGATTTAGCCAGCTTTAATATTGGCAGTCGTCGACATTAAATTAATGAAGTCGGTGGGAAGAACACTTCCCAAGGCCTTATAAATGGATAATTAGCTTACATTTGATTTAGCCAGCTTTGATATTGGCAGTCATCGTCATTTAATTAATAAAGTTGATAAGAACTGCATTTTCCACGGCCCTTTAAGTGGTTAATTAGCTTGCATTTGATTTAGCCAGCTTTGATATTGGTAGGCGTCGACATTAAATTAACAAAGTCGGTGGTGTGTATACTTCCCACAGCCTTATTAATGGTTAATTATTTCACATTTGATTTTGTCAGCTTTGATTTGAGAAGTAATCGACATTTATATTATAAAGTTAGTTTATAAAGTTAATTTATAAAGTTAGTTTATAAAGTTAATTTATAAAGTTAGTTTATAAAGTTAATTTATAAAGTTTGATGAAAAGTAAAGTTCCAGGGCCTTATAAAGAGTTAATTAGCTCATATTTGAGTTGTGCAGCTTTGATATGGGAAGTCAAAGGCAAATCCAAGCTCTATTAGTTTCAATTAAATTGTATTTCGTTTTCGAACATTATTGTTCTTATTTTCTTATTAAGTGGGCAAAAAAACCATCGAAATGAAATTCCACTTAGAGAAATTATAACATTTGAAAACCATGCAGAAATTTAAAAAAGAAAGATTCAAATATATAGGCGGAATTCGAAATCGTTATTGCACAAATACCACAAATGGACATAGAAGAAAATTTTTAATAAAAACATTATTTTATTGGGAGATATTTTTCTATTTTAAGCTCACAGTGGTAAAAAAAGTATATTATAATATAGTTGAGTATAAATTAAAACTTTTGAATGCTTGTTCTTTTCAATAATATATGTTCTTCAAAAACATTATTTTACTACTAATACCATCGACTGTTTAGGATGAATTTCAAAACCACTCCGGTGATTTTCAAGAAAGACCTACTTCAAGGAACTGAATCGATAATTTTTCACCTTCAATTTTTCTTTCATGGATACTATTTTGCTTTGACATACTGCATAATGCGGATATTACTTTTCAAAAAAAATCTTTAGTTTATTCATAAAACGTTACCTTTAAAACAAACATATTAAGCAGTCATGAAACTGCTAAATATTCGAAACTTGGGTAAACAATTTGTTTGGCAGCATATATTTTAGAACATTTTTAATTAAAAAAATAGTTCAAATATTTAATTCTTCAGATGAGAAGTATTTAAAAAATATTCTTCTTGGATATTTTATAAGTACAAATGCTATAGCGAAATAAAATCTAAAATATGAATAAGGATATTTTCTTTACATAAAAAGAATAACAAAGACGATAAAAGAATGAAATATATTGCAAGTGAACGCAAAAAAATGAGAAACAGGTTTAAGGCGGAAAAGAAATGTTTGAGATATGATTGTCAAAATAAGTAGAAAATTTCAACAAAGCCAGTGCAATTAACGTGATATGAATGCTTTTAAAAACGAATATCAGTACAAACAAGAAAAATAACAGGCATGAAATATGATTTTTAGTATTTAAATGATAACAGAATCGAAAAAACTTGTTGCAAAGAGAAATTTTAAGTAAAGAGATGGAATAAAACATGAAAAATATGCCTGTTTTGCAAATTTATACAATAAAATATCACATCAAAACTCAAAAATTAATTTTAAAAATATCCATTATTGATCATTATTGTAAAATGTCATCATATAGAGTTTCAATATTTTTAACATTCACTGTAAAAATTCGGATCAAATTATAGTTAAAATTACCGGTGCTTTATGGTAAACAGTACAGGGACGCAGGGTACCCCCAAATTTTACTGTAAAATTCTTCTTTCCGAAACATGTTACAGAACAACAAATCATACATAACGTATTTTTTATAGTAATAATTTACGTAAAATCACTGAATCATTCTAATTAAATAAATATTACTATAAAAATTATAGTATAACATTTTACGATAAAAATTGATTTCCCTCTAAAATGGATTTGCAAGATGCACTCAATGTGCCGGAACTGAGTACAGTAACTTGATGTGGAATTTTTTATAGTGTATAACTGCTAATATTTGATTTTATGAAAATATAAGTTAAACTCATTCAAAGTTTTACTGTTTTGAATATTATTTGGACAAATGACTGGGGTAATAAAATTCCACAGAGGCAACATCACACTAATTGAAATAAATATACAGTTAAAGGGAAATACTAATAGATTGACTGTAAAAGCTCCATACATTTGAAAAATACGTTACAGCAGTAAAATCAATAGCAGCATGATTTATGTTAAATAAATAGTCCCAAGAAACTGAAGCAGGAAGATGAAATTAAGTGATTAAAAAACTTCATTGGCTTCAAAAATATGAAGATGGAAATTTTAATGGTGTGGAAACATTCCAAGAAATCCAAGTCAATGCATAAAACAAATTTATGAAATATGTTAGGTGAGGAAAAATTGATAGTGTTAATTCAATCCATCGGAAAACACTGCTGAATAGAAGGCTATTGGTTCGATTTTTCATCACCTGATATTACTCATAAATTTATTTAAAACATCGACCTGGATTTTTGGGAGAGTTTTCCCATAATTAAAAATACAAATTCTAGTGTTAATGTTGTACCATATTTTTCAAATATTTGGAAATTATAATTTTTTTTTAATTTCCAACTTTTACTGTCAATTTATAATTGTTACTCTTACTATTGTCCTTTTTATTGATATTGTGACGTAACCTCTGTCAAATTATATAATATCTCTTTTGCCATTCCTGCCATTTGTTCTATAGGTGATAGTGTATCTACACTGAAGAAAAAAAATAGTGGTCAAATTTACCAGAAAATGGTTAAACTTACTATGCTTCTAGCTCTAAAGGAACAACAAAATCTTCTGTCACTTTTACCGAAGAGCTTAATAATGATTTTGGTAAAATTAACAACAAAATATGGTTTCATAATATATGATAAAATTTGATAAATGTGGTAAATTTTTGGTAATTTTACCATGATATCTTAGAGTAATGGCATAAAAACCATAATTTACTATTCATTACAAATAAATTTATTATTAATAATAATAACTATTAATAATATTTATTATAATAATATTAATATTAATAATAAATTTACTATTCAATTTGATATTTTTTACTAAATGTGTGAATATATAAACTATAATCTTGAAAACCAGAAATTTCGGTAAACCGTTATGGTAAACCGTTATGGTTAATATGAAAAATTACCATATGAATGGTTTAAATAACTTATATATTTGTTTTTAATACCAAAATTATGTTTTTTTTTTTGTCAGGTCATTAAGTAATGTCATTACTATAGAATACGATTGTTGTGCCAAATTTGTCTTCGTGTATGTGACACAAAAACGTATTTAGAGTTTTAATAAATTTTAGTACTTGTGATTTCAACCATCATTTTTTATTTAATCTAAAAGTATTAATCTTGTTACTTTAAAAGCGAAGTATAAAAATTATGATACATATCCTTCTTATCTGTCAGTTTTTTTTTTCAAAAAAAAAAAATATTAATTTTGCAAAAATTATTAATTTGATTTTTTTAAGTGCATCTCAGAGTGAATTTGTGAACTGCATGATGAGTAAAAACATATTTATTAATATATTTACAATACTAATCAGTAAAATAATTATGTGACACTAAGCACATATTTTCTAGATAACATAATAATTTTTTAAGATGTATGTAACTCCGTATTCAGTTTTAACTTCTTCATCATGCCATTAAAAAGCTAATGTATTATTGTTGCATAATTTCGTTCTTACATATGCATGTGGAATTTATACTTTTATGAATAACACTGAGGAAATATTTATTTTTTTCATTTCCTGTTGCTTGAGATTTCTTAACGGATCTTAAATATTTTGATGTCGTTGATTTCGAATCGGCAATCGGTTTCTCTCTCCAAGCTTCAGTTTTTTTTAAAAGACATTTCTAGTCCTTTTTCTCCCGAAAAGTACAAGTTTAAAAAAGTTATATATAATAGGAGGTCAAGTGAATGTTGTTATGTGAATGCTATGAATGTTTAAATAATTTTGAATGTTTAAATAATTGTTGATGTGTAACTAAACGTATGTGTGCACGATGGAGTAATCGTAAGAGTTTTCTCTAGACATATACACAAGTCTTTTAGTTTTTATATGTTTTTCTGAAATCTTGATTAGCTTGCATATTATTGTAGAATTTTCCATTACAGAAATGATTAAAATATTTTTCAACCAAAATGATGATATATTTAAACGAAAATTTTAAAGAATACCCGAAGTACACAGGATTTTACATTTAATTAAATAAAAGAATAGTGACATAGTAAATTAACCACCTTTTTTTTCTTCAATTTTTCAAATATTTTTTCGTAAGTCCTAATACAATTATATCAAGAAATCAAACGTAATTCACTTCAACATGATTGTTTCATCTAAACAAGATAGTTTATTTATTTTTTAGACAATGTGTTAATTTTATATAAATTTTAGTTTTGCTAAATAAAAGGTTAGCACATAAATTTTAGTTTTGTTAAATAAAAGATTAATACATAAATTTCAGTTTTGGTAAATAAAAGGTTAATACATAAATTTTAGTTTTGTTAAATGAAAGGTTAATACATAAATTTTAGTTTTGTTAAATAAAAGGTTAATACATAAATTTCAGTCTTGTTAAATAAAAGGTTAATACATAAATTTTAGTTTTGTTAAATAAAAGGCTAATACATAAATTTGAGTTTTGTTAAATAAAAGGTTAGCACATAAATTTTAGTTTTGCTAAATAAAAGGTTAGCACATAAATTTTAGTTTTGTTAAATAAAAGATTAATACATAAATTTCAGTTTTGTTAAATAAAAGGTTAATACATAAATTTTAGTTTTGTTAAATGAAAGGTTAATACTTAAATAAAAGGTTAATACATAAATTTCAGTCTTGTTAAATAAAAGGTTAATACATAAATTTGAGTTTTGTTAAATAAAAGGCTAATACATAAATTTGAGTTTTGTTAAATAAAAGGTTAATACATAAATTTTAGTTTTGTTAAACAAACAAAAGGTACCAAATTCTTTAACAAATCATTCATAGAAGCTGAGAAGAAATATGAGAAGCATTTATACCCATAACCCAATTTCAGGAGCGATTCGCGATAAACATTCAGCCGATGTATTTCTTAGCATTTCGGGATAAACAGTATTTTTCTTTCTGGAAAAGCAAATTGATTTGTGTCTTGAAAGAAAATGTGGTCATTCATTAATTCTTGAGGTAATGTTATGGCAAATAAAAATCAATGTTTTTAGAATTAAGATACAAAAGAAAAAAAGACAATATTTTTATCCTTTGATTAAATAAGGAATGAATTTTATTTTTATTTCTTTAAGAGTATTTTTCTAACAAACTAGAAATAATTTAGGACAATAAAGTTCGGTTTGGCTTATCTTTAGCTATGGGATTGATTTATACGGAAAGGTTTAGTTTTCTTTACTCAGCGAAAAAGATAATTGCAGTTCCGGATAAATTTAAAATAGCAATTAAACTAAATGTGACTATTAGAAATCAAAGAATTTTATAATTAAAAGTGTCTTGATGACTCATTAAAGGGTTTAAATTCTTTATAAAATTGCTGAAAACTGAATTTGTATCTTTGATCAAATAAAAAAAAACTTATTGTCTGCTTTTTAAAAAGAATGAAAACTAATTTTCTTAAAAAAAACTTATTTATAATGAAAACTTTATAAAAATAGTTATCATCTAATTAAAATTGGAACACTAAAAATTAGTAATAATATTTATATTGATATTTTAGTAGCTTGGAATGATATAAGAAAACGAACTATACTAAATTATTAGTTAAATTACTAGAATTCAATCTATTGAAATTTTAAAAAAATTTACGTTTAGAGAAATTGATATAGAGAATTTCCATTAATTGAAAACTTATTATATTATATTTATGCAAAAACATATTATAACGACACTTTTATAAAAATAATTGGTTTATAAAAATAAATTAAAAATGAAAGGTAACGGTGATTTCCTTTTTATATCAAATTATTTTCATCACATAGTTTTTTGTAAAACAAGAAATATAATTTTTTTTTATCTTTTCTGAAGTTAAGAAATAATTCTCTATATTTAGTTCATTCAATTTAAAATATATATTACATTTCTAAAAGCTTAAGATATAAATTGTGTTTTGAATTATGGTATCTAATATATCATCTTTCATTTTTTGAACGCTAGAGAGTTGAAAAATGAACATATTTCATTACAAGAGAAGGAAAAAAATCATCTTATGTAACATACAATTCGGACTGTTTAAGAAATATAAAATTCTCTGACGTAAGATACTAGATAAATGTTTTTGATATAATGATAAATTATATTTCTTACTCTCCATGTTTTGATTTGAAACGATCTAATCTTTTTCATTATTATTATCAGAACCCCATAATCTTTAAGAGAACTTTTTATTAGATTTTTGAAGTGTAAACTATTATTATAGTAGTGGTCTTAAATGTTTCGAGAACAAAATGAATTCCTATAATTTTATTCACTAATATCCGCTCTTAACATAGATATTTAGAATTCTGCACGGAGAAAAAAATTCTGGCAAAAGTACCGTACTTGAATCATAGACATTTCGTGTAAAAAAAAAACTTAATTTAAGTAATAAAAATTAATTATTTAAACCATTGTTTCAATAATTTTTCAGTTCGTATGATACGATGTACTGTAAAGGCTGGTATTAATATAGTTCTTATTACCACACATTTAGTAAAAATTCAAAACTGGAAAGTAAATTTAAACAACAAAAATCTTTTTTATGCCATCTTCTAAGGTATCACGATGAAATTACCGAATTTCACCACCTTTACTACGAAACAGCATGGTAATGAAACCTTATTTTATTGCTAATTTTACCCTAAGTCATTACCGAATCTCTTTGAAAAAAATTACCACGGTATTTGGTGTTCATAATGTCAGAAACATGGTAAATATTACCACATTCTGGTACGTTTGGCAATATTTTTTCTTCTCATGGGAAAAAAGTAGGTTCATTAAGGATTCTGAGTCTTTATTTAAGCTTGATAACAAACAGAACAGTATCTCTGTTGAAATGCTATGTATCATTACTGACAAAGGTGAAAGTGCGAACAAAAATCCATTTTTAAAACTCTTTAAGTATGTATAAACAATGAAAGAGGTTTTGATATTTTCTGTTCCATCTTCTTCATTACTGATTCGTTAAGTTAAGATAGCATTTTTTTCTATTTATAATAATTTGCGCTCCTAATTGTGTATACTTTTTGGCAAGGATTATGAAAATATGCGATTGGTAACATAATGTATAAAATACACGAGAGCCTGGGTTTCTTAAAACAAGAAAACAGGTGTTATTGATTTAAGGTCAACAATTTTGTCTTAATTTTAACTGTTTTTTCATTTTCAAACAATAACAATAAAAATAATCTATAGCAGGAGGTGAAATATTAAAATGGAACATTGTACCTCATAAGTAATTGATTTTCATTTTTTAAAAATCTTTAATGTAAGTTAAATAAAATAATGCGACTAAAACAGAACCTTACCTCAATATGCAAGCATATTTGTAAAAATAAGTAAATTCTAAAAAAATATTTGACAATAAACATGACATTAACGACTTCAAATTAAGGAACGTTATCGATACTAATTAATTGTTTGATTCGTTTTGTTCTCTTGTTTGTTGATGCATCTATTAAATCTTTATTTTAGGCTCAAAACTAATTTCAATTAAGAAAATCAATAATGAGTGTTTTCTTAAAATAGAAATCCACTATACATTTCAATGAAAACCAATTACGGCAAACAGACTTCATTGTTATATCAATAATCCTGAGTGCATTATCTGAACAATCTAAAACGATACTTAGCATATTGACTAATTATTCTTACATTTAAAAAATGTTTGTTTACATCCTTTTACATAAAATACACATTTAAAAATAACATTGTCTAAAAAATTACCTTGCAATTTAACTAACAATTTGAATTTGAATGAATATGAAATATTTTGATAGAAGCAGATTTATTTTAAACATAAATAATATTGGAACCATTAAGTAGGCATAGAATCTTAAAAAAAATTTCCGGAGAAAAAACCGATTGGTGTTGTTGTTGTCGTTCATTAATTCATGCGATTGATCTTGTTTTCCAGTAGCGCAATCTATTACTAAGAATTCGACTTCCGTCACACCCTTTAATAGGGCGGACCCATTCATACATCCATTCATTCGTTCACAGATCGTCAGATTCGATCACAGACCTGAATCAGAGGACGATCAATCTCCAATTCAGTGCCCCCAGAGGTATTGATTTGTTATGGGAACATGGATGGCTTTGTGACCCGACAGATTTAAAGTGCACCAGACCCCATTTTCTACACGGAGAGTCTTCGACTGACTGGATTCAAACTCCCGTTTGCACAAAGGTGAAACCAGCACCCTTTCAACCAGACTTAGTTGATTTTAAACCTTATTTATTGTTCATTATAGTAATAAAAACTATTTTTAATACTGCTTATTATGTGTTTACAAAAATATAATATTTTAGTAAACAGTTGGGGATTATAGTCGATTTATATTAATAATATAAATAGACAATTACAATTTAAAAATAAATGCGAATTCGTCTTGTTACAAAGTCAGTTTCCTTTTGTGCTGACTCTTCTGTTATATTAATTTCATAGCAATGCGCAATTTTACAAGGCGAACAATTTAATAATAAAACACTGTAAGTTCGTCTTGTTACAAAGTCAGTTTTTATTTGTGCTGACTCTTGTGTTATATTAATTTCATAGCAAAGCGCAATTTTACAAGGCGAACAATTTAAAAATAAAACACTGTAAGTTCGTCTTGTTACAAAGTCAGTTTCTATTTGTGCTGACTCTTGTGATATATTAATTTCATAGCAATGCGCAATTTTACAAGGCGAACAATTTAAAAATAAAACACTGTAAGTTCGTCTTGTTAAAAAGTAAGTTTCTATTTGTGTTGACTCTTGTGTTATATTAATTTCATAGCAATGCGCAATTTTACAAGGCGAACAATTTAAAAATAAAACACTGTAAGTTCGTCTTGTTACAAAGTCAGTTTCTATTTGTGCTGACTCTTGTGTTATATTAATTTCATAGCAATGCGCAATTTTACAAGGCGAACAATTTAAAAATAAAACACTGTAAGTTCGTCTTGTTACAAAGTCAGTTTCTATTTGTGCTGACTCTTGTGTTATATTAATTTCATAGCAATGCGCAATTTTACAAGGCGAACAATTTAAAAATAAAACACTGTAAGTTCGTCTTGTTACAAAGTCAGTTTCTATTTGTGCTGACTCTTGTGTTATATTAATTTCATAGCAATGCGCAATTTTACAAGGCGAACAATTTAAAAATAAAACACTGTAAGTTCGTCTTGTTACAAAGTCAGTTTCTATTTGTGCTGACTCTTGTGATATATTAATTTCATAGCAATGCGCAATTTTACAAGGCGAACAATTTAAAAATAAAACACTGTAAGTTCGTCTTGTTAAAAAGTAAGTTTCTATTTGTGCTGACTCTTGTGTTATATTAATTTCATAGCAATGCGCAATTTTACAAGGCGAACAATTTAAAAATAAAACACTGTAAGTTCGTCTTGTTACAAAGTCAGTTTCTATTTGTGCTGACTCTTGTGTTATATTAATTTCATAGCAATGCGCAATTTTACAAGGCGAACAATTTAAAAATAAAACACTGTAAGTTCGTCTTGTTACAAAGTCAGTTTCTATTTGTGCTGACTCTTGTGTTATATTAATTTCATAGCAATGCGCAATTTTACAAGGCGAACAATTTAAAAATAAAGCACTGTAAGTTCGTCTTGTTACAAAGTCAGTTTCTATTTGTGCTGACTCTTGTGTTATATTAATTTCATAGCAATGCGCAATTTTACAAGGCGAACAATTTAAAAATAAAACACTGTAAGTTCGTCTTGTTACAAAGTCAGTTTCTATTTGTGCTGACTCTTGTGTTATATTAATTTCATAGCAATGCGCAATTTTACAAGGCGAACAATTTAAAAATAAAACACTGTAAATTCGTCTTGTTACAAAGTCAGTTTCTATTTGTGCTGACTCTTGTGTTATATTAATTTCATAGCAATGCGCAATTTTACAAGGCGAACAATTTAAAAATAAAACACTGTAAATTCGTCTTGTTACAAAGTCAGTTTCTATTTGTGCTGACTCTTGTGTTCTATTAATTTCATAGCAATGCGCAATTTTACAAGGCGCACAATTTAAAAATAAAACACTGTAAGTTCGTCTTGTTACAAAGTCAGTTTCTATTTGTGCTGACTCTTGTGTTATATTAATTTCATAGCAATGCGCAATTTTACAAGGCGAGCAATTTAAAAATAAAACACTGTAAGTTCGTCTTGTTACAAAGTCAGTTTTTATTTGTGCTGACTCTTGTGTTATATTAATTTCATAGCAATGCGCAATTTTACAAGGCGAACAATTTAAAAATAAAACACTGTAAGTTCGTCTTGTTACAAAGTCAGTTTCTATTTGTACTGACTCTTGTGTTATATTAATTTCATAGCAAAGCGCAATTTTACAAGGCGAACAATTTAAAAATAAAACACTGTAAGTTCGTCTTATTACAAAGTCAGTTTCCTTTTGTGCTGACTCTTGTGTTATATTAATTTCATAGCAATGCGCAATTTTTCAAGGCGAACAATTTAAAAATAAAACACTGTAAGTTCGTCTTGTTACAAAGTCAGTTTCTATTTGTGCTGACTCTTGTGTTATATTAATTTCATAGCAATGTGCAATTTTACAAGGCGAACAATTTAAAAATAAAACACTGTAAGTTCGTCTTGTTACAAAGTCAGTTTCTATTTGTGCTGACTCTTGTGTTATATTAATTTCATAGCAATGCGCAATTTTACAAGGCGAACAATTTAAAAATAAAACACTGTAAGTTCGTCTTGTTACAAAGTCAGTTTCTATTTGTGCTGACTCTTGTGTTATATTAATTTCATAGCAATGCGCAATTTTACAAGGCGAACAATTTAAAAATAAAACACTGTAAGTTCGTCTTGTTACAAAGTCAGTTTCTATTTGTGCTGACTCTTGTGTTATATTAATTTCATAGCAATGCGCAATTTTACAAGGCGAACAATTTAAAAATAAAACACTGTAAGTTCGTCTTGTTACAAAGTCAGTTTCTATTTGTGCTGACTCTTGTGTTATATTAATTTCATAGCAATGCGCAATTTTACAAGGCGAACAATTTAAAAATAAAGCACTGTAAGTTCGTCTTGTTACAAAGTCAGTTTCTATTTGTGCTGACTCTTGTGTTATATTAATTTCATAGCAATGCGCAATTTTACAAGGCGAACAATTTAAAAATAAAACACTGTAAGTTCGTCTTGTTACAAAGTCAGTTTCTATTTGTGCTGACTCTTGTGTTATATTAATTTCATAGCAATGCGCAATTTTACAAGGCGAACAATTTAAAAATAAAACACTGTAAATTCGTCTTGTTACAAAGTCAGTTTCTATTTGTGCTGACTCTTGTGTTATATTAATTTCATAGCAATGCGCAATTTTACAAGGCGAACAATTTAAAAATAAAACACTGTAAATTCGTCTTGTTACAAAGTCAGTTTCTATTTGTGCTGACTCTTGTGTTCTATTAATTTCATAGCAATGCGCAATTTTACAAGGCGCACAATTTAAAAATAAAACACTGTAAGTTCGTCTTGTTACAAAGTCAGTTTCTATTTGTGCTGACTCTTGTGTTATATTAATTTCATAGCAATGCGCAATTTTACAAGGCGAACAATTTAAAAATAAAACACTGTAAGTTCGTCTTGTTACAAAGTCAGTTTCTATTTGTGCTGACTCTTGTGTTATATTAATTTCATAGCAATGCGCAATTTTACAAGGCGAACAATTTAAAAATAAAGCACTGTAAGTTCGTCTTGTTACAAAGTCAGTTTCTATTTGTGCTGACTCTTGTGTTATATTAATTTCATAGCAATGCGCAATTTTACAAGGCGAACAATTTAAAAATAAAACACTGTAAGTTCGTCTTGTTACAAAGTCAGTTTCTATTTGTGCTGACTCTTGTGTTATATTAATTTCATAGCAATGCGCAATTTTACAAGGCGAACAATTTAAAAATAAAACACTGTAAATTCGTCTTGTTACAAAGTCAGTTTCTATTTGTGCTGACTCTTGTGTTATATTAATTTCATAGCAATGCGCAATTTTACAAGGCGAACAATTTAAAAATAAAACACTGTAAATTCGTCTTGTTACAAAGTCAGTTTCTATTTGTGCTGACTCTTGTGTTCTATTAATTTCATAGCAATGCGCAATTTTACAAGGCGCACAATTTAAAAATAAAACACTGTAAGTTCGTCTTGTTACAAAGTCAGTTTCTATTTGTGCTGACTCTTGTGTTATATTAATTTCATAGCAATGCGCAATTTTACAAGGCGAGCAATTTAAAAATAAAACACTGTAAGTTCGTCTTGTTACAAAGTCAGTTTTTATTTGTGCTGACTCTTGTGTTATATTAATTTCATAGCAATGCGCAATTTTACAAGGCGAACAATTTAAAAATAAAACACTGTAAGTTCGTCTTGTTACAAAGTCAGTTTCTATTTGTACTGACTCTTGTGTTATATTAATTTCATAGCAAAGCGCAATTTTACAAGGCGAACAATTTAAAAATAAAACACTGTAAGTTCGTCTTATTACAAAGTCAGTTTCCTTTTGTGCTGACTCTTGTGTTATATTAATTTCATAGCAATGCGCAATTTTTCAAGGCGAACAATTTAAAAATAAAACACTGTAAGTTCGTCTTGTTACAAAGTCAGTTTCTATTTGTGCTGACTCTTGTGTTATATTAATTTCATAGCAATGTGCAATTTTACAAGGCGAACAATTTAAAAATAAAACACTGTAAGTTCGTCTTGTTACAAAGTCAGTTTCTATTTGTGCTGACTCTTGTGTTATATTAATTTCATAGCAATGCGCAATTTTACAAGGCGAACAATTTAAAAATAAAACACTGTAAGTTCGTCTTGTTACAAAGTCAGTTTCTATTTGTGCTGACTCTTGTGTTATATTAATTTCATAGCAATGCGCAATTTTACAAGGCGAACAATTTAAAAATAAAACACTGTAAGTTCGTCTTGTTACAAAGTCAGTTTCTATTTGTGCTGACTCTTGTGTTATATTAATTTCATAGCAATGCGCAATTTTACAAGGCGAACAATTTAAAAATAAAACACTGTAAGTTCGTCTTGTTACAAAGTCAGTTTCTATTTGTGCTGACTCTTGTGTTATATTAATTTCATAGCAATGCGCAATTTTACAAGGCGAACAATTTAAAAATAAAGCACTGTAAGTTCGTCTTGTTACAAAGTCAGTTTCTATTTGTGCTGACTCTTGTGTTATATTAATTTCATAGCAATGCGCAATTTTACAAGGCGAACAATTTAAAAATAAAACACTGTAAGTTCGTCTTGTTACAAAGTCAGTTTCTATTTGTGCTGACTCTTGTGTTATATTAATTTCATAGCAATGCGCAATTTTACAAGGCGAACAATTTAAAAATAAAACACTGTAAATTCGTCTTGTTACAAAGTCAGTTTCTATTTGTGCTGACTCTTGTGTTATATTAATTTCATAGCAATGCGCAATTTTACAAGGCGAACAATTTAAAAATAAAACACTGTAAATTCGTCTTGTTACAAAGTCAGTTTCTATTTGTGCTGACTCTTGTGTTCTATTAATTTCATAGCAATGCGCAATTTTACAAGGCGCACAATTTAAAAATAAAACACTGTAAGTTCGTCTTGTTACAAAGTCAGTTTCTATTTGTGCTGACTCTTGTGTTATATTAATTTCATAGCAATGCGCAATTTTACAAGGCGAACAATTTAAAAATAAAACACTGTAAGTTCGTCTTGTTACAAAGTCAGTTTCTATTTGTGCTGACTCTTGTGTTATATTATGCTGGCAGAGTTTAGTGCGTTGTGGAAAATGCCCAGCAAGCATAATGAAAAAGTCATCTTTTAACTAATCATAAATTTTATTAAGCAAGAAAAATCATAACTTAACTTAAACATCATAAAGGAAAAACAATCCTCTCCATAACATGAATTCAATACATACAGTCATGAAATCAAAAGAAACAAAAACTCCAAATCCAATCTTGATTTGTTATATATATATACAAAGTAACACTTGCATAATGAGGGTACTTACAAACTCAAAATTAATACTATGCAAATTCTGTCTTTGAATTATTTTTAAATGTTCGAACTCCCTCTTTCAGAGGTTTTTCGAACTCGTGATCTCTGACTCTTACTCGAACCTTGTTCATTGAAATTCATAGTCTGACATATTAATTTCATAGCAATGCGCAATTTTACAAGGCGAACAATTTAAAAATAAAACACTGTAAGTTCGTCTTGTTACAAAGTCAGTTTCTATTTGTGCTGACTCTTGTGTTATATTAATTTCATAGCAATGCGCAATTTTACAAGGCGAACAATTTAAAAATAAAACACTGTAAGTTCGTCTTGTTACAAAGTCAGTTTCTATTTGTGCTGACTCTTGTGTTATATTAAGTTCATAGCAAAGCGCAGTTTCATAATACGAACAATTTAAAAATAAATGCGAATTCGTCTTGTTACAATGTTATTTTCTGCTTATGCTGATTCTTGTATTAAATTAATTTTATAGCAATGCTCAGTTTTAAGAATTTTTCAAAAATAAATAATATATCATGTTTTTTTATGATGGCGAATTGAATTATTTATAATGCAAACTTTAATTCCTTCCCTTGCAGTTTCTATTAAACAGATATGATATAGTATTTCAGCACAATAAGAAATTAAAATTTTCTCATATGTAGACTTATGCTAAAACAAAATATATAGTTGCCACTAAAGATACAGCAATACAGTCACACTATAAAACAGTACAAAACTTCAGTTACCTGAGTTCGATAATTAGTTTTGATAAAAGCATACGAATAGAAGTTAAAAAACCAATACTCTCAACAAACAGGTGTATAAATGACCTTAAGTAATTCTCAGATAAACACAAAGAAAAATCGATACAAAAAGTCTTATTGTACCTCCAGTCCTGACCAATGCATCCGAAACAAGGACTCCACCAAAGAAGGAAGAGACTAAAATGCTGTCTTAGAAGAAGAAAAAAATTGCGAGCTATTTTTGGCGAGTTTAAAGAATATGATTTCGTCAGAAAATGGACTAACACAGAACTTTACAAAATTATAGGCATTGATGTATTAAAATTCATATAACAAAACAGAATGCGATTTATGGGACACATTTACCGGTTAAATACAACTAACCCAACACTTAATATTTTCAAAAATAAAGCAATTGGTGGCAAAGTCTAAACCTTCGATGGCTGGGCTCCGTCAACAAGGAATATTAAATATGAAAGTGATAAACGAAACGAAATGGATAAGTCTAAGGCCCAACATGGACTGCCGGAACAACGATTATGATGATCATGAGATTAATGCCGTGAATTAATTATTTAAGCGTAATTTTTCTTTTGTTTGCGAAAGAAAGTTTTCGAAACACAATAGATAGTTAATAAAATGATTGGGCAACAAATAAGAAATGCTATATTTAATGCCGTGAATTAATTATGTGTGCGTAATTTTTCTTTTGTTTGCAAAAGAAAGTTTTCGAAACACAATAGATGGTTAATAAAATCATTGGGCAACAAATAAGAAATGCTATAATTAATGGGTGAATTAATTATTTGTGCGTAATTTTTCTTCTGTTTGCAAAAGAAAGCTTTCGAAACACAATAGATGGTTAATAAAATGATTGGGCAACAAATAAGAAATGCTATGGTGAATGCCGTGAATTAATTATTTGTGCGTAATTTTTCTTTTGTTTACAAAAGAAAGCTTTCGAAACACAATAGATGGTTAATAAAATGATTGGGCAACAAATAAGAAATGCTATGATTAATGCCGCGATTTAATTATTTGTGCGTAATTTTTCTTTTGTTTGCAAAAGAAAGTTTTCGAAACACAATGGATAGTTAATAAAATGATTGGGCAACACATAAGAAGTGCTATAATTATTGGCGTGAATTAATTATTTGCGCGTAATTTTTCTTCTATTTGAAAAAGAAAGTTTTCGAAACACAATAGATAGTTAATAAAATTATTGAGCAACAAATAAGAAATGATATTAAACTCTTCTGGTTTAGTTTATGAGATAAACAATTGTAAATTCCCTAGTTGTAATTGTGAATTCTGTATTTTGTAACTTGTATTTTATAGCCAATTTCAATTCAGGCATCTCAAAGACGAATTATAAAATATTTTTCTGGACTTGATAAAATTTTTCAGTTAACACGCGTGTATGGCTTGAATACACCAATAACATTTAGATTAAATATTTTAAGAAATACAAAAGGCAGGGAAACTTAATTTAAAAGCGTTGTTTTGCAACAAAAGTGTAATGTGAAGAGCATATTGAAAACATTTTATTTATAGAAACAGAAAAATTCGAAAAACTTAATACCTTCTTTAATCTCAACTGCATGCTTGAAGTTTTATTTATAGTAATCTTTTCTTTCTTGTCGCCGAATATGTTTTGAAACTTATAAGTTTCACTCTGGCTTTCGTAAGATGTTTTAAAAACATTGCATTTATATCAAAGTAAGATTAGTCATTTGTTGAAACTAAAATCTATAATCGAAACATATGTCTTGATAAACTCTGGAAAAAATATGGAATAAAACATTGTGAAATGTGATATATTTTAGGAAAAGGAAAACAAGAATAAAATAAAATACGGCATCTGGATGTACTTATTCATATCTTAACGCCTTCTTAACGATTGAGAAATATTTTATAAAATTGCAATTTTATTGCAAAATAGTCTGTAAAAATATTAAAATCTCTTTAAGTTTTTTCTCCGTGTCAAATGGACAGACAAATAATTTTTTAGGATATATATATATATATATATATATATATATATATATATGTGGGGGGTTCTTTTTTTATTATCAAGATTTGATATTTTTACTAAACTTGAAGATTAATGTTATTTTCGCAAGTCTCCTAGTTGCATGAAATGGCGTTTTGCATTAGGCTTTTAGCGAATCTTATGATTTTTAGCGAATAATGTGTTGTTTTTATAAATGTTTTGAGTTTGTTTAAGTTATTTATGACAGTTAAACATAGTTTTGTTTTTGTTTTCGTCCCTCTCTGCCTAGTGCTGAAAAAGGCGCAAAATGTGAATACGAAGAAAAACCACATTTTTGTGAAAATGAAAAATGTGTGTGTATTTGTTCTTACCCATTGGCAAAATGGTCCTGTTTTGGGTTTTATGGCTTGCGCACTTTAATTGGATGTCATCACACTTTTCAACTGTGTTCAAGAGTAATAATAAACAGTGCGCATGTGTCGTCGTTGCAAGCGTTGCTATGGCGACCGCTGCTGTTTGATAATTTTTTTAGAATTAGTTTTTTCTTTTTATTTTCACCAGCAGTCATTCTTAATGTATTTACATAATAATAATTTAAAGCATTTTTATATTCTTTTTATTATCAACTTATAATTACTGTCTTGACGGTGATTTTAATATACACCGAAGAGCAATTACATTATGACCACCCTGCTAATAACATGTAGGACCACCTTTTAGCCCTCAAAACTGCTAGCACCCGCCGTGGCATTGATTCCACAAGGTATTCATGGGTAGTCTGAGGTATCTGGTACCAACCACTCACCAACTGGTCCTGCAATTCCCTCCCATTGGTAGGGGGTAGCGTGGCAGTACGAATTTGGTTTTCCAAGTAGGACCACAAATGCTCTGTTGGATTAAGGTCAGGTGAATTTGGGGGCCAATACAAGACTTTAATTTTACTGGAATGTTCCTCGACGATTCGAGCCTTATGACATGGTGCATTATCCTGTTGGTAAACACCATCCCCGCAGGAAAAACTGTTGCCATGAATGGGTGAGCCAGGTCTACAACTATGTTCAAGTAGCTTACAGACGTCAGGGATTGTTCTATGAGGATTATGGGTCCTAATGTGCCCCATGAAAACATTGTTCCTGGGCGAGAAACCATGAAAACCTGGGCGAGCCCATTGTTATGGATGGAAGGTGGTCATAATGTAATGGCTCTTCGGTGTAAATATGAATACTGAAGAAGGAAGGTGACGTCTTGAAACACGTATAAAGGCAGGATTTGAAAACCAATCTGACGACAAACATCAATTGCGACAGTTTTTGCAACCCATGATTTGAAATGTTTTGACATTTATCAAACCAGAAAAAAAGCAATTGACAAATGGGTAACCAGTGATCGTAATAAAGGAATCACAATTTTTTTAATATTTGAAAAGTAACTCAACCGCTGCATGTCTAATGTTTTGCACGAATTGATTTCAGCGAATTTCCGATGTTTGCAAGTTATTTCGTATATTTAAAATACAATGAGAAAAAAAATATCCTCAAAACTACCAGAACATGATAAAATTTATCGGAAGAATTTATGACAAAATGTTATCATTATTATGACTCTGTTTTCACCGTCTACTTAAATCTACACTAACTTCCACATTTTCTAATACAAAGGTAATTTTACCAGATTTTTCCGAAAAACGGTCTGTTCTAAACACCAAATAATTCTTGTTATCGTATTTAATTTAAACTTTAAGCTTTGTTTCGATGTAACGTGCTCAAAATGTGGTTTCTGATCTTTGGTGAAAAAACTTTAAAAACTATCCTCAAGTTAATAATTAACACTAAAAAATAATTTCAATATGAAAAACATGTAATAACTTTAGAATATTTTTATAATTTTGATGTGTCAGTACAGTACTAAATATATTTTAGATGTAGTATTTACAATATTTTTTTAACATGAGAAAATTAATTTTTGTTCCAATTTTCTCACTGACGGATTTTTTTTTGTATGAAATAATATTTGTATGACTATGGGACAAACTTAGAGTATTTTCGGATTGCAAGTAGGTTCCATATCCATTTGAAAACTTCAAGTCAACAAATAATCCGTATTTAAGTATTATTCTGTCGATTATTTTCGCCAACATCGCCCCAAAATCAAACTTTTCAATTTATTTTAATACAGTTTATTATAAAGAATTGATAAAATGTAAATGTAACTTATCAAGTGCAAAAAATGCGATAATAATATTTAAATATGAACTATTTCCAACTTATTTTCAGATTTTATATCCGTCGTTGAACAGCCTACCCAATTTTTGGGTTTACAATTACGAATGTTCAACTCCGTAACCTTGTAATTTTGAACCAATCCAGAAGACACGGAAACTCCTTGATCAGTACCCCCAGAGGTATTGATTTGTTATGGGAACATGGAGAACTTTGCGACTCGGCAGATTTAACGTGCATCAGTCACCATTTACTAAATGGGGAGTCTTCGGCAGACGGGGATTGAACCCACGAACTATTGGACATGGGCCCAGTGCCCTACCAACCAGGCTATCCCGGCCTTTTTTTCAGATTTGGCGAAAATGGTTGAAGGGATAATACAGCCTGGTCGGTAGGGCGCTGGGCCCATGTCCGAGAGTTCGTGGGTTTGAAACCAGCCGGCCGAAAACTCCCCGTATTGTAAATGGTGACTGATGCACGTTAAATCTGTCGAGTGGCAAAGTCCTTCATGTTCCCATAACAAATCAAAACTTCTGGGGGTACTGGATTGGAGATCGATCGTTCTCTGATTCAGGTTAAAATTACGATCTGTGGATAAATGAATGGATGCATGAATGGGTCCGCCCTATAAAACGGGCTGTGACGTGTGTGTTGAAGACGAATTCTTGGCCATTGGACGGCGCCACTGAAAATACAAGAAACACACACTCTGCCTTAAATTTGCTCGGTTTCACCAAGCAGGCTTGTCTGTGTGGCAAATGGCATTAGAAACAACAACAACATATCTTTAAAAAGCTTGCCTCTTAGCGAGTATCAAGAGTAACAACAAGAGTAACATCAAGATTAACAACATCAGAACTTAAAAAGTTTAAATCGGAATAAGGGATTTTTCAGATATCGCCAATCAGAAAATCGAGTGCAAGAAATAAACACAAGACAGAATTTTTATTCCCTTCTGTCAAACGGGTGATTTATAAAATTTTAAGCTAACTTATTCAAAGTCACTAAAATGTGTCATCTACGCAGCTCTTCTATAATAAAATTAACTATATCATTTGTTCATAGTTCACAGAGGTATGAGGATGTATTTTATGTCCATTTGTTTTGGAATTAAACCCAAAAGAAACATTAAAATGCATTTAGTTTTTTAAAAAGTTCTTTTAATACATTTTCACTTTTAATTAATAATTTGCGTAAATTTTTGAAATTGTATTCAAAGTGTATTTCTAAATATTAATTAAAGTTTAATTCAATTGAGTAAAAAAATAATAAAAGAATTATAATTATTATTTTTTCGTTTGGTAATTGGTGTTTTAAGTATTTTTGAAAAGGTTAGAAAAATTCCAATTTTTCCAAATTATAAAAGAAAACTAGCTTTAATCGAATATCTATTTTCCTAGTAAAATAAACAACAAAAACTTTTAAATTAGTTTTTTTTTAAATTATCTTTTTTTAAAATTTAGATAGAATAATTTTAGATCGCATATATTTCTGAGAGAAATATAATCGTTTAAATGCAAGAGAAAATGAAATAATTCAGTACTGTTATAGAAATAAAATAAAACAAAGTAAGTGCTTTGCAAAATAGTTGCACTTGAGTCAGTTTTTTAACTGCATGGTACTGCAGAAAGTGAGAAAATAAGGGCGCCGATGTGAGAAAGGCTTGTAGAATTATGCTCTTGAATTACAGACAAGTGCATAAATCATTACGGTAAATGTCGTTAATACTGGTTATATTAAGTTCCTTAAAACTGTTTGGATTGTAGAATTATGCAGAATAATTAGTAATTTGTAAATCAATTATGCTTGATCCATTTTTCTGAATTTAAAAATGTCGAAACATGTATTTTAAATAAAATACTCAGAGAAATAAAATAACAACGGTAAAAGTTTAAATTAATCGATAGACATTTAGTTATTATAAGCGAAATGAAAAAAAAAACTGATAACCTTAAAGAGGTTCTCATATTCTCCCAAACCAAATCACAATGATATTGATTTCTCAAAATCAGCTGTTTCATCTTATATATACATGATATATATATATGTACAGTTACGTATAATGTTAGTGCTTAATTTTTATTTTAGTTGTGTTCGTTGTTTCGTTTACTTGTGTCCTGTATAGAATGTAACAAATGTGTTGTATCGTTAATTTATAGCATCTATTTCGTTTTCTTTTTAGTTAGGCTAGTTAGATTAATTGTCCGAGGAAGAAACTCACAGCGTTAAGTGAAACAAACCATTAATAATAGACACTTTCTCTCAAAGCAGTAAGGCTTTAGTGTCTTAAGTTCTTTATTTAGAATTTTTCAAAAAAAAGAGAAGAAAATCTTTATTTCGAATTTTTTTCATTTTGAATCCGTTCATTTAAACTTAGCTAAACATGAAGTAATTTTTGTTCGATATTTGATGAAATAGGTGTCTTTTAACATACACCTATTTGTCATGTCACATGTCTTTTGAATTAAAATAGGTGTCTTTTAAACAAAAATTTAAATATAAAATTTAATGTTAAAAATTAAACTCTCTTTGTATAATATAATAAACAGGAGATTATAATTTTATTACTGTAATCTTATTACTCCATTTAGAATATAAAATTAACTCGTATTGGCTGCATCCGCAACGTTCCAAAGGAGATTTGAGAATTCTAGCTAGTTGTCATTTCGATTGACAATAAATTCCTTTTGATACTACGAAACATTTGTCTTATTATAATTAAATTTTATGGTGGTCAAGAAACTTCTAAAATTTTAATTTTCATCGAGCACCAATACAGATATTTTTAAAAATGGTAAGACTTTATATATATACATATATATATGACTATTAGTTAAATTATTAATTATCACAAACTTAATTAATAAGATTTGAATGATTTTGATCTCATGTTTAACGAAATTATTGTAAAACACAGGAAGTCATTGAAACTATTAAAACTCGATATTGATAAATGAAGTATTCATAAGTTGTCTTTTAATTTATAAATTCCAAATCATAATTTATATGATAACGTTATAAAGTATCTTAAAAAGAGGATTTGAATAAATTTAGTTTATCATTTGCGATAGTTTTCAAATTCATTAATTTTCTCTGAGAAATTTTGTTTGTTGTAAGTTGCTTATATTATGTGCAAGTGTGCGTGTAAGAAATTGACATTTACACAGGGAAAAAACTCTTGTAAAATTATAACTGGTTTAAAATTATTCTGTTAATGACGCGGCTATTATGTTTTTTGAGAAAAAAAACCCACATAATTCTGATTAATAAAACTGAAATATACGATTTTTATACTATTCATTTGGAAATGTAAACAATTCGTATTATAACGCTTTACCGGAAGTTCTTGTTTTCAAAATTATGCTTCTAATTAAAACACATTTAGTAAAAAATACAAAATTTTACCGAACAAATGATTTTATGTCATGCTGTAAGGTATCATAATAAAATTATAAAAATATGCCAAATTTAACATAACATAAAATAATATTTTCTTGCTAATTTCACCAAAATCAAATATAAACCGCTTCTCTAAAAGTTACCGACCTTTTTTTCGTTTACATACACACAGAAACACGGTAAATTCAACCGTATTTTGGTAGTTTTGGCCATACTCTTTTTGTCAGTATAGCTTATTTCTTATAAAGGTTTTACACAATTTAATTTTTCTGTGCAAATTCGTTAAAAAAAATTGCTACTGTTACATCATAATTAAAATTGTGACTTTAAATGAAATGCTTTTTACTTTAATAACGTACAGCAATCGGAAATAAATAATTAGAAATTAACAATTATTTAATAAAATAAGTTAAAGTTAGATTCAGAGTCGAACTTTCTGGAAAGTTTAGGAAAGAGGCTAGTATTTCAACTGCTCTGGTGTGGAGATATATTCAGTAAAACATTTTTTAAACTTTTCAAAGTCAGAAAAAGATTATATATTTATCTGCATAAAAGAACAGAATTATTGAAAAGTTGTGGAAGAAAAATAAAATATAATTCGTTTCTTTAACGGAAACTTTTCAATAGAGTTTTAACTTTTCTAAAAAGAAAATGTTTTTTAAGCACGTTTTAGTCAACCGTTAACATTTTTTCTAAACAAACAATGAGTAGGAAAAAATATTTTCATAAGCTCGCTTTTTATAGATAAAATTATTAAATACATTCTTGTTCTGAAAAGATGGTTTTTTCATAAAAAAAATATAAACGTCAACATAAATTGCATTTTTTTTCCAACTTCATAGTCATAAAAAATTCTTAAAGACATAAATTTTTGCTGAAAGGTCTTTAATGTAAATGAGTTCTGTACATGAAAAGAGAATTCATTTCTTTTAAGTAAAAAAGCAACTGCGTATTTTCAGTTAAAAACTTTGTATTTCTTGATATTACTGTTAAGAAGTTTTTTTATTTATTTTTATATCATCAAATAATATTATAGAAGTAAGCAACAATTATCAAACATGGATGTTTTCTAATACAATGTCTACAATGTCTCTACAATCTTCAGATGAACTAAACACGGGATTAAAGCTGTGAACAAGTGTAAAAGAAGCCCAATTTTGCATTTCTGTTCTGTGTTGGGATATTTTCACTTTAAAGGTATGATTTTAATTGATTACCATTAAATACTCGTAAGTTTTCAATGGTTTTATATATAGTACTTAATATACAAGCCCTTTTGAATGACAATATCTTTGCTTCTCAGTTCCCAATCGATCGATCGTAGTTTTTCTCTTAGCATTTGAAAAGCCTTTTTTTGGATTTAAAAATTTCAAGTCAATAAAGGAGTTTTCATGGAGGTTGCGTACACTGTAAAAAAACTCCTGATCAAATTACGGTATTAAGTACCGGAACTTTGGGTGCCTCATCCGTAAAATCGATTTTACCTTAAAATACATTAATACCGTAAAATATTATACCGTAATTTTTACAGTAATATTTACTTGATTAGATTAATTCTCTGATTTTTCAGTGATTACCACTATAAAAATTACAGTATATCAGATTATATGACTCCGTAACATTTTCCGGTAAAAATGGATTTTATGGTAAAAATTACCGGCATCCTGAATACCAGTACTTTTTACAGTAATTTGATTCGGAACATTTTACAATGCTATCAAAGTTTTTTCACTCTAACTAAATTATATTTATATCTCTAGGAATACAACGAAAATTAAAAGTTTTTATATAAAACAAATTATAGCTTTCAAGTTCTTAAATGTAAAGTTTATAATGTAAAACAACGATAAACAAGTTATATATATCATGAAAATTTAATTCTTTTAATTCACAAATAATTAACAAATATTGTATAGTTTAAATTTTCAACCCAGTTTTCGATTACTTTAATGTACGTACAGAGTCTGGATTTGCAATAAGATTTTTTAAAAAAATTAAAGGTTGCCTTTTACATGCAATTTTTTTACAGTTACTTTACACTTTAAATTTTATATATTTGAACTTAAAAACTGAAATTTGCTTTACAAAGTTTATCTATTTATTTTCCTTCAAAAATATAAAACTTCAAAATTATTTCGGATGATGTAAACATATTTCAATTTGGGCAAAATAAAAGTAAGTATTTGACATAATTGCAACTTTTGAAGATTCTAATTTCTTTAAAAAAAGCTTTCCATGACAAACTCGATATTTTTTTAACGTTTTCCAATAATTTTAATAATACAAGTTCAAGTTATTCTGGCTATGAAACTACCGTATGGTATGGTAATAACATTTCTAATAAGAAAAAAGCATAATTCTGGTTAATAAAACCAAAATATACGGTATTTTAACCATTCTTTTGGTGACTTTTCTGTTAATGTGATAATGGTTGACCGAAATTTCTGGTTTTCAAAATTATAGCTTTTATTACCACAAATTTATTAAAAATAAAGCTCAGAAGTAAATTTACACTAATAAAGGGTTTTTAGGTCCTGCTCTATATCATGACAAAATTATCAAATTTTAGCGCATTTATGAAATTTTATCACTTATTATAAAACTATATTTTATTCTTATTTTCACCAAAATCATTTTCGAAGTGCGTCGTTTAAAATTACTGAATTTTGTGTTCCTATAGAACCGGAAGCTTGTAAATTATCCCATATTCTAGCAGTTGCCGGCCAGGTGGCCGAGTGGTTAGCGCGCCTGATTGCGAAGCTAATGGCAGCGGGTTCAAATCCCGCTCTGGTCATGGATGTTTCTCTCTCTCTGTGTGTTGTCTTCTGATGTGTGAATGTATGAATATGGCCCACCCTATGAGCAGGTAATTGTGGCAGTGTGGCGTGGGTGATGTTGCTCGCCTCCGTGACTTTGGTTCACAGGTACCCACTGTGTAACGATAAATGAGCAACACTTCCGGCATCTTCAAAGGCGAAGAACGAAAGTTCAGTACCTGCCGTTATTGAAAAAAAAAATATTCTAGTAGTTTAAATCATACTTTTTCTCAATGTATATACCATACGACAAATATGTATTTTTTTTAAAGAAAAAAAAGTTTTTGTTTTTTTTAAACTGGATGCACTAAATGCACTTTTTCTTCATTGCTGCTAGTATTAAATATATTACTTGATTTGCGTTTTACGAACTATAAAACATAATTCACAATCATAAAAACTGAAATAATAACGTATCTAATAAATGCCATAAATAATATTCAGACTAACTTGATGTTACCGATTCTACCGTAGAACAGCATAAAGTGTATCATAAAAAGTTTATTATAAAAAAGAAGTCCTTAATAGTCTTTTTGATGGAGTTTTGTATCATTTTTTTTAACACAAAGTAAAACGAGAGAATATTAAGAGCCAATACATCTTCTTACTTCATTTGCGTATGTACATATTGACTCACTTAATTATAGTTGTCATTACAACTTAGCTGACAGCCATTAATTTTTAGCGATGTTAAGATGATGATTTTTTGTGAGGTATGGTAAGGAATATGTGTTTGAAATAAGAGCGATAAAAAAATTAAAGCTTGTTATATTTAGGAAATATTACCTAAATTTTCTTTCAACATCCGAAAGATCTGAATTTTAAAAAATCAATATTTAAATATCAAATTATTTGTTCTTAATGAAATTTAAAATGAAGATGGTTTTTAAATAAATACGAAATATGCTTATCTTGATACTTTACTGCTTCATTATCTTCAGAGTCAGATTTTCAACAGTACACAGGATAAACTTTCAACTTTAAATTACAGTCAGTGACCGGTAAAATGTGCTAAAGTCTCTGAACGTAAAAAGAAATTTACATCCGTTAAGCCTACATTACTATAAAAATACAAATCTGTCCGTAAATTTTTTTCCTTGCGAAATATACGGCGACCACCGATCGTAATTAAGCATATTACGCTCGCAAACGGTACTTTCAAATTTGCCTGCATCGTCCCAAAATCAATCTTTCAAATTTGCCTGCATCGTCTCAAAATCAATCTTTCAAATTTGCCTGCATCGTCCCAAAATCAATCTTTCAAATTTAATTTAATATAGTAATTTATCTTAAAGAATTGATCAAATATAAATACACTATCTACCAATAAGTTTTTGGACACTTATGCAAATGGCTATATCTGTATATCTGCGGTCCTGATATGGATTGTTTCCCCTGGAATGGATTGGGACCCTTGATATCCATTCATGGTAAGCTCAACGCCGATGCCTACTGCACTATTTTGGATGACAATGTGCTTCCTACGTTGTGGCAGTTATACGGGGTGGAACCCTGTTACTTCAAGGACGACAATGCCAGCTGTCATGTTGCGAGGCTAACCAAGGCTTGGTATGGTGCCAATAAGGTTAATCGAATTAACTGGCCTACCCAGAGCCCAGACCTAAACCCTATCGAGAACCTCTAGAACGAGTTGGATGGTCGAATTAAGGGGTGTACTACCCGTCCAAAATCGTTGAAGGAACTTACATGTCTTCTCCAAGCCGAGTGGAAGAAAATAGCACTAGCCGTCACACAAGGACTTGTGGAAAGTATGCCCCTGAGGGGTTCATGCTGTAATTGCCTCTCGTGAAGGCTCTACCAACTATTGATTATGAATAAAGTTTGTTTTTCTTTTCAATCACACGTATCCAAATACTTACATTGGTAGATAGTGTATTGGTAGATTGGTATCGCGTGCAAAAATGAGATGATATTCAAATAAGAACTATTTCTAACTTATTTTCAGATTTGGCAAAAATGGTTGAAAGGATAATACTTAAATACTGAATATCCTTAAAAAGCTTGTCTCTTAGCGAGTATCAAGAGTAACATCTAGAGTAACAACATCAGAACTTGAAAAGTTTAAATCGGAATAAGGGATTTTTTAGATATCGCCAATCTGAAAATCGAGTGCAAGAAATAAAGACAAGACATAATTTTTATTCCATTCTGTCAAGCGGGTGATTTATAAAATTTTGAGATAATTTATTCAAAGTCACTAAAATGTGTCATTTACGCAGCTCTTCGATTGGAAAAGTAAAAAAATTACTTGCATCATTTGTTCATAGTTCACAATGTGCGAGTTACTTAGAATGTATTTTAGGTCCATTTGTTTAGGAATTAAACCCGAAAGAAACATTAAAATGAATTTAATTTTTTAAAAAGTTTTTTTATGCATTTACACTTTTAATTAATAATTTGTGAAAATTTTTGAAATTGTATTCAAAATGTATTTCTAAATATTGGTTAAAGTTTGATTCAATTGAGTAAAAAAATAATAAAAGAACTATAGTTATTATTATTTTTCATTTGGTAATTGGTCTTTTAAGTATTTTTCAAGAGGTAAGAAAAATCCCAATTTTTCCAAATTATAAAAGAAAACTAGGTTTGATCGAATATCTATTTTCCTAGTAAAATAAACAATAACTTCTTTTAAATTGATTTTTTTTTAAAATTTAGATTGAATAATGTTAGGTTGCATATATTTCTGAGGGAAATATAATCGTTTAAGTGCAAGAGATTAATTTAGTATTATTATAGAAATAAAATAATTTAAAGTAAGTGCTTTACAAAATAGTTGCACTTGAGACAATTTTTTAACTGCATGGTAATGTAGAAACTGAGGAAATAAGGGCACGGATGAGAAAAAGGCTTGTTGAATTATGCTCTTGTATTACATACAAGTGCATAAATCATTGCCGCAAATGTGGTTAATACTGGTTAGATTAAGTTCCTTAAAACTGTTTGGATTGTAGGATTATTCAGAACAATTAGCAATTTGTAAATCAATTATGATTGATCCATTTTTCTGAATTTATAATTAAAATGCGAAATTGTCTTTATTATTGTCTTAGGTTTATGCTAAAACATGGTCATTCTTAAAAATGTCGAAACATCTATTTTAAATGAAATACTCGGCAAAATAAAATAACAGATTTTAAAGTCTAAAATAATCTATAGACATTTAATTATTATACCTGAAAAAAGTTATCATGTTCTCCTAAAACAAATCTCAATGTTATTGATTTCTCAAAATCAGCTGTTTCCTCTTGTATATATAAATATGACGCTAAAAAACAAGCAACATTTTTTAATAAAATTATTCAATTAGTTAGAAAAGTTTTCAGAAGCATTTAACATTATAGTTATGCATAATGTTAGTGCTTCATTTTTATTTTTTTCGTTTAGTTGTTTCCCGTATAAAATGTAACAAATGTTTAGTATCGTTAATTTATAGCATCTATTTCGTTTTCTTTTTAGTTAGGCTAGTTAGATTAATTGTCCGAGAAAGAAACTCGCAGCGTTAAGTGAAACAAACCATTAATAATAGACACTTTCTCTCAAAGCAGTAAGGCTTTAGTGTCTTAAGTTCTTTATTTATAATTTTTCAAAAAAAAAAGAGAAGAAAATCTTTATTTCGATTTTTTTTTCATTTTGAATCCGTTCTTTTAAACTTAGCTAAACGTGAAGTAATTTTTTTTCGATATTTGATGGTAATTAAAATAGGTGTCTTTTAAACAAAAATTCAAGTATAAAATTTAATGTTAAAATAAAAATTAAACTCTCTTTGTAAAATATAATAAACAGGACAAAATAATTTTATTACTGTAATTTTATTACTCCATTTAGAAAATAAAATTAACTCGTATTGGCTGCCCCCACAGCGTTCCAAATGAGATTTGAGAATTCTAGTTAGTTGGAATTTCGATTGACAATAAAGTCTTTTTGATATTACGAAAAATTTGTCTTATTATAATTCAATTTTAAGGTGGTCAAGAAACTTCTGAAATTTTTATTTTCATCAATCATAGAGCTCCAGTACAGATATTTTTGAAAATGGTAAGACTTTTTCAAGATCCCCTTCCAACAATATCTATCTATCGATTTGTGTATATATATATATATGTACACAAAATTATTATCTGAATGATTATTATGACTATTAGTTAAATTATTAATTATCACAAACTTAATTAATAAGATTTGAATGATTTTGATCTCATGTTTAACGAAATTATTGTAAAACGCAGGAAATCATTGAAACTATTAAAATTCGATATTGATAAATGAAGTATTAATAAGTTGTCTTTTAATTAATAAATTCCAAATCGTAATTTATCTGGCAACTTGATAAGTTATCTCAAAAAGAGGATTTTAATAAATTTAGTTTATCATTTGCGATAGTTTCCAAATTTAAATTTTATCTGAGCATATTTGTTTGTCACTGTAGGTTGCTTATATTATGCGCAAGTATGCGTGTAAGAAATTGACATTTACACGGGGGAAAAATTCTTGTAAAATTATAACTGGTTTAAAATTATTCTGGTAATGGCATGGTAATTGTGTTTCTTGAGAAAAAAACCCACATAATTCTGGTTAATAAAACTAAAATATACGGTTTTTATACTATTTCATTTGGAAATGTAAACCATTCGTATTATAACGCTTTACTGGAAGTTCATATTTTCAAAATTATGTTTCTAATTAAAACAAATTTAGTACGAAATACAATATTTTCCCGAACAAATGATTTTAATGCCATACTGTAAGGTATCATGATAAAATTATCAAAATGTACCAAATTCAACATAATATAAAATTATATTTACTCGCTAATTTTACCAAAATCAACAATAAACCGCCACTCTAAAAATTACCGACCTTTTTTTTGTTCACATACACACAGAAACACGGTTAATTCAACCGTATTTTGGTAGTTTTGACCATACTCTTTTTCTCAGTGTAGCTTATTTCTTATAAAAGTTTAACGCAATTTCATTTTTTTTTTGTACAAATTCGTTAAAAAAGAATTACTACTGTTACATCATAATTAAGATTGTAACTTTAAATGAAATGTTTTTTACTTTAATCGCATACAACAATCGGAAATAAATAGTTTGAAATTAACAATTATTTAATAAAATAAATTAAAGTTAGATTAGAAAAGTTGGATTAGAAAATTCAGAGTCGAACTTTCTGGAAAGTTTAGGAAAGAGGCTAGTATTTCAACTGCTCTGGTGTGGAGATATATTCAGTAAAACATTTTTTAAACTTTTCAAAGTCAGAAAAAGATTATATATTTATCTGCATAAAAGAACAGAATTATTGAAAAGTTGTGGAAGAAAAATAAAATATAATTCGTTTCTTTAACGGAAACTTTTCAATAGAGTTTTAACTTTTCTAAAAAGAAAATGTTTTTTAAGCACGTTTTAGTCAACCGTTAACATTTTTTCTAAACAAACAATGAGTAGGAAAAAATATTTTCATAAGCTCGCTTTTTATAGATAAAATTATTAAATACATTCTTGTTCTGAAAAGATGGTTTTTTCATAAAAAAAATATAAACGTCAACATAAATTGCATTTTTTTTCCAACTTCATAGTCATAAAAAATTCTTAAAGACATAAATTTTTGCTGAAAGGTCTTTAATGTAAATGAGTTCTGTACATGAAAAGAGAATTCATTTCTTTTAAGTAAAAAAGCAACTGCGTATTTTCAGTTAAAAACTTTGTATTTCTTGATATTACTGTTAAGAAGTTTTTTTATTTATTTTTATATCATCAAATAATATTATAGAAGTAAGCAACAATTATCAAACATGGATGTTTTCTAATACAATGTCTACAATGTCTCTACAATCTTCAGATGAACTAAACACGAGATTAAAGCTGTGAACAAGTGTAAAAGAAGCCCAATTTTGCATTTCTGTTCTGTGTTGGGATATTTTCACTTTAAAGGTATGATTTTAATTGATTACCATTAAATACTCGTAAGTTTTCAATGGTTTTATATATAGTACTTAATATACAAGCCCTTTTGAATGACAATATCTTTGCTTCTCAGTTCCCAATCGATCGATCGTAGTTTTTCTCTTAGCATTTGAAAAGCCTTTTTTTGGATTTAAAAATTTCAAGTCAATAAAGGAGTTTTCATGGAGGTTGCGTACACTGTAAAAAAACTCCTGATCAAATTACGGTATTAAGTACCGGAACTTTGGGTGCCTCATCCGTAAAATCGATTTTACCTTAAAATACATTAATACCGTAAAATATTATACCGTAATTTTTACAGTAATATTTACTTGATTAGATTAATTCTCTGATTTTTCAGTGATTACCACTATAAAAATTACAGTATATCAGATTATATGACTCCGTAACATTTTCCGGTAAAAATGGATTTTATGGTAAAAATTACCGGCATCCTGAATACCAGTACATTTTACAGTAATTTGATTCGGAACATTTTACAATGCTATCAAAGTTTTTTCACTCTAACTAAATTATATTTATATCTCTAGGAATACAACGAAAATTAAAAGTTTTTATATAAAACAAATTATAGCTTTCAAGTTCTTAAATGTAAAGTTTATAATGTAAAACAACGATAAACAAGTTATATATATCATGAAAATTTAATTCTTTTAATTCACAAATAATTAACAAATATTGTATAGTTTAAATTTTCAACCCAGTTTTCGATTACTTTAATGTACGTACAGAGTCTGGATTTGCAATAAGATTTTTTAAAAAAATTAAAGGTTGCCTTTTACATGCAATTTTTTTACAGTTACTTTACACTTTAAATTTTATATATTTGAACTTAAAAACTGAAATTTGCTTTACAAAGTTTATCTATTTATTTTCCTTCAAAAATATAAAACTTCAAAATTATTTCGGATGATGTAAACATATTTCAATTTGGGCAAAATAAAAGTAAGTATTTGACATAATTGCAACTTTTGAAGATTCTAATTTCTTTAAAAAAAGCTTTCCATGACAAACTCGATATTTTTTTAACGTTTTCCAATAATTTTAATAATACAAGTTCAAGTTATTCTGGCTATGAAACTACCGTATGGTATGGTAATAACATTTCTAATAAGAAAAAAGCATAATTCTGGTTAATAAAACCAAAATATACGGTATTTTAACCATTCTTTTGGTGACTTTTCTGTTAATGTGATAATGGTTGACCGAAATTTCTGGTTTTCAAAATTATAGCTTTTATTACCACAAATTTATTAAAAATAAAGCTCAGAAGTAAATTTACACTAATAAAGGGTTTTTAGGTCCTGCTCTATATCATGACAAAATTATCAAATTTTAGCGCATTTATGAAATTTTATCACTTATTATAAAACTATATTTTATTCTTATTTTCACCAAAATCATTTTCGAAGTGCGTCGTTTAAAATTACTGAATTTTGTGTTCCTATAGAACCGGAAGCTTGTAAATTATCCCATATTCTAGCAGTTGCCGGCCAGGTGGCCGAGTGGTTAGCGCGCCTGATTGCGAAGCTAATGGCAGCGGGTTCAAATCCCGCTCTGGTCATGGATGTTTCTCTCTCTCTGTGTGTTGTCTTCTGATGTGTGAATGTATGAATATGGCCCACCCTATGAGCAGGTAATTGTGGCAGTGTGGCGTGGGTGATGTTGCTCGCCTCCGTGACTTTGGTTCACAGGTACCCACTGTGTAACGATAAATGAGCAACACTTCCGGCATCTTCAAAGGCGAAGAACGAAAGTTCAGTACCTGCCGTTATTGAAAAAAAAAATATTCTAGTAGTTTAAATCATACTTTTTCTCAATGTATATACCATACGACAAATATGTATTTTTTTTAAAGAAAAAAAAGTTTTTGTTTTTTTTAAACTGGATGCACTAAATGCACTTTTTCTTCATTGCTGCTAGTATTAAATATATTACTTGATTTGCGTTTTACGAACTATAAAACATAATTCACAATCATAAAAACTGAAATAATAACGTATCTAATAAATGCCATAAATAATATTCAGACTAACTTGATGTTACCGATTCTACCGTAGAACAGCATAAAGTGTATCATAAAAAGTTTATTATAAAAAAGAAGTCCTTAATAGTCTTTTTGATGGAGTTTTGTATCATTTTTTTTAACACAAAGTAAAACGAGAGAATATTAAGAGCCAATACATCTTCTTACTTCATTTGCGTATGTACATATTGACTCACTTAATTATAGTTGTCATTACAACTTAGCTGACAGCCATTAATTTTTAGCGATGTTAAGATGATGATTTTTTGTGAGGTATGGTAAGGAATATGTGTTTGAAATAAGAGCGATAAAAAAATTAAAGCTTGTTATATTTAGGAAATATTACCTAAATTTTCTTTCAACATCCGAAAGATCTGAATTTTAAAAAATCAATATTTAAATATCAAATTATTTGTTCTTAATGAAATTTAAAATGAAGATGGTTTTTAAATAAATACGAAATATGCTTATCTTGATACTTTACTGCTTCATTATCTTCAGAGTCAGATTTTCAACAGTACACAGGATAAACTTTCAACTTTAAATTACAGTCAGTGACCGGTAAAATGTGCTAAAGTCTCTGAACGTAAAAAGAAATTTACATCCGTTAAGCCTACATTACTATAAAAATACAAATCTGTCCGTAAATTTTTTTCCTTGCGAAATATACGGCGACCACCGATCGTAATTAAGCATATTACGCTCGCAAACGGTATTTTCAGTTTTAGCCTTGATTTTGTTTGAGATTCAGACAACTTAATTATCAAATCAAGGCGAGTTGTCCAATGAGGAGAATTAGCGTAGGGGTACCATCTTTCGAGGATTTTCGTGTTAGCTTGCCCGTGGTCACCAATGAGCAGGGGTTGTTAGAGGAGTGACCTCGTGTATTGAGTTTTGAAACTTTGTATAGTGTATATATATATATATATATATATATATATATATATATATATATATATATATATATAAATGTCAGTAAAGTTACTTTTACAATACAATATAAAGTAAAGAATTATTAATTTAGAAAGGATATATAAACTAATTCTTAATATAAATTTAGTTTTTAAATCAAACATGCGTGTAACACAAAGAGAATCTTAAGACGAATTCGAACTAGGCTTAACAGAACGGAGGCAGATAGGAATTATACATTATAAAATCAGTAAATACAGTTCTCAGATACTTAAAATTTAAACTATAATTATCCTTATCACATTGCTAAAAACGTACATACATGTTTAACAGCTAATTTCTGTTGTTCATAAATTCGGCACATTCATTTGTCAACTTTCATAAATTCATTTGTCAACTTTCGGTAGTTTATTCCAGATTGTAAGCAAACTGCTTGCCGATATTACTGGAATTTTTAATCTATAAAACGTGCCAACATTGGTGTTTTTTGAAGTGAAAAAATTCTATTATGACCTGAAAGCGTGATATTTCGATGCGAGATTATTTAGTTTTAAGTGTTCCGATTAAAATTCTTTAAACCGCATAGGAATGCCTAAGTGCTGTATTGGCGTGATTTGGCGTTTACCTGGAATAAAATGTTACATCACCCAATTTTTTGTTTTGTTAAAGAGATATTATGCCATATATTTTGCCTTTGGAGAGATATTATACCATAGTTTTTGCAGTACTAGTTTTGCCGAAATTTGCTACAATTACGACACTGATTTTTTCTCCAAAGGGATTTCGTCATACAAATTTAAGGTCATTCTAATTTTGATGAATATTTCAGTTATAAGCCTTGATGGGGGGTTTTTTTTCAAAGAAAAAATTTACCGTATCAATTAATGGTTAAATTTTCTAACTTTGATGAAATCCATTACAATTATCGACATTGGGATTTTTTTACTTTCAGAAAGATTGCTAGCTGTATAACACAATAGTTATCTTAGAATGCTAACTCCAATTTTAATGATGCGAGGAACTCATCTCACATATACTAATATATTGTGAAGACAACATTTTGAGACATGAAATCAAATATATAAGCGTACCTTCTCTGAAGAAACATACCTTTTTTGAGGCTGATTTTAATTTTTTACTTTTGAAATATGGAAAAAGTAATTACGGCTAACCCCCTCTCCTCATATATTGCTAGTCAAGAATCCAAATCCCCTGAACGTTTGAGTGTTAAAATTTATAACTTGAAATGTGAAAATCCAATCATAAGCTCAGAAGTCATTAAGGTATTCTTTTATTATTATTATTGTTATTATTATTATATTTTTTTGCACTTTGCACATTTCACAAATTCTATTTTCTGATTTCTTTTATCTATTTTTTGAAGATGCAACTCAAAAGATTCATTCAAAAACAATACCTATAAAATATCAAGTTAAACATGACATCACATCGGTTTGTATTTATTCAAGGAATTGACGCGACTAGTACTGAATTATTATGGGGCTGATTTTGTGCCTGGCCTAAGGGTGATAAATCGCAATAAGCAGCTATAAAAAGGACTTATTCTTGAGCCAAAGTATTCATGTATCGTCATATTCTCCTTTGTCAACAACTTCGATCATATTCCAGGATACGTTCGATATTTTTTTTCAGATTATTCTACATATAAAAATGCTTAACTAAAAAAAAACATTTATCCATTAATGGCTTGCGATAATTTTTGGGAATGTTCTAAAACTTTTTAATAAGCTCACGGAAATCAATTTTTTACATAAATTAAGTATTCACATCTTTTACCTTTTATCCAAATCAATAAGTGTTAGATAATTTATTTAGGTCCCTTAGGACTGTTCTGAAACTTTATATTAAACTCACGGAAATTAATTTTTCTATATAAATCTCAAGTATTCAAATCTTTTGCATTTCATCTATAGAAGCATGTATTAAATGTTTCATTAAGGATATTGCAGGTATTTCAGTGCTTCGGGTGTCTTATAAAGTTTTATAATAAACTAACGGATATTAATTTTTTCTACATTAATTAAGCATTCACATCATTTGAATTTTATTTATAGCAGCATGTAAGTAATTGTTTGATCACATAGCTTTTTTTTTTAATTTTCAAGTTCGACACGAAAGTAAGGCTTCAAAATCTGGAATAGAAAATTTTTAGTTCAGTTTAAATATTTAAAATTCAGTCACCTGATTCTGCTACGTATTTTGTTAAATACAATCTTAAGAATAATTTGCTTCGAAATGTCCATCAGTTTTAATATGAATATGCCCCGCAGTGAACTGATCACAAAGACACGGTTCCCAGCAGAACACCGAAGTCAAGCATCACTGGATAAGGTCAGTAACCCGGTGGGTGACCACTTTGATCAGCCTTTTCGTTAAACTGTTCTACCATAAAGTGCTCGACTTCACTCCCAGGACGTCGGGCTACCAAAGCAAAGGAGCCATCCCCTCTGCAGAGCATCAAAATTGCGATGGCATGTCTTCGGATCATCTTCAGGGATGCTTCTCAGACGTCGCCCATAGCTCATTGTGCAGCTCTAGTGCAACGTAAATATAGTATCTATCCACCTTATATGAATACAATTGTAACACAATTTTTTAATCTCATTTGATTTTAATAAATATGATTATAATAAGATTTTTCTTGAAATCTCTAATAATGTCCAATCCATCATCTAATCAATACTATCGTCAGTATCGTAAAACTTTTTCTGGGATGCTTCTATAGTTTTAGATTTCGATGTTTTGGATATTTTTACAATGTTCCTCAATCTAGCAGATTGATTTCAATAAATATGATTGTAATAAGATTTTTCTTAAAATCTCTAATAATGTTCAATCCATCATCTAATCAATACTATCGTCAGTATCGTAAAACTTTTTCTGGGCAGCTTCTATAGTTTTAGATTTCGATATTTTGGATATTTTTTACAATGTTCCTCAATCTAGCAGATTGATTTCAATAAATATGATTGTAATAAGATTTTTCTTAAAATCTCTAATAATGTCCAATCCATCATCTAATCAATACTATCGTCAGTATCGTAAAACTTTTTCTGGGAAGTTTCTATAGTTTTAGGTTTCGATGTTTTTGATATTTTTTGCAATGCTCCTCAATCTAGCGGATTGATTTCAATAAATATGATTGTTATAAGATTTTTCTTGAAATCTCTAATAACGTCCAATCCATCATCAAACCAATACTATCGTCAGTATCGTAAAACTTTTTCTGAGAAGTTTCTATAGTTTTAGATTTCGATGTTTTGGATATTTTTTACAATGCTCCTCAATTTAGCGGATTTTTTTATTATTTTTTATTTGATTATAGAAAAAGGCTTAAAATCACTTTTTAGTTTGAAAAACAGATACCGCAATTTTACCAAAAACGCAAGAATATAATCGAATGTTACAACGGAACTCGAACTCATTACATACAGGCTTCAGATCGATTAGTGGAATAGTAATATTGCACGGCGAGGTTTAAGTAAAGTAACCACACATTATTATGGTTAATGTTCTAAGAAAACGCCATTGAATTTATCTGTCGATTTATTTTTCTTTTAAATGCATATCACAGTAACATTTGACAATATGCTAAGAGATATATTTTTATACAATATTTGAAACTATTCTGTAAATCTATGTCTCAAAAAGAGGGAATTTTGTATCTAACATACATTTGTTTCAGGAAAGGGTGTAAAAAATTTTGGAAATTTACAAATAAAATTTATACTATGTTTCAAAAATGCATACGTTATCTTGTCAAATTGTCCAGATTATGTCTAGGTTTATTACGAATGAGTAGACATTCTTCTATAAGTATAACATCACTTGACGTTTTTATTATGAAGAACTCCTAGGGAATTTGAAGAAAACATTTGGGATACGTATAAAATAGAAATAATAAAATGGAAACATATTCTAAATAAAGTATTACTTTTGAAATAAGATTTAAAAGCTCTTTGAAGCTATCTTCTAAAAGTCATGACAGTAACATTCAAGATTGAGATTTGATTTTTGTTGAATATTTATATTGGTGCATTTTATTGTGGAATCTTTTATTTTTAAAACTGTTTTTACCAGTATAAATCAATGGGAAAACAAAGTTTTGATACTGGTTTAGATGTTTTTAAACAATTCAATAATCAAATCTCTCAAACATTACTAAATTTCTTTATAAATAAATATTTATGGCATTGTTATGCAGTTTTGAAATACCGAAGTTTAAGTGCTGAACTGTTTTAGTCGAACATTTTCAACTGTCACAAAACTATTTATTTAGTCAGGTATTTTCGAAGTTTAGAATCATTTCCCCACATATTTAAGCTTTTGCATGTTGATTTAAAGCGTAACTTCTCTCGAATAATATTTAACTATACACTGTTAGAATAATCCTTCTAAAATTACGGTGAAATAACCGGTAGCAGACTGTTTATCCAATTAACCTTAAAATTTACATTAAGAATATTTTTTTACCTTTACGATTTTGAAACCGTTTACAGCTAGAGTGGTTAAAAAACCTTGAATGAAAAACTCTACCATTTACAACTAGCATGGTTTCAAAACCGCAGAAAAGAAATTTAAAAGGACATTGGAGCTAAGTTTTTTGCTAGGTAATGAGCATTGGAGTTAGGTTGTAATTTAGTTGGTTTTTTTATCAAATGAACCGTGCTATGCGGTTTAATAAGTCTATCTGGTTGTTTCACCTATCGTAAGAGATGAGAAATTCTAGTCTTTTTTGTGGTAAGCAGCTTTATGGTGCTGCCATCTATACGTGAACGTGATTATCGTATTCTAAGAGTCCAGGGTCACAAATTGGGGATAGCAGGAAACTTGACACTCTTCGTGCGTTGAAGAGAATGCAAGAAATATTGTAGTGTCTACACTGGGACACGAACCCAGGTTTGTTCGGTCATTTTAGCCCTCTTGGATATAAAATGTACCCATTCGTAAGGGACTTAGTGGCTTTATTAGGTGGGTCCTGTTAGTGAGATAAAATTCTGGTTGTTTAACCGCATTAGAGGACAGCAGTTAATAAACAGTTTTTTCTCACTTTTAATCGTTTGAATACCATCTTATTTATAATTATTTGTTTTGACTGAAGATGGTCAAATAACAATTTAATAAATTGTTATTCAATCATTTTTTCCTAGATATTTCTAACAGTATATTCATTTTTTGCCTCCAATGTTCTTTAGAAGAGGTTAGTGGAAAGGGTAAAAATAAATTAAATTAGTAATGCATTCATTTCAAATAATAAAATGAATATTAAATTTGCGTCAAGTTAAATCAACTGAGTCAATACAAGTAAGACGTAAAGTAGACAAAAAAATTTAATTATTTTTCGTTGAAAAAGTTAATAATAAATTTGTGTTACTTTAGCACAAATTAGTTTATTTATAATATAAATATTTGCAGTGATTAAAACACATGAAAATTCTTCTACAAATAGATAAAAATGTCAAACTTTGTCCAAACTTGTTTACATGAAACAACATGATGTGCTACATTTTTTCGATATCGACTGAACGAATGCTTTTTGCACAGATATAAATGTCAATAGATAATACCATCAAATGTCAATAGATAATGCAAATGGATAAAAATGTCAAACTTTGTCCGAACTTGTTTACATAAAACAGCACAAGTGTTAGATTATTTCGATATCGACTGAACGAATGTTTTTGCATAGATTTTTGTTATATATTTAAAGAAGCTATAGGTAAATTAGTTATTGTTGTCATTCCCTGGGAAGGATAGCTGCGAAGTCTTTTTCTTTTTAATACAGCCAGATGGCGTTCTTTTTAAATTTGTATGAGTTTGTTTGCTTTTTGTTAATAAACCTTTACTTTCTGTCTGAATCTCGATCCACGGACAACAGTTATTTCAGTTAAATAAACCAATATTTATTGCTCTACTGCATTATCATGTAAATTACGCGAAGCAAATTAAACAAGTCTATCAGCTGCAATGTTAACGCTCACCGTGTTTATAAATCACCGGCTGAAGCAGAAACTTTAGGTCAGGTGTTTGTACATCAGCGGTCTTCTTCTGAGAGTTGAAAGTATCACGTTAAAAATTTTAGTGTTACTGAATAACAAACATCATGGTGGCTTCTTTACACCAAGTAGTGTAAAAGAGCATTCCAGGTGTTTTCCTGCACCAAGAACTATTCTGTGTTCTTGGTGTAGTGGAACACTTAGTAGAGCAGCGCTCTGGTATAAAGTAGTTGCCATCTTTTTTGATGCTCAGATGCATGGAAATTGCTTACAGTGTACATGAAAATCCGATTATTAGATCAAAAATCATAAAGGTATCCGCTTTTTTGTTTTGCCCTCTATGCAAGATTGATCACATCTGTAATTATTTACAAAAATATTGACAGCAGTTTTTACTTTCCAGATATGAGCACAAGAAATCGCCATGACATCCGAAAATACCCTCGAATTTCCACATGGTCCAGACCTGAACTCTACAAGTGAAAACGTTAACTATATAATTGGTGCTGCATTCAATTTCCTCAACTCATCACCTGACTTTTTTAACAGTTCTGATCAACCTGAACGACGTTACATATCGAGTGTTGGACAAATCTTTATCACTGGCATTTACGTGTTTGGTGCTGGTGTTAATGTGTGCTCTCTGGTGCTACTGTCACAAGGGGAAACAGCGAGAAATCGGAAACTGACTCTAATGATAAGATGCTTGACAGCAAACGATCTTATGGCCCTCTGTACTTCATTTTTCTTGCTGTATATGAAACTGTATCTTCACCCTAGCCTTGTAGCTAGTCGGTGGTATTGTGGATTAAGAGTTTTGACACGGTTTTTTGGTTTTAGTTCTGGAAGTGTGGCATCAGTCATGGCTGTGGAAAGGTTCATTGCTCTTACGAGACCATTTTTCTATCAAAAAGTAAGTATCTTGATCATGCCAAGATCTTATTAAATGATGGAACACATTAAAATAGTTAAAAAAAATTCCAGAAACCCCAATTTTTTATTTTATTTTAAGACTAATAAAACTTAGAAAGATAATAAAAAAAAGCACATTTATTAAATTTAAAGGCTCTGTATTGTAAAAAGATCAAAAACCGAGTTGGTACATTATTCAAATAGGGTCTCCAGATAATATCGTAATTCTTTGAATTAAATAATTTCATTTTAATGTTCTGTTAGTATTTATCAGTTTTAATCCACTATTCTATTATTTATCCTAAGTCAGTATAAAGTAATGTTTTTCTGCAACACTTTTGTTATATTAACTGAAATGATTTGCTGCATTAAATATGCCGAAATAAAAATTTAAGAGATAAAGTCTCCATCAAAAACTTAATTATCTTAATTTAAATACACATGTTTTTTTGTTCTATAGTAATATTTTTTTTCTCAAACTAATGGAAATTGTCCCCTTGCTCGCTATTGCTAGTTCCCCGCTTAAAATAATCCTGTTTTCTTAAATGAAAATATGATGTTGGTTCTGTCCAAAAGATGAAAAAAATGTATGTTTTTTCACTATTCGGAATTGTGTAAAAAAAAACCAATGTTCTAAAATTTAATAACTCCGAAATTACGTTTTTTCTTAAACTGTAATTTTTTTAATAATGAATAATGATTTTATTTTACTTTATAACCGGCATTGAATTGCCGACCCAATTTTGGGTATACGACTACTAATGTTCAACTCCGTAGTCTTGTAATTTTGAACCCAATGCATAAGATAAGGGAACTCCTGGATCAAGTATTGGGAGAAATATGCCTTTTCGTAATCACATATTAAATTGGAATCTAAATTTATTTACATTTTTAGCAATGCTTATAAATCACAAATATTTAAGACAATGCCATTTTGAATAACTTTTTGAATTATTAATAGTCTAATTGCTTTCACATTATTCAAAAGCACACTGACAAGAGTATACTTGAAGAATTCTTTACTCACTCATAATTAAAATTATTATTACTAGAGTAAAATTAAAATTAAATCTTCTTCGCGTAAATCACATTGCCATGATAAAATCGATATCCTTAAAAATGTGTACTTAAATTCTGACATTGTATTAATTATATCAGTTTTTAAAATTTTATTTTGTATACTATCCATACATTATTTTGACGAATTGGTTGTTAATTAACTTATAAGAGAACAACGAATATTTTCTAACTAAGATTAATTAGCATTAGGCCCAAAAACATTTTTCTCGTTAGTTATTGTATTCCAGTTATGGTTCATTTAGTACAATGAACTTGCTATTTATTACATTCAACTATTTGTCAGTGATTAAAAGGACATTTTGTTAATAACTACAGTGTTATGAGTGTCCAAATGATCGAGATACGAATAGAAATTATATGTAACATCAACTACATAAAACATATAACATCAGTTTCGTAAAAATACTTCGAAGAATTGAAGATAGAACATATTAATATTAAAACAATCAATAACTATTTTAATCGGTATAACGAAACCAGAGAGAAAAGCAAAAAAAGACGTTGTAGAGAGTATTAATTTCCCTTAAACTTGTAAATACTTCAGTAGTTGCTTTCAAAGTTAGAAATCGCATGATAAATATTATTTTCGTTTTGAATAAAGGTGATTTTTGTGAAAAAAAGAACAAATAATACCAAGTGAGCAAACATGCTATTTGTTTGGTTCTGTGATGAAGGATCTTCATTAGTGTCCAAACACAGAAAAAAAGGAAGAAAAAAAAATACAAAAAATAGTGCGTGGAGTGCCTCCGCGCGAAAGAAATTAAACTTCGCAACCTGCGACGTTAATTGTTGAAGAATCAGCAGTCGTAGAAGGATCACTAGTTCTATTCAACGACTCCTTTTCCTGCTCCGCCCGCTTCCGTGCTCTGTAATCACGGTAATATTGTGCATTTTTCTCTCGTGGACCTCTTGAACCAGTGCTTGTGGTTGCCTCATCGTCTCGCCCAGGAAAATGTATGTGTATTAATAATGTATGTAAATGCATCATAATGTAATTTCAGAAGAGAAAAACCTAACAATCAATTGATATTCACAAGAGACGTACCTTGACATAACCTTAAATCCGTCGCATTGTCCGTGGGATTGTTTTCACTCATTTTTTACAATTGTTATCCACTAAATTTGAAAATAAAAAATACTATCCTATTAAATTATATGTGTATCAAAACAAACTAAACAAATATTTGCAGAAAAACAATACTTTTATTATTTTTATGCTAGTGAGAACCAAAACAATATGGAAATGAATGAGGGAAAACTGGATCCTACCACGTGATTTCCCGGCCAATAAAAGTGTAGCGCTAAACGTTTAACGCAACCTTGTTGGAAGTCGCATAAGAAGTATAACTTCAAAAAATAAGTTGCGACAAGGGGAAAGGGAAATTAACCAATAGGGCAATGAGAAAAAATGAGTAACAAATCACAAAAAATAAGTATTAAACAAGATAATTAAGCAAAAGAGGAAAGATAAGACACAAGTGAGAGGGAGGAAGGGTGAGAAATTCAGTTATTTTTTTTATAATGTAGACATTAAAAGATTAGGAAAGAATGGAAGGACACAAAAGTCATTATCTTAATTATTGTAATTTTGCATAATATGAATGAAATGAACCGATTTTTCCGTACTAACTACTACTAATGCAATCTAATACATACTACTAATGCAATCGTAATCTGACAAAAAACAGACTTAATTATAAAACTCGTTCAGCCAAAGAGAGTTTCATGCAAAAATATTTTTTCTATAATTTTTATGATTGATTGTAAATTTTTTAATCGTCAATTGCTCAAAATTTTTATTGTTAAATTCAATTTGGCCCTACAAAGGACATTCGGATATTATGGGCGTCAATATCGTAAATTAGAGAGCTGGTTAGTAAATTTACTTGAGCTTTTTAACTTAGTTATTAACTTAATTTAATTTATTACTTATTTGTTTGGATTTTTTTAATTCAGTTATTTATTTAATTTAATATTTTAATTTAATTATTTATTTTATTAAATTCACTTTGGCCCTACAAAGGACATTCGGATAATATGGGCGTCAATATCGTAATTTAGAGAGCTGGTTAGTAAATTCACTTGAGTTTTTTAACTTAGTTATCAACTTAAATTAATTTATTACTTATTTATTTGGATTTTTTTAATTCAGTTATTTATTTAATTTAATATTTTAATTTAATTATTTATTTTATTAAATTTAATTTGGCCCTGCGAAGGACATTCGGATAATATGGGCGTCAATATCGTAATTTAGAGAGCTGGTTAGTAAATTCACTTGAGTTTTTTAACTTAGTTATCAACTTAAATTAATTTATTACTTATTTGTTTGGATTTTTTTAATTCAGTTATTTATTTAATTTAATATTTTAATTTAATTATTTATTTTATTAAATTTAATTTGGCCCTGCGAAGGACATTCGGATATTATAGGCGTCAATATCGTAAATTAGAGAGCTGGTTAGTAAATTCTCTTGAGTTTCTTAACTTAGTTATTAACTTAAATTAATTTATTACTTATTTGTTTGGATTTTCTTAATTTATTTATTTATTTACTTTAATATTTTAATTTAATATTTTAATTTCCTTATTTATTTTATTAAATTTAATTTGGCCCTACAAAGGATATTCGGATAATATGGGCGTCAATATCGTAAATTAGAGAGCTGGTTAGTAAATTCACTTGAGTTTCTTAACTTAGTTATTAACTTAAATTAATTTATTACTTATTTGTTTGGATTTTTTTAATTTAGTTATTTATTTACTTTAATATTTTAATTTAATATTTTAATTTAATTATTTATTTTATTAAATTCAATTTGGCCCTACAAAGGACATTCGGATAATATGGGCGTCAATATCGTAATTTAGAGAGCTGGTTAGTAAATTCACTTGAGCTTCTTAACTTAGTTATTAACTTAATTTAATTTATTACTTATTTGTTTGGATTTTTTTAATTAAGTTATTTACTTAATTTAATATTTTAATTTGATATTTTAATTTAATTATTTATTCAATTTATATTTTGATTCAACTATTTCTTTGATTTAAATTTTTATTATTTATATTACTTAATGCAATTTTTTATTTGATTATCTATAAATTTTGATCCAATTTTATTTTAATTACTTATTAAAGTTAATTTTTCTATTTAATTTAATTATTTATTCCATTCAATATATAATCATTACGCTATACTATGTATCTAGATGACGCTGAATGCTGAATGCGTGCGTATTTAAGCTGAACCAAACCATCAAGTAAGGCAGTGTATTATGGCCGAAAAAATGCAAAAAGTATATTTAAAAAAAACTTTAAAGCAACTATAACTAACATTAAAAAATTCGCAAAACTATTTCTTGCAAAAGAATTATTACAATTAAACAAATAAACGCTGTAATAATTTAATACGCATAAATATTAGAACATAGCTTGCATGTCAAGCTATAAAATACTCACTTAAGCTTTTAAGCTTTAGCAATTTATAAGCTATATATTTAAAAACGAAATTTTAAGACGGAATAATAGGAATCGATCAAGAATCACACATTAAAAAAAAAAAAAATGTTTAAATAAACTGCTTATCATTTTAAGGTCAGCTTGTTTTAAACAATGTTCTCTTTATCGAAATTCGATTCTTTATCAATTGAAAACCTGTATGCGTCTTTGTGTCAGACGATTTTAATCAATAATAATAATTATTATGTGAAATTTATAATACTACTACGCATAATACAATGCAATTAATTACATGCGGGTCAATATGTATTTAATTGTTTGAAACGAGTATATAATGGTACATCTTCAATCAATTTTGATTTAATATCAAGGAAGAGTATGACATAAATGCCTTATTCGATGATTTATTGTTCTCTATTCTGAAACAATTATCTAGATATGATGGATTGGTGTTTTATATTAATTTCATTTAATTGCCACTTTATTATCATTACCGTAGATTGAAGTCTTAAATGAAGACATTGAGAATATGAGCTGACTGTTAACAGCGATATGTTTAGTTATGGTCAGCGTGCAGAAATGAGTTTATATTGTTCTGCCAAGGAAATATTTAACTCGTTTATTCTAAATTTGGGATTTACGCATTTGAAATTTCCAATCTTAACACAAAACTGAAAATGACAAAACTTTAAATTCCATCTTTTTCTTGATTTAATTAATAATTACTACTTTTTATTAAAATAAATTAATTAATTTTTTAATTAATAAAAAATGATAATTAATATTTTTCAGAGGAATTTAAATTTTTTTTTGCGCTTAAATTGGAATATTTTTTTGCTTTAAATCATCCTTGAATTAGCGAAGAATTTTGTGCAAAAAAATGCAAAGCACACGGCATGACATCACGACGACATCATGACTCATCGGACGAGAACATGCATTTTCATCATTAAAGAGTAATGACAGCCTAGTTAGCGGGTCGCTGGACTCACGTTTGTGATAGCGGGCGTTCGAAGCCAGTCGGCCGAAGATTCTGTGGTAACTGGTGCGCGTTAAATCTGTTGGATCACAAAGTCCTCCATGTTCAGACAACAAATCAATAACCTCTGGGGCTACTGAATTGGAGATTGATCGTTCTCCGGCTCAGGCCAAACTTACGATCTGTGGAAGAATAAATGGATGTATGAATGGGTCCGCCCAATAAACGGGTGTGACGTTCGGGTGTGGCAGAAGTCGAATTCTTGACCATAGATGGCGCTACTGGAAAACAAGAACAATAGCCCTATTCTGCCTTAATGGCCGACTACGACAACAACAACAAGAGTAATGACATTTCTGGCACACACAAAAAAAAACATAATTCAGGCTAATAAAAACAAAATTTACGGTATTTAAACCATTCATTTAATAATTTTTTTCATTCATGCAGTAACGGTTTAACAGAAGTTCTGGTTTTCAAAATTTTAGTTCGTATTACCACACATAAAGTAAAATTACTAAACTGAAAAGTTAATTTAACCGAATAAATAGTTTTTAGGCCATGCTCTAAGGTGTAATAATAAAATTACCAAACTTTACCACTTTTATCAAATTTCATCACGCATTATAAAACCAACCAAATTTAATTATTAATTTCCCCAAAATCATAACCGAAGTACAACGTTAAAAATAAATAAGCTTTTTGATGTTCCCATAGAGGTAATTTTACCACATTCTGATAATTTTGACCATTCTGTTTTTCTCCATGAGATAAGTTATGCTTTCAGCTTTGTCACCAAGTGACATTTGGAATGGAAAAAAAAAATTCATATATCTGCATATTCTTTGATATAAAAACTTTTCTCTGTCACAGGACAACCTATCCTCCTCTGTTACAGTTCGTTTTAGACAAAAATCTCATTTGCACTTGAAATATGCTCCTTTGATTTGGAAGGTTGACTCCTACGGTTAGTCCAACTGAAAAGGGATTCTAACCCATGATACGTCTACCATTGAAAATATTTTTACATGGGCACTGTAGTCGGTGCGAGCTGGAAGCAAAATTTGAAGCAACCAACCATCGCTGAGAATCGATCCTGGGTCGAACTCTCTATCCCTTAATCCACCACGGCTTGAATTAATTAATTAAAAAAATTAAAATTTTGCCTTATTAAGATAATTACCCGTCTTATTTCGTGAAAATCCAATCATAACATCTTGAACCGTGGTGGGTCAGGGGACAGAGTGCTTGCCTCCCAATGAAGGAACCTGGATTCGAATCCCAGCGATGGCTGGATGATACGAATTCCCGTCTCATACAGTGATGACGTAAAATATCCTCTGTGGTACACAGATCATGGGTTTAGAGTCCTCCTGTCCTTGTGATATCCATGGGAGGTTTTCGTGGTCTACCTCCCCATGTAACGTAAATGAGAGTTAGTTTCATCAAAAAGCCCTCCACAAAGGTAAATTTCTCCCGTTACTTGATCCAGGAGCTGCCTTGTCGGCAGGATTGGGTTTAAAATTACAAGAGTTGTAAACTCAAATTGGGTCAGATATTTAAAGACGGTTATAAAATAAAATAAAATCATGACATCTTAAATATTTAGGCTTTTTCGCCTACTATTCTGTACGTTAGTTTAAATTATAAAATTAATAAATTTGTTAAACAATGATTTTATAATTAAGACGTAATCGTGTAAACAATATTCAGCTTCAAAATGTTCAAACTCCATAATATAGAAATAAATACTTCAAAACAATGAATTTTCTTATCTAATTTATTTTTTGAAAGAAAAACTTGTAAATATTTTTAGCGGAATGCTTGTGGTATGCAAAACACCGTCATAAAATCTCGACAAAATAAGTAAACTTATTCCTTATCCAATCTCTTAACTTCGAGGGCACATCTTGCTTATAGAAGTTCTTATATTTTTATAGAACAACAATGCTCTTCGTGTCTAAATTTGGGAATATTTCTTGTAGATCGATTTCTCCTCCAACTTGATTCTACTCGCTTCCCGGCACATGCCTGTCACGTGATCATCACGACCTTACATAGTGAAAGCGGAAAAATATAATATGCTAATCATCCATTCTTTTGGAGAAAAAGATGAAAAATACCCAAAATAGAGATCTCAAATTGAAAGTTGGATTCTAGAATAACAGCAACAATGATTAATTGTTTAAGTAAATTTATATTGTTTTCCAAGGAATAAGTAATTATATTTCATATGGAGAAAAAAATTAGTTAATAATCATTCTTGATCGAAAAAATAATTATTGTTTAGCAGATAGCTTTAGAAATTTTACTTTAATTGAAAAAATAGTCATTTACTAAGTTTTGTATTCATATTTGTATTGATTTGTTACTAACCTAATTAAAAATGTTTAAAATTAAAAATTTAGTGAATCGAGTTTAAACGAAGTTAAAAATTTAAAAGATAAAAAATTTAAAATTTTAAGGAAAAGTTGAAGATTAAGAAGTTAAAAATAAACTCAAGATGATTATTAAGAAGTTAAGATTATTAAGAGGTTAAAAATTTTAAAGAAAATTTAAGTTTAAAAATTTAAAAAGCATGTTAAGAATTGAGTTTGTGAAAAAATTTGAAGTTGTATTATAATTTTTTTTGTTGAAAAAATACATTCTAGGAAGGAAAATTATTTATAAATTTTAATATTTATTTTAACAAATTGATTTATTTCTACCCAATTATGTCTATAATGCGCATAAAAAAAAAAGCAGCTGAATAACTTTTGATCTAACTTTCGAATTTTTTTATACTAATACGCAATCGTAATGAGATCAAAAGCTATATTAAAAAACGTTAATTAAATATTGAAAACAAAATTTTAAGTTTATAACATACCAATAAGCTCACTCATTTTTGATAAATGTTTTTGATTTTTGTTAATTAAAATATGGGTTAAAGAAGTAGTCGAAATCTGGAAAAAAAATTCTCGAAAACATCAATTGATGTTATTTTGGAAACTTTCATTTGTATACTTAGACGTCAAAAATTCTCGAAAACAATAATTGATGTTATTTTGGAAACTTTCATTTGTATACTTAGACGTCAAAAATTCTCGAAAACAACAATTGATGTTATTTTGGAAACTTTCATTTGTATACTTAGACTTCAAAAATTCTCGAAAACAACAATTGATGTTATTTTGGAAACTTTCATTTGTATACTTAGACTTCAAAAATTCTCGAAAACATCAATTGATGTTATTTTGGAAACTTTCATTTGTATACTTAGACGTCAAAAATTCTCGAAAACAATAATTGATGTTATTTTGGAAACTTTCATTTGTATACTTAGACGTCAAAAATTCTCGAAAACAACAATTGATGTTATTTTGGAAACTTTCATTTGTATACTTAGACTTCAAAAATTCTCGAAAACAACAATTGATGTTATTTTGGAAACTTTCATTTGTATACTTAGACGTCAAAAATTCTCGAAAACAATAATTGATGTTATTTTGGAAACTTTCATTTGTATACTTAGACGTCAAAAATTCTCGAAAACAACAATTGATGTTATTTTGGAAACTTTCATTTGTATACTTAGACTTCAAAAATTCTCGAAAACAACAATTGATGTTATTTTGGAAACTTTCATTTGTATACTTAGACTTCAAAAATTCTCGAAAACATCAATTGATGTTATTTTGGAAACTTTCATTTGTATACTTAGACGTACTCAGTTTCAAGTAAATAATCCTTTAGGTTTCATAGTTTCTAGTAAAAAAAATTCTATTCATAATATATAATTGTGGGGAAGATGTTATGGACCATGCTAACTTTCATCTATCTAAAGGTACCTCAACATAGAATCAAGTTAACATGCATTATATACTACTGAATTGGAATCGTATATTTGTAGTGGTAGGCACACTGCAGTACTCCCCCACCAGAATTTTATCTGTGACAGAATTCGATGAACGAATACCACTTGTTGATTCATTACTGTTTTGTGAGAATCCTGGAGAGCTGTATTAAGATCACCATACTTTTGAATGCTGATCGTGAGTATATACAGGACGACGTTGTGTATGATCGAGACTGAGTAGCAACAGCGCGAGGAGGTGAATAATGTCGCAGTCACAAGTTGCAAGGCAACTGTTCAATTGGGAATCCACTGAAGTAGGCGTGTTCAAATCGAAGAGTTTTTGTCTATGTAGGAGTGTTCATATCACGTCCGGGTCACCAATGTGGGGGAAGACGTTATCGACTATGCCAACCTTCATCTATCTAAAAGTATCCCAACATGGAATCGAGTTAACATGTGTTATATGATAAGGAATTGGGATTGTATTTTTGTAGTGGTAGACACACACACTAGATTAATAATGATAAAAAAAATTAATTGTGAAATAAATAAATTTTTACCTTATTTTAATCTATGTTATTTCGAAGCCCAAAATACAATATAAGAACAGAATCGGTCAAATAACTTTCGAATTTAAAAATTTCTAAAAAGTCATATTTTTCAATATATTTTCAGAAGAATTATTCGATCGATTCCATTCCAATTTCATTTAATTTTCATAGAATAAAATAGACGCAAGAAGTTTTTAAGCTCAAAATCTTTCTGACCATAATTAAATTTAACAATAAAAAATTACAAATAATTGAAAACAAAAATTTTTTTTTCATGAAGCGATCTTTAGAATGTAATGTGACAGAAATATGGCAAAATACACAAAAAATTAGACTACTATTTAAAGGCTGGCACCTTCGACCGTTTTCCTGACTGAATTATTGGAGCCATAATTTTAAGCTAAGGACAACTTTTACCATATTTTGTGGGTCAACAATCTAAATCCGTCGAGTTTCACTTTGGAGATTGTCCTTTGTAGGGTTAAATTAGATTTAATAATAACAAATTTGAACTATCAAGTTTAATAATATTGAATTTCATAATAAAACTTATTAAACATTTTTTTTACCCGAAACTCTCTTTGGATAAATGTGTTTTATAATCAAGTCCGTTTCTCTGTCAGATCAAGAAGATCCAATCGTTGAATCAAAACAATCAACGTTCTTTCAACGTTCTTCTTTCAACGTTCAACAATTAGAAATACAATTAAATATTATTAAAGTAAGAAAAAAGTAAAATTAAACGTAATATTAAAGTGTTCTAAAGATTGTCCACACTCCAAATTGGTGCCCATATTATCCAAACTTTGACTATTCTCTATTTAATTTTTTTTTAATATCATCGGTCGAACACACAGAGTAAATTAATTAATTATTTAACTTAAAATATTAAATTAAATAAATAGTTAAATCAGACTTAATATTAAAGTTATAAATAAAAAAACTTCTGAAATAATTATAAATAAAATTAAACGTAACATTAAAGCTTTTTAAGATTGTCCGCTTTCTAAATTAGAATATTGGTGCCCATATTATCCAAACTTTGACAAGAATATTCTCATTTCATTTTTTTTTAAATATTATCTGTCGAAAACATAAAGTAAATTAATTAAATATTTAATTTAAAATATTAAATTCAATAAAAAGTTAAATCAAACTCAATATTAAAGTTATAAATAAAATTAAAATTATAAATAAAATTGAACGTAACATTAAAGCGACCAACATAATTGTCCATACTTTAAATTAGAATATTAGTGCCCATATTATCCAAACTTTGACAAGAATATTCTCATTTCATTTTTTTTTAAATATTATCTGTCGAAAACACAAAGTAAATTCATTAAATATTTAATTTAAAATATTAAATTCAATAAATAGTTAAATCAAACGCTATATTAAAGTTATAAATAATTATAAATAAAATTGAACGTAACATTAAAGTGACCAACAAAATTGTCCACACTCTAAATTAGAATATTGGTGCTCATATTATCCAAACTTTGACTAGAATATTCTCATTTCATTTTTCTTAAATATTATCTGTCGAAAACACAAAGCAAATTAATTAAATATTTAATTTAAAATATTAAATTCAATAAATAGTTAAATCAAACGCTATATTAAAGTTATAAGTAAAATTAAAATAATTATAAATAAAATTGAACGTAACATTAAAGCGACCAACATAATTGTCCACACTCTAAATTAGAATATTGGTGCCCATATTATCCAAACTTTGACTAGAATATTCTCCATTTCATTTTTTTTTAAATATTATCTGTCGAAAACACAAAGTATAATTAAATATTTAATTTAAAATATTAAATTCAATAAATAGTTAAATCAAACGCTATATTAAAGTTATAAATAAAATTAAAATAATTATAAATAAAATTGAACGTAACATTAAAGCGACCAAAATAATTGTCCACACTCTAAATTAGAATATTGGTGCCTATATTATCCAAACTTTGACTAGAATATTCTCCATTTCATTTTTTTAAGTATTATCTGTCCATAGCACAAAGTAAACTAATTTAAATATTTAATTTAAAATATTAAATTCAATAAATAATTAAATAAAGCTTAATATTAAAGTTATAAATAAAATTAAAACTAATAAAATAATTATAAATAAAATTAAACGTAACATTAAAGCGTTCTCAGATTGTCCGCACTCTAAATTAGAATATTGGTGCCCATATTATCAACAAAAAAAACTTTGACTAAAATATTATTTTTTTAATATTGTCTGTCGAAAGCATGAAGTAAATTAATTAATTTAGTTAAAATAAAATATTAAATTAAGTAAATAGTTAAATTAAAAAATTAACATAAAGAGTGAAATTAATTTATTATATCAAATTAATAATTCATTTTCCTATGAAAATAAAAGCGCAAATAGAGAATGGTGGGATGCATTTTATGGTGCGTTTTTACTGTATTTACTCATGCATATATATATTTTTATTCTTTAAAAATCATTTATTTGTTGATATGCGAATTTGTGGTAATGCTAATCTTTTGACAAGAGAGCGCGTTTGAAAGGATATTATAAAAGCATAAGTTACAGAATTGTGTGTCCCAGACTATAAGAAGTAATTTTTATGACTAAACTCAAATAAAGTAATCAAACTTTCTATGATCATGATGAAAACTCTTTAAAACCAAAAATGCTGTTGAAACCAAACTGTTAACTGCTGAAGGTGCATTCTAACGCGAAAATAATAATTTTAAAAAAAATTATTTAGTCTCATTAATTTATTATCAATCGAGTATAGCAAAAATGCTTCTAGTACAAATTTTAAAATAAAAATAAGCATCGATTAAAAAAGGATATGGTAACAAAAGTACAATTTTTCGAGGCGAGAGTTAAAAATAAATTAGTTTATCAAGCATAAACATTATGCTTAAAAACTAAAGTATTTAATGATTTTAAACAATGAAACTTTCTATGATCATGAGGAAAACTCATTAAACCAAAAATTCTTCTTGAAACCAAAATTTTAATTGCCAAAAGTGCATTCTAACAAGAAAATAATAATTTTAAAAAAAATTTGTCTCAATAATATATTATCAATCGAGTATAGCAAAAATGTTTCTAGAACAAATTTTAGTATAAAAATAAATATCGATTGAAAAAGGATATGGTAACAAAAGTACAATTTTTCGAAGCGAGTGTTAAAAATAAATTAGTTTATCAAGCATTAACATTATGTTTAAAAATTGAAGTATTTAATGATTTTAAACAATGGAACGAAAAGCAAAGACCATAAAAAGTTAGTTTTTTTTTATTAACCAAACTGAATTATTTATAAGATGCATGCATCTGTTCTCTTTTGCCCAGTGGGTTTCGAAGATGTTCTTGGTTGTATTAAATTTTTACGAGCCTCGTTTCAATGAATATAAAGTAGAAAATAAGAAAACAGCATTCTTTTGCCCAATGAAATAGTTTTTAAAGTTGCATTTATCGAAATTCTTTTCACTGAAACCTACCAATGGAGCGCAACAAAGAGGAAATTAAATTTTAAAAGGCTTTTAAGGGTAATGAAATGTTATATTCTGTTCTAAAAATGTTTCATCTGATATATTTCAAGTCAGTAAGTGATAGATTTTTTTAAACTTTTGTTTTGTTTGATTAATTTGTTCAGGATGAAACTTTTTAACTATTATTATAATCTTTGTAAGCAGGGATGGCATTATTTAAATCACGATTTGAATCACTGGATATTTGTAGAAAAAATGTTAGCTTAAATCAACTGATTTTTTAAAGCATTAAATTAAGTTAAAAATATTTTAATACAATATATCTAAATGAGTATATCCTTTAGGTTCTGATTTTTTCCTAAGTATAATTTCATTAATATTGAAGGTTTTTTATAGAATTTTAATGAAAATTGGAGAATAATTATTATTTAAGGTCCAAAACAAACTTGTTGAAACATGTCGATTAGTATTTCTAATCTCTATATTTTTGGAGCGAATGTAGTTTTTTAATCAAGTAATTCCCTACTATTTCAATTTCTTAGAATTATTTAATTAATACGTAAATAACATATTTTTTATTGCCTCTTTTGATATTCATTACTTTAATTAATAATAGGCTTAAATAAACAAAAGATTTCTTGAGGCAAGTGTACACGTGTAATTATTAAGACTACTGTGCTTATGTTGGTTTAATTACAAACTCGGTATTCATTTAGTTGATTACTTAGCTTAATTTATTTATTAATTAATAATTACTTTTACATTTAATAATTACTTTTTTCGACATTTTTGGATTTCATTTAATTAAGTCTGTTTTGTTTTCACACAGTAAAACATTCTGGAAAAACTAATCCTTCAATATAGTATTAGTTTAATTTACTATTAGTAGAAAGTGAGCATGAGTTTAATTTACTATGAATAGAAAGCGAGTATGAGTTTAATTTACTATGAATAGAAAGTGAGTATGAGTTTAATTTACTGTGAATAGTATGCAAGAATTCACAAGAAGTTAAGCAACTTTTATCCTGCAAAAATGGCAAGTAATAGAATATTTTGGTTTCCATGGATGACTCAAACACACTTGTTTTATTGAATAATGATTGCTTTAAAATCAAGAAACAAATTATGATCTTAAAAAAAGTCATCCGAATTCAACTACTATATATTTACTGAGAAAACATAACCGCAAAAGAAAGTTTTTATTAGGAAATCGATACTGAATAGAGGAATGCAAAAGGTGGAAAAGGTCAAAGCTTCGACATAAGATTATAATTCTCAGACGAGAGAGCTGAGAAATTAGGAACTAATGTCTTAGACATGAGAAGAATAAAGGATGACTTAATCGAAAAATTATAGTTTCCCGCTGAACCAAATTGCTGTATGTTGTTATTTAAGTGTCCCAAATTTTTATAAGAACTAATTTTCGGATCTCCAAATCACAAAATAAATTTCTAAATAGGCTTATTTAAAAGTTTTTAAAACACAATTTTGGCGCCGCCAAATTTTTGAATAATGTGATATTTTCTCACATTTTAAAATGCATTTTTGTTTTGTCTATGTGGTCAAAATAATTGAAAACTTTTATTATAACTGTTTAATCATGCAACTCGTGTTGTCTGCTCATTGCGGAATTTTGAAGCATAATGCTTGCATATTTTATGTGTCGATATGTCAGAACAGTGCTTTTTGGAGCATTAATAATTAATAAATCATTGTTATATAATTTTCATTGTAAGTACTTAACACTTCCATCCTGGCAATGGCTTGCCTTTATCTCACCCTCTGCTCTAAGGGTTTTTCCGCTACGCTAAAAGTGAAGCAAAACTCAAATTTTTGTAAAAACTTGTTTATTTTACTTTGAAGAATAATAATCAATTGCAATCAATAACAACACTCGCTAATACAAACAGCACAGAGCGCTTAGATTAACACTGAGAAAAAAACTGTCCCCAAAACTATCAGAATATGGTAAAATTCTGACTCGATTATGATTACTCTCAGGAATATGATTACTTTCCAGAATATGATTACTTTCTGCCTCGATGAGAAGTACCAAAAAGTTCGGTAACTTTCAACGAAGCACTTTGGTAATGGGTTTGGCAAAATTAACAATAAAATATAGATTTATTATATATGATAAAATTTGATTAACATGGTAATTGCATCATGATAGCATAAAGCATGGCATAGCATAATTATTCCGTAAAATTTACTTTTAAGTTTTGTATTTACTAAATGCATGGTAAACTATAATTTTGAAAAACAGAATTTCCGGTTAATCGTTACCATGTAAATGGAAAAATTACCAAATAAATGATTTAAATGCCGCATATTTTGGTTTTATTAACAAGAATTTGGTTTTATCAACCAGAATTATTCTTATTAACCAGTTTTTTTTTAACTAGTATTGCTAAACCTTACTGTGCGAGCCGCGATGGCTCAGGGGATAGCGTTCGAATCTCAGCGAAAGCTGATCTATAAAAATTCCGCATCCGGCTTGCACCGACCACAGTGCTGACGTGTAATATCCTCCGTGGTAGACGGATCATGAGTTAGAGTCCCCTTGCCGTCAGACTAACCGTGGAAGGTTCTCGTGGTCTTCCTCTCTAATTAACGCAAATGCTGGTTAATTCCATCAAAAAATCCTCCATGAAGACAAACTTCTCCCAATACTTTATCCATAAGTTTCTTTGTCTTCTGGGTTGGGTTCAAAATTACAAGGCTTCGTAGTTGAACATTAAAAATCGTAAACACAAAAAATTGAGTCGGCTTGTTCAACGACGGTTATAAAACCTTACAGTACGGTAATAATACCAAAAATTTTATTTCGGGTGGGAGACGAATTATCTCGTCCGTCGCGATGGAAGTATTCAATGATCATATACATTTCTTAGCAATCAAATCCGATAATCTTAAATAGTCAAAATTGAGCACTATTAATTTTTTTCTTCGTGCGGGAGACGAATTATCTCGTCCATCGCGATGGATGTATTCAATGATCATATGCATTTCTTAGCTGCCGATTAAATGCCTCAACAAATCCGATGACCTTAAATAGTCAAAATCGAGCACTATTGATTTATATGTATTTATGCGTAGCAAACTGTTAGCATATGTTGTTATTTTTTTATAAAGATAGTAAATTTTAAACAAAAAAAAAAATGTAAACCAAACATGACATAATGCTTACAGCATCTTTCCTTTTAAAAGACAACGTAATTTTCCATGTCAAAAATGAAATTTGATCTTTTAATCAACGTTTAATAGCACTCCCGATGCTGAAAAGCTCCTGCAATTTATTAATAAAGTCGATGTAAAAATGACAAGATAAATATCCATAATCGTAATTTTAATACATTATCAAGTTTGTAAAATGTTTTTTAAGTCAGAAATTAAGTACTAAATGGGTTAAAGAAATTTATTACAGATTTGTTTAATTGGTGAGTTTTCTTTAAGTTTTTATTAAAACGCAGAATACCCAAATTATAGGGAAAGATTAAAACTTGTAACTGGAGAAGCTCTAAGACTTGTAACCAGGTGCAAAAACTTGTTATTAGATAACTAAAACTTGTTATTAGATAAGAGGGATTGTATTTAAGTAAATATTGCTAGTATAATGTATAAGATTATTATATATTATATTAATAATGTAATAATCTATAGTATAATACATGTTTAATAATACATTTTTTATATATAACATGATGAGATGATATGCACAATAATTATATTACAATGATATTACTACTGTTAATATATTACAATATATTATAATGATATTACCACTGTTTGGTCTAAAGTTGCTAAATTAGTTTAAAATGATTAAGCTTAGATTTTATAATTAACTAGTGGGCTGTGCCCCCTGCTCGCTAACGCTCGCCAACCCCCGAAAATTGCCACACAATCTTATATGGTTTGCTTCACAAACCAAGCTCGCTTCGCTCGCTACTAATTTAGGTACATTGCAAATGCACAAAATTCTAAGAATTCAAAACAATCATTCAAATCCATATAACAGCTCCTTTTTTAAAAAAAAATTACATCTTTTTAGTAAATACTATGTCATTAAAATAAATTTGAATTCAAATAAATGACATGTAATTCGTTAAACTTATTAGAAATGTGCTATAGTATAAAATCTTAAAGCATAACACCACGACTGAGACTCATTTTTCAATAAAAAAACTAATAACAATAATAAAACAAAAAAATTCGTGATATAAATCAAAAATCGTGAAATAAATTCGTAATATATAAATTCGTGAAAAAAAGCGCTCTCGACAAAATGCTAAAATAGAGATCTATCGACAAAGACTACTCACTTCTGCCTAGCTTAATAGTATGAGATTGCCGCAGCTGATAGGGTGAATTTCGAAAGAAATCACATTTGGTAAGAATGCTCTCTCTGGCTATTTCGGTTTCCATTTTTAAAAACGCTATATGTTGAGCCAGCTCAGGTAGATTTGCCATGTGACATTTTTAGCGGCAATCATTGGTCGATTTTCTAGCGTTGCCATTCGAGGAGTTGTAATGAGACTTTTTTTGTCGCCGTGTAAGAGAAATATATATAGAGATTATGAGTAAAATTAGAAACTTTGCATGAAAATATATATCCAGTGAATATTACAATACATTTTTTGATATAACCAAATATTGGAAGAGTGAAAATAATTTTGCTAGAAAAATAAATAAAATTAAATAAAGTGAATTCTCACGTGGACGAAATTGTGACCTCTTTTCTCTTAAGTTCAATGACACTCTAGGTGCAGAATGAAAGACGTGTAACTAGAAGTTTATTTAACCTGATTTTAAATTTAAATAACTTTAAACCAATTGAATACCTGCAAATAACGTCATCGTAGGTAAATCTTGGCATTTGTCGATTCAGAAGCCAATTAGGTTCAATACACGCACGTGATGTCACTTATAGGTATCCAATTAAATCGCATGGTTAGGCCTAATTGGTTAGGCCAAGTTGCAAGTGTCCAGTTAACAATTAAAATATTAAGTAAACATTATCGATAATAAGAGCTGTAAAATTTCCAGGGAATTTTACAGCTTGTGTATAAATATTTCCTGCAATTTTATTGCAGGGAACATTGAGGAAGTGTCAAAAATGTTGCGACACATATTAATATAAAGTAGGCTAAATCGTTAGGATAAAAAAGTATATAATAGCTCATGACCATAAATGTCATTGTATTCTCCACCGTAGAACACAATGAGCACTTAGCAACACTGTCTAGGTATAACTAAGTGGCACCATAATCACCGAATTTATTGTACCTTAATTTTTTTTTTTTTTTTGATCTGAAGTTTTCAAAGATTTCGTATTTTAGGATCATTGCCGTACGCATCGTTGTCAAGATAAGCTAGCGCTGCTGCTACAGTCAAAGAAACCTTGATTGCGTTCGACCGTGTTTCGTCTGTGTCCATACACGCAGTACCATTCAATAATAGAAGACACTTTAAGTTTCAGCATATTTTTTTTTAAAAATTCCCAAAAAATTAGTCGATTATTTCATAACTTTAAAAGTGTTTAAGGCATACAATTTCTAGCACTTATCCATAAAGTTCAAATTTTCCTCACAATTTAGGGGTAGACAATGAATGAACAAAAAAAAAAGTGTTTTTGAACACCCTATGTAAAAAAATATAACAATATACTTGTAGCTCGTTTTGATTACTTTGGTTATTATATGCAATAATTGCATAAATTTCTTATCCTTAATATTTATGGAAATATAAAAAATTTTCATAAAGAAAAAAACTTTTTTTTGTCTTACGTTTGCTTTATAAAACTTTTATAACGTTTCCTTGCTATAAATTTGAAAATATTTAATGAAATGAAACAAAACTTTTGGTGCAAATTTGAATTAATAACAAATTATCACATTAAAATAAAAATTAATATAAATTGCGCAAGATATTAATTATCATTTAAAGTAGTTATTTCATCTCCTTAATTTTCATTTTTCATTTAATTTCTTTTTCAAAATCTTACAGCTCAACCAGGTCTTTAAAGCATTCTTTAGACAGACTCTATATTGCGGCTACTGACACTTGCAATTAATTTAATTTGTTAATTATTTTTATAATTTACATGTTTAAATGTTTCAGTCCTTTACTGAGCACATTTAGATACCAGAAAAAGCATAATCAGGTGTGATTTTCCTAGAAGTCAATATATAAATTGTAAATTTGTGTGGTTTATAGGTGATAGAATGTACTAAAATTTTTAATTGCTTTTTGATTTTTCAGCATATCACCCATAAAGTAGTAAAACGAGCCATATTCGTGCAGTGGTTCCTTGTTATGTTCATTGTTCTTCTTCCATTGGCTGGATTCGGAGTGTACTACCATTTGGACGTGCAGACCGGAGCTTATATTTGTTCTCGTTACCGGCAGGCAACAGAGCCACTGGATATAGGGTATGCCTATCTCATGTTTGGTAAGTTCCTGTTTGGTTCTGAACTATCTGAAGACTTGTGTCCTAAACTTAATTTCATTCAATATTTTAAATTTATTAGTAGGACTGGGCGATATTAGAAATTATATATCGTGATATATCGTCAGTTTTGCATCGCGATATAGCGATGTATCGCGATATAGTATTTTTGAATTTCATTTACTTTAAGGCACAGAAAGTCAGATTTCTATCAAGACTTCATACGCATATTGATTTAAATCAATTTATAAATTTGAAAATATATATGTTTTGCTAAAGAAAGATATTAAATAAATTGACTAAGATGTACAAATCTTACTTAAAATATTTATTGAAAAAATGTGTGTAGATACAGAATGAAATATTTGCACTTCTTTATCGTTTATAAGGTATAAGCAGTCTTAATTTAAGTTCACCCCTAAAACACCCTTAATGAAAAAAAAAATTGTTATTAAACAAAAGCTGATTTCAAAATTTCAAAATATATTTTAATTAAAATAAAAGTTAGATTGACTAAAAGTCGAAATTTAAAATTAAAAATGTTCGAATTTTAAACTAAAAAGTAAACATAAGATTTGTAATAATTTCTTAAAATTTTCGTTCTCTGAAAGATTTCTCAGTTTAAAAGTAAAAAGGGAATTTTATAAAGATATCTAGCTGAAATTATTGAAAGAAAATTTAAAAAATTAAAAAAAAAGTTTGTTAAGAAATTCATTATACACTTAAAACAAAGTGTTAAAAATATTTTTTTTTTTTTAAAAAAAGAAACTTTTTTTAACAAATCAATATTTGCTTGTACTATTATGCGTAAATAATTACAGAATTATTAAGTTCGATCGTAATGTTCAAATTCTTAATGAAGAAGTAAACACAAGTTTTGTTATATTTTCTAAAGATGATTACGCAAATAACAAAAGATTTCTTAGTTTAAAAATAAAAAAATAAATAAAAGTGAAATTTATCAATATATTTACCTAACAGCATAGGAACAAAATTTAAAAAATAAGTTCGTTAAAAAATTATTTGTATGCTTAAAACAAAGAGCTAAATAAATTTTAGAAAAAAAATGCTTCTTAAACACTATTTTTATTATTATTTCATATAAATAATTAAATTAAATTAAATAATGACCGAATTATAAACGAAAAACAAAGTAAGGCAAAGTTTCTTAATTAAATTCTTAAAAATAAAAACAAAAGAATTGTGATATTCGGTAATATATTTAGCTAATTAACTAATAATATAAAACGAAAATTAAAAAAAAATAATGATTTTACTCTCTAATAAAACGAAGTAGTAATTGATAAAAAAAAAAAAAAAGAAATGAATAAAATTCGCAAACTTTTCAAATTCTTTTGAACAAATAAAGTTTATTGACTTATGTCCAAAAAATAAGTTTTGTTTTAACTTTATTTCTAAAAATAAAAACAACGCAAGATTTATAAATTTAAAATCAGTAATAGAAGCCCATTAAATAATTAGAAGTTTTATCCGAAAAGTTTTTAATAAATTTAAAAAAAGTAAAAAAATAACCTAACAAATTTATTTACTTTGTAATTTAATTCCTTATGGGTGCCTTAAATTAGATTTCCGATAATTTTCACATTTAAAAATATAAAAAAAGTTTTGTCAGAAAATAAATAAAAAACTTACCTAATTAATGAAGAAACTTTTCTTTATAAATTCTTTTCAATAATAGATTGCGTTCAGAACAAGGTTACGACGGCGATCACGAAGTTAATCCCATTGAAAATAATCTACAAGAAACGATTTCAAATCGCGAAGGTGCGAAAACGAACATGTGATATAACGATATAAGGTCTCAAAAGTGATTCTGATTCTACCGCTCATCAGTCAAGGCCGTCTCAACATAACGAAACAATATCGTCTTCCACAGCGCGAGTTGGCATCGGAACGTAAGAGAAAGTCCTTGCGTGTATCGCTATATCGTTATATCGTCTTCTTCACTCGACGGCTTAAATCACATTTCTGATGTATCGCTTGGAATGAAAGTTGCTGTATCGGTTTGCCGATATAGGCGTTAAATCGATATGTCGCGATATATCGATTTATAGCCCAGTCCTATTTATTAGTTATAATCAGAAGCTGATCGAAAAATATCCGACCTTAACAGTCCGTTCTCCTCTTTTTCCTTTCTCTCTGCCTTTTATCAATAGAAAAACTTCTTTTGTTTTAACCTGATTAAAAAAAAAACTTCATTCGCTGCAAAAATATACAAATAGTAACAGTCGACATGCTTCAAGCGCTTCAAAAATGTGTGCCCATCTTCTAGACTTGTCAGATGCGAATGAGGAGTAACAAAATTTAGGCTTAAGGATCATAATAAATATGTTCGTTCTCAAGAAATCGAGATATCATCAATTTCTGCACATCTTGAAATATTGGGTATAAGTTAAATTTCGACTATGCCAAAATTATTTTCACCCCAGCCACATCAGATCATCTTGATACTTTGGAATCTTGTTTTATTCATGTGAATGCTGATTCTCTTGTTAACGACAATAGTTCTTCACCTACTCTCCATAGAGCATGAAAATGCATTTTACCCTGATTATCCTCTCGGCCACCGTGGTTTTTCTTGTTCTATTTTTCATTTTTTTTAACTCTCTCGGCACATGGTTTTTCCTGTTTTGTTTCTCACCTTTTCTTTTACATTCTTCGTTGCCAACTTTGCATTTTTATTTCAAATCCCTTTTGTTTCGCGCCTACTTTTTGAAGCTCTTGAAACAAGTCGACTGTTATTTACTGTTTGCATATTTTTGAAACTAATGAAGTTTTTTGTAATCAGGTATTATCTTACCGCTTCTAGTTCTAGGGTTTATTTATTTAACTGCTTGTGCTGTTTAATAAGTTCCAGTTGTTTAATATTTTTGGTCCCTATGCGCAAACCGTTCATTTCAAGAGCGTGCAGAAATTCGGCAGTTCTGAAAACTGCGATTACTGTTTGTAATCGGACCAAATTGCATGTACTTCTTTTCCTTATTGCTTTGGATCTATGACACAGTGTTAAACACTTTTTAAAAACAAAAATATCATTAAAAGAAGAAAATTGGATGGAAAGGATTGAAAAAATATCGTTAAAAGGATGAAATTGGATGGAGAGGATTTAAAAAATATCGTTAAAAGGATGAAATTGGATGGAAAGGATTCAAAAAATATCGTTAAAAGGATAAAATTGGATGGAGAAAGGATTTAAAAAATATCGTTAAAAGGATGAAATTGGATGGAAAGGATTTAAAAAATATCGTTAAAAGCATATAAATAATTAAAATGCCAAGGTGATGGAAAGCCAGGCTTGACTGCTATAATGCATTTAATAACGCCATGATTGTAACGTTACTTGCAGGATCAAGAGTGGTAAAAAGAGGATGGTGGTTTTGCGTCTCTGATATTATTTTTATATGTCTGTTTTTTGCACCTGTTGCATTGTCAATAAATAAATTTTAAGATGCCAGTTGATTGTCTTTGTGGAAAGAATTATACGCCTTTACAGTATTAATGACATGATTAATATTCTCTAACTTGGGTTTCTTCCTCTGCTGCGATGATGCAAATTGCTAAATATTGTTGTAACAGGGAGCAAAGTAGCACCAAAAATATTTCTATCCAATTTCAGAAGGACTCAATACATTTGTAGATGCGTGCACTTTCAATATACAGCATAATATTAAGTAAAATTCAATCAAACTAAACAATGCTAAACAAAAGATTTCAATTACTTGTTGTATTTAAAAAATGAACTTATATACATTATAATAAACATTGAAATAACAATACAAATAAAATATATAAAAACAACGTACAAGAACAGTATCAATTAAAGATAATAAAATTTTCAGAACACTTACCAGTATGGAAAGCTTTATATTTGTCCCACACTTTAAAGTTTAGATCTTATATTATTACTCATTACCACTATCTGTTTCGCAGGCTGTTTTTCCATTTGTTTGTTACAACCAATTTCTAGCGTATTTTTCTTTGTTGTCTTTGTTGCAGGTTTTGGCACTACCATGTGCATTGTGATTGTAACGTGTAACCTTGCTGTAGTCGGTGCCCTGTGTCGAATAAGTCCAGAAAGTAGCCATGTCCGACGCACGACTGTGTCCAAAGATCATAGAGAACTATCTTTTAATCACACAACACAAGAAGAGCTCTCTTTTGCAAAGCTTATGGTTATTCTTTGCATATTTTTTGTAGTATGCTGGTTGCCGCAAATGGTAAGTGCCCATTATATTTATACCCATATTTAATTTTGAAAATTTGTAAATTAATATTGGTAGTACAGTATAGATACAGATAGCGTTAAATATTATACAGGGAGCAGCGTTGGCTCAGGGATTGAGCACTCATCTCCCAATGAGGGGACTCAATTTGAAATCCCCGCGTTAGCTGGTCGATATGAATTGACTTCCCGACTTGCATTTACCAAGGTGCTGACATAAAATATCCTCAGTGGTAGACGATTCATGGGCTTGAATCTCATTGCCATCGGGTTAACCGTGGGAGGTATTCGTGATTTCCCTCCCCATTTAGAGCAAATGTGGGTTAGTACCATCAAAAAAGTCTTCCACAAGGGCTAATTGATCCAGGAGTTTCTTTATCTTCTGGATTAATTTCAAAATAAGGCTATGAAGTTAAACATCGATAATCGTGAAGTCAGAATTGGGTCGCCTGTTTACCGCTGGTAATAAAATAAAATAAAATGATATACCGGTAATTATTTTTATCCAAATGAACTGGTTGATGTGAATATTCTACAATTTTAATAAGAAATTTTTTGACTCGAAGATAATGACGTAATGAATCTTCTCTTCATATCCTTCAACTTGAGCAAACTTCTGTCACTCTTCTTTATGCACTTAACCTGATTTCGCATCATTTTTTTCTTGTGTTTACATGGATGTTACATGTAGTTTGTCGAAGCTAAGAACTCCTCTCGCCACAAAGTCTGAGGCACTCTGGTGCTATGGAAGAATGACGCATTTTAGGGAGGGTAGTTTCACTCTAAGACTAACACAATAGACCGAATAGATTCCCTCTCTCTCGCCGACCCGACCCGAAACCACTCCAAAACAGTGACTCCACACCCCTACTTGAAATAGTCATACCTCGTTACCATAGTCACCGCCACAGGTCCAGACGAATGTCTGGAGGAGGTCTTATTTTAGACGAACTACAGGTAGAGATGAACAAAACGTGGAAAGAGAGCTTAATTGGCAAATCATTCATCATCATTTTTAAATATACTGTTTCATTATTATCATTGGCAAGACATAAATATTAGAAAGACATTACATTTTAATGAACAAATATTTTTTGTCAATAGAAGATATTAAAAGACTTCGTATCTTAAAGTGCACTTACATTGCGGCTTTGAGGAGAACTCCTCCAGACTAAAAGTCTGGGGCTGTCTGCTGCTATGGCAACAAGCGAGAGCACATTTCTGATGGAGGTGAAATGGAGGAAAGAAGGTGTCGATTGGTTTACTTACGACGACCTACGCTAAGATTAAGACAAAACTATTCAACCCCACCCCTATTCGAAGTGACCTTTCCCAGTAACCATAGTACCCGCCACGACGCGAGACCGGTATCTAGAGGAGTTCTCCTGAAAGCTGTACTATACAAGAGTTCCAGTCAGAACTAATTATGTATTTTTTCCCCAGGCAACTGTCATCATCTCACAATTGCATCCCGACATGACGAATCATCCATTCTTCAGGATAGCTGACGTTTGCACGGCCCTTAATTTCATCTTAGATCCCATAGTGTACGTGCTGTCCAGGAGGCCGCACCGACGCGGCCTGAGGAGGCTTTTGAAGCCCATCTGCCACCAGTGTTGGCCACAACAGGAAATTTCCAGCTGCACAACTTCAAACAGCCAAGGTACAAAAGGCAAGGAATTGTGCCTCATACCACCGTTGCCAGAATCGAACTTAACCAAGTTTGAATCACCCGCAAGTACATTGAAGAGTAAGTGATTTATCATTTGATTTTGTGTTCTGTTGTATGAGATTTTTTTAGCAGTTGTTTCGTATCGCTGATTTCAAATCTGCAATCGGTTTCCATTTCCAAGCTACAGTTTTTTTTTAAAATATTCGGAATTTTAGTCTGTTTTTTGTCAAAATTTACAAGCTTGAAAACGTTACTTTTGACAGGGACTAAAAGGTTACTTTTGACTAAATATTGCGACAAATTTCTAGGAGGGTTAGGGTTCATTATCAGGATTAAAATTGCTTAGGAACCCATACCCGGAAAAGTTGTTATTTGCTGGTAGGGGCGCTTCCCTGCTATTAACAATTTCTTTATGTGCTTCTGAACAGATCAAAATTGGCTGCGTACAGTGACATTTCAAAACATAGGCTTCAATGCAGTTTTCAAAACTAATCCTGATGATGAGCCCTACCTTTCCTAGAAGTTTGTCGTAACCTTCACGTGACACGCTGTTATTTATAACATTTTTAAACGCATAAATTTCGACAAAAATAGACTAAAAACTTCATTTAAAAAACAGTAGCTTTATGAGAAAAACAGATTTCAGATTTTAAGTCTCCACACCCGAATTAGTCAAAATCAAGTATGTTTGAGGAACTAAGCGTACCCTTAAACTTAAGGGGGGTCAGGACCCTTTAACGCCTTAAACGATACAATGAAATACCATATTTTCGACACACTGTAACTATCTTTGAATTTATCCTAAAGCTATTAAATTTTTTTTATCATTTACTAGCACTATTATCAATATAATTAAATAGCTAAATTCAAAAAAATCATTCATAAAAAAAATTACAGACTTTTTTTAATATAGTGAAATTTTTTTATTTTCGAAAAAGTGAGTTTCATTGTGCGCAAAGCGTACGAGTCAAATATCATCAAAATAATGTCAAACTAATTTTAAATTAAAGTTATAATTACCCTAAACCTGTGTTACCTAATATTATTTTGATATACATATATTTTAATTTTCTAAAAATTAAAAAAGTTTAAGTTTTTCAAATTTCTATATTTTTGGCACATTACACAATTATTTAAAAAGGTTTTAAGAGAGTAATGGTTTTTATAGTAGGTACCAGTTGTAGCAAACCATATCATAAAACTTTTCCTAAAGTTTCGTACAATTCTATCAATTAGTTCTTTGTACGCAGTGCGCACAAGTTCAACATATCACATTTTGAGAAAAATGACTTTAAAGTTAAAAATTTGTTTTTTTCAAATACCACTCAATATATTTTTCTAAAAATGCCTAAATAAATAAAATAAATCATTTTACAATACCTACATACAACTTAAGCAGTAATACATTAACTAAATTTGACTTATAAACAAAATAAAGTAACATTTCACAACGACTTGTCACATAACGAGCATCGAGTCAAATAGTAATCAACTTTTCAAACTTTAGAAATGATTGATACAAAAACCAAACCAACCTAAATGATAGATTTTTGAGATTTATAAAAATCTAAAAGATGATGTTTTAAAATAAATTTTCAAAAACAAACAAAAGATTTTCATGTTAGTAACTTTTAAAAAATTTTTGATAAAAATGACCACAAAGTTAAAATTTTGATTATTATAACAATATCCATTTTTATGTTTTTCTAGAAATCCTAAGAAACCTCAAAGACATAGATATAAAGGAATAAATTTCTTACATTTTATTATTTTATAATAAAATCAATATAAAAAAAAAACATTTAAAAATTAAAAGCCACCAGAAATATACATATCCCCCCTTCACTTTTTTTCATTCTCTCATTTTCACAAATCTTTTTTTGTCGTTTCACTCTGCGAGCTACAATAGACTGTTCACTAGCTCGCTTTTCAGCTTTTGTTATGCGGAGTTTATCTTGAGCATGAAAGTTTTGCTTTGCTTTTTTGTTGATTTGTAGCTCCAACAGTTTCATAATAGACATCAAAGACTTTTTTCCATCGTTAAAAACACAAACACCCATATATGCAGCTATTTCGGCAACATTTTTGCCAGCACTAGCAAATTTAGGGCAAAACTTCCATATGAGTGAGTTTAACGACTCATTTGGGTTTTGGGTCTTACCCCCCAAACATCTTTTCAAAAGAGACGGATGAGACAGATCCTTAAATATTGGCTTTATTGCCTCCATAACAACTTTAGCAACCAGCATTGGGTGCTTATACTCATGCACTTTGTTGTTATGCACAGCTTTATTATAGCTGCACCAACTATTTTCGCCTTTCGGACAAAACCAGTGCATCAGCTCTTTATCCGTGCTGCAAGTATCAGCCCATATGGCCCAAATCGCTGTTCGCATGTTGATTGAGTTATTGCTGTTTTGGCGAATTGCATTGCCATAATAACTTGTAATTCTATTTATTGTTACATCTGTCAGTCTTCCCCGACCACCTATCGTCTTACCATCTGAAAGCCTTTTTTTGCCATATGAAGTTTTGAGTTTTCGCAAACGAGTGCCCATTCTCTTCTGTATGTGTCCCACACACTCCACTTTGGTTATCGAAACATCTTTTCCATATGGCTTTGTCTCACAAATAGCCTGGAAAGTTTTACAATCACCATCGCCAATGTATGTTTCATACTTGACGTCATATTTTTCTTCAGATCTTTGGAAAATCCTCTTCATGCCGTCAACCTCCATTTTTCCAGAAGAGCCGGCATGATTTTTCTGGCACACTGTTTTATGAGAAGATAGCCACTTATGATATCTCAAGCCAAACTTTGGACCCTTGTACGAAGCACAACCTTTGCAGAATGTCGACATTACTTCTATGTCAACAGCTTTTCCTGTCTCGCCGCCTACCAGGGTACATACGCCTATTAAAGACGTATGACCTCTGGTTTTCCAGGTGCCGTCTCCACTGACGGTTAGACTGTTTGAATTTTCTGATAGAGACTTTTCCTCGTTAACTGCCTGTTCCATGGATGACAAAGCAACTTCTTTTGATACTTCCAATATTTTTGAATTAATTTTATCATAAGATTTCTGAGTTATGGGCTTGGGCAAACACATCACAGAACAAAATGTCTGCAGACTTGAAAGTCCACCACCAATGCACCGCATTGCAAAAACAGATCTTCTGTTTACTTCTGGAATGTTCTTATTCACTCCTATCAGTTTGCAGCTTTTAAAAACATCCCTTTTCTGACATGCTTGACATGTTATTTCAAAAGAAGACAACAATCCACACTGGGATTTCTCCGTCATTTTCAAGGAAGCATGACAAATTCCACAAGCAGCCACATTATTGAAAAAACTTATCAAGGAAGCAACATCAATAAGGCGATAACCATCAAAAGTCTCTTTAGTTTCAGTTTCGATATCCTTGAAACTGGAACATGACATCGAAAGCTTTTTCTTAGAAGCACTTTTAAAATCCTCTTTTTCAATAAAAACATTGCAACTGCCCACTTTTACACTTTGCCGAAATTGATTTCCACGAAATCTTCTCTTTTTTGGTCTCTGACCAGATCTACGAGGATTATTCATGATTATTTATAATAAATAAATCAAACCGAAACTAGATTTTTGACTAAAATGAAAGCTAATAGACGAATGTACAAATATTAATCTAAGATTAAAAAACGCATGCAATTCGAATATAAACAAATAAAATCTGCAAAGGGTTGGAGCAGAGTTGAGTTGTAGACACTTTAAATCTCTGATTATTATTAGAAACTATAAGATAAGCCCAAAATGAAGCAATTCGCGACCACGCCCACTAAAACAATTGTTGGTGAGTGACTTGTCTTCTAACCCTTATAACTTTTGAACCAATTGAAAGATTTCGAAATGTAAGATATGAAAATGCGCAGAATAATGCAAGGAATAAAAAAAATGATTCTTGAAAAATCGATTTTTTGAGAGTTTTAAGGGTCCTGACCCCCCCCCCCCCTAAGTAAAATAACGCGATACTTCCAAAATAATGATATTAACCAATCTTGTATCGCTCTACACAGTTGGATTACAGGTTTGGTTTTTTTCTACGAAAATCATTCAACAGTGGTCTTCATCTTCTGAACTCGATTTTCGGGAGTTATTATATATTTTGAAAATTTTTATAGTAAAGTTAATGATCTTTCTAGCATCCCAGCGTTTCCAAAATTTAATGTGTTGCCCCCTGGGGTTTCCGCTAAATAACCTCATCCTTGTTTCTTATCTCCCCATTGTTATTTCTTTGTTCAAACTTGTTCCTTTGTCCCTATTGGTGAAACCACTTTACACCTGTTTGACTCTTCATTTCTCTACATTATTTGTCATTTAGACACTGGGGAAGGCTCTTGTTAATAGAAGTGAAACTATAAAATGTCAATTTATGTATTTTCGTTAGTGCTTTACTCCAGTTTTCTTGCTTTAGTCTATGTTGCACAAAGTCTATGCTGCTATGTTGCATCCTTCCTTTGTTAAAAATCAAGCTGTAATCAAAATTCCAATTGTATAAATACAACAAAAAATTTGTTCCTCAGGGTAATTTAAGATAGTATATCCAAGTATAGTATTTACTCGGTGCTGCCCGGGTAAAAATAACAGATTATTTATTAAATAATCAGTAAGAAAAATAAGTAAATCCTTTCTGCAACAGGCCGTTTTGCTCATGGAGGTTAAATCTTTAAAAATTTTTGTTTTACGGCATGATTGAGGCAATGTGCTCATCATTGCGCAGAAACCACCCTTACTTCCCAGATCAGTAACAGCTGATACCCATCGACTTTAAGCTAGATGTGCTTATTTGTTCGAAATCACGCTCGCTTTGTCAAACATTTTGGACTATATATATATATATATATATATATATATATATATATATATATATATATATATATATATATATATATATATATATATATATATATATATATATATATATATGAGCTATCAGATTTAAAAATTCATTTTATTCAGAAAAATATTCATTGTTTAATAGTGTACTATAAAATATTTTTAAAAAAGTCATAGATGCACTAATTTTTGTGATTCTTTTTCCCAAAAAAATCAAGTCACTCTATCTTAACCTACTAGACTTAACGTATAAGCTTTTTGATTTCGTGGTATCCACGGATTGTAAAAACATAATTTTAGGGCAATTGTATTTTCTTTTTTAGTGCAATTATACGTTATACTCCAAAATTATTCTTTCCTGTTCCTCTTTAAATATATCATTTATGTAGTAATTTATTTATTTTGGGCGTTTTTTTTTTTTTTTTTTTTTTTTTTTTTTTTTTTTTTTTTGCAGGTTTGGAAGCAGCCCGCCGATGAAGTGAAGGACCTGTGAAAATATGTATATTTCTTTGCTGTGTACGATTGTATACGATCTTTCTAGTCAAATGATGATGATATACTTCACCCAAGAAGTAATTATGATTAAAAAAAAGTGAAGAACTCAATCCTCAGTATCAAGAATAAAATTCTTGGCTGCTGATTTTTGACCGAAATATTTTAACTGTTTAAAAGCATGCCAATTGTACAAAATCTGTCTGTATTATTAAATGTTTCGTAACTCTATATATTTGATGTTTTAAATAAAATATGTTATAAGTGTTGTGAACTACTTTTATTGTTAGAAATTTTTACTTTACTAGTTTTCGATTTCTAAAAAAAAATAATAATAAAGGAATACAAAGTATTTATAATAGCTAGGAAATAATTTGGGGATTCATAATATAAATTGTATTTCATTGGTAGGCATAATGTACGATAATTAGAAATCAGAATGGCAGTCATATTGATTTCTATTTGTGTTAATGAACGGTTCTTATTTAGAAAAAGTTCTTATTTATAGTATCCCCAGAAAGGGTGATAATTTTGACAATTTATAAATTATATAAAAAGCTTTCTTTTCTCTCTTTTTTTCTCGAAATTGTTACACAACCCTGAACAATCTCAAATAGACAATTTAAGATAGATAATTTTGAAATAAATAATGGAACTTCCTTCGCGAGTATAGAAAATTTCCGAAGTAGTTTATCCTGATGAATTGTCTTAAAACGGCAAAATGAGTAAGCTTTAATTTAAGGGAAGTTTTACTTCTAGGACAGTCCTAGACAATAATAGTCACCACTCTTCCTTAATAATTGAAAAGTAATTGAATAAATAAATATTTAGTATCTATAGAAGACAAAAACTTGAAATTCATGAAATATTATTATGGTTCTTATAAATAAATAAAGCAGAATGTTTATATGTATGTGTATGCACTTAGTACAAATCCATAATTCTGAACCAATCCAAACCAAATTTGGTGAACAGTACATCACAAAAAAAAAATGAACGACTCTGTCTAACTTTTGAACTAATGATCGGATTTTCAAGTTCTAGGACTCAATATTAATGGTTTAAGGGGTTGACAGCAAATATGCTATTTAAATAGTAATATCGATAGTTTAAGTTATGAAATTAAACACAAGAACGCACTTTCTCTGAATAAACATACCTTTTTTTCAACGGATGCGGATTTCGGACCTTGTGACCAAGCTTTTATATCATTTTAAAGTATGTAATTTTGTATGGCAAAACACAAAATTTGAGCGAAATCGGTTGAATAGTTTCTGAGAAATCGAATTTTAAATAAATGCCTTTTTAAAATTCGATTTCTTATGGTACAAAGCAAAATTTGAACAAATTCAACCAATTTTATTCAAACTTTGATCGTACTATGTAAAATTACGTACTCTAAAATGATGTAAAAGTATATAATGATACTTTACAAGTCAAAATTTTTCCAATTATACTTAAATAAAATAATTAAAAATTATAAACATTTACAAAAAATTATTTTTTGCAAGAAATTTTTTTTCGACAAACAAGTCTTATAATTGTGGGCAAAAATTTTTCATTTTGCTTAAAAAGTTTTCGAGATATGGCAAAAAGGTAACTTAACATTTAGTGAAACTGCGGAAAGCTTTCCTGAGCAAACAAACTATGAAGGCCATATTAAAGATTCAGACTGCGGCAATCCTCTATGTTATACACATGAGGAATCTGAATGCGTCGAAAAAAGTGTATGTTTATTCAGAGAAAGTACGTTTTTATGCCTGCTTTCGAAACTTTAAATATCGCTTGCCCTAAATAATTAGCATGTATGAGATCACCTCCTTAAGCCTTTAAGATTGAGTACTAGAACATGAAAATCCGATCATTAGTTCAAAAGTAATTCAGGGTGGTTCGTTTTTTGTTTTGCTCACGGTATATACGCTCAACGGACCTGACAATTTACTTTAAAAATTCTTCTGATCACGTGATACATCCCACAGAAAATGCTTTCCATAAAATTTAATAAAGATTTTATAAAAGTTATTTTCTAGCTTGTAGCTCTAATCGATTCAAAAAAATAGTTTTATCGCCCGTTTTTATGTATTATTTGTCTCTTCCCCACTTCCGGTTTTCACAATTAAATCACATTTAAAAATTTCGAGAAGTATCATTATAACTTCACCGAATTCCTGTTTTTAAAGGCATATGAAACCCTGTGTTTCTCATAAAATTGAAGCTTTTCAAGCGTGTTTCTATAAACTTAAAGAACGGAAACTCGACAAGAACTAAAAACCACGGGAAAATTGGGGTAAATTCAGAATGTCACATTTTAAATTATAGATATAGTTAATATTTTTTTAATGAGTTAAAGTCCTACCTCATATTACGGTTATGGGGCGGGAAGTAATCGACCATGTCAACCGTCATCTATGAAAAGGTACCCCCACATAGAATCGAGTTAGCATGTCTTATATACAAGAGAATAGTAGTTGTAATTTTGTAGTGGTAGATACACTACAGTACTCCCCCACCAGAATTTTATCTGTGATAGAATTCGATGAACTGATATCACTAGTTGATTGATTGCTTGCTGTTTTTTGTGAGAAGCCGGGATAGCTGTATTAAGATCACCGTACTTTTGCGCGCTGATCGTGAGAGCTGTATTAAGTTCATGGTCGTGGTTGTTCCCTGTGTTGCCGTTAGAAGTCGAGTAATCATAAGTATGCAAGCCGACGTTGTGCGTGATCGAGACGAGACTGAATAGCAACAGTGCGAGGAGATGGATAATGCCGCAGTCACAAGTAGTAAGTCAACTGTTCAATGTGAATCATCCATCGAAGTAGGCGTTACTGTATAGGTAGGCGTTTTCTTGTAGAAATGGGCGTTACTGTCAAGGTAGGCGTGTTCAAATCACGTCCGGGTCACCAATGTGGGGTGAGGAGTTATAGACGATGTCAATCTTCATCTATGAAAAGGTACCCCAACATAGAATCAAGTTAGCATGTGTTATATACTAGAGAATTGTAATTGTAATTTTGTAGTGGTAGATACACTACACGGTAAATCTAATGCTATGAAGCCGCAATAATATATACAACAAATAATAATAATTTTAAAAAAAAGGTTGCATATCGTATAAATGTGCAGGATAGTGGTATTAGGGTACTTGTTATTACTACAGTACCTATTTAATGTACCTTTGTACAATAGTTTCTCATTACATTAGCACTTACAACAACAATATCGGCAGTATTTAAAACTACATGTAATTTAGCATCAAAGGCGACAATAATAGTTCTGCTATTTTTCGCGGATTTTGAAAAAAGTAGTTGTTTGTTCACACTAAAAATGATAATAAAAATATTAGTTTCATTTTGGTAACAGGTAAAAATTCGAATAAAATGAGTACTTTTATTGAAAAGCAAAATCAATAGAGAAAAAGTAGTTCTTTATATACAAAAAAAAGTAAAGTAAATATTGAGCAAATATTGAAAGTAAATATTGAAAAAAAATCGCCTTACCATTATTAACGCCAATGATGTTTAATTAGTTTTAGCGATAGGTACTAATGGTATTATGTTAATTCGAGTCTTTTTTATATAATATACTAAGATATATATATATATACTAATATATATATATACACTAATATATATATTTACTAATATATATATACTAATATATATATACTAATATTTATATATATTAATATATATATACTAATACTTGTACCAAGATACCTTCTATAAGAACAGTGGTTCCGCATCCGGCACAATCACAGTGATAACGTAAAATATCCTCAGTGCTAAACGAATCTTGGGTTAGAGTCCCCATCAGGCTAACGCTAACCATAGGAGGTTTTCCCGGTTTTCCTCTCGATGTAAGGCAAATGCGGGTTAGTTAGTTCCATCAAAAGGTCCTCCCGGAAGGCTAATTTCTCCCAATGCTTGATCCATGAGTTCCCTTGTCTTCTGGATTGGGTTCAAAATTATAAGGCTACGGTAATTAATATTGGTAATGGTAAGCCCGAAAACCGGTTCAGCTGTTCAACGACAGTTATAAAATAAAATATAGGTACAGTGGAAATACGCTTATAGGGCCCACCGAAAGGGACCAAATACCGAAGAAAATTGTTGAGTATGGTAATTTTTGAATATCGGGAGCATTAGTGTTATGCAGATTGATACTGAATGCAATTAATCTTTTTGATAGGATGAACTTGTAAAAACATGTTTTACCTTTTTTAATAATGTGAAGTATGCATGCCAATTCTTTTGACGTTCAGCTCAGTTTAACATACGTTGTGGTATTCTGAACACCTCACGTTGTTCAGGAGCAATCTTATATAATTTATCACAATGTATATATATTTTTTATACGTATCTGTTTTTTTATTATTATTATTATTTTAATGAAACTACTTGTTTATCCATTAACTCAAATTTCAGTTGCATTGAATCTTGCGTGTAATAATTTTTGATTTGTTTTTTCTTTCTTGTACACTCAAAAAATTTTCGAGAAATAGTAATAAATAATACATAATTTTTAAATGGAGAAAATTTTAAATAAAATTACTTAAAAATTTTGCAAAAAAGGTAAATTAATTTAAATTAATTTAAGTTACGCATATAGAATTTAAGAAATAACCTTCATGGAAGCTTCTAAAGTTTATAAAAAAAAGTTTTTGCACTGCAGCGTTTTTTTTTAAAAATGGCAATGAAATGATGAATGCGTGATTGCAATCTTAACATTCCAATAGACACCTTAAAAATTCCACAAACTTTTTATGCGGGGTTTACATTTTAACTACACAAGCATTTTTTAATAAGTAGCAATAATAAAAATGTTGCTGCAAACTTTCCCTACAAACTCATACTTTTTTCATTAATTTCAGTAAAATATTGAAAAAAAAAAAAAAAAAAGGCAATCGTGGCAAAAGATTTTAACGTTGCTTGACGCTCTAAAATTTATTTCACAATTTCTAGCAGCGGAATTTTTATTTAATGAACATAAGTTCTTCCTACGAATATCATTTAAATGATCCATACTTCGTGTTGCATTTTAAACTTGATCTGAAACTTGAAAGCATTTAAAACTTCCCAACTTGGACTTTAGAGGGAATAAATATTTTTGCAACTGTCAGTGCTCAAAATATTTGCCCTAAATTTTGTGCTTGATAAATAAATTTCTTTACAATAGGCAGAAAAATTAATAGTGTTAAAAATCGAAGCGCTACGTTGGAACGTTATGTAGGACCACGGTACTTCTACGTGTTGTAATATATTCCTAATTCCACATTTCCACGTTGACATAACACTTTTTAAACATAAATATTTTCAACTAAATCTTACATAGCTGTTATCAACTAATCTTAAAAATGGTGTCCATTTTACATTTGAATTGACAATTTATTGCAAATAGAAAATAAATGTTATATGAATATTATAGGTTGCATGCATATCAAACCTTTAACATTTGAGGTTTGGCTATTTAAAAAATGACAATAGAATGTTAAGTTTTTTATGCAGTTTAACTTGTAAATCTAAAATGTATGTTTAAAAAATAATTGACAATAAGTTGTATCGTTTAAAAATAAAAAAATATGTTAAATATTTTTTATTTTAGCTGTAACTTTTCAATTGAAAGGCGCCATCTAGTTTTGAAAATCTGAACATATTCATAAGCAAATAATATGATGTTTTGAAAATTTAATTTAGTTACTTATTCATATTGTCTAAAAATATAGTATTATTCATTTATGTAAAATATTGGTATTTCTTCTAAAATATATTAAATATTTTTCCTAATGTTAATTCAGTAATAATAAGAAAAAATTTGGATGATAAGTAAAAGTTTCAACTTTCAACATATTCATTTACTTTGGTATAGTTTTTTGTTTACTAAAAAATAGATTTTTAAAAAACAACACTAAATTGATTAAACTATTTTTTGGCTATAAAAATGAGATTGTTAAAAAAATAAAGAAATATTAACCGTCTTTGTCTAACAAGTCATCTGATTTATTTTGTTATAAGTTATTTTAGGTATTCTAGATAAGTTAAAAAACCTTATAGATCGATTTCAAACCGAACATTGGGATGAAACTTTTTAAGGCTATTGGATTGCACTGAACACAAAAATCTAAAAATAGATACAATTAATAATAATGGGAATTTAATTATTAGAATAAATTTGAAATAAAATGTCTTTCACACAGACGGCAGCACCAAATGGAAAATTGAAAAACTTTTTTTCTCTAAAATTCAATAATCGGCAGCACCAAATAGAAAATTGAAAAACTTTTTTTCTCTAAAATTCAATAATCGGCAGCACCAAATAGAAAATTGAAAACCTTTTTTCTCTAAAATTCAATAATCGGCAGCACCAAATAGAAAATTGAAAACCTGCTCTAAAATTCAATAAAAAACAAAAACTCACTTAAAAAACAAACCAACAATTAACACATAATCCATCAGCTTCTTTTTAAATTGATTATTAAAAAACAGGCAAAATAAAATAAGTAAATTTTCGTAGCATTCACCTTGCGCATAAATAATATAAATAATAAATAAAGTTAACCAAAAATAATTAAAAAATGGAAAATTTATTGCTTATAAAGAAAGAATAAACGCTAACAAAACTAATTGTAACAAGTTAGTTCCATTTCAAAATGAATAATGACTAAAAAAAAAAAGATTTAAAAAGAAATCTTAACCAGCTTATAAGTTTTGATTTTCATCCCGTTAATAGATGGCGGCACCATCAATGCGAGCTTCTTTCTCAACATTATTTCCTCTTGGACGTAATTTTAAACAAAAAATATTTCTTTAAAATATATTTTGTGTGTGAATTTATTATTTTTATATGCATTTTGTCACCATGGAGCATTTTACATAAAATACTTCATTTTTTCTAAAAATAGATGCATTTAATAATACTGTAAATCTGATTATTAGAATAAGTTTTAAATGAAAATGTCTTTTATATAGATGGCAGCATCAAATTGAAAATTAAAATGTTTTTTTTTCTCTAAAATTCAATAAAAAACGAAATCTCGCTTAAAAAAACAAGAAATAAACACATACTATCATCAATTTCATGTTAAATTGATTATTAAAAAACAGGTAAACTGAGATCAGTAAATTTTCACAGCATTCGGCTTGCGCCTAAATATATATATAATAAATAAAATTAACAAAAAAGAATGCAAGCATTGAAAATTTATTGCTAATGACGAAAGAATAAAAGCGAAAACTAGTTGTAACAGCGTAGTTCTATTTCAAAATGAATAATGAATAGTAAAAAAAAGGTAGATTTAAAAATAAATCTTGACCTGCTGATAAGTTTTGTTTTTTTATTACGTTAATAGATGGCGTCCCCATTAATGTGCGCACAAAAAAAAATTTCTCCACATTATTTGTTTTTGGACAAAATTTTAAACAAAAATTAGTTTTTTAACATTTTGTTTGTGAATTTATTAACACTTTTGTATTCATTTCAATACCATGGAGCATTTCCTCTAACACATTTCATTTTTACAAAGATATTTTTCAGATTTTATAAAAAAACATTGCTTCTGATAAATCAAAAATTTACTAAGATCTCCGCTCAAGTTTCTCCGTCCGGCATGAAAGGTTACAAATTTCAATATATGTGTCTTAATTGTGATTTCAAAGCCCCACATTATTCGGAATTCATCATTTCTTTGTAAATCAAGACGTCTAGGCATTTTATACTATTCATCGAAAACAAAGTTATGATTCATTTTAGAGAAATATAAATCAAGTAAATTGAATAGGAAGAATGCTATCTTCAAAATTAATCAGTGAAAAAAATCAAAAAAAAAAAAAAATAGGTGGTGCCCTAGTGCAGTGTTCCCCTACCTTCTTATCACCGCGGACCTGTCAACGTTTGATAATTTTACCTCGGCCCGCTGGGGGGAGGGGACGTCGATTGTTTATATTTTAGATTATTTTGAATTATTAATTTAAATTTAATTGTATTTAAACATGCCTTCAAAATAAAATAGCTACAGCAAACAATAAATGTAAAGTGATTTAACATTTTAACTTACTAACATTTTAACTTACTTAAATCAATGCTTCACGATCGAGAGAGAAGACGAAGTTCTTCATTAGTTCCAATGTAAATTTCGCGCCACGCTTTCGTGTTTTATTTATGATATTTACAGTTATGATGAGTGATTTTTTTTTTAATTAAAATGAATTGAAAGAGAAAATAGTTGCAGTGGTTTTCTTTTTCTTCTTTTTTACTTTTTAAAACATTAAAAAATTTATGTCACTACCTTCGGGGGCCTCTTTTTTTAAATAAATGAAATTTTAATGGAACTATTTTTAATTTGGGATTTATTTTCGGGTTTAAACCTAGGAATTTAAATTCAGTTTCAAGGAAATGGGCAGGCCCGGCAGCATTTGATCCACGGACCGGTACCGCTCCGCGGACCAGGGGTTGGGGAACACTGCCCTAGTACATTTGCAATCCCAATAGATTTCTTTTAATTTTACTTTGTTTCTTAGATAAAAATTTGTTTTAATTTTAGTCTATCATTAATTTTTCCTTTCAATTATTTCAACTTCGCTTTATTTTTCTCTTTATTTTCTTATTTTTTAAATTTGATTTACTGAGGTTAGTATTGTAGTTTTTCCATTTTCAGCTCGATTTTTTTTATTTCAAATTTAAAAAAAAGAAATATGATCATCTCAAACGTCATACCTGAAAACTCAGATGGAGAAAAAAATTACCGCTATTTCGTATTGTTTAATTTGGTTAAATAAATGGGCGAAAAAGCAACTGTACTGAATGACATTATAAAATTTTTAAAAAGTATTCATGGAATAAGAGAATTTACACTTGATTTTTCGAATGCTTAAAAAGAATATAATATTTTTATGTCATCGTAAAACGAATCTAATCGCTGTTATTACTTTAATTTGAATAAAAATAATATTAACTGAACATAATTTTTTATTGTGTAAATTATAAAACAGATTACGATTAATTACTAAACTTTAACTGGCCACATACTAAAAGTGGTGGCTAAAATAATGCATTATTATATGCCTGGATAAAAAGTTTTTTTTTCTTTTTTTTGCCTTTAAAATATATTAATAATTTTAACTATTTGGTTACAATGACCATTAGTAAGATTTTTTTTAAATGCGAAATTTTTATTAAACGGAAGCGAAAACAATTCATTATTGTTGGCCTTTGACCTCTTTTTTTTAACAATTCTATACGAAAAATAAATTAACTAACAAATGAATAATGAGAAAAAAAAGTTACATAACGTATTGGATTAGTGAAATGACTTAGGTACCGAAATCTTCTTGCGTCCCAAAAACGGCTGTAAATTTGAAAAATAATCAAATTTAAAAAAAAAAAAAGTTTGTCAGAAGATTGAACCGATGATTGCGAAGTATTATATATATATATATATATATATATATATATATATATATATATATATATATATATATATATATATATATAATTAAAAGGGCCCATCATTTGTAGCAACAGCAGTTTGAGCACAAGCACCCATGCGTACATTTGAGTTGTAATAGTCAGGCAACCAGAGTACAAAAACATAACATTCCTTTTCTCAAGAAACAAACAAACATTTTTTTCCAATCAACAATGTCATCTGTTTCTTAACTTTGTAACTTGCTTTAAGACCTTAAGAGGCCAAATTCATGATTCCCTAACCAGAATGCATGAGTCATTTTTCAAAAAACTTCCACTTTTGATGTCTCATGATTTTCAGTAATTTAAAATACTACTAGGAAAAAATTCCAAATAAAATGTCTAAGCATTTAAATTATAGTAAATTTAGATACACATAAATCATTTTATTTTAAAAATAATGCCTGTGCAATGCTTTTTTAATACATCAGATACAGCTAAATTGCTATGCCCCTGACTTCGTTGTCTATTTGACGGCAATTAAATCCGCTAACAATTGAAAATAATTCTAATTTATCTAATTGTTAAAATTTTGTTAAATGTAAACTACAGCTCAGTTGATCTAATATACAATTTTTAAATAAGTTTTGAGTGAAAGTCAAATGTATTAGTTTTGACCCAAGATTTTATTCCACTTTGTTACCGTAATTATTTTGTTAAATTATTTCTGCTAAAATTAGTCTAATGGCTTCCTAGATGGTTCATTTGTAGATAAGAGAGTTATTTTAGCAATTGCCACTATATTTGCTTTATTATAAGAAAATTAAACTTTGACAAGGTAAGGTTGTTTCATTCACTTTCCCCTCTAGCACAATTGTTTTCAATTTATAATTTTAATGTTTATTTGAAATTTTCCTGATACGATCACATTATGTCCTTTCGTATTATGTAAACATATTTTATTTTTAATTGAACCTGTTCCGGAAAGTTGACTTGAAGTTTTTTTTTCCTTCTGATATTCTTCCAATCTTTTAACAGGTTAATGATAACTTTATTTATTACTTTTAATATAGTACTTTTTCAAATATTAAATTCATTAAATGAAATATGTAGGTAAGTATGTATATTTGTCTGAATAACAGTAATTTGTAATGCTAGAACATCTCAAATTAACTCAGATGTTAGCCCTCCTATCTGTTACCCTTTCGCAATCTGTTACCTACCATTTATTCAACATTATTTCTATATATAATTTAACGAAAAACAATTTTAATAATTTACAGCGTAAATTTGACTAGATTGTAAATTGTTTACTGCTTCAAGTAGGTTATTATTTTTTATTTATTTAAACACTTTTGAGTATTGGTAATAAAGAGGAACATAAGGCAAATTCAAGTTACCATTGCATGTATAATTCAGCTATTTCATAGAATAACTAGGTATTTCATGAAATAATTAGACAAGTTAATTAAGGTATATAATATAAGAAAAATTTCATACTTTACTGAGTCATTCAAAAAAATATTTCTATGGTAGACCGTTAAAGATTGTAAATAGCTAAAATCTCTCGAAAAATACATTTTATTCCTATTGCGATTATTAATTGATAAATAATACGGAAAAGCAGATGATATAATTTATTATTGCTCATATTGCTCGTAATAATAACTACATTAAGAGCAATGGAATGAAGCAATGCAAAACAGCTATCTATAAGCTCTTCAAAACTGACTATAAGGAGCTAGGACCTGCTCAAACAGCTTTCCAGTCATATTTCATACTTTATGTATATATGTAATTATCTATATGTATATTTCTCTTACACGGCGATAAAAAAAAGCCTCATTACAACTCTCCGAATGGCAACGCTAGAAAATCAACTAATAATTGCCGCTAAAAATGTCACATGCCAAATCTAGATTGGGTGGCTCAACATATAGCGCTTCTAAAAACGGAAACGGAAATAACCAGAGTGTAAAATATTATGTGCTTATGCGCATCGTATTTTTTGTTAAATAATTTATTTATTATATATCAGTTTATAGATGGTAACGAGAAGAGTTTTGTGGTTGCTATGGTGACTAATTAGAAGGTAAATTGTTTTTTTGAGTGAGTGTGAGATTTGTGTTTTGGAACTGCGATGCTGTAATTTTATTGTTTAGTTAATAAATCTTCCTTTTATATTAAACGTGATAGTAGTTTCCTTAATTATTTGATTCGAAGTCCTTGGAGTTTTATTTGAGGTCAGTTTATTTTGTATTTTTTGACAAGAGAGAGCATTCTCACCAAACGAGATTTCTTCCGAAATTCAATGTTTTGTTTATGCAGGGTTTTTCCATTGCAATTTCTCTTATTTAAATTTTTAATTGACTTAATTATAGCCAAAATTTTAACCTTTTTAAAGAGATATCAGTTTTAGAAATTTTATCTTAAGATTTTATACTATAGCACATTTCTAATAGGTTTAACGAATTACGTGTCATTTATTTGAATTCAAATTTATTTTAATGACTTAGTATTTACTAAAAAGATGTAATTTTTTTTTAAAAAAAAAGTTGTTATATGGATTTGAATGATTGTTTTGAATTCTTAGAATTTTGTGCATTTGCAATGTACCTAAGTTAGTAGCGAGCGAAGTGAGCTTGGTTTGCGAAGCAAACCATATAAGATTGCGTAGCAATTTTCGGGGGTTGGCGAGCGTTAGCGAGCAGGGGGCACAGCCCACTAGTATTATATATTAACTTATCCTTGAAAGATTCCGGTTCATGTAAGTTCATTAGAATTCACTACTCGCTTTAAAGATTTCGTTTTGTGTTTTGTTTTTTCTTTACATTTAATTTTCTGTTTTTTGCCATATATATTTTTTACTTTAATGTATTCTATTTGCTTCCAATTTTTTTTTCTTTTTTTGTTTTCCGGCTTTTTAATCTCGATGTACATATATTTTTTAAAAATGTTTCGTTAAATATTTTTTTATTGAAACCTTGTTAATTCTTTATTCAAGCAAGTATTAAGGTCCATTATAATTTACAGCTGAGTGCCGACAAGTTTTAGGCTCATATATTTCTAACAAGTCAATAAAGGTTGATTTGTAAATAGCTTCTAGATGTTTCGATACATTCTTCAGAAAATATTCATAAAATTACTAAAATATCACTTAATATGTTCTTCCTCGTGGCTTTTTAATAATGACTCACAATAACTAAAATGTCACTCAGCAAGTTCCGTTACTAAGCTCTCTAATTTACTAACTTCCATTACTAAAATGTCACTGAGCAAGTTTTTCCACTAAACTCTAATTATGACTCGCAATAACTAAAATGTCTCTGAGCAAGTTTTTCCACTAAACTCTAATTATGACTCGCAATAACTGAAATGTCACTCCGCAAGCTCTTCCACTCAACTCTTTAATTATGATTCGTTATAATTACACTAAAGATTTTTTTAAATTTTTTTTTTGCATGAGAGTTTTAAATGGGTCTTCAATATTTTCGCATCTAAGATTTCATATCTACAACCGGTTTTTATCTTTACTACAGTTTTCTTCCAACATAATAATATATTTCAAACCTGGACTTTTTTAAAATTCCCTCAATTTCATACTTAGTGATCCCACTTTTCTGCTACTTGAGGAGTAGTGGGTAGAAGACGATGATGCATTTCAGTTTATGATGCAATAAATTAAAGTCGTATCATTTTGAAAAAAAAAAATCTGTAGCGTTTGGAACAAAACTAATCTCTTCCCACTCCAATTGGGCAAGATTAAGTACAAGAAATAAAATTTTCCCCCGGGTCATATTTTGCAATTATTAAAAATTAATTAAACTTTCACTTAACATCTACTATTATTAAGTTCTTTAATTATGATTCGCTATAATTATATTTTGTAGTAATTATCCCGCACATACAATTTGTGCATACCTGGCATTACGTGTGAAATTAAATTATATGCTACTTTTACCCAGGAGTTTATTTTCTATGAAAGAAATTCACACTTATTAAATACCATAAAAAATTAACATTAGTACTTAATTAGTAACTTAAAGTACTCAAAAGTAGTACTTAATCAGTAGCAAAGGTTCGTTGTAATGATATGTTCTGGCACCGTGACGCCTCTAAATTGAATAAGTAATATTTCAGTGCACGCATGAACGCAATTAGTAGTTAATTTTTCATTAACAATTTCTGTATTTTATTTGTTTATGCGCTTATAAATATAAAATTGTATTTTATTATTAACTTTATAATGTGGTAGACATTTATTCAACACATTATTCAGGGAGTTCAAATATTTCGCAAACAGCCGATACATGAGTAACTTCTTAAAAATAAATATTCTATATTTTAATTTCTTCGTTAAAAGTACATAAACTTATTGTGATTAAATGAAAAATTTCAAATCAGCAATCAAATAAATACGAGTGTTGTTTGCTCAACTTCCAATTAGAATTTATTTCACGTTTTATCTTATTATACTTCAAAACCAAGAAGATATCTCTACTGAGATATCCAGAATTTAAAACAATGTTTTTCATTCAAATAAGACAAAATAAAATCTTACCTTAAAAAATCTCGATTTTTTCTAATCTATCATTTAAAGCCTTCTTCTTTAGTTCTCTAATTGTAACTAAAATTAGTTCCTTTCTTTAGATGTAGATGACGCTGCATTCTCAACTGTGGAGAAATTTATTAGTTTAAAAAACTTAAAATAACTAACTCAACACAGTTCAAAATTGAAAAGAAAAGAATTAAAGGAAGGAAAGAGAGTCAATTCATTTATATTTAATAAAGTTTTTTGATGCTCTAAACAGACTGACTTCTTATTTAAAGCGAAACGGAAGCGAATAATGATGAAAATTTTTTATTTTAATAGATATTTTAAGTCTTTTTTGTTATCAAGTCGTAAAGTCTATAGCTTTTCGAAATTAAATTGTATTTCCCTTAATTACAATGTTTCCAAACAAAGTGTCAATGTTGACTTTCTATGCAGCAAATTAAAGGTAAAATACAATTATTATAATTTAATTTAGACTTTCTTTAGTTAAACTTTTACTAGGATTCAAACTTTTATTGAATTTGCTTTCCTAATTTAATTTTTTTATTCATTAATTTATTTTTCGAACAATATTTTCTTATTTTTGTCTTAATAATTTTTATTATTTATTTTTTATTTAAAAATTAATTTTCATTTAATTTGTTTTATTTTTACAATGTACTTCATTTTTATATTACTTGATTTTTATATTATTTGATTTGATCACAAGTGTAAATTTAGATAAACAATTTTACTAAACAATTGTGAACGCAATTAGTAATAATTTTTTTATTAGCAATTTCTATATTTTATTTGCTTTTTGTGCTTAATATAAATTACATTTTAATATAAACTTTATGATGTGGTAGTCATTTATTCAACACATCATTCAGGAAGTTCAAATCGTACAATAAACAATTTTTTTATTACTAACTTTTTTTTTATTGCAGCATTTGTATTTTAAAAAACAATGTACTAAATATGCAGCAAATTTAATTCTTAAATAATATCAAAATTCTGTGCTAAGTTCTGTTCTTTTTTTTTCAGTTTGTTGAATAAAATAAAATAAGATGAAACTAAATCAGATAAAAAGTTGGATTCTGATCATTTTTTTTATTAAATTGGTGCGCTTCAAAAAACAATTTATCAGAAAAATAGTGGAAAAATATTTTTGAAAGTTTTTACTATTATTATTAATATTAATGTTGTGTTCATTAAGATTAATAGGTAATAAAAAATGCAACATTAATTTTTTTGGAGCATTTTCTTAAGCAAATCACATTTTAAAAAAGAATTAATTCTTATACACTATCCTATGAACTAAAGGATATAATAATATTTTGAAATAAATACAATTCATCTGCTACATTTTCTATTGAATGTTTATAATATTTTACTGTCATCATTAAAATTAATTAATAACTATAATGTAATAAATTGTATAAATTAATTTTACTTTGAACTAGCTTCAATATCCAAATCGATAAATTATGCTATAATGTTAACAACCCAGTAACAGAATTCTTCCACCATTGTAGCAGACGCTGTAGCAGATTATTAGAGCATTGTAGCTGATTATTAGAGCACCTGTAGATTATTTTCGGTCTAAGTATTTTTTTTAAACAAACAAATAAACAAGTGAAAGGAAATGTCGTGGTATATTATGCTATAATCTCAACAACCAAGTAAACGGATTCTTCCACCATTGTAGCAGACGCTGTAGCAGATTATTAGAGCATTGTAGCTGATTATTAGAGCACCTGTAGATTATTTTCGGTCTAAGTATTTTTTTTAAACAAACAAATAAACAAGTGAAAGGAAATGCCGTGGTATCTTATGCTATAATGTTAACAACCCAGTAGCAGAATTCTTCCATTATTGTAGCAGATTATTAGAGCATTGTAGCAGAATATTAGAGCACCTGTAGATCATTTTCGGCCTAAGTACTTTTTTTAAACAAACAAATAAACAAGTGGGAAAAAAGGCAGTGGCTTATATTTGAAACGTTACTTATCTTTAATTTAATAAAAATCAAACACTTGAATTTAGAGAACGAAATTTTTTTTCAAAGTACTAAATTTCTTTTCTGTTACTTGATTACAATCTTAACTTTTCAGAAATTATTCTAACTTTTTAGTATCATTTTATAAAATTCAACTTACAACAAACACTTAAACGACAAAAAAAAAAAAATTTAGATATGATTTTTGAGATTCTTATGTTTTCAAATTTTTCTACAATTATGTTAGATTAAGCTGAATTTTTGCAATAATAATCCCGTACATAAATAATCCCAAGAAACTGAAGTGGTAAGATAATACCTGAGAGCTTCAAAAACAGGAGCCTGTTTCCAAGACTCGTCACACGTGAATGTAAAGAAACAAAAATGATTTGAGATAAAAACAAAAGTTGCCAACAAAAATGGAAAAATAAGGGTGAGAAACAAAACTAGAAAACCACAGTAGCCAAGGGAGAAGAAAAAAAATAAAAAAAACTGAACAGAAAAAATTACAGAGACCGAGTGGAGAAAATCAGGGTAAAATGCATTTCCACACGTTATGGAGAGGTGGGAGGAACTATTGTTGTTAGCAAGGAAATCAGCATTCATATCAATAAAACAAGATTCCAAGGCATCAAGACAAGCTGATGTGAAAAAAATTTTTTAGCATTGTCGAAATTGAATTTATGCCCAAGATTTCAACAATGTGAAGCAATGGATGGTTTCTGGAATTCTTGACAGCGGAAATATCTATCATGTTCCTTAAATCTAAATTTAAAAGAGCTTTTAGTTTGCCCAATGCAGCCAATGTAACCAAGGTCGAACTGACAAGTAACGTGGTAAATTCCCCAGCGATTATCTGAGCTAATAATAATAATCTCTGTCTAACTGCATTTAAGGTCGCAGTCAAATTTAGATTTATTTAGATAGTGCTGCAGATTCCTCCTTAAATTCTGCTCCCAGGATTAGCAATAATCTATTGTTATTGTTAATATTATAATTAAATTGTAATATAATTACATTTCAATAAAATTAGATTAATGTATAAAGTATGCTGAAATTTTGAAATGCTTTATTATTCCACAGTAGGCGAGTCATAAAACAAAACGAAAGGCATCCTCAACTTCTGCGGATATCCTGAAAACAATCTACAAGTAACTTTCTAGTTTAAATTCGGAACAATAATCTCTGTCTAACTGCATTTGAGGTCGCAGTCAAATTTAGATTTATGAAGATAGTGCTGCAGATTCCTCCGTAAATTCTGCTCCCAGGATTAGCATTAATACATTGTTATTGTTAATATTATAATTAAATTGTAATTTAATTACATTTCAATATAATTAGATTAATGTATAAAGTATGCTGAAATTTCGAAATGCTTTATTATTCCACAGTAGGCGAGTCATAAAACAAAACGAAAGGCATCCTCAACTTCTGCGGATATCCTGAAAACAATCTACAATATAAAGTATGCTGAAATTTTGAAATGCTTTATTATTCCACAGTAGCCGAGTCATGAAACAAAACAAAAGGCCTCCTTAACTTCTGCGGATATCCTGAAAATAATCTACAAGTAATTTTCTAGTTTAAATTTGGAACAAAGGTTTGAACGAAAAACTATAACCGTTAAGAAATTTAAAGTAATTATTTTTTAAGTAATTTATAGAATTCATGAAATGTGGATTATTTGTTTATTGTTGAAGTATTGCAAATTATGCGATTTACCTAAAAAGTAAGAATTGGTGCTAGAATTTTTTCAGTGTAGTGTTTAAATGGATTGGTGAAAAAGAGAAAGATTTGATGGTCACTGTGTATAGAAATTATTCAAGTTATTATTATTTTGATTTTGGAAATTATCTATTAAATTTTGGCTCTGCAATAGAATTATGAATCTCTGTATCAAAATTTAAATATTTTCCTTATAAAAAGATGCTTTGGTGAAGACGAGGAGGAAAAAAGTAAATTGTAGTTCAATTCCTAGAGTTGCACCATTTCAATACATTATCCAAGTGAAAAAAATTTAAAGTTAAAGTCTGAAAAAAAAGTAAGAATTCTTTCAATAGGCGTGATGTTTTTTTGGTATCTATAATAAAATTGGTTTAAAATCTTAAATCCAAACTACTAAATTCCGTTCTGTTTTCCGATTTTAAGACTGAAGGGAGCACGTTACAGCAGGAGAAGCGCGTCAAGGCAGATTCTGTCTTATCTACATTAGTATTTTAAAATACAGAAAAATTAAATTTTCAAATACCGATTTTTTTTCTTTCAAAATTTAAAATGTAAGCAAATTATTACAGAGTTTTCCAAGAATTTTGAATGCCTAATTTTTTTCACAAAATTTTAAAATGCAAACCATTTATTGCAGAATTACTCAGGTTTTTCAAATGCTGCATAAATTTTTTTTCACAATTTCAAAATGCAAACAAGCTATTGCAGGATTACTCAGGAATTTTAAATGCTGAGTTGTTTTTCAAAATTTTAAAATGCAAACATATTATTTCAGGATTACTCAGGAATTTTAGAGGCTGAATTGTTTTTCACATTTATGAAATGCGAACAAATTATTGCAGGATTACTCAGGAATTTTAAAGGCTCAATTGTTTTTCACAATTTCGAAATGCGAACAAATTATTGCAGAATTTCTCGGAAATTTTAAATACTAAATTGTTTTCACAATTTTGAAATGCAAACAAATTTTTGCAGGATAATGCAGGATTTTGCTGTAGGGAAGGAAACGTGTTATATTTTAGCAGTTTGAAGAAAAAGAAATTTGTATTTAGTAATTATAAGTTTATTCCCGATTTAGCTAAACTCATTTTTCCGTATTTCGAATTACCAATGGAGGTAAATCAGAATTTGTCATATAAAGTTTCTCCTGCGATGTAGCGACTTCTTAAGATATTAAAAGAAAGAAAATGACAGCAAGGAAACTAAGATATTCCGTTGAAAATTTACAATAAGAGAAGCATTATAAACAGCTAAGTAAAATACTTTTGATTTAGTAAACACGTAAATACGGTATTTAATTCTAAAATTACGTTAATAAAGTGAAAGATAAAGCAAGGAAATTTTCATAGTTGTATCGGAGATTAATATTAACTCTCGACATTTATACACATATATTTTAAGCCTAACATTAATTTGTTCTCTTGACAATTTCCAAAAGCTTGTTATTCCATAGGGAGTTTTCTTTCGCTATTTTGCTAAGAGGGGAACAATGCACCGACAAGTGTTTTTCCTGCCGACTCAGTCGTATGAAGGAAAAACAACTTTTACAGCTCTTGTGTAAAGAGTTGTTAATTTCCTTCCCTCTTAAAATGATCCAAAAGTATATGACTTCTTCGCCGGATGGCTTAGTTGTCAGATATATTATTGACATTATCCTCGACTTAGTTTCGTGTACTCAAAGGTCAGGGAGTAGTATTTGTTGAGGTTGTTTTAATTTCTGGCAAAATAATCCATTGTATTTACTTTTTTCCATTTTTCATTGGTTTAAATTATCCTTCTACTGATATTTTAATATAATTTTTTGTTTTCGATGACGAAAAATTCGTTTGCAAATGGCGGCTGTTGCTCTGCTTTTGGATGCTGAATACGTTGAATTACTAATTTGTTATTTGAAATTATGATGTAAAAATTTCTTAAAAACCCATTACTCAGAATTTAATGAACTAATGCATTAAACATGAAAGACTGGGGGAAGAAGAAATAGTCACGTTTTGCTATGACGTCAGAGAAGGACAGCAAGACTTCCAGTCAGTTTTTTTTTTTTTTTTTTTTTTTTTTTTTAAATTATAGATGGGGAATGAAAGATTTAAAACAAAAATCTCTGATATATTTTGATCTTTTTAAATGTCTTTGGTAACCAACCATAAAAATTTCCGTCAGTACATTTTTCTTTCTTTTTTGATTTCTCTTTAAGGATTTTTTTTTTTTCTTTTTTCAGTTTTCTTAGATTACGAAAATATATAGTGAATGAAAGTAAGTGCGGTGGTAAAACCGTTATGGGAAGAAATTTCCTATTTATTGTGTCATTTTCTATGAGGAGGTGCTTACTAAGACTAATTCTCCGATAAAGAACAACACTTTCTAGATGAGAGAAGGTTTTCGTATGGATCACAAGACTAATTCTCCCATAAAGAACAACACTTTCTGGAAGAGCGAAGGTTTTCGCATGGATCACAAGACTGATTCTCCGATAAAGAACAACACTTTCTAGACGAGAGAAGGTTTTCGTAAAGATCACTTAACACATAAGCTACACAGTAGGGGAAATTAAAGAAATTATAGATGCTGCATTGATCAGACTCTGAAACTGACCGATGGGGGAAAATCAGAAAGATGTCACAACGTTCGGACTAATTAACACCAATAGAGTTCTCGAACTATTATTTTTCTTTTAATTTCATTCTATTCAGTAGGTTTTCCTTTTCTTTATTGCAAGTACTGCAAAATTTCTCCAAAGCAGCTACTAGTTTTAGCTTTAGAGATAGGTCACACTCTGATACTGAGACTGTGATGCTCTGTGTTTTTTTAAAATTCCAATTTGTTCAAAAACTATTGCAATTTTCATTACTTGTTTCAAAATATTTGGTTTTTCTGAAATAATGATTATTTATCCACTGTTGAAGGAAAATTTATTTATCTCAGCATAAATATTATTTTATAAACGAAACTTTGAGCTTAAGTTGAAAGTAAAATAATGACAAACCGTGAAAGATAAATTAAAAGAGAGAGAGATTAGATATAAGCAATTTATCTAATTAAAAGACATATATATTATATATATATATATATATATATATATATATATATATATATATATATATATATATATATATATATATATATATATATATATATATATATATATATATATATATATATATATATATATATATATATATATATATATATATATATATATATATATATATATATATATATATATATATATATAAGTTCAAAATGAAGAATAAAACAAAGAAAAATTATAGACATATGAAAAAAAGGGGGAGTTTCATTGCCAAAATTATTTACTAAATAATTTCTTTGTTAATTTATATAATTTTTCCATGTGCAAATCCATTTCGGGCAAATCCGTGGTTAGAATTATTTACTAAAAATTCCTTTACTAAATAATTTCCTTTGTTAATCTATACAGTTTTTCCATGTGCAAATCCATTTCGGGCAAATCCGTGGATAAAATTGTTTGCTAAAAATTTCTTTATTAATTTATACAATTTTCCATGTGCAAATCCATTTCGGGCAAATCCGTGGCTAAAATTATCTACTAAAATTTTTTCTTTGTTAATTTTTCCATGTGCAAATCCATTTCGGGCAAATCCGTGGTTAAAATTATCTGCTAAAAATTCATTTACTAAATAATTTCCCTTGTTAATCTATACAGTTTTTCCATTTGCAAATCCATTTCGGGCAAATCCGTGGATAAAATTGTTTGCTAAAAATTTCTTTATTAATTTATACAATTTTCCATGTGCAAATCCATTTCGGGCAAATCCGTGGCTAAAATTATCTACTAAAATTTTTTCTTTGTTAATTTTTCCATGTGCAAATCCATTTCGGGCAAATCCGTGGTTAAAATTATCTGCTAAAAATTCATTTACTAAATAATTTCCCTTGTTAATCTATACAGTTTTTCCATTTGCAAATCCATTTCGGGCAAATCCGTGGATAAAATTGTTTGCTAAAAATTTCTTTATTAATTTATACAATTTTCCATGTGCAAATCCATTTCGGGCAAATCCGTGGTTAAAATTATCTGCTAAAATTTTTTCTTTGTTAATTTTTCCATGTGCAAATCCATTTCGGGTAAATCCGTGTTAAAATTATCTATTAAAATTTTTTCTTTGATAGTTTAAATAATTTTTCTATGTGCTAATCCATATCGTGCAAATCCGCGGCTAAAATTATTTGCAAAGCAGGCAATTTATGTTTCTCTTTTCTATTTTATATTTTTTCTTAAATAAGCATCTATCTTCTAAAACTATTTATGAGCAATTTTTAAAATTATCCAGTATAATATTTCCTTGCGCACATCCATTTCGGACCCATCCTTGGTAACTAACAAATCAAAACTCATAATAACAAATCACTTCAACAGTGCAGTAAGAACGACACTTTAAAACCCTCTTGTTACACTCAATTTGCGCTTTTGTTTTCATCTTTTGTTTTCATATTTTGTAATCTGGCAATCTTTCTGCGAAAACATTTTTAAATCATTCTTGAAAAATATCCGTCCATGTAACTTGTTATGATTTTGCTACTCGCTTTATAGTCCCCCCTTTTTAATGCTTTTTTCTTTTTATTTTATTTTATTATCTGTTTTTACATGTTATTTTTACTTTTTATGATCTATTTTATTTGTAGTTATTTTATAAAAAAAATTTTTGAGTGCTCCTCACACTATTGTATTAATATATTTTGCTTTGGCTTTATAGATACAATATCAGAAAGCACTCTGTTTTGCGGATATAATCGTGTGGGCTGAAGAAAAGATTATATCTTTTTTTTTCCGGCTTTTTTCCCGGTTTCTTAATTAAAATTTCATTTTTTTCTTTTTAATAAAATGTTGTTTGTTATTTTTTTTACTTTTTTTACTTATTATTTCCCACCCCCTTTTTTTCATATGTCTATAATTTTTCTTTGTTTTATTCTTCATTTTGAACTTATCTAATGAGTGCTGTTTACTTGCAGCTTAAGCGCAATAAATGAAACTTATTGTTTTTCTTAACTTTCTTAGTGTTTTCTTGTATTTATTTATTTATTATATATATATATATATATATATATATATATATATATATATATATATATATATATATATATATATATATATATATATATATATATATATATATATATATATATATATATATATATATATATATATATATATATATCATAACAAGGTAACAAACCCCGATATTTGGTTATTGTCTTTAATTTACATTTGTAGAAATAATAAGTCGATAGATTTTAACAGGCTTTATTTACTGGAGTATGATGTAAACAGAAATCTCACCCACTCTCCAGCCGGAGGGGGAAAGACAGATTTCCCGTCAAAACAGACGGAGTTTAGATGGTAAACATAAAACACAAAACGACACGCAAAAAGCATTGCTCCTCAGTTTTATACGACACTTACAATGGGTAAACAGGGCAGTCATATTGTATTAATTGTATTCCTACGCCTCATTGCAAATCATTTAATACTCATAGAAAATCGTTTCATCTTTCCTTACATGGAAGTGAAAGATCTTAAAATAGCTCCTCTTTTGAAACATAAATCTAATTATTATTTATTGGCATGTTTTCAGCCTTGAAGTCCCAAAATTATTTTTGTATTACACACACATATATATATATATATATATATATATATATATATATATATATATATATATATATATATATATATATATATATATATATATATATATATATACATATATGGCAGTACTTTTACTTTCGTTACTTGTACCACCGGTACAAGTAAAAAGTACGTACTTTTACTTGTACTACGTTACTTTTTAAATTTAGTACTTTTACTTGTACTTTCGTTACTTTTTTCTAAAACTTAGTAAGCTTTCTGAAAGAAACAAAAAAACAAAATGCTTTGGAAATCCAATTATTTTGCAAAATGAATAAAAATATTAATTAGCAAGTTATTTTCATTAATTTTCGAGTTTAATGCATTTGTTTAATACATTTTAAATAAAAAATTTAGTATTTTGTTATTGCGTTTTTCAATTTTCTGTTTGAACTCACTAATAATACATTTTTTGTCTTAATACATTTTTTACTAAATACATTTTTACCTAGTACATTTTTTACTAAAATTATGTTTATGCCCGACCTTGTCAAACAATGCCCAGTCAAATCTCTAAGAACTTCAGAACTATTTGTGCTACTGAAAACTATTATAATTACTATTTTAACTCTTGAAAACTCGAAGGTATTAATTTAGCCGCTGATACTAAAATTCGTTTACAAATTTTAATTATTCCATTAGGCAGAAATGTTCGGAAAATGATTTTCTTGTATGACTTCAGCATTAGCCATTGTTACAAATAAAGTTGTAGACTGTTCTGTTTCAACTTATACTGCACATTCAATTATTTTTTACTAGCTCAAAGATCACAAAGCTTTCTGAAACCCCATGTTTGCTTTGTTTATGTTTGTGCTTTTAAAACGCGTTTCTATAAAGTAAAATAATTTGAAATCAATGGTAATTTAAATAAATAAAAATAAACTAAAAATTAAAATAAATAGATAAAATTTCTTTCTTGAGCAAATCCATAAAAAGTTTGATATTAAAATTATATTATACGATTATATTATGAAATTATATTATAATATTCTTCCGAATTTAAAAATAAATAAATGTTCATAACTTTCAAAATTAAAAATAATTAAATAAATAACAACAATTTTGCAAAAACATTAAAGAACATAAGAATATTATTCTATAAAATTTTAGGTGACTTTGAATTTTCGATTTCCTAGAAGTGTACTTTGAAATCGTTACTTTTTTTGTTTAGTACCTGTACTTTTACTTGTACTTTTTACTCGTTACTTTTTAAAATAAGAACTTTTTACTTTTTACTCGTTACCTTTTTAAAAAATACTTGTACTTTTACTCGTTACTTTTTAAAAGTAAAGTTGCCATGTATGCACCTAACTATAATTTAGTTTATTGAGTATTTCCAAAAGTTTACTTAATCTGCGTCGTATAGGACGTTTACTTTCCCTGTTATTCCACGCATAGAGCATGAGTGTTAATTTAAACATTACTGGCTAACTTTAGAACTCAGTGTTCAACACTGCTTATTTCTTGGTACTGTTTTTCGGATCAAATTTTGTGTATGTAATAAAAAAAGTTCTGAATTTACGGTTTTTGTAAGATGTGGATACAAATTGCAATATACATAAATATATTGTAATTCGTGTCCACTTCTGAATTAGCTGCTTTTGGTAAAAAATATTTGGTGACAAAAAGACAATATTGTCAAAGTTATAATGTAGGGGTTGCACAAAATTTGAAAATCAATTTTATTTCTTTATTAAGGAAAATATGTGAATTTAACAGCACATTGACTCTTAGAAGAAATATGAAAATTAATTTCAACTTACTTTTTAAAGAAAATATGTACATATTTAATATTGTAGTGCTAATAGAAGAAAATATGAAAACTAATTTTAATATTGAGGAAAGTTGCCTAATATGCGATCGTTACTAAGGATCCTAACATAGATACTATAGCGACATTTTAATTATTAAAAGAGATGGTGGATTCAACCGAAAACAATCTTAAATGCATATGAAGGTTGTGTAAAGACTATATAATAAAAAATAAACCTTTCATTCATTGTTGCATGAGCATATTTATTGCTAGAGAAAGTTCGTTTGAGTTTTTAAGTGCGATTTAACATTTTGTCATCTTTTATGAATTATTTTTTCCAAACAATCATGATCAAAAAATAAAACAATTGTATGCTTTGCTTCTATCTTGATACTACCCCATGTTAGGACTCTTTTTTCTAGGTCTTACAAATATGCTAATTTTTTTTGTTTTTTTGTTTTTTGAGATAACACCGTGGTGCTTTCGAATTTTGTTAATTGTTTCGATACCTATAATGATTTTCACTGGTCACATGTGCATTAGATATAATAATAATAATGGAAATAATATGGATATATATATATATATATATATATATATATATATATATATATATATATATATATATATATATATATATATATATATATATATATATATATATATATATATATATATATATATATATATATATATATATATGTATATATATATATATATATATATATGTATAATAACAATGGAATATACTCTAATCTTAATTTTAGGAAGTGTGTTTTATATATGAGGTCTTTTTCTTTCAAAAAAAATATGCATGCCTAACAGCATATTTTTAGCTGATGAAAATTTTAAAGCTAATTTTAGGGCATTTCTTAAAAAATATACAAAAAATTTAATGTACATTGTAAGTTGTGAAAAATGTGAAAGCTAATTTTAATATGCATTCTAAAGAAAATATAAATTCACAGATCTCAAAAATATCAATTATAATAAGATAAACTTCACAATCATCTTTACTCTTTTCGGAAGAAAATTGAAGAGTTTAGTTCTTCAAACCCCCCAAAAGTTCCATTATTCCAGATCCAATTATGATCCGCCTTAAAAATCATAGGTCACCTAACAACGTTAGCGAAAGTTATTGAGATTTACGAGTAGGTCTAATAGAAAATGGTCAAACAGCGAACTTAATGGGTGATTTTTCATGTCTTAAACAAAATTGATTCGCAGGGAAAGTAAATAATCCTTTTAACACAAGAAGACAATTCTAAAAGACGGACGACCCAATTCTGGGCCGCATGTTTTCTATGAAAATGAAATAAACCCTCGATCTAGAGGCCTTAATAAATCTGCATTAACCTGTTGTCGCATATGCGGAGCGGGTGAGGCATAGGCAATGCCTGAAAGTTAATCCCATTTCATGCATTATAGAAACAAAAAAATATTACAGATGGAATAGCTTTTTGTACCTTGCTCTACCTTTATACCTCATCTGCGGCCATGTTAAATATTTAAGCTTTTTCCGGCGAAACGCGCGCGCCCGTATCAATCATTAAGAAACTCAGCCGCGGAAAATATAATCCATTCAATACATATTCATCCTTTTGGCTCATCAGCTAGCTCTGTTGGGAATCATTCATCGTTCCACGTAATGTTTCTCGACAACAACTCAACCCCGCTCGCGTAGTCTCGACCTCAGTCAGCGCCGACACGCGGTCGTAATTTAAAGTCCTCACTCCAGTTTTTTCCCCTTTCTTGCCTTGCCTTTCGAAAATGCCACCAGTTAGAAAAGAAGAAAGAAAGGAAATAAATAATGAAAAAATAAAAAAGAGCGGGAAAAGAAATGATGCCAACAAAAAGAAACTAAAAAAAATTGTTGGGAAAAGCCAACCGAGAGTCTTCGTTAATCATAAACTGGAAAGGATTCATTACAGTTTCGAATGGCAACAAACACTGCAAGAAAATGAAAATGAAGATACTGTCATTTTTTTCTTATCTTTTTTAGTACTTCTTTCCCCCTTCGGGTACTGAGGATTACAGGAAAAGGCCTCGATTGCAGTTTTTTTTTTATTTTCTTATTTTTTTTTTTTCGAATTTTCGTTTTACTCATGCTAACTCGAAGGGGAGAAAAAGTTTGCGTATATATATATTTCCGGATTAACCGACTTTCTATCAAAAATATGAAACAAACTCAGTTTTCTCATCTTTTTCTAACGAAAAATGAGAATACGAAATAATTATTTCTGGAAAGACGTGGTAGAGTAAATTTTTCTTATTTCGGATACATCTGCTTTGACTGGTAATACAGTTTTCCTTGAGCAAAGAATGTGAGGGTCTCTAAAGTTCTAAGGATTAAGTCAAACAAAGTCTAGAATCATTACTATATGAATAAGTAATATTCTTTTTCCTTTCTAAAGTTTTCATATCGTGAATGAAAGTTTCGGAAAAAGTCATTTTTGATATAAATTTGAAATGCAAACTTTTTGGAAGTTGCAAATTCCCTTTGGAACATTTTCAGTACATAATTATCAAAATGAATATGAGCAACTTGCAGTAACGAAAATGAAAAGTTTGCTTTCTTGGAAATGAACTTCTTGTCCCATGATTATTTATTTTACAAAGACAAACATAAACATAATAATGCAATTATTTTAAATAATGGGTTTATATATTTATCAAGTATGTCGAAGAAAAGTATAGTTAGTTACGTCATTGTACGCTTAGAACTAGATGGATTTGTTAGAAAAATAATTCAGTTGGTGTAATTTCAGTTAACATTAACATTAAAAACTAGATTTTGTGAAAACGTATGTTGAGTTTGGATCAACAACTCTGTGCGCCTATAAAATTCTCATCTAATCGTTAGTCTTTACGCATGTACACGTCGCATGTACACGTCGAAATCGATTGTTTGCATGTTGTACTGAAAACGATTATTTTCAGAGCGTGGCGAAAATGATTGTTTGCATATTGTACTGAAAACAATTGTTTGCATATTGTATAGTATACGATTGCTTGCATATTGTACTGAAAATGATTGTTTGCGTACTGCATTGAAAACGATTGTTTTCATATTGTATATTAAACGATTGTTTGCATATTGTATGTACTGAAAACGATTGTTTTCATATTGTATAGAAAACGATTGTTTGAACAAGATAAGGAAAACTATCGTTTGCTTAACGATATAAGGACAGTTGATGGTTTTCTTCGAATTTAACAAAAATAAATACAACCAATGAACCTGGCTAAATGATAGTATCCACCAGAAATGGAAAATTATTTTGCCTGAGATGTCCAGAGTATGAAAAAATTCTAATCATGGGCATGTATTTTTAACCCTAACATGCAATATCGGATATGTAAATACATAATACCACTGAAGCTCCTCTGAAACTTTAACAAGTGCATCGGATAAACGGTACAAAGAAAAAGAAAACGGAATAAATTGATCTTAACGTTACTGAATCTAATAATCTATAATAATAAAATGATAAGTTTTTCTGTCTGTCTCTTTTATAACTCCAGGACCATTTTTTGCAAGTCTTCCGAGATAAAAAAAAAAGTGGTGGAAAGGTACAATTTTAGCTCCCGATGCTAAAAATCACGTAACAATTTTTATTAAACCGTTCTGAAGGGACAATTGAAAAATGAAATTTTTTATCTGTTTAGAATTCATTACGTGAGATAAACTAAATAATGAACATGAATATGATATAGCCGGTCTACATTACCAAATTAGTATTTCTAAAACTCTTCACGTGTTTATTTTGCTTATAGTTGTATTTTTAAAACACCTTTCTAAAAAAAAATATTTTAAAATCAACGATAATTGAAATTAAAAAAATGTAGTGTGAAGTAAAATTAATGAAAAAGTAATTCTAATTTTGTTAGAAAAAATATAAGAAATCGCCTTAAAAATTAAATCCTGTAAAGAGTAGCATAATTTTTGAATTAAATTTGGAAGAATATTCTAAAACAAATATAGAAGTCCTATTGAAAATTGATGTTTGATCTGATCATAAAATACGCATAAAAATATAAACAAAGCAAAAGCAACAAAAAAATGCAGTATTTATATTCACAGAAAGGTTCATTTCAACCTAAGTTACAAAAAAAAATCACATACACAATTTTTTTTTAACAGTAGGCTTTCTTTAATGTATTCAAATAAGCTGTTCCCCGACCGTTCACTATATTGATCTGAATATGAAATTGGTCGCTTTCACGCCGCGTTCTAAAAGAATGCACGAATATTTTCTTTTGCCTTGGCTTCGTTGTAATTTTTTATTTCTCGCCAAAATGGGACAGGATATTAACAACTAACTGACGAACATGGCAACAACATCGACAGCAACTGAGCTTTCACAAAGAGAAAAAAGAATATATAAATAGATGACTTGGATAGCTTGATCAGCACCAGCAAGTTTTATGAGTTTGTCAGCCAGCTATTTTTCCCAGGATGCAGTGGGGAAATGAAGAGATTGAGACTGGGGAATTTTTTTAAAAATTTTTTTCATTCTAGGAAGGGTGCTAATTTGTAAAATTTTGACGGTTTTTTTCCTTCGACTAGAAAAGATGCAATTTCGCATCCATGATTTTTTTTTCGAAATAGTTTTTATTTCCAAATTCTTCCTCATATTTTTGGAAATGTATTTGTTAACTGAACACAATATTCTAGAAATTTAAAATTCAGTCTGGTATGAAACTCATTTTAGGTATGAGAAATGTTGTATACTACTGTATATTTATTTAAATACTGGAAGGCATTTTTAAATTGGTTTATTCTATTTTATGTACTAAAACAAACAATGAATAAAATTATTGAATGACATAAACTTACAACGCACCTAATTTTATCAACATATTTTTTTTCGTTTCAATTATTAGGAAATATTTTTCCACTTTGGCAAATATGCATTAACTTCAAACTTAACAAAATTTTTAGAAAGGGCAGGGACAGCCTGGTTGGTAGGGCACTGGGCCCATGTCCAAGAGGTCGTGGGTTCGATCTCCACCAGCCGATTGTCCTCCGTGTAGTAAAAAAGGTGATTGATGCACGTTTAATCTGTCAAGTCGCAAAGTCCTCCATGTTCCCATTACAAATCAATACTTTTAGGGGTACTGATCCCGGAGTTTCCTTGTCTTCTGGATAGGTTCAAAAGTACAAGCCTACGGAGTTGAACATTAATAGTCGTAAACCCAAAATTGGGTCGGCTGTTCAACGACGGATATAAAAAAATATAAAAAATTAGAAGCTATTTCACCCAAGAAAATTTTTTTTAAGATAAAGCCACAGAAATACCTTACACTTCTTGCAAAACTATAATTTTAAACTATGCATTCCATCATACAGTAAAAAATCTGGGATTTAGAAAATGATCAAATTACTTAAATATTTTAAGAGTTCATAAATTTTTTTTTCTTCAAAAAAAGCGCCTAATTTGGCTAACTTTTTAAATAAAAATTGCAAAAATCAATGAAGAAATTCTTAATTTTTTTAAAATTTTTATGAGTCCAGATGATACAAAATTGGTGTAACATTTTAAATATTTAAAAATTAGATTACTAACAGTTTTGATTTTCACGAAGTTGCTTTTCTTTATACCGAGATTTTGCGTAAATTTCAGAAATAGCATTAAGGCTGTTATATGAAATGATGGTTTTTTGCGAATGATGCGCTATTTTCAAAACAGCTGTAAATTTATAACAGTTACTCACGAATGTTAGGTGAAGTTTAGCTTATCGGTGGCCAACACTCTCTACGCCTATCCTGAAAATGTCGCAAAATATCACTATAAAGAAAAGCAAAAGCTTAGTGAAAGGTAAAAGCAAGAAAAAGGGAAAGAGGTCTAGTTTTTTAAAATCTGAAAACTTGCTCCAATGTTGCCTTATCGGGGGACTCAGAAAAATTTGCAAAAACTGAGAGTAAGACAGGAGTTTTGATAATTTTTATATTGGTGGAAAATATCTCCTTGCACTTTAAAAAGAATGTTATATACAAGCAAAAAACTGTTTAACTATAGCTAATTTCTGAAAAATAAAATTTTAAGTATCTTAGCGTTAAAAACTATATTGTACTTGCTGGCAGAGTTCAGTGCGTTGTGGAAAATGCTTAGTAAGCATAATGAAAAAGTCATCTCTTATCTAATCAGAAATTTTATTAAGCAAGAAAAATCATAACTTAACTTAAACATCATAAAAGAAAAACAATCCTCTCCATAACATGAGGTAACGAATTCAATACATACAGTCATGAAAATCAAAAGAAACAAAACTCCAACTCCAATCTTGATTTGTTATATATATACAAAATAACAGTTGCATAATGAGGGTACTTACACACTCAAAATTAATACTATGCAAATTCTGTCTTTAAACTATTTTTAAATGTTCGAACTCCCTCCTTCAGAGGTTTTTCGAACTCGTAATTTCTGACTCTTACTCGAACCTTGTTCATTGAAATTCATAGTCTAACATTGCACACTGCAAAAAATTTTTAAAAAAATGGACCACCCTGAATAATTTTTGATCTAATAATCAGATCTTTACTTTCTAGGACTCTGTCTTAAAGGTTCGAAGAAGTGACTACAAAATCAGACACAGTAGAAAAAAGTTGTATAGATATACTTAGTACAAAAAACAGTCATTGTATAGAGTATTAGACTTTTAATTTCATGCCGTTCGTTATTTAAGAATACTAAGACAATTTATCCGCACTCCGCTATCTTAGGAAAAATATGAGAGTTAAAATTAATCATTAACACAGATGAATCAACACGTTGCTGAAATAATTCTTTAAATTTTTTTATAATTTACATCGAACATTAGCTTACATTTCATCCAAAGTGTCTCATAATGCAAATTATTGATATTACAGTTTTATTTACAAAGTCAATGTTTTTCAAATTAAAGTATAGTTGCATATTTCCCTTAAACTCTATAGACAGTTTTTTTTTTAATTTCTGTATTTCGTTTTTGTTCATTTTCTAAAAATTCTCTTACGAATTAAAGAGTCTAATGGGAAAAAGTTTAGCTAAGCTCTTAAATTATTTATGGGAATTTTTGTGAGTTTAAAAAGAGATATATAATAAAATGTAGCATTAGCAGTTTGCTGTTGCTATATTTCTAAAATGGCTAAACACTTTTTTTATTAAATTATAAGATGACCTTTTAGACCATTTAAAAGAATTTTAAAAATTTATTATAATTTCAATTATTGTATAAAGGTTATAATTATATAAGTCACTACATGTACATCAACGTTTTTTTATTATTATGTTTTAGGTGAAATAATTTTAGTTGGAGATAAAAAAAAAATTATTTATTTATTTTTAACGATTTTAATAATCAATAATAGCGTTAAAAACATGAATCAAATTGATTATTTTGCCTTTATCAATATTTTTAAAATCTTTTAAACACTTACCTTAAAAGTCTGGGACTTATACCTTTTTCCAAAAAGACTTATTCCACTTTCAAAAACAGCGGCGCATATATTTACTTGCATTTGAAATGCAAACAATATTCTTCAAATAAATACATAGATTATTTCTTTTCTAAAAAAAAACATGATATTTTTAATAAGTTTAATACTATAAGTAGAAATTCTGAATAAATGTATGATGCCAAATTACATTTTTTCAATCCCTTAATGTAAAATCTCGAATCTAGGTTTAAAAGAAATGCCTTGGTTCCTTTTAGCTGCACCTATTAATTCAATTAATACATACGCGGATAATGGCGATGTTGGCGATAAATAAGTTCGGTAAGCCGGCCAAGGATTAAATGATAATCCTTTTAATGGGGTCGATAGAATGAAAACGAGAAATTCTATCGGCCGGCCGCCCATCGTGTTCGGCTATTAGAGACTTGTCGTCCTAAGAACCAGTGGGGGTCGATTATAAAGGCGGAGGAATTTCATTAAAGCATCGAAAAATAATCATGAATGATTGATTCGACCAGCCTCGATTGTGTTTTAATGGTTTTTATGAACTCTTAATGAATGTCGAATACAATTTGGCTTTGTTTGAGAGGGGATTCATTTTTATCGAAAGCATGAATTAACTTTCGAAAAATAATACTAAGATAACCTTTACTATTTTGTGTGATTAAACATTGAAAGACTAATAAAGTCTATTGACTTTTGACATTACCTTTTGGAAACTACTAGTCATCATAATACTATCACGTTTAATTTAAAATTATATTTTTTTGCAAAAAGTAAAGAACTGTTCAGTGGGCAAAAAAAAAAAATAAATAAATAAATAAATAAACGAAGAAAGAGAGATCGAATTTTAAAAATATAACTTTTTAAAAATTTAATTTCTCTTAATTTAAAAATTTATTTCAAAAATATGACTGATTTCGCCCAAATTTTGTATTTTGGCATTTAAAATTGCATTCTTCAAAATGTTGGTAAAACTTGTAAGCCCTACAATTCAAAATGTTTTTGATTATTATTAAATAAAATAACAAAAAATAATCAATATTTACTAAAAGATATTTTTTCCATAGATTTGTCTTTGGCCAAACGAATTTTGTAATTGTGTGCAAAATTTTTTCAGAAGTTCGTTTAAAAAGTGCTTGATATATGGTGAAATACCCAAAAAGTAAAATTGTGGCAAGGGGTTTAAACTTTGAACCGCTCTCCTGGTACCATAGTGGGACCCTATTTGCCAGATAGCTGCTATCCCTTATATTTCGGGATTCAGAAAATGGAATATGCCGAAAAAAAGTTATATTTATTCAGAGAAAGTACTTTTTTTTTGTCTGATTTCGTAACTTAAAATATCTCTTCACTAATTAATTAGTATATTTGAGGTTATCCATCCGAACCTTTAAGATTGAGTCCTAGAACGTGAAGATATGATAATTTAGATCAAAACAGTTTATCCCTTTTTTATTTTGCACACAATACATAAACTATGTGATTTATTTAAAAACTTGTTCTCTCTTTTTTATCACAACGTGTCACAACTCATCATAATCCTTTTTCACGAGTTATGCTGTATTGCGTAAAACATACATTTGCAATTAAAAAACAGGGAACCAGATTATTATTATATTTCTAATTTTATTTAAAACCTTAACTATGTGTTTTAATAACATTTATAAACATCACATTAACAAAAAAATTGAAAAAAATAAAAATAAAGAATATTAGGTATACCGATTTCCTGTGTTTTTAGTTTAACCAAAAATATGTGGTGTTACATTTCTTAAACCCCTTTCTTTCCCCTTGTCACAATCCGTCACAATTTCAAGAAAATTTCTTCTCAAAAACTTAAATAATTTGTGAATGGGTCCTGACAATATATCTGGAATAACTAATTTTCAATACCACAAAGTTAAAAAATATTCGAATTCCTTTCTTTTCGATAATTGATCTTAATAATTCGTTCTCAGTACAAAAAGTTTAAACTTTGAATATTGAGAGAGTGCTAAAACAAAAATATACCTTAAATTTAAAATTAGCGCTAGTAAAAATTTCCTTTTAACTAAGTGATGATATTTAAGCAGCTTCACCATTTTTTATTAAGTTTAAATTTAAATGGGCAATTTAAAATGCTGACTAACAACTATTAATAAATCAACTGGCTATTAGTTTGATTTAAACTTGTGGCAATAAGAGAAAAGAAGTTTTGAAATTAATAAAAAATTTTTAAATATTTAGCATTTGGTTTGGTATTATCGTTCATACTAATGTTTACGAAAAAAATTATTTACATGGTTTAAATTTAATGTGTTTAATATATAAATAAGTAAAACACTGAAAAATTCCCTTATAATTACTTAAAAGTCTGGGCTAAAAAAAGTATATAATTAGTTTTCATTAATTTATTCCATAATGTACAAAAAAAAGTAGTATATATATAATTTATTCCATACATTGAAAAAAGTTCCATAATATAATTTATTATTATAATTTATTTTATTATAAATTATAAAAGTAGTCCATTATATAATTTATTCCATATATTGAAAAAAGTTCATATTAACGATGAACGATTGTCCAATATGAACTTTTTTTCAAAAATACAAAACAATCTAATAGTAGTAAAAGGATATTTGTAATCTAGCATTTAAAAATAACACAGCTAAAACTTAAAATTCCCATAATATAAAAAAGAGGATAATCTTAAAAAACTTAAGAAAAAAATAAAAGAAATATCTTTAAATTTTTCATTCCTTTTCTTTTTTTTTTATACTTATATTGGTTCTGTGGAAAAAGTTTCTTTTTTCTTTTTTTTGGATCCCTCAAATATACCAGTACTATAAAAAATAAGTTTATATCATTAAGTTATTTAATAATCATTTAAATCTTATTAAATATTAATTTTATATCTTATTAAATAGAAATGTATATAAAATATTTTTGAAAAAATTTATTACTGTCATTTTGCTAATTTGTAAAAAATAGATTTTTATTTAGCACATGTTTAAGAAAAACATGTATAATATGAGTTTAAAAACTTGGGTGAAATTGCAAATTTAGCTACAGTAAAGTTTGACAGTAAATAACGCGCAATCAAAACTTTTGACACTTGCTTATCTTCAAAAATTAGATATTCAAATTATGATGAAAAAAAAATACTATAATGGAAAAGTTCGAAAAAGAAATATATAAGAAATATCTAAATTTTTTTTTTCTAAAACGAAGATAAAGAAATGTCTGTTTGAATTGAAACTATGTGTTTAAACTTTAAACTGCATTTTTAGAACCCTTTTTTTAATTAAAGTTTAAAGTTCAAACAAATAAAAATAGTCGCCAATAGCCCGCCAATTCTCGCTACGAATTATCTAAAATATCTGACTAGTTGCGGTAACTTTTTTGTATGTATTGTTAGAAAAAAGAAACAAGCTTATTTGTTTTATTATGCTTAAAAATATTTTAAAGCAGGCAAAATATCAATTTTTTTTAAATTTTTTATTTTTTAATTGAAATAATTTTTTTAAAAAAAATAAGGAATCTTTCGAATGTTGCGCTGAAACTCTAAAGAACAATTTTAAAGTGTAAAATTCAAAAATTCTTTGAAGATATTACTCAGTAAGGCTGTTAACAACAATTTGAATAATTATCTTATAAAAACTTCTATTTCCCACTGACCGAGTATCAAAAATATTTTTTTAAAAAAAAAAGCAATTTCTTCCAAATTTAAGGATCATTTTAGAGTAAAAACAGCAACAAAAAGTTAAAAAATATACATTTTACTTAAGTCTATGGTGCAAAACCTACGTGTTATAATGTCAAACACTCATGAAAAGTTAAAAACAATTATCTTTAATCATAATGAGCTATCATATTTACGCTGAAGAATTGGAAAAAGTCTGATTTTTAGAAAATTGCCTGAAAAATTTGAAAAAAAACATTAGCGTAAATAATTAGCTTGCTACAAAAAACTGAAATAAATTTATTAATGAAGAACAAATCTATTTATTTAATTTATATCAATAATATTCTCTTTATACTAAAAAGGTTTTAAACTTCGTTTTGGACCATTTTTATAATTGCAGTGGTTTCCGACGCCAGTAAGCAGTGAAATTCACGACAACGGGCTACTTATTTCGGTTTTAACCATGCGAATTGCAATGCAAGTTTTTACGAGTTAATTGCAATTACGATGTTTGTTGTTATTTGGACAGGACTCAGGAGCTTTGGACAGAATCCCAGGAGCATTGAGGATCTCAAATTGAAAAGTTTGTTAATTGAAAAGTTGATTAGAATAATTCTTAATTTTTTCATTGCATACATCGAAACTTGATGATGCATATATATATATAAATATATATATATATATATAAATATATATATATATATATATATATATATAAATATATATATATATATATATAAATATATATATATATATAAATATATATATATATATATATATATATATATATATATATATATATATATATATATATATATATATATATATATATATATATATATATATATATATATATATATATATATATATATATATATATATATATATATATATATATATATATATATATATATATATATATATATATATATATATATATATACATGACCATTGCTGTCAAATAAAAATTTATCTGACACGACATTGCTTTCGATATATATTTTAAAAGTAATTGAGACAAAAATATTTTTGGAAGATTTATCTTTTAATGGTTTTAATATGCAAATTCTTCACTTTGTATTTATGCCAGAACTTGTCTTTCAACTCTTACTTAGATCAGGAAAAAAAGGGATTTTTGTCCCCTTCAAAAAATCAAAAGCCTCTTAAAAGATAGAATTTCATGTATAACAATCATAATGCCCCTTTGAGTGAAACTTTCATCCTGTTTGCTTTACTAATTCATTATTTTTATATACCTTTTTATGAGATTAGCATGAATGCTCTGCAGTTAGAAATTCTTCTTCTTCTTCTTCAGCACGACACCCCCTTACAGGCCTTGGCTGCCTCAACCACACGTAGCCTCCAACGCCACCTGTCCATGGCGACTTATTTCCAGTTGCTTATCTCTAATATTTTTAGATCTTTAGCAGTGTCATCCAGCTATCTAGTTGGAGGTCTTCCTCTAGCCCGAGATCCCGAAGGATTTTTAAAGGTGGCGATTCGGACTGCATTATTTTCTGAACCTCTCTAGATATGGCCAAGCCATCTTAATTTATTGGATGACCTGCACTATCTGTGGCTGTCCATAGAGACTATATAATTCAAAGTTATATCTGATTCGCCAACAGCCTCTTTCCTGTACTGGGCCAAAAATATTTCTAAGGATTTTCCTTTCAAAAACACCAAGAGTACGCTGAGTGTCTGCATTCTCTGACCATGTTTCACTTGCAAAGAGTAATACAGGTAGAATATGAGTTTTATCAATTGTAATTTTCGATTTTCGGCTGATTAGGCTTGATCTTAATTGCTTTCTTAGTCCAAAGAAACACTTGTTTGCCATTTTAATTCTGTTGTCTACTTCTGTTTTTATACAGTTAGAAATTATTGTTAGAAATTTTGCAGCGTATTTGGTCACAATATCGTTCAAATTACAGCAATCATAATATGCTTCTAAATTGTATTATATTATAGTAATTCTTAAACTTGAACAAGCGAAACTATGGATTAATTTGATCGAAACATTTCAATGTAACATGAATGCAGTGAATTTGCGTCATTTTATGGTTCCTGGTACAAAAATTATAACTCAGCATTCGACCGATTTTTCTGAGAGTGTATATAAAGGAAGTAAGAATAAGTGAAAATAAAAAGGCGTAGTATAGATACTGATCTAAACGTTAAGTAGTGCAGTTCCAATCAAATACTAAAAAAACATTATATTTTTAAGAAAGCATATTTATAGTAAATTAAGTGAAAAATATACTATGCAAAGTTATCTAAGTATATAATAAATAAAATTTTTCTACCAATTTTTGTACCAAATTTTTGTACCTACAAATGAAAAAAATATTTAAAAAAAATTTCTTCAATTTTTAAACATGTTTTATTTACTTATTATTTGAAGACACAGGGTTGTGTTGAATTATTTCCAATATAAGGATATACATATAAATCTGTTCTTAACACTAGAAGGACGGAAACTTAGTATATACCTGTATTGCCCAAAAGCAGTTAAAATGATTGGATTGTAAAAGAATAAATAATGTGTAAAGAAATTTGTTTAAAATTCATTTTTAATATCTTTTACAGTTATATAACTATTCGTAAATATTAACAATAAAAAAATTATATGTTGTACAAAATTCTAAGAAATTGCGCCGTTATATACATCATTGTTTTTCTAATCGAAATTAAGAGCAGTCAAAACGACTTCCTTAGGCAATCTAGAGTTAATTAAATTTATCTTAATGCGCATTATCGCAGACATGTATTTTTATTTCTGATTGCTGAACCGAGGCAAAAATATTGCTCAACCTTATGGAGAAAAAAAAAAAAGAGCTCTAGTTCACAACCATCATCTATTTGGGAGGGGTAAAAATTGGCGACATGAACAATACATACTACCAATTTCCATTCACCAGGCGATGATGAATCGAGTTTCATCATGTCGCTCGACAAGGGAATTCTTGGTCGTCCGGGACAGACAGTACCAGGAGGTCGTATTGCTGTCACACTCTGTATTGATCGGCAATTTGCAAAATGAATTCACTATTCCCAAAGGTGATGCCAACCGATGAAGTCAAACGTGGTTGCTGACAAGGAACATGCAAGGCAAATGGTCCAACCGCATGGGAGGTGCTTGCTTGGCGATTAGTGATTGCTGGCGATATATATTTTTTTATTTATTCTCTACTGTCTGCAATGATGGAAGAGCCTTTAGTATCCTTTATCATCTTGTGGGGAAAAACCATTTACTTTGGGAGATCAAAAGGCTCTAGAAATAATTTATCGAAACAATGTTTTGGGTAGCATCTGAGTGATGACATGAATTATTTTGTTTTGTTTTTACTATGGTGACTAAAGACTTTCGATGACGTGAGGTAATATGAATGGGGTAAATATGATGTCTTACGCTAAAAGGAGTTTTGAGGGGAATTTATACTTATCCTATCAAGGAAAGTCACTTGAATTATTAATAATTTATTATGATAACGCATGATTCTGTTAGACGTTTTTATTTTATTTGATTAATATACCTTTAAAAAAACTTAATAATGTACTTTACTGATAGAAGTATATTTATTGTGATGGGATCTGCGCTAACGAAGCACATTAAACTATTGTTTGTCTTACTTTGAATGAATAATAACTAGATAATCTTTTTTATTCTTCGGGACTTTGGAAATGATATTTGTAATATATTTAAACATCAGTTTTATTGTTTAAATTTCAAATTTTTTTAATATTAATGGAAGTTCGATAACATAAAAAATATTCGATAACTGATCATTTGCTCTTTGATCTTATAGCTTTAATTAATTAATTCCACTCTTTTTTCTTTTTTTTTGCTATGTACTTACAAGAACAAATTGAGAAAGCGAGTAAGTAAGTAAGTAAGTAGTATACGTGGGCAAAGGAAAAACATGGGTAAAAAATACTAAATCTTTGCAGCCAACCAACAAAGACTAAGTAATGTTTATAAAATAGCTGATCAAACAGCCGAACAATCTAATAAGGAGTAAACTACTAAATTAAACTTGTCTTAACTCAAAATCGGGATCATAAGATTCATAAAAAGTATAGCCAAGGGAAAAGTTATACTACAAATCAGTTCTAAAGGTAGAGACAATATTTTAGACTTTGCTCAGGGAATCAAGGTTTAATTCTTTTATTACATGACTAAAATTTCGCCAAACAGAGGTGATTCTGTATAACATGGAGAAAAAGCCTAATAAAATTAATCTTATTGTAAAAGTGATTAAAAATCGAAAAGTAAAGCTCGCAGAAGCCAAACTTGCAATAAAATACCCTATTAAGACTGCACACAGCACTTATTGGATTTTTATTCCCTTCGCTTTCTCTTTGCAAGCCAATGGTACCTTACTTGAAAGTGTTGCATTACATACGGGCACTGGAGTAACTAAATGAGAAAATACTTACAAAGCAAATAATATTTCTTCCCAATTTTAGTTTTTGGAAATAAGGAAGAAAACAGCATAAAGATTACAATGTATACAAAAATTATTACATGTAATATACTAAAGAGAAAAATATATTATTTTTAAAAACAAAACTTACTTTCACTGATTAAAGCCAAATAACGTTCATTTGTTAGTTTTGTAGAAATGCTGGAAATGCAACTCAATCACACCAATTTCAGAAGCATATAGTTTGATAACATATATTCAAACTTAAGTCTCAAATAAAATTTGAAAATTTTATTGTACACCATATTTTATTATACAGTGGTCCAAAATAAAATGTGAACACACGTGTAATTTTTCATCTAATGATCAGATTTTCACCTTCTCTAGGACGCAATTTTAATGGTTCAAGAAATCAACCTTAAATATTCAAATTAAGTTACGAAAACAGACACACAAATGTACTTTCTCTGAATAAACATTCCTTTTTTCTGACGGATTTATTTTCTTGTCTATATGGGGGATAAAGGCAATCTGGAAAATGTGGTAAGAACAACTTAGGTCTGAGAATAGTCGAAAGCTTACATAGGTCTCTTAACGTTGATTTTCCTTTGTGCGCGTTTTGTGTTATCTCGAAAAAATTTTCAGAGAATTAAAACTTTTTTGCACACAATCACAAAGCTGCAAAATACCTGAAAAATACACGACAATAAAAACATTTGGTAGAGCAGAACGAGTTGTTAAAAAGCGTTGGAAAATGCAACTCCTTATAAAAATCTACTGTAAAGTGCAACACTTAACAAAAACTTGTTTTAAAGTCCAACACTTTAACGTTGCTTTAAGTTATAACATTCTAAAAAGTTTTTTAAGTGTATATACGATTTTTTGTTTGAGTATGTAAAGTTTTCGCAAAGCGAAATTTACTTGTAATATTCACTTGATAATATTTAATGAAACTTAAATTAAAATATAGTTTAATCCATTATTGAGCTTTTTTGTGAATATTAAATAAAAAAAATTAAAAAAATGTAAAAAATAACAAAAATAATTTATATAATCTAATTTACAGGAATAAAAAAAAGTTAAGAATGGGAAAGACATTCACGGACTATTTGCAATTTCTGATAAAGTGTGAGTAACAATTTAGAATGGAGGCAAAAAAGAAAATAATAGTAATATGGAAATAAATGCATTCGAATTGTTGAATTTTCAATGCAACCGAATTTTAAGTTGACGCACATTTCAACTTATCTCGAAGAATATGCAAAAAAATTTTCCCTCTCGTAAGTGATCATCAACTAGTAAAAAGTAAGATCGCTTTGAGAATTTTTCCCCAGAATTTGCTTAATAGAATAGAGCCAACGAAATAAAGGCAAACAGGAAAATATTCTCCATCGTATGTTCGTAAATAAATTCATTTTTTTGGAGTTCAGTTTCTTAAAATTTTTTCCTGTCTACATTAAGGCACTGGTAAAGTGATATAGACCATTTCCAGTTTTGGGAAGTAATTCGTGAAGAGTTTTGTGAAAAACTTCTGAGGTTTCAACTGATGATTCCAGTTTACGGAATCGTTTGCAAGAGGCTTAAAGAATGTAATATCTACGGTGCTTCGGAAATGCTACGAAGAAAATAAAGAAAATTCGTACGTGAAAGTTTTGTGTTTTTAGAACTGAGTATATTATCCGCATTTTTTGAATTTATTTTTTCGCTTTAGATTTAAAATTGCGTGCAAATCTCATTGTAGAAATCTTAAGATCTCTTTCAAATATTTAACTTACTTAGTTTCTATTTCTGTTTTCAAAGCTGTAAGAAGTTTTTTGTTAAGAACATATGCAATACGTGGTTCTAGTTATTGCTGTAATGTGTTTGTAAACAGCAGAATGGGAGGAAGAAAACAGAGGAAATTTGAAATTTTAAGAATATTTTAGCTAATATAAAAGGTCTATGAAAATTCTACGCTTTGGTAAACCTTTAATATTAACTAAATATCATCTTTAATATGACATTTAATATTAACTGATTATTTTTCCCGTCTACATCAAAGCTCTGGTAAAGTGATATAGATCATTTCCATTTTCAGGCAGTAATTCGGAAAAAGTTTTGTGAAAACTTCTAAGGTTTCAACTGATGATTCCAGTTTACGGAATCGTTTGCAAGAAGCTTAAAGAGTATGTAATATCTACTGTTCTTCGGAAATGCTGCGAAGAAAATAAAGAGAATCCGCGCGTGAAAGTGTTGTGTTTTTAGAACTGCAGTTATTATCCGCATTTTCTGAATTTATTTTTTCGCTTTAGTTTTAAAATTGCGTGCAAATCACATAGTAGAAATCATAAAATCTCGACTTACTTACAATTTAACTTACTTAGTTTCCATTTCTGTATGCAGCTCCGTTGGAAATTTTTTGTTTAAAACATATATAATACAGTGATGCGAGGATTATCAACCCTGTATAAACACAAATTTGGAATCAGAATTATATTCCGATTCTAAAGAAATTAAATTTAAAGCTAATAGTTTTGCTCGGTTATCATTAAAACGTAATCCACAACTTTTTTTTTAAATTCTTATTTAAATATTGGATATTTTTCATCAAATATTTTATTTAGCAGTGGTGCGAAAAACTAATTCCTAATATTGCTTTAGCGTTTTAATTAATTATTTTGTACTTCTTATTTAAACCAAATACGCTGGCTAAACACAATTTCACATAAAACTCATTATAAAAGCAAATAACTTATTATAAAATAACCTCAAATTATTAACTATTTTCTAATTGTAAAACGTTAACTAACCATTTTTACCATAAAATGTTGCATAATAGAGGAATACCAGGCGATTTCTTTATGATAAAAGAATAAAATTTTAAATTTCAGCCTCTAGTTTAGAATAATAACTTAAAACCGAAAACGTATAGTAATGACAAAGAATAATATTAAGAAAGGGTGATAAATAAATATTACTGATAAATACTGTTATAACTTTTATTAATTTTATACTGCGGACAGTCAAAGATATTTGAATTTTTCATGTACATTAAAGATCATATCAGGAAATTCTTTTTTTGTCCAATGAGAATGCACAGAACGTTCGACGTCACTATAACCATTAAAAGATTTTAATAAATATCTGGAAAAGTGGCAGACAGCATTATCTAAAAAAGCTATATAGTTTTTTTCAACCAAGGAAATATAATCTCTATAATAAAAGTTACCGCATACTTTTTGGAATTTATATTAAAAAAGCAGAGCATTAAAAAGAATATTTCCAAACAAAGATTAAAACTCAGAATTCAAGCAAAATGTTTCCCATTTTTCGAGCAGCGTATTCAAGAAGGTGCTTAATCTGCACGCCTTTTCGAAACCCGCAAATCAAAGAAACGATGAAGTAAACTGCAAATATTTTACCGGATTATTTCCCACAATTACGTTCATCTCTCCAATAAACAGCTCAGCTTACAATGCCTGAGGACTCAGCGCTGTAACAATTAACGCGCCAACATTTTATCTTTTACTCGCCAATTCCCCTTCGGTTTCGAAAGGGAATAGCCGTCATAAATGGGAAATAATTGCATCCTATTTGGGGATTTTACTCCATTAATTAGAAGATAAATCGCGCCAAATGGTGTGCATTAAAGTGAACAATCGACACAAATCCTATAATTTTTTTTTCTTCATGGTTCGAAAAAAGGTTTTTTTTTATAATAATTATGTTCTCAAAACCGTACTTGTGGTCGATAATCGTCTTTAAAATAGAAATTAGGGTGACAAGAGTTAAAAACTTTCGAAGAAGACTTCACAGTTTGGGTGAACGAATTTAATCTGAACATATTTATAAATCTATTTGGATTTTTTTTCTCCCCTTTCTCCTTGTTCTCTAAATAAGCGAACGCGAATAATAAAAACGAGAAAAAAATTCTGAACATAAAAACAAATAAATTCAAATATTTGAATAAAAAAAAATGGAATATTGAGGGGAAATGCGTGTGAGAGAGGGAGCAATTGGGCTGTCTCTGTGATTCTTCCTTGGCGATATTCCCTAATTGAAGCCATTGGGAAAATTACTCGGCAGACGGTATTCTCATCATACACCCTTTTTTTTTTAAAGGGGACCGTGTACAAATGTATTTTTGTCATTACTAAACTTCTATTATATACTTTTTCATAAATTAAAAATATTAGTTACATAAGTTAAAGCTAATATTTATTTATCGTGCACATTAGAATTGCCATAAAATGACATTGTTTCGCAGTCATATTTTTTGCTCAATTACGAATCAACATTTGAAAGCTTATTTTTTTGCTCAATTACGAATCAACATTTAAAAGCTTTTTTTTTTGCTCAATTACGAATCAACATTTAAAAGCTTTTTTTTTTTTTTTTTTTTTTTTTTTTGCTCAATTACGAATCAACATTTAAAAGCTTATTTTTTTGCTCAATAACAAATCAACATTTAAAAGCTAAAAAATATGGGAAAATTTTCGATTTCAAATTTATTAAGCGTCTTCTTTAGCGATTTTTTAAAGCAGATTTTTAATTTTAACATAATTCGATAGTATGCTTATTCTTGAACTGTTCTTATAAATTATGAACCTTATATGGTAAATCTGGAAAGATGAGCTTATTTCTCTGACCAAAACTATGAAAAACTCCCTTTTTAATTTTCATAAGCAAACATTATCTCCAAGAAAGGTCATCATCTCAAAGTTCATTACTATTTATAAAGTAAATCTTATGTGTATGAGTAAGTGTGAGTTTTTCTTTTTTGTTTTTCTTTTCAATTAAGGAACCAATCTTATTTCTACGTCGCATAACACGTTTTTACATCGCGTTCACAATATACGAAATAAAGTCATACCTCTTACAATAGTAATACATGCTTTCAAATTTTGCAGTATTCTCCAATCTTTAACCAATAGCTATTTCAATGTTACTTTCTTACAAATCAACAAAGTTATGAATGCAAAATAATTTTGATGCTGTTCTAGAAATAATTTTGATTAATAAAAAATAATTTTGATGCTGATTTTGTACTTAAAATGTGATATGATGTGATACTTGAGTTACAAACTGTTTAGTTTTAAAATTGTGTGAAAGTTGGAAGGTAATCTTTTGTATATTTTAAGTGGATATGATTAGAAGAGTTATGTCCCATTTTAACATTATGATACTAGTTAATAAGACATATTCTAGCAACAGAGCATATTCTCTGATCGATTTTCTCTTTTAGACCGACTTGAGTACTTTAAGGCGAAAATTTTTTGACCTTAACATATCTTTAAAAAACAGTAAAACGAGAAAACCGAAGGCTATGAGTCACCCGATGTTGTCGTTCCTCAAATGAAAGGTCCAATGATACTGTCAGTCCCAACTACGCATGTGGGGAGAGTAGCTATCGACAATGTCAACCTTCATCTATGAAAAGGTACCCCATCATAGAATCGAGTTAGCATGTCTTATATATTAGTGAATTAGAATTATATTTTTGTAGTGGTAGATACACTATAGTACTCCCCTACCAGAACTATATCTGTGTGATCGAGACTGAGTAGCAACAGTGCGAGGAGGTAGATAATGACGCAATCACATGTAGCAAGTCAACTGTTCAATATGGACTATCCATCGAGGTAGGCGAGTACAAATCGAAGTGGGAGTTTCTGTTCCTTCTTTTTAACTTTGAATCTATTTCAAACAATCTCACGAAAAAACATTTCTTATTTTTGGATAACGTTTTATTATATGCTAGCTGAATAGCCGTTCTTTGTATGGGGTGAAACAAAAAGTAAATAATCAATAAATCGTTATTTATTAACACTACGCAGTTATGCACAAAACTGAGTGGCATAAAATGACTCAATTACTGAAACTGAAATAATTCCAATTCTTGAAAAAAAGATTATAATTATTGGTTATTTTTTCTTATGGCTTTACGTTATTAGATTAAGCAATACACGTTTTCAGTAGTTAATTCTACCAAAATAAATATTACTGTCTTCTGTATCATTTAGTGTGATGTTGTTGCTCGAGGAAAAATCATGATTGCCGAAATTTATCACATTCAAGCAATTTTCACTTGTACTTATGTTCCTCAAGATGCTGTATAAAATATCTTTCCACAGTATTCATATTAAAAACTACATAATATTGGTGCAGTCTTAATAGGTCTGAATATACTTTCTAATATAATACTTTGTACCTATACTAGTATATTTGGTACCCACTGAAAATGCACCAATTCCAATATACCAGTAGTGACTATTACTAAAATTAAGTGTCATTGGTGCCAATAATAGTATAATGTTTTTTATTCTTCTCCAAAACAAATCAGTACAATTTCTCAATTAAATTTGCTTTTAATGCATAATATTTTAATTAGTACTTAGAACCAAGATTAAGCATCATTGGCTTCAATAACAGTATAGCTATTTTTTGCGCTTTTCTAAAACGAATAAGTACCATTTCTCCTTTAATTTTGTTATTTAGTTTATAACTATTTATTTGTATCTAATACCAAAATTAGTCAGGCATTATTAATAGTATGGCAATTTAACGTTTCTCCTAAACGATCTTCTACTATTTTTCCATTAATTTCGATTTTTGATACATAACTTATTGTTTATTTAATTGCCGTTTATTTTATTATCTAAAAACATAACTACAAACAAAATGCGTTTTAAAAACATAACCATAAACAAAATAAGCACGTGTTTTTTTAGAAACTTCTGCAACTTTAATTTGGTGACATACTACCAGTTTATTTGACATAACGACTAAAAAATAATTAACTATCAAAGAACGAGCAATAAACTTTTTTTTTATCAATGAGAGCTATAAGTAAGCTATCGCTGATGTCATTTTAGAATATTTGATAAAACAGAATCATCTGCATTTTAATTTTTATCAATGGCTAGTTCTGAACCAATAAGAAAATTCTATTCTTCAAATGTCCCTCCCGATTGATGGAATTAAAAATTTCAAACTATTTTTATGATTGGAGCCAAAAATTGCTCCATTCATCCTGTATCTAAATTTGAAAACGATAGAACAAATAGTTCTGGAGTTATAAGAGAGACATGCAGACGAACTCTTCATTTTATTATTATAGATAAAAAAAATCGTTTGTTTTATCTAAATATTCCAAAATTAGTTTTATTTTATCTAAGTGTGCCATTATTATGTCGTCTGAAAGAGTGGATTTATTTTGTATGAATAAAAAGTTTTATTTCATTTAAACAACTTTTCTTATGTTGTCTATAAAACCATTTGTTCCATATACTGGTGTGCAATTGAAAAAGTAAGTGCTTCACAATTGATTCCTAGAAAAGTGGCTTGACAAAAAAAAATGTTCTATTGATAATATGTACTATGAACGTAAAAAAAAATTTCAAAAAATGTATAAAACAAAATTTAGTTTTAGAAACCTTGATATGTAGTTTACCATACAAAAATGTCAAATATAGAAAAATCTCAATTTTCAACTTTTCGTCCTTAATGTTAATTTTTCAATTGCACGACAATCTAAATAAATCGTTTTATTTTATTTACACAAATCTATTTTTTTAATCTATCCTAAACGTTTCATAACATTAGAATGAATAAATCATTTTTATGCTATTTTATCATTTTATTCTATATTTATAAATAATTTCATATAAACTAAGTAATCCGTTTCATCGTATTTAAATGAACAATTTGACAAACAAAGAAAATGATTTTAAAAAAAGGATCTGAAAGCAACATTCAATATCATATGAACTATCCAAAACGTTTTATAGCATTAGAATGAATAAATCATTTTTATGCTATTTTATCATTTTATTCTATATTTATAAATAATTTCATATAAACTAAGTAATCCGTTTCATCGTATTTAAATAAACAATTTGTCAAGCGAGGAAAATTATTTTAAAAAAAAGGGATCTGAAAACAACATTCAGTATCATATGAACTATCCCTTCTTCAACATTCGGAAACGAGATCGGGATGTGCCAATAACTGTTGAATTATGTCGTCTGTTGTTGTCATTTTCTGCGGTTACGGCTACGACTTTTAGATATTACAAACTATCCACCCCCTCTTCCCAACGACAATCTTTTTATTTCTCATATTAATAAAGAAAAACTGCCTTTCTTGGACTTTCCCTCTCTTCTAAAAGACACGTGTATATTTAGAAAAAGTTAATATCTGGAGGAATAATTTCGAGCCATATCTGATTCCCTGTCCACAATATAGGCCTGAAAAAGTTTTGATAAATGAGCCATTCTTAAATATATTTGTTTTCATTATATTTTTTTTGCGCCAACTCTTCGCCATTCACTTAAGTATTTCGCTTCGCTGAAAAGGCAGGACTGGCTCTAAATTAATTGATACATTATAAAAACAGATGCATGGAAATTTTGTGTCCTCGATTTTTCATATTAAGCATTTGAAATAAAAGGCTGAAATATCAGATTTTTATTTCTTTCCATAAGGAAAGGACATAAATTTCATTTATAGCCGTATTTGACTTAGCTCATAGCAGATGAAAGAATTCAAGAATTAACATAAGGCAATTTTAAAAGGAAAAATGAATAAAGGAATAAAATCTCAGTTACGGTCTGAATTAATCAGTCGCATAATGTTTTTCTTTTTCATTCTCGTCTGCTGTTTGATTTAATCAAACGATATTAATTAAATTTCCATGCTTGGAGGGGGGGGAGAGAAGATGATTAATTTGTATTCAAGTCTAATTTGAAAGTAAAATGCGGCTGTTTAATCTTATTTTAATTAATAAAGTTTTAATGAATTAATTCATCAATTCTTTAAAAAAAAAAACATTGCAAATAAAAAAGTATATTAGAAAAAAGATTTAGGTTTTATTTATTTTATTTTTTGTCAATATGCTTGCATAAATCACAAGAATAAATTTGACATTTTTTTCAATTAATTTGGTTGAATTCAATCTTCTTTTTAATTTGAACTATTTTCAAGATAAAAAGCTATAAGTATTATTAGAATTTATTTCTAATTTCATGCCAATTTGATGAAGTATTTATTCGAATCATTAAAATAGTTTTAAAAAAATACTTGGGAAAACTCATTCATAAAAACTAGTCAAAAGAAACTGTTTTATTAAATCATGTTTTGATCATAATTAACCTGACAAATAGGTATTATAACAGTTAACTAAAAGAATCCATATTTTTTAGGGTGCTCTTTAGACAGAAATTGGTGCCCACTTTTTTTTTCAATCTACGGAAAATTATACGAACCCAATTTTCTTCCTATTCAATACTTTTGAATATTTTTTGTTTTATATTATTATAAGAATTGTGGGGTATTGAAATTTGTTACTAAATTTTGAGCTATGAAGTTCAAAATATTTTTAAAAAAATTAAATATTACAAAGAAAGCGATAGATAATGAGTGGAAAAAAGATTTATTTTTTATATTTCTGTTATTTTCTGCCTCAAATTAAATCGGATATTATCTTCCCAAAATGTAATCACTATGCAGTTGTTTATATCTAACATATGACGAAAATGCTTTTCACTATATGCTTATTTATGTTATTTTTTTAAAGAAATTTAGAAGAAAGGGACATTGAAAATTGCATGGACCAATTAGAAGGCTGTTGGCTATCATACGATGGCTTTGATGATGAAAATTGTGACGACGATTACCGCGCTGCAGATGAAATTATAAGAATGTTGCAAGAGAATAATAACAATTCTTTTTTTTTAATTATCAATGAGAATAAAGATGATACAAATATATATTATCTTAATATTTATTTTGTACTATGCTTATTTATTTTCATGATGATAAATATTTCCATCATACTGTTTTTTAATTATTTTACATTATATATTTATACTAGGAATTTTGTAAACATAATCTTCCTTTAATCTAGAGTATGAATTATATCACTCTGATTTATTTCACAAAAAATAGGAAAAAATCATGCCAAAAAGGGTTAACTAATCAGAGAAAGCTAATAGTATGTCTTAATTCTCTAACTAAAATAGATATAGGAACTTCAGTATAATCACATTAAAATTACTCATTTGTCAATTATTAGATAATTGTCAATTTTTAAAATAATATTTTGTTCTTAAATTTTACATCGAAAATTAACTTTCTCTGCAAGTCACCAAGTATTTAAAAATTTGGTAATCTTTTATATATATTTCTCGTACAGGGAGAGAAAGAAAGTCAAAAAATTTTTTTTTCGCTTTGGCAACAGAGAATTGAAATATCACATTTGAAAGGTTGAAAACGAATAGTTCATATCAAGAAGCAAAGCGTCCTATAATTTGTTTTAACTATGCTTGTACAGACTTAATGATAACAATTTTATTCAAAAATGAGCATTAGTCGTGCTGTTACGCTTTTCAAGTATACTCAAACGTGCTCGAAGAAGAGGAAAGAAAAGTTGATGACAGTTATAAAAGACGTAATATAGAAAAAATTCGTTGGAGACATGCCATCAGACATGTTGTTGTTAAGAGCATGATTATTGTTTTGTTTTTGCAAGCTTTTCATTTATTTCATTTCAATTTTTTTTACTTCAATCACTTATTGTTGGAGCTGGGTTGCTCAGGAGATGGAACATTAACCCCGGGTTCGAATGTCAACGTTGGCTGGTCGATACAAATTCTGCAATCTGTTCGTACTGTTCCCAATGCTGACGCAAAAATATCCTTAGTGCTAGACCGATCATGACTTAGAGTCCCCTTGCCGTCAGGCTAACAGTGGGAGGTTTTCGTGGTTCTTCTCCCCATGTAACGTAAATAAGGATTTCCATCAAAAAGTCCTACGCGAAAGCTGATGTGTCCCAATACTTGATTCAGGAGTTCCCTTGTCTTCTGGATAACTCAAATTATTTGGCTACAGAGGAACATTGATAATCGTAAACGCAGAATTGGGTCCTCTGTTCAACACTGGTTACAAAATAAAATAAAATTATTGTTGACAAAAATTTTAATTTTGTAAAGAGGAATTATTTTTAAAGATTTTAATATTTGATATAAATCCTTAAGATTTTTAGCTAGAACACATTTCCAATGGGTTTAATTTAGCAGCGAACATGCTACCAAATTAATTCATGTATGCATCATAATGTATGCATATGGTATGATAAGGAAAATATTATCATAAAGTGTTTTAATAAAACAGATGTAAAACATGTTTAAAAAAAAACATTCGTCAAATTCAGTTAAGTATCATGTTTAAACTAATATCTCAGTTTTGAGTTTTGTAGGAGGAAATTATATTGACAGTGCCAATTCGTTTCCCTGTAACATAAAGCATGATATGCTATGAGAAACGCATGTTATTCTATATAAATGCGAAGAAGAAATGGAAATTGATTTTCATACATGCATCACAATATATGCATATGGATAAGGAAAATATTATCATAAAGTGTTTTAATAAAACAGATGTAAAACATGTTTAAAAAAAACATTCGTCAAATTCAGTTAAGTATCATGTTTAAACTAATATCTCAGTTTTGAGTTTTGTAGGAGGAAATTATATTGACAGTGCCAATTCGTTTCCCTGTAACATAAAGCATGATATGCTATGAGAAACGCATGTTATTCTATATAAATGCGAAGAAGAAATGGAAATTGATTTTCATACATGCATCACAATATATGCATATGGATAAGGAAAATATTATCATAAAGTGTTTTAATAAAACAGATGTAAAACATGTTTAAAAAAAACATTCGTCAAATTCAGTTAAGTATCATGTTTAAACTAATATCTCAGTTTTGAGTTTTGTAGGAGGAAATTATATTGACAGTGCCAATTCGTTTCCCTGTAACATAAAGCATGATATGCTATGAGAAACGCATGTTATTCTATATAAATGCGAAGTAGAAATGGAAATTGATTTTCATACATGCATCACAATATATGCATATGGGTAAGGAAAATATTATCATAAAGTGTTTTAATAAAACAGACGTAAAACATGTTTAAAAAGAACATTCGTCAAATTCAGTTAATTATCATGTTCAAACTAATATCTCAGTTTTGAGTTTTGTAGGAGGAAATTATATTGACAGTGCCAATTCGTTTCCCTGTAACATAAAGCATGATATGCTATGAGAAACGCATGTTATTCTATATAAATGCGAAGAAGAAATGGAAATTGATTTTCATACATGCATCACAATATATGCATATGGATAAGGAAAATATTATCATAAAGTGTTTTAATAAAACAGATGTAAAACATGTTTAAAAAAAACATTCGTCAAATTCAGTTAAGTATCATGTTTAAACTAATATCTCAGTTTTGAGTTTTGTAGGAGGAAATTATATTGACAGTGCCAATTCGTTTCCCTGTAACATAAAGCATGATATGCTATGAGAAACGCATGTTATTCTATATAAATGCGAAGTAGAAATGGAAATTGATTTTCATACATGCATCACAATATATGCATATGGGTAAGGAAAATATTATCATAAAGTGTTTTAATAAAACAGACGTAAAACATGTTTAAAAAGAACATTCGTCAAATTCAGTTAATTATCATGTTCAAACTAATATCTCAGTTTTGAGTTTTGTAGGAGGAAATTATATTGACAGTGCCAATTCGTTTCCCTGTAACATAAAGCATGATATGCTATGAGAAACGCATGTTATTCTATATAAATGCGAAGAAGAAATGGAAATTGATTTTCATACATGCATCACAATATATGCATATGGATAAGGAAAATATTATCATAAAGTGTTTTAATAAAACAGATGTAAAACATGTTTAAAAAAAACATTCGTCAAATTCAGTTAAGTATCATGTTTAAACTAATATCTCAGTTTTGAGTTTTGTAGGAGGAAATTATATTGACAGTGCCAATTCGTTTCCCTGTAACATAAAGCATGATATGCTATGAGAAACGCATGTTATTCTATATAAATGCGAAGTAGAAATGGAAATTGATTTTCATACATGCATCACAATATATGCATATGGGTAAGGAAAATATTATCATAAAGTGTTTTAATAAAACAGACGTAAAACATGTTTAAAAAGAACATTCGTCAAATTCAGTTAATTATCATGTTCAAACTAATATCTCAGTTTTGAGTTTTGTAGGAGGAAATTATATTGACAGTGCCAATTCGTTTCCCTGTAACATAAAGCATGATATGCTATGAGAAACGCATGTTATTCTATATAAATGCGAAGTAGAAATGGAAATTGATTTTCATACATGCATCACAATATATGCATATGGGTAAGGAAAATATTATCATAAAGTGTTTTAATAAAACAGACGTAAAACATGTTTAAAAAGAACATTCGTCAAATTCAGTTAATTATCATGTTCAAACTAATATCTCAGTTTTGAGTTTTGTAGGAGGAAATTATACTGGCAGTGCCAATTCGTTTCCCTGTAACATAAAGCATGATATTCTATGAGAAACGCATGTTATTCTATAAAAATGCGAAGAAGAAATGGAAATTGATTTTCTTACATGCATCACAATATATGCATATGGATAAGGAAAATATTATCATAAAGTGTTTTAATAAAACAGACGTAAAACATGTTTAAAAAGAACATTCGTCAAATTCAGTTAATTATCATGTTCAAACTAATATCTCAGTTTTGAGTTTTGTAGGAGGAAATTATACTGACAATGCCAATTCGTTTCCCTGTAACATAACGCATGATATTCTATGAGAAACGCATGTTATTCTATAAAAATGCGAAGAAGAAATGGAAATTGATTTTTATACATGATCGCATCTTATTCAATAGAAAAACAATGTTATTCTATGAGAAAGCAAAGAAGAAGTAGAAATTGATTTTCATGCATGCATCACAATATATGCATATGGATAATAAAAATATTATCATAAAATGTTTTAATAAAACAGACGCAAAATCACACTAAACAAACTCAAATTTAGTTAATTATCAATGTTTAAAATAATATCTCAGTTTGGAGTTTTGCATGAGAAAATTACATTAACTTTGCCAATTTGTTTCCCTACAAGATAAAACAACATATCCTGTGTTAAAACAAATGTAAATCATTTAAAAAAAACTTATCATTCTATAAGAAAGCGCAGATGAAATAAAAATTAATTTTCATGTATGCATCACAATATATGCAAAGGTTGAAAGAAAATATTTTCTTGCAGTGTTTGTTTTAACGAAACAGACGCAATATTATATTACACTTATCCCTTTGTCTCGTTAAGTTAATTGTCAATGCCAGAAATAATACCTCTATCTTGATTCGCCGAACCCTTAATTGCTCGCTGCGAGTTTAAAAATATTTAAACTTTTTATATCCGCATTTACTTTAATGTACTCTCCAATATGCATAAGCTCTCGACAATTATTAGCGTAATAATCACCCTCAGAGAAGCCAGCAAACGCTCAAAATAATTTTAAATCAACTCTTTTCACTGCGAGCAATTCTAATTTCAGCCTTTAGAAATAGAAAAGCTGTGCAAAATATCATGGGAAAATTTGCGTGCCTATCAGAGAAATCTAAAACCTATTACACGCCACTTCGCCATAATAAACACTCATTCAACTTTCAAGTCATTATCACAATAGAACATCCAAGATAACACCTTTCTGATGACAATGAAAAAGAAAAATTGGCAAATGGCGAAGGGAGAAGAGCAGAATTCAATAGAGAGCGGCACTTAAAAATAATTATATCCTTTTTGGGGGGAAAAGTTCTTCCTTTTAAAATAATAATCTTCGGATATTTCCCTCTTGACGGGTTTTCAAAGATCGCTTCATTTCCCTTACAACGAGCATCGGATATTAATAAATGGTATTCGTCTTCAGAGGAAGAGTGATTCAAGATGGTCGACATTTCTTCCCTTTTACAGGGAGTTTTTCCCTTCAATGGAAGTTTTGATTGGCTATTAGGAATAAGGGAAAAGTGAGTCATTTGATTTCCCCCCCCCACTTTTTGATGAATATTTTCTTGATAACATTAACCTCATTAATTAAGTAGGGAAAAAATGTCTTAAAACTACAACGCATTTCTTAAGAGAATTTCGGTTAATTAATTAACTATATTTAATGAATAGTTTAACGACACATGATTTGGATGCATGTATGCTGACTAAAACTCAAAGTTAAAAAAAATAATAATAATAAGGCATGTTCAAAGTAATAATAAAGGCTTCTAGAAACTATGTCTAAAGCATAAATTTAAGGACAAATATAGAATGAATCTTTCTAAGCATTTTGGATTAAAAATTTAACTCAAAATTTCTAATCATATTTATTCATAAAAAAGCAAAAAGTAAAATTCCTAATTTATTTCCTTAATGCTGATATCAAGGCTAAAATTATGTAATTAATAATTAGTTGCCAGATCATATAAATCATATAATAACTGACTGCAGAAAGATCTTAAAATCAAATAATTTTAAAATAAGTTAGGATAATAGTACCATTATTTAAGAGATATTGACGAGTTTTAATTGAGTGCCTTAAATACGTGTCTCAAAAATATAAAAAAATCAAATCTATCAAACTTAAGCTTCGTTTATATTACTTCAAAGTTATGGGTTATACTTTAGGGTTATAACTTTCACAATTATCTTAATAAAATTACAATTGCCTAATAATTATTTATAAAATCAGGGTTCTGCCGAAAGAAGACTGATTATTTAGGGCAGTGTTTCCCAAACTTATGACTTTTGTGTACCCTTTCTAAATTTTCAGCAACGTTGTGAACCACTAATCAAATATGAATGTTTTGTTTTTTTTAAATATGTTTATTTTTATTTTTCGGTACAAACTTTTGATTATAAGTTTATTTGCATCAGTGAGAAAGATGATATTGTTTCTGCTGTGATAACAGCTACTGTGATAAAAAAAATGCACAAAAGTTAAAAATCACAACTGGCTGTTGACACCACTAATTATTAACTCTAAAAAATAGCCAATAGAAAAATAGGTAATCGTAAATTTTCACGGCTAGCTTTGCTTTTAAATAAATTGTTTTGAAATTTTCGTGCAATTTTTTTCAAACTTTCTACAGTGCTGACGTGAAATATCGTCAGTGGTAGACGGGTCATGGGTTAGAGTCCCCTTGTCGTCTGGCTAACTGTGTGAGGTTCTCGTGGTCTTCCTCTCCATGTAACGCACATTCGGGTTAGTTCCATCAAAAAGTCCTCCACGAAGGCAAATTTGTCCCAATACTTGATCCAGGAGTTCCCTCGTTTACTGGATTGGGTTCAAAATTACAAGGTTACGGAGTTGAATATTAGTAGTCGCAAACCCAAAAATTGGGTTGGCTGTTCAACGACGGTTATAAAATAAAATAAAACTACTCCTTCGTTTAAAGCCATTCGAAAACTGATATGTAATAAAGAATAGCTTATCTTAACCCCTTATCCCATTCTAATCTTGTCAATGATAATTTATTTGTTAAGGAACTAAATGATTTAGTTCTTCAGGAACAGAAAGATTCAATTGATGACTAAATGATGAAGAGTTGAAGAAATTAATTGATTAAAAATTGAATTATGAAGAATTATATTAATGTAAAAGTAGAGAATTTAATTGATACTGAACGATTTTTCTGTTAAAAAATTATAAAGAAAAAAACATAACTATTAGTTTGAAGAATTAAATTAGGGACGACATAAAAGTTAATAAATAAAATTGCGTTCTGGGATGAATTTAGAGAGCTGGTCTTAAAAAGAGTTTACCGATGCACCCTCATTTAAAACTGATTTATAAGAAATAATCACTTATCTTATTTTCCTTATCCTATCGAATCATTTATCATTTAATTGATAAATAACTAAAGGATTTGGTTAATCAGAAACTAAAATTCAATCATTTAGAGTTGAAGAACTTAATTGACTAGAAATTGAATTATGAAGAATTAGCTTGATGAAAAATTAAATAAGTTAATTGATATTGAACTGTTTCATTGGTAAAGAGTTGCAAATAATCATATTTAATAAAAACAAAAAGAATAACACTGGCTATATATAATAATGAAAAAAATAATTTGCTTTCTCAGATGGAATTGGTGAATTGGTTTATAAGAAAATTGATTTATAAGAAAAAAGAACTTCTCTTATCTTTTTTATCCTATCAAATTATTGTTATTTAATTGATTAAAAAATTAAGTGATTTAGTTAATCAGAAATTAAGAGATTCAATCCATGAAAAGTTAAAGAATTTAACTGACAATAAATGATTAACTTCATTAAGAATTGATTAAATTAATTAATAAAGCACTTGAAAAAAGCATGTATTGTATTGTAAAGCATTGGTAAAAAAATAATAAAAACATTATTATTTTTTTAAATAATAAAATAATATGAATGATTTAAAGAATTTAATCGGTGAACCATTAAACAAATAAAAAAAAAATTTCTGTGATGAAATAGTTGAACCGGTATCGAAACGAAATCACCAATTCAACATCATTGAAAAACATTTGAAAAGCGATTACAAGAAAGAATAACTTTTCTTATCCACTCTATCTTATCAAATTTTTGCTCTTTTAATTGATAAACAATTAAAAGATTTATTTAATCAGGAATTAAAAGATTCAATCGATGAAGAGTTAGAAAGCTTGATTGACAAAAAAAAATGAACAACAAAAAATTAACTTGATTGAGAAGTGATAAAATTAATTAATATTAAAAAGCTTAAACTACAAAAAAAATTTAAAAATATTATTAATAATAATTTAATTGATGAACAATTAGAAATAATTTTGATTTCTGATATGTAATTGGTGAGCCGGTATAAAAAAAAACATTACCGATACACCCTCACCTTATCCATTTTATCTTATCAAATTATTACTTGTTTTATTCATAAACAAATAAAAGATTTATTTAATCAGGAATTAAAAGACTCGATCGATGAAGAGTTAAAAAGCTTGATTGACAACAAAAAAAAATGAACAACAAAAAATTAACTGGATTGAGAAGAGATAAAATTAATTGATATTAAAAAACTTAAATTACAAAAAAAATTGGTGATTGGTGATTATCAAAAATGTAATTGGTGATTATGAAAAAAAAACATTACTGATACACCCTCACCTAAAGCTATCCGAAAACTGATTTATAAAACAGACTCACTCCACTTATCCTATCAAGTTAGTCTCTATTGTCTCTGTGTTGAACAGCGATGTTCCCTTTGTTTTGTGGCTACCTCACTCTCGTCTCATCTTTCGCATCATTAATCCAAATCTGATAAAAGAGAAGAGAAGAAATATGATGCGATCGGTACATCTGAAGTGCAATTAGTCCACCCAACAAAAGATCCCTCCGTCTTCTCAATGAGAAAACCGGATGTTTTAAAGTCACTTTTACAGCATTAAAAATCTATTAATGTGACTTTTGTTCAAGGAATCGCTGCTCACTTCTCTTTCTCTCTCTCTTTCCTTTTGAAGTAGTTTACATTGATGAGGGGGATGGGAATCGGAGAGGAGAGGAAGCTCAAGATCAACTGTGAAGGTTATCATCATTTTTGAAGTATGATTTTGGTGATTCGCGTTAAAGACCACAAATGAAGTAGGTTCTTGATAGTTTAAATAAAAGTAGCTGCTTTTTTTTAAGTTGTGTTTTTAAAATTAGTATATTCGATTCAAACTGATGCTTGAAGTCAAAATGAAATTTATAATACATAAGGAGATGGATTTTGAAGGCTAAATATGTCAATTAGCTTTTTAATCGTTTCAGTCGCAGAACTTAGTTTATTCATATTATAGGATTTAAATTTAAAATATATATTCAGTGTTCAAAACAGAGTTACTTAAGAAAAAGTACTTAAATTTATTACATACTAATTAATAAATTCACAGCAATTGTAATAGAAATTGCCAATATTTTAATTAAAATAATTTTTAAAAGTTGTTTGCAGTTGTTCTCACTAACTTGCCTTAAAAATTGTATTTTATGTACATTAGGTTGATCGGAAAGTAAATTCGTTTTTTTTTTTTTTTTTTTGGTGAAAATAAAAGGCGAATTTCTTATCCTGAATATATATTTTATTAAATCATATATTGTCCATTTTAGCATAATACTTTTCGCCATATTTCTGTCAGTAGCCTTGATTTACTGATCATAAAATTTTCGTTCTTTGTTGGCAAGAAACTGATCCAAGAGATTTTTGACTGTCTTGCTTAAAGAAATGGTCTTACAGTTTAAAACATTTTGTAGAGACCGAAACATTGTCGTAGATATCCCATTTCTTGTTGCCAGAGATGATACGCTTAAAAAGTAGATAATTATCTTGACTTATAAGAAGCAAATCACAAACATCAACTCGACGCACAAATTTCTTTCTGTAAGAACTTGAGGAACCCATACATCGAGCTTTGAGACTAAACCTTAGGCGTTTTAAATGAGGATTAGCTGTCGAATTCTATACATTTAACGTTTCAGCGATCGCACAAGGTGATATATATATATATATATATATATATATATATATATATATATATATATATATATATATATATATATATATATATATATATATATATATATATATATATATATATATATATATATATATATATATATATATATATATATATATATATATATATATATATATATAAAGTGGGAAACCATTATCGGATAGAGAAAAAGAATTTTGTGCTTTCCTTCTTGAAAAACTTCAACCGCTTTAAATGAACCACGATGACTCAAGGGATGGAGTGTTCGCCTTCCAGTGAGGTGAACCGGGTTCGAATCCCAGCAAAGGCGGGCGATACAAATCCGCACCCGGTTTGCACCGACCACAGTGCTGACGTAATATATCCTCAGTAGTAGATGGATCATGGGTTAGAATCCCCTTGCCATCAAGCTAACCGTGGGAGGTTCTCGTGATTTTCTACAACATGTAACGCAAATGTGGGTTAGTTCCATCTAAAAGTCCTCTACGAAGGCAAATTTCTCCCAATACTTGATCCAGGAATTCCCAGGTTTTCTGGATTGGGTTTAAAATTACAAGACTATGGAGTTGAACATTCGTAGTTGTAAACCCAAAAAATGGGTCAACTGTTCCACAACAGTAATATAAAAATAAAAATAAATAAATAAAAACCGCTTGAATTGGTTCCATGAAAATTACACAAATCGATTCGATAATTATAACTAAAAACTCAATCAATTTTTCAATGATGTGAAAATAACTAAAACTACAAAGATGGATGGTTGATAATTAGTGAATAAAACAGATACCTAAGCAATTAACTCATAAAAAAACAGCACACATTCTAAAAAAGAAAAGAAAAGTCTAGTAGAACTTGACTCAAGAAAAATAAAGTTAAGTTTTCAAAGCTATCATAAAAAAGGTTTATAAGACATTGTATACGCATATTTTGAATATGAATCTTTTATTTTTAATTATCAAGTCTTTTTTTAAAAAATCATCCAGTTTTTTTTTAATTATCAAGTAATTTCGTATTGGGACTGTTCTTAAAGCAAAACATATTTAGATTAGGTGGACCGGAAAGTAATGTCGTTTCGGCGCATTAAATATTCGATAGTCTTAAAGCCTAACTCTTTTTTTTCGTTCCATTTCCATTCATTTTCGATCCGGCATTGAAAGTTTGTTGCTAACGAGGGTAAATACATTATTGATTAAAAACAAAATCTTGATAACAAATATCAACTGCACCGAAACGACATTACTTTCCTAATAGAACCTAATTTCCGAACCTATATTAATCTAGATAAGAACAATGTCGTTCCAAACTTTCTTTCAATATTTGCGTTAAGCTATTGAAAATTACAGTTTAGTACAGTCAGCAGTACGAGCGCAGTACATTTATTTTTAAATAATCACAACGCAAAGATCCTATTGTAACCAGATCATCAAAATAAAAATAACCATACCTAGATATTAAAATTATAAAATGAAATATTGAGAATTATATGAAGTTGACACTAGACAAAAATGCTTCCTTATGTTATTTCGAAGAATGTTATTTTAAAAACTGAAAACTATAACTTAAACTCCCTTTGCTGAAACATTCATTTTAAAATTGTTGTTTCTAATTTTGGGTCACTTTAAATTTTATGATAAATTTTATTAATAACATTCAGTATTTAGAAAAAAAGTGGTTCGTCGAGGTAGCACTTTTTTTTAATTACAGAAAGAAGAAAATATAATATTGAATTTATTTTGCATATATTTGTGAACCTTAACTAGACAAGAATGCTTACTTTTGTTATTTCTAAATATGTTACATCAAAAAACTCAAAAAATCTAAATTTTGAATTCATTTTTCTGAAACATCCATTCAAAAATTATTTCTAATTTTCCATAATTTTAGATTCTATGATAAATTATACTACTAAAATATGGTATTTAGAAGAAAAGCAAACAGTCAAGGTAAAACTTTTAAAAAATACATAATGAAGAAAAAATAACATTGAATTTTTTCACAGATATTTGAGAACCTCAATTCAGTTTTTATTTTGTAGAATTTGAGATAAAGCTTAAAAGGTGCTCAGAATATACATTAATTAATTCATAAATTAACTTGATAAACATTTTTTCTGTAATTGTATTTAAACAACAAATATAAAAATTTATTTGCAAATAGCAAAATCGCGAGCAAAATTTAAATTGTAGATTTCAAACTTATGTACCTCATGGCATAGAAAATTAAACTTCTAATAAAGCAGATAATTCCTATCTGAAGTCATTAAGGCACTCTTAATTCGTTAAAACTCAAAATAAGCCTGAAAATTAAAAATTAAAACATTGGAGAGGCTTTAAAATTTCTCTAATTTCCTGCTGGAGTCAGATATGCCCCCTTCATTAAGGAACTACAAAATTCCTTCCAACAAACTTTTCAATAAAACCCTTTTCATTCTTGCACAATGACTTTTCCTTTATGAGTCTCTAAAAGCCATAACAACGATACCCTTTCTATATCGTAATCGTCTTACGGAAACAAATCGATTCTAATTATCGATACAAAAGACTACTAAATCACCACCAAAGGCATGCATGCATCAAAATCATAATCGCCAGATTATCACACGGAAAGAGAAAGACCAGCGAGAGTAACTCGATTTTAGGGTTTTGCAAGTCCAGGAAAAGGATATGGCGCTCTGGCTTCAAAATGGGACGCCAAGCACAAGTATGAATAGCTGAGAGTTGGCGGAAATTATGGTCATAGAACGTCCTCGCTAATGCTTTATGCTTTCCATATGAGCAGGCAATACTGTGGTACATCCGCCTGCCACTAGGGGTCGCCATTTAATAGCAGAGTTGAGGGGTTTATGGCCTGGTCAGCGGCAGGGGATGTTTTTATTTGGAATTTTGATATCGTCGTAATTAAGCGATCGGACATTCGGTCGGGGTTAATTTTTAAAAGGCGGGATGTTATCAGGATCATTAAACGCATGAAGAGGAAGCTTTAAACATGCTAATTAAAAGAGCAAACCATCTAACTTTTGGAGATCAAAGATTGATATTCTTACTCTTCTATACCTTGTTAAATATATCCCTACAGAAGTGCTTAAATTATTATATATTTTACTATATTTATTTCATTATGTAGTCTTGTTCTTATCTTTCCCTTATTAATTAAAAATTGTTCATCGTTTCAAGAATATTATTTATAGATGCAAGCCGACTAGCGGAATTTATGTAAATATTTTCATGCATTGTAAAGTTTGGTTTGTATTTATGTGATAAATTTCAATAGCTAACGTTAAATCCACGAAGGTAATTTCTCCCAATACTTGATCCAGGAATTCCTTGTCTTCTGGATTGGGTTCAAAATTACAAGGCAACGGAGTTGAGAATTAGTGGTGGCAAATTAAAATTAGGGCGGCTGTTCAACGGCAGTTATAAAATCTGGATATGATACTGGACTGCTTCAAGTTTACCCACAATGCGAAATTAAATTAAAAAAATTTATGCGAATTAAATTAAAAGAAAAGATTGCTGCTAAAAAAATCAAAATATTTGGAAAGATATGCGAGAGAACAAAATGCAGATTCTGACATGAATGCTTATAAAACCTATTCCTCAATGAGATCCTGCCATACACACGGATACGCTTACGTATTCGACGCACAATATTTACAACTTAGTTTTAAAGCTCAAGTTTTACATTTCGCTCAGTTGTTTTCAGGAAATTAAACAAAGTATGCAATTTCTCTTAATGTTAAACACTAGTGCAGCTTTAACAAAAGATTTCTTTGAATAGCCATTTAATAACAGAAGAAACGAGGATTTGCTTTGTACCACACAAGACACAATTCTCAAAAGAAACTGTAAATAATACTCGCCTTTCATTAGATAAAACATTAAATCTTATCGAACCGGAAACCTCCAAATAATTCCGAAAATTCCGTCTTCCCATCATCCCCACAGATAAAGAAAACTTCCATCGTTACAGAGAAATGAAGTATACCATTTCTGACAATTCACTCCACAATCGGGAGATTTGCATGTGGGTTTTGAGTTTTGGAAATTAAAGAGATTACCTCTTTCTGCCCCCTTCTGGCCCATACCCTCTCTCCTCCATCCCCCTCTGGGGACTGGGACGATACATTTGTCACTGTCACCTATCCCATCCGCGGGATAGATCGTTATTAATAGAGTTGCATATTTTATCGAGACTAAAGTCCCGGTTCTTTATACCCAAGGGAGTTCCTCACTAATTAGTGATAACTATAGGACAACCGAACTGGAAAAAACAAAGCAAAATATAAGTAATGAGTGGAGAGTGAGTTTGAGAATTTTAACCGCAGCGTCCTGAAGTGAAGTGGATTGATGAAGTGAATATCGTGTGGAAGATATTGGGAAGAGCAGAAATGTTAGTCGAAGATCTTTGGCGATCATAATTGAAGTAATTTGCACAAATAATTGCAGTTTCAGCCCTTTATTGCTAATTATCTTTAATACACGAAATTAAAAGTGAGACATCGAGAATATTTTAATTTTTCGATCATAATGAAATATTTGGTAAATATGCTAGTTGTAGTATAGGCAGCATAGAAATGGTCGTGCTAGCAGAATTACTTGAAGGTTAAAGAATACGTCAATATTTAGGTCGATAGTAATTTAATATTTCAATACGATTATCATATCTTAGAGGTTCAGGTAAGACAAAACATTTCTCTTACCTGAATGATATTTGTTTCTAAGGTATCTTAAAATCATTTTTAAAAATCCCAAAAACTCAATGTGAAGCAGACATTTTTATTGTCAAAAAGTTCAAGGCGAATGAAAAATATTTGAATTATTATGACAAAATGAAACTAAATAAAGGAATTTTGTTCCTAGTACTTCGAACTGTTGCAACTGAAATTTGGTTTTAACGCAATTTTTTCGATATACACTGAATCATTCTCGTGCGTAGTTTCATATATTTCATAATATCACTTCAAGCTTCATACGTTGTTTTACAAAGGTTTCCGTCAGTGTGATGAGTGTTGCTTGTGCTATTGTTGTGACGTGTAAAAACAGAAAAATTTAGTTATTATATTTCTTTTACTTGTTGAAGTAGGTTTCATATGTTGCTTGATGGTCTTTAAATGTTTGCGTTTTATTTTGCTGTGCATTGCTTCTGCTATTTATCTGTGACATGTAAAAACTTTTATTACTGTCTGTCTACCACAAAAAATTGACCACAAAAATTTCCTCCAGCCACCGAATCTGGGACAATCTGTCTACTGTGATGCAAACAATATTAAGCACATTTCAAAGAGGGAACATTTTGATATTTCTTACCTTCACCCGAATTAAAACCTGACCCTAAATGTTTATTCCTCGTACCTACTTGGAATAGTAATCCACAAGGCTCCAAACAACTGGTGAGGGGAGATCTGTAGCAAGACGTACATAATCTAATTTCTTATAATTATTTTGTGTTAAAGTTTAATTATTATTTGCCAAAGTTTCTAAAATAATTCTTAACACGTCACTTGAAGGTTACTAGATATAATACACTAAGGAAATAATACAGGTTGATATGTAAATCTTTAAAAAACACGAATTCAGACGGGTAACCTAATTTGATCTAACAGTGAATTTAATCATTACAAATATGTAGATTAAAAACGCTCAATTATTGAAATTCTACTTCATCCATTTTTTTTCATGACAAACAATTAAAAAAAAAAATTTCTGACATTACATAATATCTCCATAGTGAAAAAAAAGAAATTTTGCAGAAATAAATATTAACTATTGCGTGTCATGTTCAAAATTATAGGTACGAGTTACTCGTAAGCAGATTACGAAGAGTAACGGTTTTTTTCCCTGTGCATTTCTTTAAACACCCTTTTATTTAAGTATTTTAATTTATTTTATTTGTTAATAGGCAAATATCTACCCACCATTTAAATGTCTACGCACTTTTATAGTATTTGAGAATTATGGCCAGTGCTAAAATAAAATAAAAAGCTGCTGTTCAAATAAAGACGGTTATTAATATAAAACTCTAACGATTTTAATGTCTTAATTAGCACAGATCCTTCAGTAAATTTCATTAAAATTGCAATATAAATTTTATGGCGTAGCAGGGCTCAAAAAACCGCCAGTCCGCCCGTCCTCGGCGGTCAAAAATTCCCAGCGGACAACAAATTTCTCGAATCCGACGTCCGCGCGGACGGCCATTTTCCCGTTAATGTTCGTGATATATTTTCAATTTTTTTTATCTTACAATCTTTTTTGAAGGAGTAGATAAAGAAAATTTTTCTCAAGAATGGGTGCCATTAAAATTTAAGATACATAACATCGTTAAACACCAGAAAACTTCAGCCCTCCGAACCCAAGCTATTTATAAAGACCTAATGCAGCAAAATGACTCACAATACAGCAACATATTGCGCATGGTGGAATTGATAAACAAGAAGAGTTAAACGCAATCATGATAATCTACCTAAATGGAAAACCCCTTTCAGATTTCTGTGCAGAAACCTCTGTTAATCATTTGCTTGGTTGTGGAACTGCAAACGTCAGATTTGATTCATTTACAAAAAGCCGTACCCTCGGATAAATTGATATTCCAGATAACTTGACCTTTGTCATTTAAATTATTTTATAAAAGAAATAAATTATTTCATTAAAGAAATACTAGGTTACTATTAGTAATCTAGTATTTCTTTTATTACTGTAAAATGTAATCCTAGTATTTGTAATCCTAGTAACTACTAATCCATTGTGCAATTTATATAAATATTTGTAATAAATAAGAGAAAATTATATTTTTATTTATTTAGAAGCTACGGGTTAGTTTCAAAGGAGGGCGGGTACATTGTTGGACAAGCCGTCCTCGGGGACGGGTAAAATTTTTGAGTTTTTTCGAGCCCTGTGGCGTAGCAATGCTAATGATTTGTATTAATTTATGCTCATGAAATTCCACATTCAAATTTTAGTTGTCCATAATACCTTAAAATATCTTGATTTCAGTGTGCTCGAAAATATTAAACAGACCTACAGTTTTTAATCTTTTAAACAAAACTCTAAATTTTATTTTAAAATATGAATGAACACTCTCAACTATAAATACTATAAGCATTCAAGAAATCAGAATAATATAATGAAAGGAATGTTGTATTGTTAAGATCGTTAAACCGCCACGAGGTACACAAATTGAATCAGTCAGGTAGAAATATTTGCATCTATTTGAAAATTTCGGAACGCATTGCAAGGAACTCATTACTTTGTATCAAGACATTAAGAATCTTCAACGCACAGCCATTTTAAACCCAAACCTATTACTTCCCGACCCTTTGGCATCTTTTAAATCAAACCTCAAATAAATGGAAACCGCTATAATTCAGTGTTCACGAAGATAGGGGGGTAGGGTGCTGGAAAGGGTGGACCAGATTATGGATTATTCATGCAACTGCATTGAAAATTCTGCTATAGCGAAAGAGAGGATCTTTTGCAGAATAAATCTTTCGGTCTTGGTGATCTATCCTAGTTGTCTGTCCTGGTACTTCCAGGTGCTTCGAGATGTCAACCTGGGATTCGGTCAGTATAAAATTGTTCCGCGACGCTAAACTTTTCCTGGAAATTCCATCTACCTCACAAACACCCCTTTTGTTTAAGAAGAGCAGTGACAATTCTTCCTAGCTGTGATTTAAAATTCTGGCGCTTTCTGGTGTATATATATCCCTCGCGTCATGTGCTTTGTCACATGGTATTGCGTGTATGGTTTGGTGAACTACCTAAGATGTGATCTTGGCAAAATGGTGTAACTCTCTGGATTACGTTGATCGATTCTAAGGAATTTTTAAGTTTTGCATTTTAAAATAATCGGGATTAGCAACCGTGTTCAGATAGTTTAGTTTGGAACTGTTAAATTGTCCTAAGCTACAGACATAATGAAATTTTGTTGTTCATAAATGAACTAAGAGTATTTATCGGTATTGTAAAAACTGTGCATTGTTTCCATTTTATGCAAGGAAAGAAACATAAAACAAATAGTTATTTAAAATACGAAAAGAAAAAGCTGTTTTGAATTGATGAAAAAATTTAGGTCTTTCCGGAAAATGAGGAAACTAGAATTGATTTTGAATAATGACCGAAAAACAATTAAAGACAGTTGAATATTTTAAATCACACAATGTTAAAATTGCTAGCATTGATGTATACCTTTTCTAGGAAAATATTAAATTAAATTCCGGGAAATTTGCGTTTTACATTTCTTCTTTTGTTATGGTGCATATTTCAAACACGCTAATTTTTTAGTTTTTATTTTTATTTTTCAGTCAATTTTAAGACAAAAGGAGTTTTTAAATAGAAAATTCCCCTTTTAAAAAAAAGTTTGAATTTTCTGCTTATCCTGAATATTTTAACAAACGAAAAATGTTTTCTTCAAAAAATTAGTGCAATATATTTTGAGAAAATTTTCATCAAAAATTGCCATAAAATATAGAACATGCAACTTTTCGGAAAAGATCCTAAAAGTGAAACATGATTTTGACACTAGTAAAAGTCAAAAATAAGGAAATCAATATGCACTTACATAACGAAAAGTTAAGAAATTCAAAAGCTAAGTTTGCAATTAAGTTCCAAGAAACAGAACTTAGAAGCAGTAACTGTCAAATTTTTTTGAGAAGAAAAAAAAGTAAAACACCTATCTTTTCAAGTCGCAACAGTGCCAATGCAAATATTGTAACTGGAAAAAAATATTTGAAAAAAAAAATGTAAATTAATGCAAGTTACCTGTTATAAATCCAATTAACAACACTAAAGGAGGATCTTAGTATATTATCTTCATCTAACCTGATTTTGTTTTTTGTTTTCTACTCTTTCTTGGGGAAGTAGGAGGTAGGACTGTGTGTAGTATTTTGCCACTGACTGCAGAAACTGCTCCTGAACACAATGCATTAAAATGCCCCGCTGATAACACTGCCGTGTAGGCAGTACCTTCAATTTTATTCTTGATTTTGTATATGTATATATATATATATATATATATATATATATATATATATATATATATATATATATATATATATATATATATATATATATATATATATATATATATATATATATATATATATATATATATATATATATATATATATATATATATATATGTCACATCTAAAATACTAGCTCAATAAAATTAAAAGGATCTTTTGAGACCAAACTTAAAAAGAATTATATCTTATCTTGAGAACAATAAATAATCTCCTTCACATACTTAACTTAGATCTTCACGTATATTTTAAGTTTCATTGAATAGCGATGAAATCTTTATTTATTAAATGAGTCCATACCATGCAGTAAAATATCTTAAAGAAGACGAATTCCCATTAAAATCAAGAACTATATTGAGATATTAATTCATCTCCATCTGGTCTTAAGATCTTACGGCGCCGCTTCTAGAGAAAAAAGGTCTGGATTTTATAGATCACATGACATGAGCGAAATATTGTATGGAACACTTAAAAAAGTGCACTTATCTTTTGAAAATGATACGGTAAAGTTGTGTCCCGGAGCTCTGCTCCACATGTACATAATTTGTAAATAGATTTCTTTATTCTTTTCCTCAAAAAAAGCCTAGAAAAATTAGTACGTTGTCATCCTTACAAAAAAGGATATTAAAATATGACTGCAAATTAATAATCAGAAGAATAACTGTTAGAAAATTAACTTTCATCTATTATGATGAATTAAATAAGACTCGGATCGAAAGAAGAGCACTACATATAAGTAGTATAGGCGGCACTACAGCGTAAACAGCGGGGGGTCCCTATTCCTGACGTCATCATGGAAAGTCAAGGGGTGCTTATTTCTGCCCGCCTGTAGTTTCGATTTTAGTTTCGGTTTCTGTTTTTAATTTAGTTTCGTTTTTTAAATATTATTTAATTTATTAGTTTTTTGAGGGTGGCAACACTTATTATTTTTAATGTTAGCTTTTAAGGATGGCAACACTTAGAAACTTTGTTATTTGGGGTGATATTGTATATTATGAAGTTATGACGTCATCTTTTATTACATAATAAATAAATGATATCATACTTTTGCTATAGTGGCGCCATCTATGTGGGAATAAAATAACTTTAAATATATTTTAATATTTAAATCTGTTTTAATATTATTTATTAAATATAATTAAGGCTGAGGATCGAACTCACGCCAATCAAAAAGCCTTCGTGGGTCAGTAGTTGGATATCATAACCACTGACCCACGAATGCTTGGTTAGATATGTGTTAATAAGTTAAACTTTTGTATTCTGAACGCATGTATAAATGAAAAAAGGATTTGATATCGATATCATCCTACAGTTTCATCGATATATTTTTCATTTAACCTTTGACAGTTATAATAACATTAAGAGGGGCAGAAATAATTATTTAATAACTTTCTCTGGATGGCAACGGTACTGACCATACACGTGTTAAGGTTAAGGACGTTTTTAAATCAATGAATATTATTTTTATAAGATTAGATATTTATCAATTAAATATACAATTGCAGATTTTATTTTATAACCGTCGTTCGGATATACGGCTATCAATATAGTCTTTGTCATTATTGAACCCAGAAGTCAAGAGAACCCCTAGATCTTGAGACAATACATGTCTTCGAAGTGGACTTTGTGAGTACCCATGTTATATGAATAGGAAAACCACGAAAACCTCCTACGCTTTGTCCGACGACAAGTAGTGGGCTTGGCTTTGTTAACCAGTATCCTGTGAATGTACAGAGATCAGAGGAAAAACTTATGATTTTATTTTAAAAAACTAGAAATTTTTTACAAAAATAAAATTATTTTCTTAAAAGATAGATATTATTTTTACAAAAATAAAAATATTAGAAAGTTACCCTCAATAGTAAAAATATTTTCTGAAAATTGGAAAATGTTAATAAAAAGTTTGAAATATTTTTACAAAACTAGGATATTTTTTACAAAAAGCAAAAATAAGAATATTTTCTGAAAAGGACTTTGTGAGTACCCATGTTATATGAGGAGGAAAACCACAAAAACCTTCTACACTTAGTATGACGACAAGTACGGGACTTGGCTTCGTTGAATGCTTCATCATTTTGAGAAAATACTAACATAAATAGTAATTATATTACGCAATCACACTAATGATGAAAAAATGAATAGGATATTAGCAATGAATGGTTGTTAGTTGAAAGCTGAACAGATGCCTTTGATTTCACTTAATTTTTAGTTTTGCAAGAACTCCAACACATATTAATATAGATATTTAAGAAATATAAATTTTATTAGTTTTCTATAAATCATTTATGAAACAAATTATTATCGAATTAAAAACTAATATATATATATATATATCAATATATCTACGGTGTTTATTCAATCATATTTTTATTAAAATAAATACATTAATAACTTTAATTTTATTTTCTATTAGAGAATGAGTAACGACATATTTATATTATCAATTATATATTATATTTACTTAAAATTTCAAATAAATTGTTTTAAATCTAAGAAACATGTAATGCGAATTTTTGCCGTTTTAAATTCACTTATAGTCAAAACATATTCATTTTATTATTATTTAATATCATAATAATGCAAATAACTTACTTTATTTTGAAAATACGAGTAAATTCAAAAGTATATAACCTTTAACGGATACTGATTACAGAACTTGGGAGAGCCATGTTATCTATTTTCGCACATAATTTTACAAAGATAATGTCTGTCCGAGACGTTTGGGGTTTATCCACATTTTATCAATTAGGCATAATAAAAAGTATAACATAGTGCTTCATAATTGTTATAGAACGTGGGAATACAACTATTTCTCAAAAAATTGTTAAGAAACATATGATGTATGCTCGCAGAAGTGGTTGGATGAAACTTTGAATAAAATGTTATTTATTTTATTAAAATATATTTTGTCTTTATTGAGCATTTTCGCATGTGAAAAAGTTTATATTATCAAGAAAAAATTGCACTCTTTAATAATTCATACAAAAAGTTTCAGAAAAATATGTGGAATTTTTCTGACAAACTCGAAGTTTTATTTGCAAAAATATAAATATTTTTATAAAACTAACGAATTTTTAACAAAAAGTAAAAAATATTTTCTTAAAAGAGAAGTTTTTTTGTAAAAGCATAAATATTTTCTTAAAAGATAGAAAATGTTTAACAAAGAGTTAAAATATTTTCTTAAAATACAAATTTTTTGTAAAAACATGAATATTTTCTGATAAAATAGGAAATTTTGTTAAAACGTTTGAAATATTTTCTTAAACAAGAACATTTTTTTGTAAAAACATAAAATTTTTCTTAAAAAATAGAAAATTTTATTAAAAAGTTAGAAATATTTTTATAAAACTGGCAAATTTTTAACAAAAAGTAAAAATATTTTCTTAAAAGAGAAAATTTTACGTAAGAAACATAAATATTTTATTAAAAGATAGAAAATTTTTTTAAAAAGTTAAAAATATTTTTATAAAGTTAGCAAATTTTTAACAAAAAAATAAAATATTTCCTTAAAAGAGAAAATTTTTTGTAAAAAACATAAATATTTCATTTAAAAACAGAAAATTTTGTCAAAAGGTTTGAAATATTTTTATAAAACTGGCAAATTTTTAACAGAAAGAAAAAATATTTTCTTAAAAGAGAAATTTTTTTGTAAGAAACATAAATATTTTATTAAAAAGGTAGAAAATTTTGTTAAAAAGTTTGAAATATTTTTATAAAACTGGCAAATTTTTAACAAGAAGTTAAAATATTTTCTTAAAAGAGAAAATTTTTGCAAAAACATATATTCATAAAACATATATATTGTAATATTTTCTGAAAAAAATATAAAATTTTGTTGAAAAGAAATAAAAATGCTACATTATTTCCTAGCTCGTTAAGATTTTATGATGATTACTTTAAGTTAGATCAATAAATATTTTCTATAAAATCATTTAAACATTAATTTTAAATCATAAAGGCAGGAGAATTCGTTGGTTCACTGAACTATTCAGAGTGCAGGACAAGGACCCATATTTAAATACTACTTTCTACAAAATTCATCCATACTCCTATTTCTATGAATTAGCAGAAAAAACTTTCCAAAAAGCTTGACATATGTGGGACTCGATCACAACTTCATAGTTTCCTAATTCTCGTTGTCTCTTTCTTAAACACTTCCAATTTCATTTTCACAGTTTTTTTTTCCATCTTTTTATTGTTATTTGTGGAATGATCTTTCTTTTTTCTTGAACAAGACGGTGTGAATGGATCGGATATGATTGAGAAAATCAGATTGAATTTTTTAAATCAAAATCTGATTTTCTCAATCATATCCGATCCATTCACACCGTCTTGTTCAAGAAAAAAGAAAGATCATTCCACAAATAACAATAAAAAGATGGAAAAAAAAACTGTGAAAATGAAATTGGAAGTGTTTAAGAAAGAGACAACGAGAATTAGGAAACTATGAAGTTGTGATCGAGTCCCACATATGTCAAGCTTTTTGGAAAGTTTTTTCTGCTAATTCATAGAAATAGGAGTATGGATGAATTTTGTAGAAAGTAGTATTTAAATATGGGTCCTTGTCCTGCACTCTGAATAGTTCAGTGAACCAACGAATTCTCCTGCCTTTATGATTTAAAATTAATGTTTAAATGATTTTATAGAAAATATTTATTGATCTAACTTAAAGTAATCATCATAAAATCTTAACGAGCTAGGAAATAATGTAGCATTTTTATTTCTTTTCAACAAAATTTTATATTTTTTTCAGAAAATATTACAATATATATGTTTTATGAATATATGTTTTTGCAAAAATTTTCTCTTTTAAGAAAATATTTTAACTTCTTGTTAAAAATTTGCCAGTTTTATAAAAATATTTCAAACTTTTTAACAAAATTTTCTACCTTTTTAATAAAATATTTATGTTTCTTACAAAAAAATTTCTCTTTTAAGAAAATATTTTTTCTTTCTGTTAAAAATTTGCCAGTTTTATAAAAATATTTCAAACCTTTTGACAAAATTTTCTGTTTTTAAATGAAATATTTATGTTTTTTACAAAAAATTTTCTCTTTTAAGGAAATATTTTATTTTTTTGTTAAAAATTTGCTAACTTTATAAAAATATTTTTAACTTTTTAAAAAAATTTTCTATCTTTTAATAAAATATTTATGTTTCTTACGTAAAATTTTCTCTTTTAAGAAAATATTTTTACTTTTTGTTAAAAATTTGCCAGTTTTATAAAAATATTTCTAACTTTTTAATAAAATTTTCTATTTTTTAAGAAAAATTTTATGTTTTTACAAAAAAATGTTCTTGTTTAAGAAAATATTTCAAACGTTTTAACAAAATTTCCTATTTTATCAGAAAATATTCATGTTTTTACAAAAAATTTGTATTTTAAGAAAATATTTTAACTCTTTGTTAAACATTTTCTATCTTTTAAGAAAATATTTATGCTTTTACAAAAAAACTTCTCTTTTAAGAAAATATTTTTTACTTTTTGTTAAAAATTCGTTAGTTTTATAAAAATATTTATATTTTTGCAAATAAAACTTCGAGTTTGTCAGAAAAATTCCACATATTTTTCTGAAACTTTTTGTATGAATTATTAAAGAGTGCAATTTTTTCTTGATAATATAAACTTTTTCACATGCGAAAATGCTCAATAAAGACAAAATATATTTTAATAAAATAAATAACATTTTATTCAAAGTTTCATCCAACCACTTCTGCGAGCATACATCATATGTTTCTTAACAATTTTTTGAGAAATAGTTGTATTCCCACGTTCTATAACAATTATGAAGCACTATGTTATACTTTTTATTATGCCTAATTGATAAAATGTGGATAAACCCCAAACGTCTCGGACAGACATTATCTTTGTAAAATTATGTGCGAAAATAGATAACATGGCTCTCCCAAGTTCTGTAATCAGTATCCGTTAAAGGTTATATACTTTTGAATTTACTCGTATTTTCAAAATAAAGTAAGTTATTTGCATTATTATGATATTAAATAATAATAAAATGAATATGTTTTGACTATAAGTGAATTTAAAACGGCAAAAATTCGCATTACATGTTTCTTAGATTTAAAACAATTTATTTGAAATTTTAAGTAAATATAATATATAATTGATAATATAAATATGTCGTTACTCATTCTCTAATAGAAAATAAAATTAAAGTTATTAATGTATTTATTTTAATAAAAATATGATTGAATAAACACCGTAGATATATTGATATATATATATATATATTAGTTTTTAATTCGATAATAATTTGTTTCATAAATGATTTATAGAAAACTAATAAAATTTATATTTCTTAAATATCTATATTAATATGTGTTGGAGTTCTTGCAAAACTAAAAATTAAGTGAAATCAAAGGCATCTGTTCAGCTTTCAACTAACAACCATTCATTGCTAATATCCTATTCATTTTTTCATCATTAGTGTGATTGCGTAATATAATTACTATTTATGTTAGTATTTTCTCAAAATGATGAAGCATTCAACGAAGCCAAGTCCCGTACTTGTCGTCATACTAAGTGTAGAAGGTTTTTGTGGTTTTCCTCCTCATATAACATGGGTACTCACAAAGTCCTTTTCAGAAAATATTCTTATTTTTGCTTTTTGTAAAAAATATCCTAGTTTTGTAAAAATATTTCAAACTTTTTATTAACATTTTCCAATTTTCAGAAAATATTTTTACTATTGAGGGTAACTTTCTAATATTTTTATTTTTGTAAAAATAATATCTATCTTTTAAGAAAATAATTTTATTTTTGTAAAAAATTTCTAGTTTTTTAAAATAAAATCATAAGTTTTTCCTCTGATCTCTGTACATTCACAGGATACTGGTTAACAAAGCCAAGCCCACTACTTGTCGTCGGACAAAGCGTAGGAGGTTTTCGTGGTTTTCCTATTCATATAACATGGGTACTCACAAAGTCCACTTCGAAGACATGTATTGTCTCAAGATCTAGGGGTTCTCTTGACTTCTGGGTTCAATAATGACAAAGACTATATTGATAGCCGTATATCCGAACGACGGTTATAAAATAAAATCTGCAATTGTATATTTAATTGATAAATATCTAATCTTATAAAAATAATATTCATTGATTTAAAAACGTCCTTAACCTTAACACGTGTATGGTCAGTACCGTTGCCATCCAGAGAAAGTTATTAAATAATTATTTCTGCCCCTCTTAATGTTATTATAACTGTCAAAGGTTAAATGAAAAATATATCGATGAAACTGTAGGATGATATCGATATCAAATCCTTTTTTCATTTATACATGCGTTCAGAATACAAAAGTTTAACTTATTAACACATATCTAACCAAGCATTCGTGGGTCAGTGGTTATGATATCCAACTACTGACCCACGAAGGCTTTTTGATTGGCGTGAGTTCGATCCTCAGCCTTAATTATATTTAATAAATAATATTAAAACAGATTTAAATATTAAAATATATTTAAAGTTATTTTATTCCCACATAGATGGCGCCACTAGAGCAAAAGTATGATATCATTTATTTATTATGTAATAAAAGATGACGTCATAACTTCATAATATACAATATCACCCCAAATAACAAAGTTTCTAAGTGTTGCCATCCTTAAAAGCTAACATTAAAAATAATAAGTGTTGCCACCCTCAAAAAACTAATAAATTAAATAATATTTAAAAAACGAAACTAAATTAAAAACAGAAACCGAAACTAAAATCGAAACTACAGGCGGGCAGAAATAAGCACCCCTTGACTTTCCATGATGACGTCAGGAATAGGGACCCCCCCGCTGTTTACGCTGTAGTGCCGCCTAGTGTTCAGGAAAGAGACTACGATGACGAATTCATAGAGATGGGAGTCTGGATGGAGGATGAACTTTGTAGAAAGTAATACTTGTCCCGCACTCTGAATGCTTCATAGAACCAATGGATTCTCCTGCCTTCATGATTTAAAATTAATGTTAAAATGATTTTACAGAAAATATTTATTGATCTAACTTAAAGTAATCATCTTAAAATCTTAACGAACTAGGAAATAATGTAGCATTTTTATTTCTTTTTAACAAAATTTTCTATTTTTTTCAGAAAATATTTATGTTTTTACAAAAAATTTTCTCTTTTAAGAAAATATTTCAACTTTTTGTTAAAAATTTGCTAGTTTCATGAAAATATTTCAAACTTTTTAACAAAATTTTCGATCTTTTAAGAAAAATATTTATGTTTTTACAAAAAATTTTCTCTTTTAAGAAAATATTTTAACTTTTTGTTAAAAATTTGCTGGTTTTATAAAAATATTTCAAACTTTTTAACAAAATTTTTCTATCTTTTAAGAAAATATTTATGTTTTTGTAATAATTTCCTAGTTTTTCAAAAAGTTCTAGATATTTTTCTGAAACTTTTTGTATTATTTATTAAAGGGTGAAATTTTTCTTGATAATATAAACTTTTTCACCAGTGAAAAATGCTTAATGAAGACAAAATATATCTTAATAAAATAAATAACATTTTTATTCAAAGTTTCACCTCACCACTTCTGCGAGCATACATCACAGCTTTCTTAAAAATTTTATTTTTACTATAAAATTTTTTTATTTACATCTAAATTTGCTGGTAATTGAACATCGTCATTTATAAGATTTACTATATTACTTCCAGGAACAGCTTTATGTTGAATTCCGTGTGCTTGTCCTATTTTTATAGGTCTTGTAGAAATCGTCCAAATGCTTTCGCCTTAACGAGAGCACAATGTTTAAAATCTGGTGAATGTATAGTGCACGATGAAAAAGTTGGTAACAGTTCATCTACTTTAGGACATCCAAAATCTTCCAAACTGTAAAACACTCTGCCGGTTAGAATTTCTAAAAATTTCCGCTTTCCGAGTCCTTTCACATAGATATGTGAATACATATCACACAAAAAAGTCAACATAGTATGAAATTTAACGTAGGGTAATTCTCCTTGGTTCCAATCTATTTGATGAATATTTCGGACTGTCCAAGAATATTGTATTTTCTGTTGTGTTGGAAGTTCTTCAAACGGAAACGGTGGTTGGAATGTACACACTCCGGTAATGGAATTACCTTTTACAGCATGAAAAGCAAGTTCTTTGACAATGTATGCCCCTGATGAAAGTTGAAAACCTTCAAAATCAATGACTAAAGCTGAGAATCCTTTTCTGTTTCCTTCCTACAATAAAAAAAAGAAAAATTTGAGACACCAAGAAAAATAATTAACAACACACAGTTAAAATGTTTATGATAATGTTCATAACTCCTTTCGATTACTACGATTAAGAATTTATTTGCAAAGTAAAAGACTTTACCTCCTGAGTTCTGTCTAAAATAAATCTTTTTACAAAAACAAATATGAAACGTTCACTTTTAAGAAAATATTTTAACTTTTTTACAAAAAAAATTTACTTGTTTTATAAAAATATTTCAAACTTTTTAACAGAATTTTCTATCTTTTGAGAAAATATTTATGTTTTTACAAAAAATCTTCTATCTTTTAAACATTTTGTTAAAAATTTGCTAATTTTATAAAAATACTTCAAACTTTTTCACAAAATTTTCTATCTTTTTAGAAAATATTTATGTTCTTAGAAAAATTTTCGATCTTTTAAGAAAAATTTTTAACTTATTGTTAAAAATTTTCTATCTTTTAAGAAAATATTTATGCTTTTACAGAAAAAAATTCTCTTTCAAGAAAATATTTTTACTTTTTTTGTTTAAAATTTGTTAGTTTTATAAAAATATTTAAGTTTTTGCTAAAATCTCCTAGTTTTTCAGAAAATTCTATATATTTTTCTGAAACTTTTTCTATTAATTATTAAAGAGTGTAATTTTTTCTTGATAATATAAACTTTTTCACATGTGAAAATGATCAATAAAGACAAAATATATTTTAATAAAATAAATAACATTATATTCAAAGTTTCACCCAATCACTTCTGCGAGCATACATCATATGTTTCTTAACAATTTTCTAAGAAATAATTTTATTCCCACGTTCTATAACAAGTATGAAGCACTATGTTATTATGGCTAATTGATAAAACGTCGATAAGCCCCAAACGTCCCGGACAGACATTATCTTTGTAAAATTTTGTGAGAAATAGATAACATGTTCAAGTTCTGTAATCAGTATCATTTAAATATATACTTTCAAATAGAAAGGCTATAGTTAGTTTAACATTACCTCCTAATTTGAAAATAAAGTAAGTTATTTGCATTATTATAATATTAAATTGTAATAAAACGAATAAAACGATGAAATAAATGAATAAAACGACGTAATTGTAATAATATTGTAATAAATGAATCGTATATTGTAATAACTGAATAAAACGACGTAATAAAACGATAAATTCCCATTACATGTTTTTAATATAATTGAATTTAAAAGCGGCAAAAATTCCCATTACATGTTTCTTAGATTTAAAATAATTCATTTGAAATGTTAAGGAAATCTAATATATAATTGATAATATAAATATGTCGTTATTTATTCTTTTTAACAAAATGCTCTAGTTTTTAGAAAATATTTTTATTACTGAGGGAGATTTTCTAATATTTCAGAAAATAATTTTACTTTTGTGAAAAATTTCTAGTTTTTCAAAAATAATTTTTATATTTTTGTAATAAGTTTCTAGTTTTTTTGAAACTTTTTGGTATTAATTATTAAAGGGTGTATTTTTTTATTGAATAGGTTAATAATAAGTAATATTAAATAGGTAAATAATAATAATTATAGCCATTTATATCAACTGTATTTACGTTAAAAAATAACTAAAATTAAGAGTTATTAATATAGTCTCTTTCTAACATTTTAAGTATAGATGACACCATTAGAATTCATATAGTATTTCTTAAATTATTCAAATTTATTTTATTAAAACCTTAAGTTTTCCTCTGATCTCTGTACATTCACAGGATACTGGTTAACGAAACCAATCCCACTATTTGTCGTCGGACTAAGTGTAGGAGGTTTTCGTAGTCTTCCTCCTCATATAACATGGGTACTCACAAAGTCCACTTCGAAGACATGTATTGTCTCAAGATCTAGGAGTTCCATTGTCTTCTGGGTTCAAAAATAACAACATTGATAGCCGTAAATCCAAACGATAGGGATAAAAATACCTAATCGTATAAACTAATATTTATTAATTTAAAATTAATATACCTTTAATTCTAACACTTTTAATATTCACAGTAGACATACTTAATAAATTTTAACAAATAGAAAGTTAATTTAAAAATATTAACTTCATTTAGATTACGCAATGAAAAAAAAATAATAACTATTCCTAATTTGTAACTAAGAAGATGAGTAATTTTTATTATTAACAAAATAAAAATAATTAATTAAAATGTACAAAACAATTTACTTTATCTTGGTTAATTAAAGATACAGATTAACGCATCTCAGTAGTTTTATAAATAATACTATTTAACATTATCAATATACTATTTATCATCAATATAATAAAAATAACGTAGTTATAAAATTTTTAAAGTAACTAAGTTTTGTCACATGCTCTGCCTAAAAACGAATTAGTGCTAGAAGTTAAAATAAAACAATTCTATTAACAATAAATTTAAAAGCATAGTAAATTACTAAGAAATCAATAGTACTTACTTCAGTTTCAGCATGTATTCTCTTTAAATAACCGTCCATAACGAAACGGTTAATTGAAAAACTTTTCAAAAACTTAATCGAGACACAACAGAAGAACAAGTGAAATACTAATATAAGAGGGGGGGGGGGTAGGGGAAATTAAGTCACTCTATCCTTCTAGTTGCCAAATCATGAAAGTATAACTCTAACAACCAATCAGAAAAATGTTAAACTGTCACATGCTTAACTATTTACCAGCGCAAGTGAAAGGAACTGAATTCAACACATGCGTCATAGCCCAAGATCTAGCTTGTTATATGTTATCAGAATGACTCGCTCTGTAACCAGTAGTTGTGTTATCACACAAAAACACGTCAAATCTTTTTGATGGCGTGAGTTCGATCCTCAGCCTTAATTATATTTAATAAATAATATTAAAACAGATTTAAATATTAAAATAGATTTAAAGTTATTTTATTTCTAAAATTCCCACATAGATGGCGCCACTAGAGTAAAAGTATGATATCATTTATGTGTTATGTAATAAGAGATGACGTCATAACTTCATAATATACAATATCTCCCCAAATAACAGAGTTTCTAAGTGTTGCCATCCTTAAAAACTAATATTAAAAATAATAAGTGTTGCCACCCTCAATAAACTAATAAATTAAATAATATTTAAAAAAACGAAACTAAATTAAAAACAGAAACCGAAACTAAAAATATATTAGGCTTAAGAAAAAAGAAATAAGCTCCCCATGACGTTGCAGACGAAGTTTCAGGCGGGCAGAAATAAGCAACTTCCGGTTTGTATGTGGGCAGAAATAAGCAACTTCCGGTTTGTAGGTGGACAGAAATAAGCAACTTCCGGTTGAGGCAGAAATAAGCTCCGGTTGACTATGACGTCACTTCCGTCCCCTATATCGCGGCCCTTACTACTCATATATATATATATATATATATATATATATATATATATATATATATATATATATATATATATACAGAGATTTCTGTACACGCAACGCAATAGTTGAAGTGACATAAGTAATAGTTTATTTTTATTTACAATATATCAAGAATAATTTATTGAGTTTACAATAGAATGCATCAGATTATTCTAATTAGCTACACAAAATTAGAGTACGCTAGTTTGTTAGAACAAAGTTAGAAAATCATATCGACTTATTTTTTACAAAATATAAATTGAGAAGTATGATATGCGTCATAAAATACCCAGGGATTCTTTACAAATTCAAAAATGCTCCCTTTATAGGATCATTTTTTACGATTATTCATTTTCGATTTTTGCAACATATGAACTATAGTCTTAGGAAAATATCTTGATTTACAATTCAGAGCAAATTTTAATAAACTAATAAAGTGCTGATCTTCGTTCTTGTATAATCCAGTTTAAAAAAGATTAAATTGCATAATAATATGGTTCAAATTGACACCGTATTAATGTTGCAGCAAATTTAAAAGCTTTTGAAGTTCGCTATTGGAAAATTATAACTGTCTACCAAAACATATGGATGCAACTCTTATAAAATCTACTATGAACAAAATTAATTAGCTATTCCGATTTCTATTATCAATTATATACCTGCAAGTGACGTCATCGTAGGTAATTCATGGCATTTGTTGATTCAGAAGCCAATAAGGTTCGGCACACTATTGTGACGTCGCGTACAGGTGTCCAATGAAATCTGATCAAATTACATGGCTATTTTGCAATAGTTCTATTTTCCATAATATTTATACTAATTGAAATAGTTCCTGTTGCGCGGAGGATTTTTAAAAAAATTTTGTAGCAAAATACTTAACGAAAAATCTTTAAATCAGGAATCATTAATTATTTTTTGACAAAATGCTTAATTACAAGCAAATTAATTACATACCTCTAAATTACGGTGATTGCAAAACTTTTTTGCTCAAATGAAAATACATCAATCGTGAACAAATAAACCAAACGAATCATGTAGGTAATTTTCCATCTAAGTACCAGATCTCTCTCTCCTATGCCTGTTAAGGCAGAGGGGTGGAATTGTTCTTGTTTTCCAGTGGCGCCATCTATGGCCAAGAATTCGACTTCTGCCACACCATACGTCACACCCGTTTATAGGGCGGACCCATTCATTCATTCATCCCCAGATTGTAATTTTGACCTGAATCAGAGAGATCAATCTCCAGTTCAGTACCGCTATCGGTATTGATTTGCTGTGGGAACAGGGAGGACTTTGCAACTCGACAGATTTTACGTGCATCAGTTACCATTTACTACGCGGGGAGTCTCCCTACGCAATCCCACGGACATGGGCCCAGCGGCCTATCAACCAGGCTATCCCGGCCCATTCTAATTAGTCAAATTTACTTATATAAAAATAATTTTATGCAAAAAATTGTTTAGATTATTTATTTTTTAATTTTAATGGATCAGAATAAATAAAACTAAAAAAAAATACTGGAAATATTTTTAGTGCTTACGTTAAAATTACGAACAATTTCAAATATAATGATTACATTTCATAGCTTTTGGTGACTTAATTTTTGGGGAGTGCTTTTAATTCATGCGACGACGTGCCATTACTGATCAGCTGACACAGGTTTGGCATCAGCTGCGTCAAGCCAACCTATAACATTTTGCAACTATCAAGTGACAAAGCCATATATATAGATTTTTTTTTTTACATGATTAACAATTTAAGAATTGAAATTTTATTTCTAAGTCTCTTGTGATTATATTTATCTTTGTTCTATTATTCTTATCTAAATCCTTTAAATTGTTAGGTATAACATATTTTCGCATTATTTTGAATTACATAGTTTGAAATACCATGACCCCTAACTTGAACTAGTTTAAATAAATCTCACACAAACTTTTTTTCTTTTTATTGTATCCTAGAATATAACTTCTTCAGTAAATAGTCATTTTAATAAGTAAGTAATTTTGGTAAGTACAGACTTCTCGATATATTTTTCTGTAAATGGTATTTTTACTAAGTAGTCCTTTTAGTAAGCAGACTTTTTAAGTATGAGATAGGTATTAGTAAACTTTTAGTAAGTTGACTTATTATTATTAGACTTTTAATAAGTAATTATTTTAGTAAATTGGTTATTCAGTAATTAAACTTTTTAGTAAATAAATTATTAGTAAGTAGATTTTAGGAATAGTTTATTTTTTACTCATAATTAATTTTTAGCCTAAAAGAGTGGTTCACTGGATAACAAATTTATACAAAATCAATATATAATTTTTTTCTTTTTACTATCGCTGCTATAAGTTTTTTTTAGTATGTAGACTTTTTAGTAAATAAATATTTTTAATAAATAGACTTCTCAGAAATTAGATCATTCAGATGGAGAGCTTTTAAGTAAATAGACTTTTCAGGAAGAAGATTTCTCAGTAATTAAGATTTTCAGCATGTAATCCATTTGTAGGTAGAACTTTTAGGAGTAGAATTTTCAATAAGAATAATTTTTAGTAAGTATAACTTTTAGTTTTTAGTAGTTTGCTACTACCATTACATTTTCACATTAAAAAAAACTCCACTGGATAACTAAAATTTATAAAAATCAAAATGTATTTTTTTTTTTACTATTGCTTATTATTAGACTTTTTTTTAATAAGTAGACATCTTAGAAAGTAAACATTTTTTGTAAATGGACTTTTCAAAAATTTGATTATTCAGAAAGAGGGGCTTTTAATAGGAACATTTTTTCAGTTAGAAGATTTTTCAACAATTAGACTTTTCAGTAGACAAGCCTTTTAGTAGGTAGAACTTATAGGAATAGAATATTTTTAATAATTGAAATTTTTAGAAAGCAGAACTTTTAGTTTTTAGTAGTTTATCACTTCCATTACATTTTTACTCCACTGAATTCCACTGAATTATTCTCCACTGAATATGGATTTGTACAAAATCAAAATATGATTATAGATTTTTCAGTATTTAGACTTTTTACCAAGTAATCTATTAGTTGGTGGAATTTTTAGGAGTTGAATTTTTTGTAAGCAAAATTCTCCACTCCCTGCACAAAATTCAGGATCAAATTATGAAAAAAAGTACCGGCACTCTGGGTACCGGTACTTTTTACCGTTAAATCCATTTTTCCGGAGCATATTGCGGAACAGAAAATCTGATATACCATCATTTTTATAGTAATAATTACAGTAAAATTACTGAATAACTCTAATTAAACAAATATTACTGTAAATATTTCAATGCAATAGTTTACGGTTAAATAGATTTTATGGATGAAGTACCGAAAGTGCCGGTACTCTTTATAAATTGGGAATTTTTGACATTCCTGGATAGTCAAATTATACAAAATTAAAAAATTGCATACTTGTAATGTTAAATATTTATAATTACTCTACAGTTTTTTTAATTAAGTTAAGATGAATAATGCATTGCAAACACAGTCCATTCACCCAGCAATTTCAGCAATATAGCCTTAAACCATTTATCCTCATATCCTTCCAGACATTTGAATAAAATTAATTCTTCCGATGCTCCAAATCCCTTCCAGCAAACCCCCTTTTCATTGTAGAGTTAAAAATTGAAAGAGGGGAGAGCTTTATGTTTGTCTCTTTGTGGCATCGCGTGTCTTTGGGAAAGTATTTGAATAAAGTTTTAGGTTTTGATGTGTCAAGATTTACTCCTTCGACTAAAAGACTGTACTACTACTTTCTTATACTAGAAGATTCACCTTTAGTAGTATATATGGTCAGATTTTGAAAGTTAATCATTTCATAAGTGACGTAAAAGCTGTCAGATTTTATAATTTTTATCAGATTAATTTCGTTTTTAGATGGTTTTAGGTGTCTTATTTTGCAAGAAATGTAATCAGTATTTTAAACTATATCTTTTCTAAAAATCAGTACAACGGTATTTCCCAAAGTGTGGTACGCGTACCCCCAGGGGGTACGGGAACAGTTTAGTGGGGGTACGCGTTCTTATGTGAAATATCTTGCAACAAACGAAAATTTCAAAAATTGTTATTTCAAAACAAAGATAGTCATGAAAATTTACGATTACGTATTTTTTTATTGGCTATTTTTTTGCAGAGTTTTAACAGTTAATAATGAGTGGTGTCAACAGCCAGTTGTGATTTTTAATTTTTGTGCAATTTTTTTACAGTAAAGAATACATCCATTTTTTTATAAGTGGTACACAGCTTTACAAAAAATTTAGAAAGGGTACACAAGACTCATAAGTTTGGGAAACACTGCATTACAACATTAACCAGATTATTATTACTTTGAAGCAAATTTGACTTTTTTTAAACATTTTTACACTTAAATATAATTTCAATACGTAAAACTTCAAACGTAACTTTTTTTCATATTAAAACACTAGATACAAGGCGTATCAGAGAGCCTCACTATGAGATGACTTAAGTTCGATCCCCAGTGTCTGGTCACGCTTCCGGCAAACACTAACCACAGTACTAACATAAAATACCCATATCTAGTGTTAGTACCGATTTAATTCGTATCTTTTACAGAAAGCTTGCTCCCGTGTTGCAAAAAAATCTTGTGACTACAGATTTAGATTGCAAAGCATTACAGAGAAAGTTTATTTCATACTTAAAAAGATATGTTGTGACTATAGACTTTCATGGTAATTTTTCCGGTGAAAACTTGTTCTTATGTTGTAAAAAACCATCGAGACTTACGTTTTCGTAAGTTTTACGTTTTAGCAAAACCAATTTAACTGCCGAATTGAAACCGTAAATTTTACGGAACATTTTCTTTACTGTGTATTGTCCTCCTATGTCAACTGGCAATATGTCAGAATGTTGGAAGAAATTAAACAGTCTCACTACAAATTTTATATTTAAATTAAATTAGTTATAAGTAAATATTTAAGTTTTTCATTAATTTATTTACTTATTTTTAAACAAAGTGAATTTTACGTTCATACAAATTCCGAAATCGCTCCTCCCTCTTTCTTTGTTGTTGCTTTTTTTCCTTAAAAGTCGATATTTTCCACCAAAAAAGAACATTTTGCTAATCAATATGTAACTATAATAATTTTGTGAAACAAAATTTTGTTAATATGCTTTAATCTGTACAAAAAGAACAGTTACTGGATTTCAAAAATAATCAAGGGTACTTGTAAACATATTGCGTGATTCAATGACAAGAAATAAATGAAAAATAATTATGTGATTTCAAAATGATGTATCTCTTTAAAGTTGAAGAGAACCGTTATATATAATTGCAACAGTTCAGACAGGTAACGTTTTTTATCGCTCTTGAATTAAATTTTTTTTTTTATTTTTTAAAAAATTAAGTGATACGATTTACATATGATCTATCTCTCTCTTTCACTTTTTTTTTTATTATTATTCCCGATATCAACTCAAACTCCACATTGCAAAACAAAAATTCCAAGAGAGATCATTAAAATTTCCTTCGATAATGAATAAAAAGTTATTATTTTTAGAGCAAAATGTTGCAAAAAAATTCATGAAGAATTGCTATAAAGTCTAAATAATATTATAAAAAAATTTGGCTAGCAAAAGCATGAATAAAAGTTAACATATTAAAATATAAAGGGCTAGCAAAAGCATGAATAAATAAAATAAACACATAAGGAGATAAACAAAAAAAAAAGCAGACGATAAAATTAGAAAACTTTTTGTAGAACAACAGAAAGTTTTTTTTTTTTTAGATATTAGTTTTGTTTTGGAATTTAAGTTCTCACATAACCGTTATGGGTTTTTCCAGTTTGTTTTATAATATTTTAACTATCCCGTTACGGGTACTTCATATTTGTTACTGTTTGTGTTGAAACAGAACTGTTATTTATATAGCTTGATACGTTGCATTACTTAAAATTGCAATGATTTTTGATAAATTTGAGATTTTTTTAAAAAAAGACTTGCTTTAAGTCAATAAATAAAAATGGCTCTTTCTGCATGGTAAATTTCAACCTTCTATTCGCTTTTTCGCTCTCTGCAGAACACCCTAATACATAATATTTTTGCTACAAGTTTAACAGATAATAATTCTCGGGCAAATTGAATATTATTTTGTTTTCATCGTACTTCTTGCAAATTTTTCTATACTTCTTTGTAACTTAAAAAAAAATTTATTTTTGCTCATAAAACCGTCATGAAATGTAAAGTAGAACACCCAAAACGGTGGCAGAAGAATAATATATTATAATATGACTAAGCGGAATATATAATAATATATTACAAGAAATTTGATAAATTGTTACAGACAAATTTAATTTAATTAAAATATTTAACAAATTAAAATATTTAATAAGTTAAAATATTTACAAGTTTAAATATTTGAAGATATTAAGTATTGTATGATAACAATTGGTATCAATTAAAATGTAATGGTAAATAGTAGCAAAATATATAGTAGCAAATAGTAGCAATGGCAAATAGTAGCTGAATTTATTCATTACTTTATTCGGTAATTTTAATAATCAAATTTAAACAAATCCAAAGTGTTCTTAAAAATGATTTTCCTATAAAATATCATAAAAAAATAACTATTTGTTTTTCACATTAAATTTACTAAAAATAGCATAATCTAATCGATTTCAAGTAAAGTCTATTTTAGTGAAATATTCAAAAATGATATTCCATTAAATTATTGCTATTATTATTATTATTATTAATTATCAATGAAAAAAAATCTAATTAGTTTTGTTCATAAGTACTTCCTCAACCATTTTGATGTTTAATAGCGTTTCTTTTTACAATTAATTTATAATTCGTAAAAAAAAATAACACATGAATTTAAAGAAAATAGATGGTAGATTATCCAGTTTATTACTTATTGTTTAAATTTAATAATCATTAGCATGCCTACCTTATTCAAACATTTAAATATAATATCCTTAACATGCATTACTTCATTTATTCAAACGATTCCAGACATCCCGCAATTTGCTTCAGAATCAAGAATATTTCATAATTTTGTTTATAAATAAATCATAAAACTTTTTTAAGATCAAGGGATTCTTCAATTTTTTCGGTCAAAAGACGGACAAAACGAAAGGAATTACTTTTCTTTCTTTTCATTTCCTCCTTAAAATACAAAAAATATATCAGAGATAACTTAATAAACTATTAACGACTTAATTTTAATAATGATTCATCAGCATGAATAGTCAATTTTTTTAAATACTAAGATCAAAATTCCCCGATCTTGTTCATAAGTAAACACCATAAAACTTTTTATCGTTCAAAGAAGTGTTCAAAAATTATAAATTTATTCAATAAAAAGAACAAATAAGCCATACACAATTTTTTACTCGCTTTAAAATGCCAAACTTCTTCACAATAATTTTTTATTAATTCAATTATTTATTCACATTTATAGCGATTCTTTAGCATTCGATATCTTCAAACATATTATATAAATAAAGCGTTAAAACTGTTTAAAGTACTAAGAATAGTTCAACTCTTATTTTTTCCCATCCAAAAATAAAAATGATGGAAGCAATAATTCCTCTTTTATTATAAAGCCAAAAATAAATTTGAAATTAATTTATTATCTATTATTGATCTAATTTTATAAACAAAGTATCATCATGAATTTCCTCAAATATTCTTGTTCATAAATGAGTCATTAAACGTTCATAAGTTACAGGAATAGTTGACCAATTAATTTACACTATCAAAAAATAAATAAGTCACAAATAATTATTTTGTCTTAACTAAAACGCCAAAAATATATCAATGCAAAAAAATATAATTTTTCAACAAGAACATATCATTGAAACATTTATGAAAAATTTATGTTTCAAAATATATTTCATTTATTAGTGATGATTTAATTTTAATATTTAATCACCACACAACACTTTAAGCAGTTAAAAGAAATTGGTGAAGCGTGTTCTAAAGTAATTCATCAAATTTTTAAATATTCTAATAATTAATTATTAATTCAATAATAATTCAGTAATAAACTGGAAATTAATTTATTATCCATTAATGATCTAATTTTATAAACAAAGTATCATCATGAATTTCCTCAAACATTCTTGTTCATAAATGAGTCATTAAACTTTCATAAGTTACTGGAATAGTTGACCAATTAATTTATACTATCAAAAAATAAATAAGTCACAAATAATTATTTCGTTTTAACTAAAACGCCAAAAATACATCAAGGCAAAAAATATAATTTTTCAACAAGAACATATCATTGAAAAATTTATCAAAGATTTATGTTTCAAAATATATTTTATTTATTAACGATGATTTAATTTTAATATTTAATCACCACACAACACTTGAAACAATTAAAAGAAATTGTTCTAAAGTTGCTTGTTCTAAAGTAATTCATCAAACTTTTAAATATTCTAATAATTAATTCATCAAACTTTTAAATATTCTGATAATTAATTATTAATTCAATAATAATTCAATAATAAATTGGAAATTGATTTATTATCCATCAATGATCTAATTTTATAAACAAAAATATCATCATGAATTTCCTCAAACATTCTTGTTCATAAATGAGTCATTAAACTTTTACTAAGTTACAGGAATAGTTGACCAATTAATTTATACTATCAAAAAATAAATAAGTCACAAATAATTATTTCGTCTTAACTAAAACACCCAAAATACATAAGGCGAAAAATATAAATTTTCAACGAGAACATATCATTGAAAAATTTATCAAAGATTTATGTTTCAAAATATATTTTATTTCTTAGCGATGATTTAATTTTAATATTTAATCACCACACAACACTTTAAACAGTTAAAAGAAATTGGTGAAGCGTGTTCTAAAGTAATTCATCAAACTTTTAAATATTCTAATAATTAATTATTAATTCAATAATAAATAGGAAATTAATTTATTATCCATTAATGATCTAATTTTATAAACAAAGTATCATCATGAATTTCCTCAAACATTCTTGTTCATAAATGAGTCATTAAACTTTTATAAGTTGCAGGAATAGTTGACCAATCAATTTATACTATCAAAAAATAAATAAGTCACAAATAATTATTCCGTCTTATATAAAACGTCAAAAATATATCAAGGCAAAAAATATACAACAAGAACATATCATTGAAAAATTTATCAAAGATTTATGTTTCAAAATATATTTTATTTATTAGCGATGATTTAATTTTAATATTTAATCACCATACAACACTTTAAGCAGTTAAAAGAAATTGGTGAAGCGTGTTCTAAAGTAATTCATCAAACTTTTAAATATTCTAATAATCGTTTAACAATTAGCTTATGCCTCTACCCGAAAATAACCAAGTGCCGTGAGCAATTATTTCTCCGTTAGTAAAATGCCAAAAATAAATCGGAAGGTTATCTGATTTACGCCATTGTACTCTTACCCCGTCTCGCATTGTATGTAAATATACAGGGGCCAAACGGGGCAAAGGGAGGGTGCACGAACTCCCGATATTCGGAAAAGTATTCGCTTCTGATGTGAGCTTAATTAAGTCGATTAATATGTACGAAGACGCCTTCCCACCAAAATATGACGACTTCCCACGATTTCCCGCCGAAACCATTACTCCGTGGTGTTCAGCACGCGACTGTAGAACACCAAGAGTTGAAAAATACCCTCCCTCCTTTCTGCCATCCCTTCAATTTCTCCCATCAACCTATTTAAAAGGGGGGTTTCAGCCTGAAAGAGAGAGAGAGCGGATCATTATTTGAAGTTTTACAGTTTTAAAAGGCTTCTACTTCAGTCTCTGGGGCTAATAGTCTATAATGTTCCAATGATCGTCCAGCCGTAATAATGGCCTTAGTGGGATAGCGCCTTAGAAGGTGAAATGTTCGACGGCTGAGAATTTTATGGTTATTAATTACAAGGAAAGCGGAAATTTTTATAATGCGGTTTTAATAAATTCATATTTGCATTCAAAATAGCGGAGTTGCGAAGGGAAATTTCCATGGAAGCATGTAATGCTGGGGAGTTTAATTTGGAGTAATGACTGATTAGTCACTGTTAAGGAATTTTGATGGTGAAGCGATTTTGACTCCTTTTTTTTATGACGTCATAAATTAAATTTTGCAAACCAAGAATTCGTGAATTCATTTTTTTTTCTAAGATTGCAGTATCAAGACTGAATGAAATCAATTACAGTATTAATAAAAAGTATTTTCTTCCATTACTCATATCGCATATTTTACAACTACTGAAATATCGTTGGAAAAAAAATTACAATTTAGACAAAAAGGTCTTTTGTTCTATTACTCATATCGCATATTTTAGTACTACTGAAATATCGTTGGAAAAAAAAAACAATTACAATTTAGACAGAAAAGTCTTTTGTATATTATTTTTTTGGCAAACAAAGAGCTAGTACCTCTGGTATCCTTTGGCCAAGATTATTCATATCCCATATTTTACCATTACTGAAATATCGTTGAGAAAACCAATTACAGTTTAAACAAAAAAGCTTTTTCTTTTATTACTCATATCTCTACTACTGAAATATATTACTAAACAATTACAATTTAGACAAAGAAGTATTTAGTTCCATTACTCATATCCCATATTTTAGTATTGCTCAAATATCATTGAAAGAAAACAATTACAATTTAGACAGAAAAGTCTCTTTTATATTACTCATATCCCATATTTTACCATTACTGAAATATCGATGAAAAATCCTATTACAGTTTAAACAAAAAAGTTTTTTCTTTTATTACTTATATCTCTATTACTGAAATATATTACTAAACAATTACAATTTAGACAAAGAAGTATTTAGTTCCATTACTCATATCCCATATTTCAGTATTGCTGAAATATCGTTGAAAGAAAACAATTACAATTTAGACAGAAAAGTCTTTTTTATATTACTCATATCCCATATTTTACCATTACTGAAATATCGTTGAGAAATCCAATTGCAGTTTAAACAAAAAAGTTTTTTCTTTTATTACTCATATCTCTATTACTGAAATATATTACTAAATAATTACAATTTAGACAAAGAAGTATTTAGTTCCATTACTCATATCCCATATTTTAGTATTGCTGAAATATCGTTGAAAGAAAACAATTACAATTTAGACAGAAAAGTCTTTTTTATATTACTCATATCCCATATTTTACCATTACTGAAATATCGATGAGAAATCCAATTACAGTTTAAACAAAAAAGTTTTTTCTTTTATTACTTATATCTCTATTACTGAAATATATTACTAAACAATTACAATTTAGACAAAGAAGTATTTAGTTCCATTACTCATATCCCATATTTCAGTATTGCTGAAATATCGTTGAAAGAAAACAATTACAATTTAGACAGAAAAGTCTTTTTTATATTACTCATATCCCATATTTTACCATTACTGAAATATCGTTGAGAAATCCAATTGCAGTTTAAACAAAAAAGTTTTTTCTTTTATTACTCATATCTCTATTACTGAAATATATTACTAAATAATTACAATTTAGACAAAGAAGTATTTAGTTCCATTACTCATATCCCATATTTTAGTATTGCTGAAATATCGTTGAAAGAAAACAATTACAATTTAGACAGAAAAGTCTTTTTTATATTACTCATATCCCATATTTTACCATTACTGAAATATCGATGAGAAATCCAATTACAGTTTAAACAAAAAAGTTTTTTCTTTTATTACTTATATCTCTATTACTGAAATATATTACTAAATAATTACAATTTAGACAAAAAAGTATTTTATTCCATTACTCATATCCCATATTTTACTATTACTGAAATATCATTGAAAAAAAAAAGTAAAATTTAGACGGAAAAGTCTTTAGTATATTACTCATATACCATATTTTACCATTACTGAAATATCGTTGAGAAAATCTATTACAATTTCAACAAAAAAAGTATTTTCTATTACTTACATCTCATATTATACTATTACATACTTTCCTGAAATTGAAAATTGAATCATAATTTATCGTTGAAAGATTTTTTTTTCTTAACCAAGTTGGTGATTTTAGGCGAATTATCCCATTTGAAGACACCCTCTCGAACCATTAAGATCGAGTCCCAGAACGTGAAGATCCGATTATTAGATAAAAAGTTATTCATGGGGGGTCCGTTTTTTATTTAGCGCACTGCTCATCCTTAAATGATGAATATTGTTTGAAACAACCTGTGGAATAGAAGGCCAAATTCCAAACATGGTATTAAATAATTTATGAATCAAAGAGCATTAACAATTGAAGGATTATCGCAATGTTAAATATTTTCAATTTTGCATAAAATTTAAATGTGAAAAAAAATCTCGGCAACATGGTTTTTATTTTTTTATATTTTATAACCGTCGGTGAACAGCCGACCCAATTTTCTGGGTTTACGACTGTCCATTTTCAACTCCGTAACCTTGTAATTTTGAACCCAATCCAGAAGACAAGGGAACTCGTGGATCAAGTATTGGGAGAAATTTGTCTTCGTAGAGGACTTTTTTGATTGAACTAACCCGCATTTGCGTTACATGGAGAGGAAGAACCTCCCACTGTTAGCCTAACGGCAAGAGGACTCTAACCCGTGATCCGTCAACCACTGAAGATATTTGACGTCAGCACTGTGGTCGGTGCAAGCCGGATGCGGAATTCGTATCGATCAGCCATCGCCGGGATCGAACCCTGGTTCACCTCATTGGTGGGCGAACGCTCTATCCCCTGAGCCATCGCGGCTCCGGCAACATGGTTGGCGAGTTTGCCATCAGTGAAGAATAAACGCATTTGTGTAATTGATTCAAAGTCTGTTTTGGTGCTTTTTCGGTGCAATTTCGGCGAATTTCTGAGTCGATGCATATTAACAAACGAAACCATAATTATACCACAGAGACAAAAAATGTGCGTTTTTAAAGAGTATCCAACTGCAAAGAAATCAAAGACAGTAAAATCGGCCGAATGTGATGGGCACTTTCTTGGGATGCGTGTAAAATCATTAGCATTGATTGCTAGCTGAATAGTCAAAGATCAAAGTATGAGGAGTACTATGTCCCATTATTATACTGCTTGCGAGAAGAAATTAAGATTAAAAACTCCCTCATTTGGCGAAGAAAAAATTCTCTTTTTTTAAGACGACGCTAAAATGCGCATCTGTGCAGTTACAATGATGAGAATTATGGAATAAAAATTTAAATAATTGCAACATCAGCCGTATTCACCAGATTTAGTCCCCAGTGAGTTTTTCTTATTTCTGAGTTTGAAAAAAAAGGCTCGGTGGAGAAAGTTTTTTAAATAATTAGGATTTATTAAAAAATTTTAAAAAAATCTGTCAAAAAAAATTTTTTTTAGCTTTTTCAAACCATTTAATGAACGACCCTCTACCATTGTCGTAGCAAAGAAATTTAGCTGCCTCTTAGTTAGATATAATAACTTATCATATTCTCATAAATTCTTTTTTGACTTTATGAAATATAAAATTATATCTTAATAAATTAATTATTCATAAATGCGCAGAGTTTTCATATTGACATTTGAATTTTTCCGCCAAACTTAAGCGTAGGAAGTTTAATTTTTAAGCAATAAGATTTCTTTTATAGTTCATTTTGTAGTTTCCTTTTTACTTAATCAGCAGACCTTTTAGAATTATGACGATCTCATTACTTCAAGATTTTCTGGATCCGATGTAATTGCTCTGCTATTGAGGAAATATTGCATGCAATAAATTAATGAACTAAACTGAACGGAAAGTCGTTAAATTGGAAAAACCCACTCCAACCCAATTTTTTTTTTACACTGTGAAAAAGCAATAACCATGGATTATTTTATATCACGGCATGGATATTTTTGAAAATTTTAATCCATAGTAAGTTATTAATGAACAGTGGTAAACTTCAATCGCCAGTTAACTGAAATATTGTTAGAAATCATTCTGACACCACATTTTAAAGAAATTGTGTAGCTACGCAGAAATGGATAAACTATAGCAGGGGTGTCAAACTCAAAAGCTAACTTGGGCCAAATAAACAATGCTTAATTTTAGGTGGGCCGCAAAAAAAATCAATGTTCATGGAAACTAATATTTTTATTTTGAATTGTAATAAACATATATAAAGTTAAATTATTGTTTACGTCCTGATACTTGAATCTCTTCTCTGCTATTATCTTTTCTGTTTCGGGAGAAATTTTATTGGCCGAGACTACTTTCAAAATTGATCCAACGTGAGCGTTATTAATATGGTTTCGGACAGGAGATTTATTTCCATTCATGACCGAAAATAATTGCTCTCACTGATAAGTACTTCCAAACATGGAAATAATTTCATACGCTAATTTTCGAGTATTTTCAAACCTTACTGGTAAATATTCGTGAAATTCACCCACACCCACTTCAATGAATTTTGCCTTCAAATTTGAGTCGCACTGAATCTCAATCACTTCCATTTGCATATAACTGGGTACTGACTTTATATTTATTGAGAAAATCAAAGAAAACAAACAAAATTTGTCTTCCAAAGAATTAAAATCTTTAAACCTTGTTTCAAATTCTGTTCTAAGATTTGAAATTTTTTTCTGTGTATTTTTGATACGATGCAGTATCATCTAAACTACATTGGTTCTCGTTGCACGTTGGGAAGCGCATTAAATCTTCCTTTTTCAGTTGCCTTTCCCAAAGAAATAGTTTGTATGCTTTTTTAATTATGTAAACATGTTCGTAATGATCGGTCTGATCTCGTACTGATCCTTGCCTTATGACGATAAATTTAAATCGGATAAGTGTTTAGTTATATCAACCATAAAAGATAAATCTTGCAATCATATTTGATCGGAGAACAAGCTTGTATCTTGATTTATAGTTTGTAAAATCTTACATATTTTTTCTTTCAAATCCCAGAATTGATTGAGAACCTTGGAGCAAGATAACCAACTTACCTCGCTATAATAGGATAAACCTGATTATGTACTATCTAATTGATAGCTTAGTGTGAAACGAACTCCATTTCAGCCAATTAGAATTTTGCATTTTCGCTCGGCCAATTTAAAATGATCCGTATAGTTTTTAAATAAAGTATATTATAATTTTATATGCTGGTTTCGTTTCTAATTCACATTTCTATTTTATTTTTACTTTGCTTCGGATATATTAACTGGGCCACAAAAATGTTCAACTCGGGCCGCGAGTTTGACACTCCTGAACTATAGTTTCAGATCAACATATTTTTTTTCTTTTTTGGTATTAAGACACTAAGGAACTTTTTCGGCCTTTTACAACCGAATGATTATCGAAAATATCTACTTCAATTTCTATAAAAAAAAACACGAGCATGCAAATTTATAAAAAAAAAATATTTGCCTTTTTTTTTCTTTACTTAGAACGACATGGCTTAATAGTTTAAGAACAGGATTCTAATATAAAATTAGTCTTTTTTTGTATCGTAAATAAGGGGGGTGGGAGAATAACTACAGAAATCCATTCTGAATCTATACTTTTCTTGTTCTTGTGCAAGATTGTTTTCATTAAGTAATGATTGTTAAATTTAGCATCCATTAATCTCTGTTGTTAGCAAAGAATAATAGTTAATATTATAATTCGAAACCTTTATTTTCATAATAAGTAGACATTATCATTTCTAACTAAATATCTTATAAATTATCTGAAATTAGCCAAATCCACAGCAATTCTGAAATTCAGCATATAACGACGTGGTATTTTTTGCTGAATGTGCATTGAAATCTACAAAGATGAGAACTGTTTTAGACGTAACTATAAGTCTAGTAAATTGGATGGAGGATTTTAATTTTGACATCAGCAGTTGTTTTGAAACGAGGACGGGGTTCTTTGTGCTAACTAGTATAATGCAAAACAACCTAAATAAAACACAAATAAAAGAGCAGAAATGAAAATGGTATAGTTTAAGTTCTGCAAACATTTTCTTTTTCCATTTTTTTTTTTTTTTTTTTTTTGGTGTTTAGACACTGGCAAACGTTCTTGTTTGTAGATCCGAAATTGAAGTAGGTCCATTATTGTATATTTATTTGTATTTTATTCACGTTATTTTGCTTTATTCGAAAGTTATTTGTTTTGGCTTTGCTTCAGATCTGGCATAAAAACTAAACAAGCGGAAAGATTTTCTCATTCATTCACAACTCTTTCCCGTTAATTGGTATTTTTCCACATGATGGAATTTATAATGCAGATGCCCGTAATACCTTCAAGACTCATCAGAACAATTCAGATGCCTCCAGCGAAAAGACATTCCAACCAATCAAAAGTTTCTTTACTTTTGGCCTTCTACAACTGAACGATTATCGAATATGTTTGCGGCAGAGTAGTTTTATGAACGACCGTCAGTTAAGCAAAGGCGCTGTCAAGTCTCCCTTAAATTCCGCGCCCAGAAGTTTCTTCAGAGCTATAAGCGAACTTTGATGAGAAGTGGGGAAAGAAGTAGGAGTGATTGGGTCGTGGGGGGAGACCCACGATTTAATGCAAATTAGCGCGCCATAAAGCCGTGATGAATCCTAGGGTCTTAAAGAAAACAACAGCTAAGCCAGATCTTGTTCTTTATTGCTATGGAAAAGGGGCAGAACAATTCCTGAACACCTTTTACAAGAATTAGTACCTCTTTCGCTCGCATGGAGGCGCAGGATACTTGTGCTTCTTCGCATATCGTCTGCTGCTTTTGTTATCACCACATTCTTTAGTATTTAGCGGTTCTTCGGTGCCGAACGGGGGTGGAGAAGGGGGGTCAGCAATCGGGCGCGAATGATAATAACAATAATGGCGGACTGGGGGCTCACTTTTACCGCTTCAGCAGCTCATTTTCCCAAATTAATTTAAGACGGGGGTTTTGGCTTTCTTTTTGCTCCGCTAGGGGGAGCTTTCAAAAATGAGAACAAAACCTTCTGGAGTAATTTAAAAGGAAGCCAAGGAGCCGTGGTTTCCAGGAAAGGATTAACAAAAACAAGAAAATATGTTAAAAAAGAAGGGGTGGTGGAAATGGAAGGAGTGAGGGTGGACAGCTAGAAAAAAAAACTAGGCGAGTTATGAAAAGGGGCGCGCACAGACAAAGAAAAGAATTCTGAGTTGGAAACATTTTCTTGTAAAACAGGGCGTTAATTAATACCCCCGTTTAATATAACAATCCGTGTAAAGCGGAGTGGCAAGTAGTCTGAGAATTTTCAATCATTCCAGTTGACTGCTCTTCTATGTTGGTCCCCTTTTATGAATAAAGATGCCCGCTTAGGCCGGTAATTAAATGTTGCCGCAACACTCGCCTGAATATAAACAAAGGAGAAGCCATCGGGATCTTAAATATGCTGGAAGCCCACAACCATGAAAACGCCATTTTGTTTAAAAAATTTTTTTCTTCTCCCTTCCTTGTTCTTCTTCTTCTCCTTTTTTAAAAACTTTGACTTCAACTTTTCATTCATTTCTTTTCTACAGAAAAGAGAAAGAAGAGGACCTCATTGTGGAAAATGGAAGGATTCTTCTTCCGAAACAGTAGGCTCGGAAAAAGCATGGCTTTTGAATGATCTTCGTCGGCAGAAGCTAAGAAACAACTAAACTTTTATCTGATATTTTTCTAGTTCTGTTCTTCTTTCCTTCATAAGGCGAAGCAGGTAATTTAGGGAAATGATCTTCGGATGGTAATTTAACTAAACTTTACGATCCGCGAGGCTCGTGTCATTTAACTCACTTAAAGTTCCAACTATTCGAATAAAAGGGGGAGGGGCCACTGTAAAAATCGTTCCAACCCTTCCAAGCCATGTTTTTGACAAATGATATCCATCCTCATTAAATGCACAAGGAAGTAAAGGGTTATGTTCTTCTAACTCTCTCAAGTGCTAAACTGCTATACAGCATTTAAAACAATAGGAATGTATCATTAAGGTATTTCCTCTCTCTCGTTGGTAGGCATTTTTAAAAAGGCATTACATTTTTCCTTTTCAAAATAATTTCTGATTTTTAAATACAAATAACAACAGTTATGTTTACTGTGTCATAATGAAAACTGAAATCATTTGGGTTTTCGCGAAGTCATTATTTCGCCATTAGCTAAATTACTGCTCACAAGCCTTGGGATCAAATTATACTTTAAGTTTTCTGTACAACTGCACATGAGGGTACAAATTGCTAACTTTTTTCAAAATTTCAATATCTGTAGAATTCTTATAAGCATAGAATGGGAACGGCTGCATGCATTGCATAAATTTAGTTGTCTAACTTGCATACTTTCATTTGATTTACTTTAAAATCTAACTATTAAAGATCATCAAAATAAAAAATAAATCAATACTCAAACTGTCTACATTAGGATTAGTTTTTAAAATATGTTTCATTGCAAATATCTTTATTGGACTATTGCTGATATGGAAAAAAAATGAAAGATTATGTAGATGGTAAATTATTTCTAGATTGAAAATATTATGCCAGAAAGGATATTAACCCATTAGTGCCTAGCGCTCTTCTAAAAAAACGTTTCCTTTTTAAAAAGAAGGAAAAAAGTGGTAGCACAAGTGTCTCATTTTTAGGATACTTTTGTTTTCAGAAACACATAGTTCTACCAACCCTAATATATTAATTATATTTCGAATTTATATTTTAATTTAATTATATTTTATTCATAATTTGATCTGAAGTCACCGCTTAGCGCTTTTCTTAAGCTAAAGTGGTAGGTAACAGTAAAAAATATCCACTTGGTGTAGATAAATATGCACAACCACTTTTTTACACCCATGTGTTTATCATAAATGGAACCTTTTTTGTGGCGGGGCAAATATGGGTTAATATGAAGAAGGAAATTTTTACAATAATTTTTGCGTATTTTTCTTACAACTTCTAAAGGAAGGAAACTCTCTTTCGAATTGAGTTTCCTTCTAAAGGAAGAAGTCCTTTATAGAGTTTAATGAATTCGTTTTTATATTATAGAGGTTAAAAAAATTATTGAGTTTGAAAAAAAAATTTCTAAACTCAAAAGTTGAAGAGACCACTAAAATAGTTCGAATTATTGTAAATTACTTTACAAGTTTTAATTTTAAGAGCGATGTTAATATACAAGTGAGTTCAGTGACCCGAAATATATATACACACTATCCTTTAAGATACAGTGCCTTGCTCCGAAAAAAAGGTGAATGCCTTAATAACTTTTGATTTATTGACTGGACTAGGAATCACTTTAAATAGTTCGAAAGTATGACCCAAAAAAAGCTTTTTACGCAAATAAAAAACTTATTTACGAAAAATATTTATTTCCATACATTTTTTTTAAATTAAATAATAATTTTTTATTAAATTTACGAATGGCCGAAAACAATTTAAATTGTAAGTTATACAAATGTTAACACCTAGTATGATATAAGCAATTTTAAATTTCAAAATTCAATGGAAATCGAAATAGTTTTTAGGAAGAAAAAAAATTTATGTACGACTACAGCGAAATGCGCAATAAGTGAAATTGACATTAAAAGGCCAAAACTTTCGACAGCTCTCCTGCTAAAATATCGGGACCACATTTCTAAGTTTATGACTGCTTTCGCATAGTTTGATGGTCGCGTTTCCAAATCCGTTGAAAAAGATTTATGTTTATTCAACAAAAAATCATTTTAGTGTCTGACTTAGCGATCTGAAATGTCGTCAGCACTAAATAATCGATATATTTTAAGTAAGGCTCTCGAAACCTTTAAAATTGATACTGAGAATGTGCAAATCCGATCATTAGCTAAAACATCATTAAAGGATTCATGATTTTTTTTATTTATTTTTTACCATCGAAACTCGTGATGAAATCGTCATTCATTTTCCTCCTCTCTACGACTTTTCTGTTTGTCTTGTCTAGAAAATATCCGTAATCTTTTTCATCATCCTCGACATCATTTTCCAATCTATTCTTATTTTTGTTCAATATTTTTAAATATTTGATTTGACCAGAAGTTTGGTTTTATTTTATATATAATGCAGGATAGAAGAAAGAAAAGAAGAACTGAAATTAAGAAAGTCCCCATATGTTCCAGTCAAACCAAAAGGTTAGCCCTTTCCCTTTTCTAATCATCTTCAATACTTTTCTTTTCTCTTTGTTTGTCATTCTTAAAACCTTCACTTTCCCTGTTCTATTCTCTCTTTTTTAAACACTTTTAAATGAATAACACGAAGATCTTTTTTTTTCCTCTTATTTTAATCATTCTAGATTTTTTTTCTCACTTTTCCACTTTTTTCTTTGCTTAACACCTTTAACTAAATATAATTATCCAAAAATTCATTATTTTTTATATTTACCATTCTCAATATTTTCCTTTTTCTATTCTTCGTTCTCTCTAAAACTTTAAAACAAATGCTTTTATCTAAAGTATAATCTTTCATATCATCAACCTCTCTATTTTTCAATTCATTTAAAATTTTTAAATGAGTGCCCCAACTAAGCATGTTGTAGTTTTTTATTTTATTATTCATTTATTTATTTCTAACATTTTTGATACGTTTTGCTTCCTCACAGAGAAAAAACCGCTTCTAGTACCATTTCCAGTAATAAAAAAAAAGACTTCTGGTATTAAAAACCAAAATATTATGTATCTAAACAGTTAATTTGGTAAATTTTCCGTTCAGATGGTAGCGGCTTACCGTAAATTCTGGTTTTCAAAATTATAGTTCTTATTACCACACATGTATTAAAAAATACAAACTGAAAAGGGAATTTAACCGAATAAATGGTTTTTATACCATGCTCTAAGGCAGAGGTCGCCAAAGTGGTCTATATAGACCCCCAGGGGTCTATTTAACAAAAGCGGGGGTCGATCTGAGACAGGGGGGCGAATCGGGGTCGATCCGAATCGGAAGAGTCGATTGTGGTTCGAAAAAAAAAAACAGTTCTCAATACGCAAATCACACATACCTAATTAAGTATGTAAAATTTGTGAATTTTTTTTTATAATTGACTCAATATCAGTTTCTTTATAAAACATGAATTAATAAACGTATATTTATTGGGGTGAAACAAGCATTTACGTACCACCGCGCAGTGGCACGAACTCAGCGCAGTTTATAAGTCATATGCATATGTGCGCTTGTCCAAATGTCACGTGTGACGAGCATTGACGTCACAAATGCAAATATCATACGCAGTTTCCGGTATCTTTGCAAACTGTGTTGAATATTTGCAGTGTCATTATTAAAACTTTTATAGTTTTGAATAATTAGTTATTGTTTCGATAAAACCATTCGTTTAGTTTAGATATCAATTTTAATTATCAATGCACAAAAAAGAAGGTAAGCATTAATAATATGGATTAGTACAGCCCGCGAAAAAACTATAGCACACTTTGTATTTTTTTACGAGAATTACAAAATTGACCAATTTTGACGAAAATTAAAATTGACCAAGTTTGAACCCAATATAGCGAACCTTGCAAAAAAACACCAGGCACACCCATCTCATTGATCAAGAAGCAGTAAATCTTTAGTTACTTTACTTATTATATCTACTTATACATAATTACTTATTATTTAATAATAGGGTATTTAAATTTCAATGTTAATATATTTTTCATAAAACTATTGTTACACAATGTACTATTACTTTAATAAATGTTTAAAATCATAAAATAAATGTACAAACACAGTATCTAATAGAGTTTTATTTTAATTAACAAAAAATTACTTTTGTGGGGGTCGATGGAGATTTCGAAATATTATATAGGGGTCGATGATCAAAAAAGTTTGGCGACCCCTGCTCTAAGGCATCATGATAAATTACCTAATTTCATTACTTATAATGAAACTATATTTTACTGTTGATTTTACCAAAATCATCACAAAAGACTTTCGGAAAAAATTATCAAAATTTTTGGTTTCCCCATAGAGCTAGAAACACTGTAAAGTTAACCATATTTTGGAAGTTTTGACTATACTTTTTTTCACGGAGAAGAGTCTTCATTTTTCTAGAACATTTTTAAATAATGGCCTTGTCCTTAAAGTTCTTATTTTTCCTTCTTTTATCTTTCTTAACCTCTATATCTTTCTCTTCTCCATTTGTCTTTCTTTTCCTTTTTAAAAACTTTTTTAAAAAATATCTTTGATTCAGACTTCAGTCACATTATCTCCATTTTCTCTATTCTATTTTTATATTATTAGACTCTTTGCAATGGCCATTGCCGTAAAAAATTTTTTATATTATCCTTGATATTTTATACTTCCTAATTGTTCTTTTTGTTTAATAATTATAATTAAACATCACCCACTAAAAGTTTTTCTTTATTGTTTTTAGCTTCTTCGCTATCTTCCTCATATCTAATCAACTTGTAGAGTGACATTTCGTAAAAACTTTCGTCTGAAAGTTTTTTTTCTATATTTTTTTTTTACTCTGATAGTTTTCTCAATTTTTTTATCTGAATAACCGTTCCTTGTATGGAGTGAAAAAACTTGGATATCAATAAGACAATACTGAACACTACAAAATCACACACTGTAATCATACATTGTAAAATAAATACCAACACAAATAATAAAGTGTAAAAAGTCCACTGTTTTCTTTTTATTCATTATTATTTGTTGATTTTCTCGGTGGCTTTACGTTATTAAAGTAATGATATTTAAAATTTACCTCAATCAAGCTACTTCCTCATGTGCTTATATCTTAGAGAGGCCGGAAAAAATATATCATAAAAATGTACAGTATTGGTGCAGCTGTATCAGTTTACTCATGAAATACTTTGTATCTCTATAATAGTATATTTGGTACCTATTAAAACTGCATCAACCCTAATGTCAGTATCGCGTAATACCGAAATTATCGTCATTTATGTCAATAATAGTATCAGGGGTCTGTCTAAGTTTTTCTGAAAGGTACCTATTTTGTGAAAATTTAGTCATAATTTGTGAAAAATTAAAAATTATATTAAAAAATCGATACAAAAACATGGTAAAAATATAGATTTATTGTTTCTTAAGGGATACAAAAATAAAATTTTACGAAAAAGCATTTTGTGAAACTACCGTTTTTCCTAAACTTGAATTTGTGAAACTACCGTTTTACCTAAAATTGAATTTGTGAAGGTACCGCTAAACGGTAGTAAATTCGGCCTGGACAGACCCCTGAGTATGGAAACTTTTTACAGTTCCCCTTACCGAATAAGTACATTTTTCCATTGATTTTGATTTTTAGTTCATAGCTTTTTTTTCAAGGGTACCTATTACCAAAGTTAACTAAGCATCATTCAGGTCAATAGTAGCTTGCTGTTTTCTTACGTTCTCTTAAGCGAATTAGTACTATTTTTTCCATTAATTTTGTTTTTCAATACAAAACTTTTTTGTATTTATTGAAATACAAAAAAGAAAAAATAATCAAGAATACAAGAGAGAAATAACATAAAAATAATCAAGAATACAAGAAAGAAAGAATAAATTGAATACAATCAACGGTAATTGCACCGTTGATTTTAAATTATTTAGTTTTTATTGAAACAAGTTTTAAACGCATGACTATAAACAAAAGAATCACGTGGTTTCAGATAGCCTTAGAAATACTAATTTGATCACGTAGTCTACCTATGCCACCACGATCACGTTTATCATTCAGATAACCCAGCATAAGGAATAAAAATAATTAGGTATTACAGAACACGCAATAAAAAAAATTTTTGATTTGAGCTATAAGCAAGCAAACTTTTTTTTAAATATTTGAAAAAACGGAAACCTCTAAAACTTATTTAAAACAATAATTTCCACTAAGCCAGTAAGAAAATTCTATTTTTAAATATCTCTAAATTAAAAGCATAATTAAAAATCAGGCTTCGCGAGTTGTTTACAATTATGCTCCTTCATATTCATGTTGAATGTAGCCTTTTTAGAATTCACGGTATACCCGCATACAATAAAAGACATAATTACTGAGTTTGTGAATAAATTTTATGATTGAATTGATAAATAATTAGGTGTTTCAAGTCACTAAATGTGTGTATTAACAAAAGTATAAAATATATACCCAAAAATATCTGATTGATTGATTAAATAATGGTTAAATTCTAAAAATTTAAACTAAAAGTAGTGATTATGGAATTGTTTGCATATAATATTTCAAATTTTAAACTAGCCAAAGTTTGCCACAATTCTTGCATCCTAAATTCTTTCTTATTTTTTCATAAACTATCGAGAAGTTTTACAAAACCATAAAACTTTTTCTTTAGTGCATTAACTTTAATTAGTTAAGTTAAAGTTCCTATTTTTGTGGAACATTCTTAAATATAAGATTGATCAAAACGGTTTTTTTTTTAAATTCCATACTTTACTTTTTACTCATTATTGCAAATCATTTAATAAGTTTTCATTTCGAATGATTTTTATTAGACAATCTCATAAATAAATCATTGCAACAAAAATTTTGTTTTCATAAAAACGCGCAGCATTTAATTTATCTTTATTTACAAAAACTAACTGCATAACTAATTCGATAGCTCAAGAAATTAAAAACTACATACGTATTCGGTAAAAATCTAATCAACATATTAACAAAACTTCGTAATTACTTATAAGAATCCAATACTTAGATATGAATTATGTACCTGATATGTAAGTAAATTTCGCACCTCAAAGAACAACGAAGAAAAAATAAAAACACCTTCAATCTATACGCCATTTGAAAAAACATGAAATGCCGACATGGTGAAAGGTGTTGCCAGATTTACTTTTTCCCCTTCGTCTGCCTGATCACAAGTCAATTTCGATATCGAAAGCAGATCCCTAGGCGAATGCTAACCGACAAATTAACACCGTATCTTATTTTTTGCGAGATTTTTTTTCTTTTTTACAGTTAGCTTTTTACCCGCTCTTTTGGTTTTCCGGAAGCCTCATTTATGCGGCAGACGACATTTGCATGATGTTCCGCGAGAGGAAATGAAAATGCCATCAGGTGTCGCTTCTTCTGCAACGCAAAGTTGTAGTTCTTTTTTACTCTTTTTTTTACTCTCCCCATCTTGTGCTTACTCTTTTTCACCATTTTTTCAAAGTAGGTTTTCTTTTTTTCGAGGGAAATGAAGAAAAAAAGTAGAAAAAAAAGAGCTATAAGCAAGCAACAAGCTACTCCCGAAATAAAATAAAAAAATAGTCTGCTTTTTGCTTGATTTCTTAAGAACTAAACTCAGTAGGTACTATTGATTTCTTCTTAGCGCCTTGTTCTTATTTAAGCAGTTTGTTTTCGCTTTTTAAATCTTATTTTGTTTTAGAAGAAGAGTAAAAAAGTCACTGAGTGAAGGAGGTAATAGAAAAACCAAAACTTTGAAGTCAATAACGTTTTAAAGTAACTACTTTAGAAGATTTTCCCCGTGGCTTGTCTTGACCTTTAAAAATGAATGGTGAAAAAAATATACGTTATATATGAAGGAAAAATAAAATTTTAAATATCTTTTTCATTTGTTTCTTTTAGCAATACGTTAAAAGTTTCATTATTTAATATTTAGACGTTTTTGGATTGCTTTTTCTCCATTTTAAGAGACCACAATTACTTCAACTGATATATTTAACAGTGTAAATTTAAAACAAAAACGAAAGGAAGAGAATTTTTAAAATTTTTTTGCTTCTTCATAAAAAGAAAGAATTCTCACTGTGTCGTGGCGGAAAGATTTAAGGCTCGCATTTTTTACAAAGTGCAGTATTGTTATGTGTTTTATTCAATAGAAATAAAAGAAAATTATATTTTATTAATAAGTGTTAAATTAAGCTTTCGAAATTTATAAACAGAATGTTTTGCAAATCAGTAGAACATAGTATTTTCTACCTTATTCCTCACGAGTTCGAACAGTTATCATTATTAATTATGTCATTATTTATTATATCATTATTAATTATATCATTATTAAGTATACACTTTTTTTAAATGTTCAAAAATGACAATTCAGGTTAGTAGATATTAACTCCATTGTTTGAGTTTAAACATACGTATGATTTTGTTTTTGTTTGCTAAAAAATAATAATTATAAGATAGTAAATTTTACGTGTCTTTGTGAGAGCTCTCACTGATTCATGGCGGATGGATTTAAGGCTTTTGTTTATAACATGATGCAATAGTGTTAAATAATGTGTTTTTTCCTACAAAAATAAATTATGTTTCATTAACACGTGCTAAATTAAGTTTCAGAAACTAATATACGAATGATAATTGGAAAAAGACTGGAATCTGACCAATTGAATATAATAACTTCCACCTCTGCTCGTAAGTAAATGAAAAAGGAATTTACTTTGGACCTATGAAATCGGGCTTTTAGGGTATTGCTCCTTGAAAATATTCACAAGTAAACACATTTGAAAGGCCATTTTTGGTAGTATATAAGTGTAAAATACTTAGTACCCCCACCAGAATGTGATTCTAAGCGCATGAATGTACAGCAACAGGAAGTATATTTAAAAAAATGATTTACGTCAAGCACAGAGAATAATTATCCATTATAAACAATATGAAAAAGTTATATTGTATCATAAGCAAAATATAAAGGAGGAATAATGAATAACATAAAAATAAATGTTTTTTACGTTAGTTTAAAAATACATAAAACAAAAATATCATATAAAAGCTTTTCCATTTGTTCCGAATCTGTCATTTATAGTTGTTTATTGCCATTTCTCTGATTTCATAATTTTATTTTTATTGCACTTAATATTTTGTTTCAAATATTTTAAATTAAGACAGAAGACAAAAATCAACACAAAACAAAAGCGTAATCTTGCGAGATTAACCTCTTTTGAGATTCACTGAGTCGCAAAATCGTTAGTTTCTTTCAGGGAAGCCCTTAAGCAAAACAGTTGTCGTATACAGAGAAAAATTAAGCGTAAACTTGATGCTATCAAACAAAAGCGATACATAAAATCTACGATACATAAAAGCGGGAGCATAAAAGTAAAGAACAAGGACCTAAAGACAAAAGTTAAGTGATGAAAATGAAACACTAGAATTCTGAAGGGACAAAAGAAGTGAACTTTTGGCCATATTGTGAATTTTATTTGCCTTAGAACTCAGATCTACCATCAAACTTTATTACCAGTCTCCACTTCGAAATGAACTTCCATTTAGCGATTAATACAGACACCTTCTAAGCCATTTATTCCATTGGAGTCCTTCGAGGCGCGAAATTCACGAAATTGCGAGTCCTCACGCCAAGCGGGAGCCTCACTTACAAGCAAGGCAGTCTATTAAAATAAGGAAGTTTTCTCAGCACCTAATTTAGCAACCGATAACACAGCTCCCGCACAGTGCTTACATCAAGATTCCTCTCAACTGTTTCTTTTTGTTCGAACATTTGTCTCTTGGCGGGAAAAATTATATTCCAGTTCTCTAAACTCGTGAAATATCAAGCACATGGGGAGAATCCTACTTCCCGCATAAATGCCACTTAGCAGCAAAGGCACGGCAAGCTGTGTGGCCGCCACCCTTCCCTATCCTTTTAATAGCCCTTTCTCTTAAAATATTCTACCATTATCTCAAGCCGCCATTATCAGCAGCGTTCCTGCCGTGCTTTTAGTATCCGCGGAATGGCAACAGCGTCAATGCCATTCTTCCCGCGCGCGCGAAAACCTTCGAAGCGCGCTGGCTGCCGTGGGGTTTTAAAGAGAAATAAATAATTTTAAACGCTCTACATTTGTTAACCGGCTATGTGAGTAGGTTTTGGGATTGTAGAAATTAAACGAGTTAAAGAAGTTCTTACAGAGACAACGTATGAACTGTAGTTATACACCATCTAGGAAAACTGTAGGTGCGCATCACTCATATGTATTTTTGTGACATGGCTAAGATGTTTAGCAAAAGATTTTGGAAGGGGGAGACACAATTTTGCTTTGTTTCTGGCAAAGCACCGAGTAGAACGATCTTTTCGTTTTATCAACTTTGTATTCTGCGTGAAGTCGTAACGTATGGAAGACGTTACAAACTGTCTGGACGTTAGATGAGATAATGTCACGACAGTTGATTGAATATCAACCCAGTTTTAATTGCTTTTTTGGCGACGGCGTGAATTGTCACGTTAAGTTGACGTTATCTTAAGCCTTGACTTGATGTACCCATCACTCTGCTGTCTTTTCATTTGTTTAAGAAGTCGGGGAATAGTATCTTTTAATTCCTTTTAAAATAGCTGGAACATTCCTGTGGTCGTCTTATGTTAAAATAAATTTAAAAATTCTTTGTAAACCTAACTTGCTGAAACATGTGTAAAACTTTTTACTGTTCTGTTCCGTTAAGCAACAAGTAACAATTTCAAAACGTGTTCATTAGCTGTTTCTTCCATCAAAGAAAAAAATATATGCAAAATATGTATGCCTATATGTTTACAGTTAAAATTCATACAAAATTAATTTATATATATTATCCAGTACGCTGAAGTTAATGCTTAAAATATATATGAACTCAAACTAAGTCTGATTGATTTGCTAACTTACATTTCGCATAACTCCTTAAACGCCAAGTAAATTTTTTTTAAAAAAGACAATTATTTGAATATTAAAATATCTTTAAAATTTCTACTTTATAAATACACTTAAAACAAGAAAAACTACTCTTTGACTCGTTATTTTAATGTTTTAAAGATAAAGTTAGTTTAATAAACATCAGACAATGCTACTACTTATATACAACGCTTGACAATCGCAAAGGAACAGTTACATCTTTTCGGAATAATTAATAATAGAAATTAACTGAAGAAACGAAACTTTAGGTAGATGCAATAAGCATTTTTTTATGCAAAATAGTATAGTCACCTCCAAATAGAAAAATAAGAAGATTTTTAAACAAAAAAGATGCTTCTTGGACGATTTCCAAATAGCCTCGAAAAATGGGTCTTCTACCAGAATGAAACAGATATGAGTACCTCAGTAAGATGTGTGATAACCCCTGGCACTAATACAGAAGGGCATCCCAGGCATTTTTATAAGATTTAGGTCCGGGGAATAGGCATGCCATTGCTTACGGACAATATCCTCACTTTTCAATGCATCCAATATCTCAGTGCTCCTGTGTGGCCGAGCATTGTCGTGCATAAATAGAATGTGTGAACGTACCACACCACTAAAAAGACGAACATGATCCAGAATAATTTATCTGCAATAGCGCTGCGATGTAACACTACCTTGAGCGAAGATGTGAAGCTGTGTTCTGCCACTGTGCATGGCACATCAGCAGACCTGGGCCATACCAATCACGTTTATAAAGATATTGTTGTACATAACGTGTTCCCCTTTCTCTTCACACTAACTGGTGGCCAGAACCACTTGTAACAGGGAAACGGCATTCGTCCCAGGACATTACTCTAGACTACTGGTGACCCCAACCCAAATGTTCTTTACTTCAACGTAATCTTTCCCGACGATGGCGTGGGTGAAGTGGGATGCATCGAACAGGCTTCTGTGCACTTGATTTAATCGCCGTGAAATGATTGTGGCTGTAATATGTGTACCGGTAACGGTTGCAAGGCCAGCTGCTATCTGCCGAGAAGTGACATTTTTGTTCTTTTTCGCAACTAGGAAAGCATATCTATCCTCTTGAGGTGTGGTGTTCCAACCACGACTATCGGCGTCCTTTTGCATAGCATTTCCACCTTCAGCGGCCCTTTTTTTATTCTGGAATGACACTTTTTTTACACTCCCATGACTGCGGCCACAGTGGTGACACTTTGACCTGCTTTAAATCCCCTAACTGCTCGTCCACGATTGTTAACACAATCTTGCTCACATTTTGCTCTTAATTATTGCAACACCACGCTGAATTTAACAGAAATGAGCTCAACAACTTACGGTGCTATTTTGATCTAACACCTAACAGCATGATTTTTCGAATGAATGAAGAGCTTGTATGCAGCGCCTGTTAGGCAGATAACGAGCCCTGCTCTACCACGCTTTCTGCAGTTGATTTTACAGCTATTGGGCTGCTGTCGGGAACACTAATTTACATAACTCAGTTGTTCCTTAGCAATTGTCAAGCAGTGTATATGAAACTTAATATAAGTACTTAGCATCTTTAACTCAATTTAAGTACAACCAGTTTGCTATCCTACTCAAACAAATTTCCTCTTACGTTATTCAAAGAAAGGAATAAGCTTGGAGGATTATTATTTTTTACGAATTCGTCCATGTAAGACATTACTAAAAAGTTCTATTGTTTTTAGTTAAATAGTATTATTAACAACAAAATCTTTTAAACAAGTATCTGAGAACTTTTTTGGGTATCTTGAAATCATTCAGACTATTCTAAAAAGAATTTTCTGAAAGAATAAAAATACAAAGTTTTCTTTTATTTGCCAAAAGTACCCTAAATCATTAATTCTTCTTACACGAAATTTTATAGAAAATGTATTATAAGTTTCTCTTATAAACTATACTAATTTGAATCGCAACTGTCTGAATAATTTGGATTCAACTTATTTTTGTTATTATAAATAGTAAAAAGAAACTTTGATATTTTAGTAAAAACTATTATTATGGCTAAACAAATGCTATAAAATACAAAATTGCCATAAATTACTACATTACTATAAAATACAAACTGCCATAAATTACCAACTGCTATAAATTACTAATTGCTATAAATTACTAATTACTAAAAATTCATAATTACTATAAATTAATAATCTCTAAATTAGTAGTAAACCACTATTATTTATTTAAGCACTATAATAATGAATTTTCTTACTATTGTGAAGACTGATTATATAGTGAAATTAGTACATATGATCATTCACATTAGTACATGCTTCCATTGTAAAATTCCAGTCTTGTCAATGTTTTAGATTAAAAAAGATACAGTAAAATGTACACATTTCTTTTATCAATATACTTTTATTAGAAATCAAAAGTCCTAATTGGTGTAAAAGCTTCCGAAAGGTCATTTACAGTGTAAATCACGAAAGATTTACTTACATGTTATCAAGAACTTTAATATGATTTGAAGGACTAATCATTGGCCGTTACTGAAAAGAAGAAATTTTGCATTCAGAATTATGTCTTATTGTTTATGGTTTCTTAAATAATTAGTGAATTATTAATCAGTAATTAAACAAATGTAAAATTGTTTCATTTCCCTCAAACTAAAGACTCATTTTTTTCCCTCCCAAATAATATGTTTTTTTTTATTCAATAAGGTTTTTTTCGTTCGTTTAAATAAGAAAAAAAACTAAAGCCTAAATTAAGTTCTTTTTTTTTTACTTTACAATTTTAAAATAAGTATACTGAGAACTAGTATGGAAAATAAAACTTTCTTTCTATTTTAATCACAATTAATCTGACATAAAATCCCTTACTTTAAAACTATCCTCGAATCTATTTTTCTGAATATCTAAAAAGAAGCTAAAGTGTTTATTAGTTGAAAACTGCGACGAAAAAGAAAATAAGCAAAAATTAAAAGATGGACGCGATTCGCATAATCTATGCATACGCACTTCAACACTTTTAATTCCTTCTATTTGAAAGAATATTTTTGAACAACTCTCTTAAACAATCTGAAGATTTCCAGAACAAACCGAAATAAGAGAAACGATACGAATTTTTCATCACAGTGACTGCTTTCAGAACCAGAAAAATATTTTTCCAGCCTCTTAATAATTAACAAAAATCTTCGTTCGCAAAGAATCAGTTTTCAACGAAATGAACTCATTCCCTTAACAAATTCTTCATTCTTTCTCCCATTTTTTTTAAAAACTTTCACTTTTCTCTCAATTTCTGTTCACACAGTTGAGTTAAGAAGGAAGGGAGAAGTGTTTGTTTATTTATAAAAACAAAAATGAATGAAGAGATTAGAGTCACACGCCTTACGCTTTAACCTTAACTTCTATATAATAAAAACAAAATACATAAATGCTTGAAATGTCGACAGAAGCAATAAGGTCCTCTCTTCTTTAACTTGAAGAGATGAAATTAGTGAAATTTTAAAAGGGAAGAAAAGATGAATTCGAGAAAAAAAAAATGGCGAAATAATTTTTAAATGAGAACGTCAAGTGAGAAAAGTTTTCTGGAGAGAAAAACCGAATCATATTTACTTGGAAAAGATTATTTAAATCAGCAGTCGAGTTGCCACGCTTGGAATACCGTATATCCTTTATTTAAAGGCATTAACGCTTAGAGGCTTGCATTACGTATGTGGTCACTCGACTTTTAATGAGTCTCTTTTGGGAATACGAGGGAATAATAGCTTTCGTATATAATGCTTTCATATCATTGTTGAGGAGTGTTCGTTTTTTGCCCGCAAACCCCCTTCTTTGGGGATTCGTTTCTTTGTTAAGAGTTAAAAGATTTTCGAAAAGATTATTGTTGGAGCATTGGAGTTTAATGTATGTCGTTTGCATTGAAAGCCGTGAATGTATTAAAATATCATTTTTATTTTTTGAAGTATTCATTTTTCCTTTCTTACGTACTTCGAAAATGAAAAATTCTTTTTTAAACAGACTGAAAATCATTGTTATGTAAGGTCGAAAGAAAAACAAATCTCCATTGAATTTTAAAGTTAATTAATTAATTAACGGTTCCCATTAGCATTTGTGATAAATTTGAAAGCGAAAAAAAATTAATTTGCATTAGAAATAGTTTAATGAATACATTCTAGATCAATAATTTTCGTCACAATCATTGAGAGCTAGATTAATAAATATTCAGACGGAAATGTCAATACTTAATTTCTTACAGAGAACAAAATAATTTTTCTAGAAACTTTCTTGACACATTAAATCATTTTCACTTTTAAAAGACTAATTTAAAACATAACCATCTTATTAGATTCTGTACTCATAAGTTTTTTTGATTTCTGAATAATATAAATGGCCTAAATTTTTTAATAATAGTAATTATTTAAGATTACTTGATTTACGAAAATTACTAGGTTATCTGCAAAAATCAAACAAGTCCAAATTTTTCTAAAAAGCTTCAATGCATTTTCTTTTATAGGCAATATATATATTTCATTTAGTGCAGAAACCAGGAACAGATGTAATATCATATTTTTAAGTCTGGTAAGTGTTGTGTAACAAACTACATTAGCCAATTGTACAATTTCATTGGTCTTTAAGCAACTACAACTTCATTGGTCTCTAACTAACAATGTATAAATCTGGACCTATCTTGTCCTTGTATCAGGCCCTTAAATGGATTTATCCGATGAAAAATTAAATTGGTGTTTCTGAAACAAACGAAAACGAGATAAATTAAATAAAAAGTCAATTATCTGTCTTTACATTATGTTAGAATATTATTACGTAGAAAAATGAATTAGCCCAATCAAATAAGACAGAAAAAACGATTAGAATTCCCAGGAACTAGGAATAATTTTGTTTCACTGTGGGCATCACGACTGATGATGGTGATGATGGTTCGAATCCCAGCAACGGCAGGTCGATAAGAATTCCGCACCTGCCTCGCACAGACCACAGTGCTGATGTAAAATATCCTCAGTGATAGACGGATCATAGGTTGCCGTCAGATTAACCATGAGAGGTTTTCAGGATTTTCCTCTCCATGCAGCGCAAATAAGGGTTAGTTCCATGAAGAAAAAAAGTTATGCCACGAAGGCAAACTTCTTATAATACTTGATCCAGGAGTTCCCTTGTATTCTAAATCGGGTTCAAAATTACGCGGCTATAGAGTAGAATATTGATAGTCGTAAATTCAAAATTGGGTTGGCTGTTCAACGATAGTGATAAAATAGTAATAATAAGAGTTTGCGACGGTTTCTGAGATGAGCTAAACCTGTAAGAACCGAAAACTAGATTTCAGTATTTTTTTTGTCAGTTTTTGCCATTTAAAATCTAAAATATGCATCGGTCAGAAATTTTCGAATGCACCAAAAATAAAGAGCTGTAAGTTCTGCAGCGAATGGTATCTGTAACATTGAATTTAATTAACTGGTTTGGACAGAATAAGAAGTCGCTAAATGCTTCACTTCTGATGGAAAAAAACATTCGTTAAAAGGTCGTCAAAGATACGAGAGTTTTAACTGGACTCAATACAATGTGATAATGAGCCCCCAAAGCTACTCACTAAAGATGATGTTGATAAAAAAATTTAGAACATCACTAATTTACTCCAATAAGCCAACAGAGCTGCAACTACAAGCTATAGGGCAAAAACGCAGTAAAACAGAATACACAAACTGTTCCAACGCACTCAACTTATTTTAGATCCCTCTAAATTGTAATCAATGCATCTCTGTACTTTCGGACATTCTAGACTGATTTCTCAGCTTCCTCAGAGAGATTTAAATTTTTCGAACACAACAAATTCATCAAAAGGAGGAAAACCTCTAATATCAACAGCATCCGCTCCAGAAAAAAAAAATTACATTTCCTAGTCGTTCCAAGTTCGCGAAATTAACTGAGATAATTTCTTGTTCTTTTTAAATTTAATCTGGGATACTTTTTAACGAATATTCATAAGAGACTACAGAGCATATAACTAATATATATATATATATATATATATATATATATATATATATATATATATGTATGTATAATCGCTAGGCTAAAATGGACTTGATAGCAAGCAAAGCATAAGCTCAGTAAGTGTGTGCTGCTTTATGAAACCCAACTAGATTCAAATTTTAAATTTAAAAGACATGAAATGATTCAAAGTAATTTTTTTTTTAAAAAATCCTTCAGAGCGACGATGCGTCATCGATTAAATTTATTGTGATTAATATTAGTTCCTATTCTAAATTTTTTTATAGTAATTTCTTTAATTGTTTTAGAAGTTTCTTACGTATGATCAATATCTGATTTATTATAAATGATTTCTCAGATTCGTAGCAATAAAAAGTGCTCGAACGCTACAAACAAATTAATCAAGGTAGAAAAAATTCTCTTATTTCAACAGCAGCCCTAAAAGGAGAAAAAATTCATTTTCTTAGTTTGTATCAGGTTCAAAAAGCGGAATAAACTACTATTTTATTTCTTTTTTTCTATCCCTTTTTCTTATCTGGCCTAAGAATGATAATATTTTTAAAATATTTAAATGATGTTTCCGAACATAATACTCGCGTTAATGTGTGATATTTCGGAAATATAATAGACGTGATAGATAGCGAAATATTGAGTATGAGTGTGTACCACTGATTTCATAATTTATTAAAATAAATAAATAAATAAAAAACTTTATTATGAATTTTCTAGTAGATTCCTATTAAGAAGAAAAGAGCTATTGAATGAACTCCATTTAGCTAATAAAGCTCCTATCATTAAATTTTGTGAAGACAAATTGTAATTTTTAAATTATTTCAGACGCCTCTGAATTGTTATCTATCTATCTCTTTAATATGTTTTTTGACATTCTTACAGACGATTTCTCAGTTTCAGAGCAATTAAAAGTTCTCGAACGTTACAAACAAATTCATCAAGAGGAAGAAGAAAAAAAAATCTCTAATATCAACAGCAGCCACAGTCGAAAAAAAAATATTTCAATTTCTTAGTTTGTATCAAGTTCGAGAAATGGAATAAGATAATTTTTTATTCCTTTTTTTCCTCCCTCTTTCATATCTAGCCTGGGGATGTTGTCATTTTTTATGAATATTCAAATGAGATTTCGGGTCTTGCTGCAATTTTTTCCAAGTCATCAGTTTTATTTTGTAGCTAATCATTCTTATTAGCTTTTTTCATTCGATTCCTTAATAAGGGCCATTTAGAGATTTTTATTTTTTCTCATTCTCTTTCTGCTTTTTTCATTAATCATTTTTAATCTATCTTAAGCCTTTTTGTTTCGTCTCAATTAAGCTCTCGTTTTTTGTGAAGTTGCTCAATACTAGATGGCGCTTTTTTTTTCTTTTAATCTCTTCTGCAGTGTCCGCGCTTCTTGCTAGATTAATATATATTTTTTTTCGCGTTGCCAGTTTCTTTGTTGAAAAGGAAATTCATCGTTTGCCCCGCGCTCCTGATGTTACATAGAAATGAATTTAACTTTTTGTCCCCTTTAAATGAATTTTTAATTCGACTCTGAAACAAACAAAAAAGTGACGTATGAGCCACAACCCGGAGGGGAAAGGAGAAGATATTTTTGTCTGCGGTTTCGTTTTCGGTTTAATTGGTATTATTTATTGATATTCCGCTAAAATGAATATGAATCTTGAAAGGACACTTTAGTGGAATAAAGATTAAATCAAAATTGATGTGATTTTGAATTCTAAGTACCAATGATTTATACTAATAAATATAAAGATTTTTTTTAAGCTATGATATCAGAAGCAGGGGAAAAAATCGTTTTCTATAATTTCTATTTAAACTTATATTTTATTGTAACTTTGATTGTAATTTATTTTGATTTTTTTGAAAAATTACGTATTTAATTTATTTTAATTTCGAGATTTTTCCGGCAATGGTGTCTAAAACTTGAAAAAAAAAACTTCTTTTTTTTAAAATTGCATTTTTTTTATCATGTTTTATATTGATTTTTACTTATATTTTATTTTATTTTGAATTTTACGAAAATTTCATTTTTAATTCAAATCAATTTCGAAATTCTTCTTTTTCTGTGGTATCTGGAACGAAAAAAGCCTGTCTTCCAAAAATTGCGTTTTAACTTAGATTTTTTTTTAACATTTTAATTATATTTTATGTTGGACCTGGATGGCAAAGTTGGTAGGGCGCTGGAGTCACGTTCGCGAGAATGAGAGTTCGAGTCCAGCCGGTAGAAGACGGTGCTGTTAATGCTGACTGGTGCATGTTAAATCAGTCGGGTCACAAGGTCGTCCATGTTCCCATAACAATTTATACCTCTGGGTGTACCGGATTGGAGATTGGTCGTTCTCTGGTTCAGGTCAAAATTACTATCTGAGGTTGAATGAATGGGTCAGCCCTATAAGCGGTCTGACGTATGGGCGTCGCAGAAGTCGAATTCTTGGCCATAGATGGCGCCACTGAAAATCAAGAACAATCCTCCCCTTAGTCTTAATGGCCTACGAGAACAAGAACATTAAATTTTTTTTAATTTTCCTGAAAATTACATTTCAGGTTATATTTCGCTCCATTTTTTATTTTTATTGTCGCACAGCAGCTACCCTAATTGGCTGTTGATGATAGACTGTTATTCATCAATGTGACACACTGTGATAATCCAAAGATAATAGAACAAATGCGAGCTATAGTTCACATTAATTTAGAGCAAAGAGAAAATAATGCTATTAATTATCCGGTCTCCTTACCACGCTCCCTAACCATCAGACCGTATGAGGACATTCCTTGCTTTGAATCTGCTAGGGGCATTACGTTAGAGTTAGTTTGTAACCACTACAGCACGATCGAGAAAAAACAATAAATCAGATTCTTATCCTTTATCAAATGGAATCCCATCCCAAGGCATAAAAGACGTAGACTCTACTCTCCAGTCTGTTTGGGCTGTTTTACATTTTAGGGTAAAATAGGTACATAAAAGGTTATATAGGTAAAATTGGTTTGCACACGTTATTCCGAAGAATTTGAGTAAAATGACGAGTAAAAGACAGGCATACGATGGAAATTTTTACCCAAAAAATATATTATTTAATATTTATTGTTACTAAGCATAATTGGCATAAAGAAATAACCTTAAAATTTCCTAGATAGTAAGGGCTATACATAGTTGCTATATTAAAGCAATAGAAAAAGTAAGCTTTCGCACGAAATGTGTGCCTGATAAGTTGCAGAAATCTTTTGTTTATTGTATGTTTTGAGAGCTTAAGTAGAATTTGCATATAATTACAAGTTTCTTATTGGAACCCTCTGGGCAATAGAAAAAGAGGAAGACCTAAAAATGCTCGGGGATAGCATGATTGTAAAATAATTGAAAACAATAGGAAAGACATGGAGTAAGGCAAAATATCTACATGTGCGTATGTAATTCTTCGAATCAAACTTATGTTTTCATAAAAGTCCAAAATCTGAGGAATATTGACATAATCAGGTGAATATTCAAGTATCTTTAACAACGTTCGCATTTTTAATTTTCGTTTCTTTTTTTAAAAAAATCAGAATAGAAAATAAGCTAATATCTCTATTTTCCTTTTACGATGTCTTAAAAGATTCTTAAATATTAATATATACCTGTTTAAATGAAAAATAATGACATTTAAACTAAATAAACATTTTACTATCGACAATCATTGATTTCAGCTTTACACATTGCATATTTCAAGTCACATACTTGTCAGAAATTATTTTAAAAAAACTGATAGTAAGAAAATCCAACTTTCTATTATATATCAAGCAAAGAAAAACAAAATACCCGTAACTACCACTATGACATGTTAAAACATGTACATCAAATTGTTAAAGATTTTAAGAGAAAGCCACGTTATGACAAGAAAAGTAAATAGTAGTTACAAATGTTTTATTTTATAGATAGAAATTAAATATTTTTACTACTCTTTTTATTTTTTACTCTTTTCCGGGCATATAGCAGCCCTGATACATAAATACTATTTATTTCTCATCTTAAAGATATTTTTAAAAAATGACTTTTAAGAAGAAAATTTTTTTTAAGAAAGTGAAAAGAAAACCAAATGTTTTAGTTTCTTTCTATATTAATAAAAATTATCACTCGAAACAATATATGCGGAAATAAACTTTGCTCTCGAACAAACAATCGAATTCACGTTTAAATGGTAAACGAAACTTGTAAGAAGGGAATTAAAAAAAAAACCAGAAAAATTCCTGGCGAATCAACCATCTGCTTAAAATGTGACAAATGGAACAAGCACCGGCGCTTAAAACCGTCAAAAATCCACTACTTATTCTAGTCCTTAATGAGGATTGGACAGGAGAGGTTGGTACTGAAACCTCGCGTGATCTCGCCACCCCGCGTGATCTCGCGTGATCGAGAGGACAACGAGGATGGGTCGTGGCCTTCCCATTAACAACCTCAAATGCAAGGTTCGAAAGATCACGCAGTCTTCGGGAACTATGCAACTGGTCAGCAGCTACATAAACAAGAATATTTACACATGGGGATGGATAGAGGAAGAAAAAAACTACCATAGGATGGAAGAGGGAGTCGCTAGGGATAATTAAGAATCAAAGTTGATAATTGAAGCAACAAGATCACTTCGCGTGAGTTAATTTGTGAAAGGATGGTATTGCTAGTGGAGAAACTAATAGCTTGGCGATTTTTAGTTTGTTATAAGGAGATATAAAAAGCGCCAGATCTTTAGTTGTTTATTTGCCAAAATTCTTCGTCGTGCGATACATTTCGAAGAACTTTTGTTTGTAAAGATGGCGCGTAATTTATATTTCGTTAATTATGGACGTGCCAGGGAGTAAAAATATTGTTTTACTGGCAAAGATATGGATTTCTGGCATGCAAACAGCTTTTGCTCCAGAGAGAAGAAATAAATGATGCTGAGAATTCGTATTCTGATTGGACATTTTTAAAAGTTTTGCAAAAAGGATTGGAACGCGTTCGTGCACGATTGTAATTAAGCTCGTATCGTCTTTTTATGCACCGCATCTTTTAAAATATAAACAATTCCTGCTTAGATTCGGTAATTTTTATGGTAACAGTTTATGAATATTACGTGTGAATTATAAATATTAAAAAATAAAATTGCGGAAAAAAAATTGAGGCGTAAAGCTGTGTGTGTATGAATTATTGTTTTAATTTTTTTTTCTCGGAAAGATAAACTTGAGCTAAGTTAATGTGTAGAATATTGATCATTAGAAATATTTGCATTATATATACATAACTAAGCTACGTATTTTTTTGTACTTCTCCTCCCTTTTTATACTTTAATTTACTTAAAATTTACGGTTTCATTTATTCATTTAAAATGATTTCATTTGAAGAAACCTATTATTTTGGTTTCATATTATAATCTCTTACATTTTAAATATGTTTCAACTTTGGTTTGTTTGTCAAACTTACTAACAAAATATTTTAAAATTTGTTTGAAACGCTAATTTAAAACTGTATTTGACAAGTCCGGTGCTTTAAAAAAATTATGAATCTGCTTATATACTGACATGACTGGTCATGGACAAAATTAATAAATTGTTTGTTGCAAATTTTTTATTCTGTAAAAGGTTCACTCCCGAAATAATTAATTTACTAGTGTAAAATCTAGTTTTATTAAATTCTATTATAAAGAAAATTATGGAAAAAAAACATATTTTATGTAGCTATTTGTTCTAATAATTATTTTTAAAATTTTGTCGGTATATTTTTAATGCTTTTTTTATTGTTTTTTTTAAATATTTCAGCTTTAAATTGCTGCTTAAAAGGGAATCATGACATATGATAAAAGTTTTTAACCTATTTTTAATACTTTATTATACTATTCCACAAAGTATTTTTTGATGAGGAAATTTTTATTCATTAATTTATTTATTTTACATAATCGAAAATAAAAATAAAAATTGAGTTCAATCTTGAAACATGATTTCGTGCTATTATATTTTCTACAACCCTAATCCCTAATGAAAAAAGTTAATTTTAAAAAATACAAAGAGAAAAACAAGAATCTCGGAAAGAAGTTCTTAATCAGACACATATAACCGAGCTACCCAGTAATCGAGAAAAGGAAAATACCAGTTCTCCCCTTTTTCCCTGCGCTTTTCTCTAAAAACATTTCATTACTTTTTCATTTTTTTCAAAAGTTCCATCCTTTGATGTGTCCGTAAGGGTTAAATTTCCAAATCTGAAACTATCTAAAATTATTCAAGGTAAAAAGTTTTGCTCATTTTGTTTCTGTAAAATTACAAATTATCAATCAATTTTCTGTAAATTTTACAGAAACTTTCCATTTTCAATTTTCTGTAATTTTACTGATAATTATTTTATATTTTATACATAAACATATTTTTAATAAATTATTGGCAGTAGATTTTCATGTATTATTACCAAAATTTTTTTTTCAGTGAAAGCTCTAAATTGAACCATATGTATCCGCCCAAATTAACCCATAATAAAGTACAAACATAGTTTTAAAAAAATTATTTGCTCCATAATATTGTTTAATTTCACTCCGTATCTAGTTTGTAAGCAAAATTACCCAATATTGAGATTTAGCGTAGGGATTGGAATATCGAAAGAAATTTGTAAAGCAGTTCGGGGTCACCGTGTGCCATATTTTATCACACTTTTGAAGGGTTCTGAGACAGGTCCTGGGTTCAATCCTCGGGCCAGGCAAGGTTGACTCAGCCTTTTATCCCTTCAGTGGGTCGATAAATGAGTACCAAGCATGCTTGGAAGCTAAAAACTGGGGGGTTCGCATAAGGCTGACCACCAAACCGGAGCATCTGCTCCTGCACCCCAGAGCCCAAGATCAAGAAAACTGAGATGGGCACAGTTGGCCTTGGCCCTCAGTAGACAGTCGCGCCGCTGAAGTTTTTTTTCTTTTTTTTTAAGGGTTCTGAGAGAACTACTTTTTGGAAAGACTACTATTTGTGATTGCAGGTTGTCTAACTTTCTTAAAAAGTTAATGTCATTTTTTCTAGAAAACAATCAAAAGGTTCAATCCTCTTCAATTGACATCCATGTAGATGCTATCGATATTTGCGTGAAATAAATATTGATATCCATGCATTAATAGTCGCTTAGCTCGAAAGCAAGCATTCAGCCCATTGATTAACCCATTGTAGTCCCATTTATTTTAATACCAGATTGAGAGAAAACGGCCAAATTAAAACCTGGCAGAAAATTTTTGAAAAGCGATATTTTTTTAATGTATTTTGTCTATTAGCTACCAAATTTAAATTTAATACTTATCTGCATAACATTTATATGATGGGACAGTTATCTTCTGAAATAGACTGATTGCAACATATTTTTGCCTCCACTTTTTTACCTATTTAAAATAAATGTGTCTCCACTTTTCATCATTTGACAAGTCTCACTCATCCAATGATGTCATTAGATTTGTCAAACGTTATTCTTAATATTTATTAATTCGTTAAATTAATCATGGATTTGCGGCGTAACTACCACTATGAATATTAAATGCCAATCCGCTAGTATATAAAACATGTTAACTTAGTTCTCTTCTTAGGTACCTTTTGTTAAATGAAGGCTGCTCGATTATATTCTCCCCTCAATGGTGACCTGCAGACGTCAATGGATGGTCCAGTTTAAACTGTTGATTTGCTTAAAATATAGCGATCAAAAAAAAAAATAATAATAATAATCGGTAAAGTAAGTAATACTTTCCCGGTCAATATACAAAAATAAAGAAAAAGGTTTATGAGCGAAAAATAAATAAATAATAAAACAGCATAAATCAACTAGTTGCATTTGTTCATCAAATTTTATCACAGATAAAATTCCGAAAGGGAAGCAATGTGGCAGAACTACCACTTTAAATATTAAATACCAATTCTCTAGTACAGTGTTGACCAAACTTATGAGTTTTGTGTACCCTTTCTAAATTTTTTGTAACTCTGTGTACCACTAATAAAAAAAATTACTGTATTTTTTACTATAAAGAAATTGCACAAAAGTTAAAAATCACAACTGGCTGTTGACACGACTAATTATTAACTGTTAACTCTGCAAAAAATAGCCAATCGAAAAATACGCATTCGTAAATTTTCATGACTAGCTCTGTTTTTAAATAAAATTACTTGAAATTTTCGCTTGTTACAATATATTTCGCATAAAAACACGTACCCCCGTTAGACTGTTCCCGTACCCCTGGGGGTACGGGTACCACTCTTTGGGAAACACTGCTCTAGTTTATAAGACGTATTAACTTGAGTCTATCTAGATGAACCTTTTGATAGATCTATCTGCTCTCAGATTTGTTGCTTATGCGAAAACATTATGCATTTTTAGTATTTATAATATTCCCTTTTGAACAATGTTCACAGGTACTCAAGAGACATTTTTCTAAATCCTCGTAATAATTGTTCAAAGAGAAGAAGGAGGAGACTGTAAAAGAAAAGCTTCAAATACGAGCCACCCTTTTCTATTGTTTTCTTCTCAACACTAATGGGTAAGCATAAAGAGTCACATCGTTAACTATCTTAACAACTCCACCTTCGAACACGTGATCACGGCCAATAGCACATCAGAGTTGGCCCAGTGCCGTCCCAAGCGATTGTGGCCATCATTAGGGCCGGCGCCACTTACAGAGCATCAAAGTTTGGTTCCTGACCATCGAAGCAGAACCCGAGACAACAAAAACAATAAAGTTACTTCTTTTTTAATACCTTGTTTTTCTTGTTCGATTGACTGGATTGTTTGGAGAAATTGTATTCTTTCTTTTCTTCATTTCCTGCAGTAATGGGGCAAGGGAGGGCGTTTTGATGTATGGACCAACAGCGACGCAAATTTGCGGGCGGTGCAGAAATTCCATAGAAAGACGGTGTTTTCGAATTCAGTTTAACAGTTAGTTGAGCTACTGTAATGCGTCTTTATAACCTATTTAGGCAGCCAGAGGGTTGAAACATTGACGGATTTTTTTTTTTTTTTTTTAAACCGAATAGCTGCTAACAACGCCCAGGTGACTTCTCTTGCATCTTTTATCTCCGTAATTCGGTATCAATTGCTGTGAAAGTGGATTCCATTGTATTTTGACGACGGGTCCACTTCAAATGGTGTCATTAGTTATAGATTATTTTTAAATCGTACTTGATGAGGGATGTCAGGGGAAAAAAACATTGGAATGTGGTATATTTATCGTTGGGTGATAAAGGAAATGATAGGTTTTCCAGAAATAAAATGAGCTGCTTTTTTCTATTTCCTTTATTTAGTAATGGTGCGCAAAACTTGTCCTTTCTTTTTAAAAGGAAGAGTCAAACGTGGAGAGAAAAAAATTACATAAAGCCTTGATGTTAAACAAAGAAATCTCTTAAATGTTGCATATCTTCTATTACTTGGTCCTTGAATTTGTTACAATGTTAGAATTTTTATTCTAAAATTACGGTAAAATAACCGAAAACAGTCTGTTCATCCAACTAACCGTAAATTTTACTATTCATACTGTTTTGTAACTGTTTACAACTAGTGTGGTTAAAAAATCGTGCATACAAAGCTATACTGGTTTTTATCCATTTTAACTAGCATAGTTTCAAAATCGTAAAAAGGAAATTGAACCGTACTTTTTAACTGGACTTTTCATTAGGTAATGAGCATCGGAGTTTGGTTGTGGTTCAGTTGTGTGTTTATCAAATGAATCATGAAAAGTGGTGTAAATAGTTTCCCCGTTGTTTCACCTATCGTAAGAGATGTGAAATACTAGACTTTTTTGTATTAAGCAGCTTTATGGTGCTGTAATTTACGCGTGAATTAAAATATCGTATTCTGATAGTCCAGGGTCATAAATTGGGGAGTGTAGGACTCTGGAAACTCTTCACGTGTTGAAGGAAATGGAAAAAATAGAGTGGTGTCAACTCTGGGTTTCGAACCTCCATTTTATCGGTCATGAGATTGACAGATTAGCCTTCTCTGGTATAATATGTAGTATGTACCCAGCTGTAAAGAACTAAGTGGTTTCATTTGGTGGGCACTTTTCCTGCGATAAAATTCTGGCTCTTTAACCATATTAGGTGAAAAGTTTTAACAAACGATTTTTCTCACAGTTAACAGTTTGAATACCACCTTACTTTTAATCATTTGACTTTTCTACTTGAATAGGGTATAATAAAAATTGAATAAATTATTATTTAACTCTAATTTCAGAGTTCTTCAGTTTAAAGTACTGAAAAATGCAATTCTTAAAAAACTTTGCAAAATAGACATAGTTCAAGTTAATTAGTTTGCAAACATAAGTAGTTAATTATTAATTGTTTAAACTTTTTTGTAATTAACCTAAACATATTTTTAGACCTTAGTTGTCACCATACGAAAGTGAAGGGGTGAGAATTCAGGACTAATAAGATCCCCTCATTGGGAGGTACTATTTTGCACAAGATGAAAGAAGCTTTGGCCTCTGGATGGTTGACCGTGTGAAGCTAAGCGCAGATGACTCTAGGGGTTAAAATTCGTTGTAAGACTTCCGGGTTATTACTTCCGATTGATTATTACGTCCAAACATGAGAAAGCTCGCCATCTAGTATTATTATACTTTTTTTTAATAACCGTAAATATACTTTTATATATTATATTTAATATCTATTATATATAATTCTCTTACGTGGCTCCCAAATTTTGGCTGTATTTCTTTTCCGCCGGTGGCAACGTTTGCTTTGTTTTGAAAACACCAAAGCATTCTGCCTTTTAATGATGTGTTTCTGATCTAATATATATAATTCTCTTACGGGGCTCCCAAATTTTGGATGAAGTACTTTGTACAACTAAATAAGATTCTTTTCACAACAGTTAAATATTTACTTTATTTTCTTCATTCATAGAGAAAACAGTCGGCAAAGAATTCTGTTAGGTTAAAAAACATTTCGCTAAAAAAATAACGAATTCTAAAAGAAATAAAAATAAACAACTTAAAAAATAAAAATGCTGTTGCCAGCCATGGAATTTTTGAAAGTTAACTTAGCAACATAAATCAAAATGACATAGAAGCGCAACTAGATCAAAATTATGATACCTGAGCACTTGACGTAGCAAATCCTTCAATTCTAAAAGTGTAGTATCGCCAAAAGCCCAAATTAACAATTGTGTTCTTAAAGAAATTCTATAAAAAGTTTTAAATAAACAACCTACTTCTACAACTGCTTCTTGAAGAACTTGGCTCATTGATTAAAAATATTGTTTTAATTTTACCGTACTAACTTTACTTCTACTTTCATTATTGCTATGACCCTCTTTCATTACATTTTACAACTTCATGCTAAATTTGAGGACTTTAAGTTGTTTTGTGGTTGAATACTGACAGAAATGTGTACATAAAAAAATAATATTTAGAGATTAAGAGTTGCCTCAGAAAAATTTGAATTGTTGACATTGAACTTAACAATGGAAACAATCGTTTTTGTGAAAAATTGAATTGTATTGTTGACATCAAAACTAAAAATATTGTGTTTCAACTCAACAATACTACCTTAATTTATACTTTAGAATTGCCTCGGAGAAATTTGAATTGTTAGCAATGACTTAAACAAAAAGTTTTATTTTAACTGACAAATACTATATTATAATTTTAACTTTTTCTATGACTATACTAATTTTCTTACTCTTTTCTTTGTTTTTTATACATTTTATATTTTTGTGATGAAATAAAAAACTTATAGCCTGCTTCTGAGCACTGATGAAAACACAAAATGATGGGCTTCGTCAACAATCAAAAATATATGCATTTATTTTACAAATTCCATATTATTAAGGTGGCGCCCTTCAGAGAATTAAAAATACAAAATTATCTTCATCAAAGCCGATGCTTTACATCCGACGTTCAGTGGCAGACTACTATTTCATATTGTTTTACAACACATGGCCTTAGCCCTCTGGTGGGAAAGACTTTAAAACAAAACTTACAACAGTTACTTTTCTCAACAACTGAAATTTAAAATAGTGTGATTAAGAAAAATATGTGAACTGCTTGCAATTTCAAATTAATATTGAAATGTAAAGGTTTAGAATTTTCTACAGTGAAAAGTTTTCGGAACTTCAGTATTCAAAAAAGTATACAAAAACTAGACGTTAAGAACGTATCCAATGAGCGAGCAAAGCGAGCATTGGATTGCGAAGCAATCCGAAATGAATTGCGAAAGTAGTTCCGGGGGTTGGTGAGCGCCAGCGAGCAGGGGGCGAAGCCTACTAGTATATATATATTTTAATAACAATTTTTGGGGTTTACGAGAGCTAATGTTCAACTTCGCAGCCTTGCAATTTTGAACCCAATCCAGAAAACTAAGGATCTCGAGGTTCATGTATTGGAAGAAATTTTAGCTTCGTGGAGGACTTTTTGTTGGAACTAACTCGCATTTGCATTACATGGAGAGGAAAACTGCGGAAACCGTCCACGGTTATCCTGACGGAAAAGGGACTCAAACCCATGATCCGTTTATCACTGAGGATATTTTATCTCAGCACTGTGGAGGGTGAAAACCGGATGCGGAATTCTTATAGACCAGCCATCGCTGGGATTCGAACCCGGTTCACCTTATTGGAAGGCGAATGCTCTATCCCCTTAGTCTTCACGCCTCTATTATTATACTTCATGTTTTTACAATATAACAGCTTCTTTCATTTTAAATATCAATGAAACAAACAACGAAAAAATTCGGGAGACTCCACAAGCATACAATGATGCAACTCAAAGAAATGAACGTATTTCTCACAAAAATAGCCAAATAAGGAAAAACTTTCAAAACATGTCAAACATTACATTTTATTTCCTCCTGTTCAAGTCGAATGTCCTACCAATCAGGCTATCCAAACACTGTTAGCATAGACGTCGCTAAAATCGTTGATTATTAAAATATTAAAAAAATGGCGGACAAAATTCTGTTTGAAGCATTGCTTTGATTTGTTTTCATGATATTATTAGTAGCTGCATTTGAGGGGGTCATTTGGCGGACACATTGAAGTATTTTTTTTGATCCGGCGACAGAGCTTTGCTATTAATCCAGACATAGAGTGGGTGTCAAAATTTCCAAAAAACATACGTATGGTAAAAAACATTTATCAAACATTTTTAATTTCATTTAAGGGATCCTTAATTTTACTTAAGCAACCCAAATTTAAAGGATCCTAATCTAGTTTTCTGTTCAGAGTATTGCATGTTAAAATTAACTATGTTACCTACATTTGAGGGATCCTACTTTCGATTACGGTCTCAATCATTACTTTAATTTGTATATGAGGTGGTCATTTGGCGGACACATTGAAAAAAAATTAAAAATTTTTTTGGTGTGAAGGAGAACTTTGATATTAATGTCAAAAGAAAGGGTGGGAGTAAAAATTTTTAAAAACTAACTAAACATTTACTAACATTTACTACATTTATAAATTTTTTAAAAGAAAAAAAAATTATTTTGCTTGTAACTCTATGCTATTAGCATACGTGTTGCTAAAATTGTTGATTATTATAATATGAGGCTAGTTAAAAATATCTCGTATTTAACGGATCCTACTTTTGATTTCGGTTTCAAGCTTTGGATTCATTTATTTACATAATATTTTTAATATCTATATTTGAAGGGTTTATTTGGCCCGGTGGCTGAGCGGTAGCGCTTCGCGCTGTCGTGCCACAGGTCCCTGGTTCGATCCTCGGGCCGGACAAGGTTGACTCAGCCTTTCATCCCTTCAGTGGGTCGATAAATGAGTACCAAGCATGCTTGGGGACTAAACACTGGGGGTTCCGCGTTCGGCTGACCACCTGACCGGAACATCTGCTCCTGCACCCCAGAGCCCAAGGCCAAGAAAACTGAGATGGGCACAGTAGGCCTTGGCCCTCTATGGGCTGTCGCGCCACTGAGTTTAGTTTAGTTTATTTGGCGAACACTTTAACATTTCTTTAAAAAAAATTTATCCGGAATAGAACTTTCATATTAATATCAAGACACGGGGAAGGCGTCGTAAAATCCAAAAATACATACATATACTGAAAACTATTTATAAAACATTGCTCAAAATTTTTTTTAAAGTGTTATTGACTCCCTGTATTATTATCATAGGTGTCGCTAAAATCGTTCATTATTAAAATATATAAAGCATAATAAAAATATCTGTGTAGTCTACATTTAACTGCTTTTACTTTTAACTCCAGTTTTAAGCATTGCATTCATTTGTTTACATAATATTGTTAATAGCTACATTTGAGGGGTTTATTTGGCGGACACTTTAACAGTTTTTCTAAACATTTTTTTCCAGAACAGTACTTTGATATTAATATCAAGGGACGGGGAAGGCGTCAAAATTTCCAAAAATACATACATATGCCGAAAAATATTTATAAAACATTGTTTAAAATTTTTTTTAAATGTTCTTCACTCGCTCTGTTATCAGCACAGGTGTCTACTAAAATCGTTGATTAGTAAAATATATAAGGCATTATAAAAAATGTCAGTGTAGTCTACATTTAATGGCTCCTACTTTTGATTCCAGTTTCAGGCATTGCCTTTATTTGTTTACAGAAAATTTTTAATAGCTACATTTGAGGGGCTTATTTGGCGGACACTTTAATAATTTTTTAAAATTTTTTTGTCCAGTACTTTGATATTAATATCAAGGGGCGGGGTAATAGATAGTAATATTTGAACGTGGGAAGTAGAGGCACAAGCGTAAGCAAACAGAATTTCTTTTGATACGTATATGTTAAGTGGATAATTTTTATTAATTTAAGTGAATGAAAACTGTTTTATGACAAGTAAAGACAATTATTGCGAAGCAATCATCGGGGTTGGTGTGCGGCAGCAAACAGGGGGTTTAGCCCCTATTTGTATGTGTGTGAGTGTTAAGAAAAACTTAAATAATAATGAATTTCTTACAACAATTGATTATGAAAAAACTCTGCATTTAAGCTGGAGTTAATAAAAAATTAAAATATGTTAATTATATATAATGTTAATTATATATATATGTTAATTATTAAATTATATATATCAATGATTATCAATGATATCAATGAATCTAAATTATAAAATTTAAATGTAATTACCAATAATATGATGCTGAGAATAAAAATCAACTCGCCAGTTGTAACCAACAGCTATTACTCTTTAGCGTGAGGAAGTTTTTCACTAAATCATATTAGTTATATTATGTTTAATGGTGATTTCAATATGTCTAAGCAATTATTGTGAAATTTGCTAACTGATATAATTAATAATTGATGCTAATATTTGAAAAGAGCTTACCTCAGTGAAGATTCAATCATAGTTTTTCAGTTTTGAAAATTAATATTAAGAGTCATGGAGTCAACTGTACAATTTCTTGAAGAAATCCAGCCTGAAAAGATTTATTTTTTCGTTTTACTTAAAAAAAAAAGAAAAAATTTTCCACTTAATTTAAAAAACAGTCAAAATATGTGAGAATAAGTTATGGTTGTTTTACTTACAATCCGCACTACTATCTGCCGTATGCATGCGAGTTCCATGCGTATACGAGTGATTGCTCCGACATTTCTCCGTAGATGCAGTGGGATCGAATCTCACTATATTCATGCTGTCTACCTCAAATTTTTGCTATTTGTTTTTCAAAAGAAAGAAGTTTTAAAGCCATTTTTAAACTCATAAAGGATGAATAAAACATATACCATAGCTTGATATATCTGAGTTTAGAATGTCTTTACTATAAAAATACGGTAATTTTCCCGGGACTTTTTTCTTCGAGCACAATTGTGCTTATACAGCATTTTAAATTTAAACGACCACCATTTTGTACAATTTAAGTTTTTATTATAAAACTGAATAATTCTCGCGAACAACACGTGATTCAATATGAATAAAAACAAGAGCGTGCACATGAAACGCAAGCCCCAATCATCAGTGACAAATTGTTAATATTTACCTGTTTAGAGACAAGCAAATGTTAAAACATTTGGTTAGCATTTTAAAAGGGCGTGAAGGGAAGTATACCTTCCACCTTCCTCATTAGTTTTTAAATTCAATTGGGAAGCAATTTTCCCTCCTATGGCTTGTGCGGTCAATTGCTGTAGTCTTTGCATACATGTTAAAAAGAAATCCAATGAATGGCTTTGTTTACATATATGTGTGTCACAGAAAGTGCGTCAAGAAAAGAGGACAACACTTGGGAGCTATTTTTTCTAGTGCGTTCTGCTCAATTGATCGTTTCTCATTAATATTATTTGTAGTTTGGTTAACACAGAATTCATAAAATCAGTTCTTTATAAGTCAATAAGTTCAATTCCTTACAGAAGGAAAAAGTTTGGACAAAATTTCTGCTTCTTTCTCGCTAAAACAAATGACCTTAAAAATCCAATTAATTTTAGGTAATAAGGAAAGGGAATATTTTTTTTATAAATCAATCTCGATTCCAAGGATATTTTAACATAACATTTCTAGAAAATTGGCGGTAAATTTCAATTTCTAGTACCAGTACTATGTGTCAGTTGTAAGTGGCCATCGTGACACTTGTAAATGAGATAAACTTTCCTTATTTAAATTCAATTTTCATAAAAGAGAAAAAAAGTATTTTGTTCTTAATACTTTAGGTTTCTGACTAGTGCAAAAATATGATTTTGGGCAAAATTTTCGAAATCCAGTTTATTACAAATTTAGAATCCCCTTAATCCTAGTTTTCTAAAAATAATTTACTTTTGTTTGTAATCCAATTATTTACTATGTTATATCAGTTTTTGTGTAAGGTGATAACAGTGGATACACTAAATTTTAAGTCCTTGAATCTGAAAATCAATGTTTTCACATTTTACACCACTTTTAAGTTAGATGTCTCATATTGTTTCTAAAATAATTGTCTAAAATTTTTTATGGATGCTTAGGATTCTAGCACACATGTTTTGAACTACAGAGTAAGAGAAAAATACAGAACTTCATGTTTCTTGCATGTTATTACGCAAAGATAAGTTCGGAAATTTTTAAAAATGTCCTTTTTTAACTATATTGATTCCTAACTCAGTAGTATACGCGCCGACTTTTAAGATAATAGTTCAAAACATGGCTGATAGCCTTCTAAATAAAATACTGAAAGGATTTTTTATTTTAGGCGATAAATAATTTTTTACAGTGTTTAGCGTATATGCAAAAAATTCCTTATTTTTACCTAAAAATGACCATTTATAAAAAAAGAATGATAATATAATAATATGGGCCGCGATGACTCAGGGGATAGAGCGTTCGCTTTCCGATGAGGCGAATCGGGTTCGAATCATACCGAAGGCTTGTCGATATGAATCCGCACCTGGCTTGCACCGACCACAGTGCTGACGTAAAATATCCTCAGTGCCCCTTTGCAATCAGGCTAACAGTGGGAAATTCTCGTGTTCTTCCTCTTCATGTAACGCATATACGGGTTAGTTCCATCAAAAAATCCTCCACGAAGACAAATTTCTCCCAATACTTGATCCAGGAGTTCCCCTGTCTTCTGGTCTGGGATTGGGTTCAAAATTATAAGGCTATTGAGTTGAACATTAGTAGTCGTAAACCCTAAAATTAGCTCGGCGATTGAACGACAGTTATAAAATAAAATAAAATTAAAGAATAATAATATATTCTTTTCTAGTTTTAAAACTTTTTTCAGATAATAAAACAAACTAATTCTTAAAAATTTTATATTAATATTTAAAAAAAACTTGTTGAAACTAGTCGGATACCTTAAGTCCAGCTCCTTTTTAAGTAAAAGGGAAATATTGTACTTAATTATTGTATGTAACTTTTCTTTCAATAACTTCAGATGTATAAAGTTGCAATCTGAGCAATATCAAAATGCTAGTCAATTTTGTTTATTATAAGGGAATATTTCTTAAACTAGAATACGAAGAACCATTCCAGGAATGATGAGCGCTAGAGAGTGGTAAACTTCAGAAGTTTATTTTGAAAAAATTAAGTCAAAGGTAGATACAAACATTTTAATAATTGAGTACTCCAAAATAATTATTTTCAAATAAAATATCAAAATATCGGGGCCTCGTAAAAAAACTGCGTTATCGTACACGAGTTACTGTTTTTAAATTGTAGCGAATTACCTGTATAACAGAAACTAATTTTAAGAACTTTTTTGTAACAAATTATTATTTAATAAAAAAAAAACAATTTATGTAAATGTCACGTACCTAAAATTCGTAAATTTGTTTTTCATAAACATTGTACGTTGCATATTCGAAAACTTAATTTCAATAACATTGAGCATTTTTGTTTTCTTTAGCAATTTTGTAATCATAAGTTTTAAAATTATTCATATTTTATTCGATGCCTCTGGAAAAAAAAAGTTAAGAATTTTTTTTATTAATTAATGCAGAGAGGTAAAGATTAATTTTTTAATTCTTCTCAGTCCAAAACATCTTTCTTATGCATAGATTATAATTAATTTCAAGCGCAGGACTTTATTTTTTTTTTCTCAAACTGCTAACTAATGCATTAATTTTTTCTTTCAAAAAAAAGTTTTTTTTAAAAAAAAAAATACTCATTTGTTGAAAATGGTAGGGCTGCTTCCATTTTTTCAGTAATTTTAATCTTATGCTTTGCCACCGTAAATTTTATACAACGCCAATAACCGTAACGTGCGAAACACAACGCTAAATTAACAAAAAGAAAAGAAAAAATTATAAAGCGTATAAAATCGCATTAATATTTAAAATGTTTATAATCTTGCGACAAGATATTTTAGTCTTAAGCCTACTTGATGAGCTTTATCAACAAAGGCAAGTATTTTCTAGAAAAAGAGAATTAGCAAATATTATAATCAAAATAAACCACTTTTTCTCGAGTTCTGTGACTACTAATCAGATTTCTGACTGGAAACACCGACGGTAGGGGGCGCGCCAACTTTCCTTAGAACCAGCTGTTGCCATTTTCTTTTTTGTAAAACTTGTTAATTAAAACGCTGAAAAAAAAAGGGCATCTACGCTTTCGTCTGGTAAAGGTACTGGTGAAAAAAGTGCAATTTTTATAACCTAATTTATGAATTCGTAATGTACAAAAAAAGATGCAAAAAAATAAAGCAGGGGTTAAAAAACAAGTTAAGTTTAAGAGGGGGACAAAAGTCTGTTTTTCATTTGGGATAAAAAGAGAGAACTGCATTAAAAGATAGCATCGAAGATATTTTTATACGGTCTAATGTTTAATTGCAGGTGGTGTCGTAAGTATACAATTACTTCGGCCGTGTCAGAGAAGAGAGAAAAAAAATGGCGAAAAAACAATAACCATAGAGGTAGGCGGTAAAAAGAAGCAGTGTGAAATAAAATTTTGCAAAAGCCATGATTTTTTAATTGCAGTGTCTTTTTTGCCCGAGCATGGTTTCATTTTTTTAATCTAACAGAAACAGTTAAAGATAAAAAATAAAAATTTATAAAAAAAAAAACCCTCAAATGATTAAAAAATGTAAAGACTCTCGTTAGAATGTTTTTGTTTATCTTTCCTTTCAACAAGATGAAATTACTATTGCATACCATAAAGAATAGTTTCTTTTTGTTGCGTATGATACTTTTTTTGGGAAAAATTAATTTAATTACTTAATTAAATTCTTACCCTAACAAGAAGTTTCATCTGATGTTTTCAATGATATATATTTACGTACACTAAAATGTGGGTTGCTTGCGTATGATTCATCTGTAAACAAAACTATGCCATTTTCTTTTTCTCATTTAGAGGAGCATTCATTATGACTTTTTCACTTTTGCTGATTCCAGTTTTTTAAATAAAACAACATTTTTAATTATTTATTTCAGAAAATTAATATATCCCAAAAAAGTAAATTAAGTTTTTTAATCATTTGTTACAAATTAAAATTAAGATTTCTTTTCTTTCCGTTTTAGCTCTTTATTTTATCATGCTGAAATAAATTTGACTTTTTATTTTAAAAGATACCTATAAAATAGTAGATTATATTTCAAAAAAATGTAATTTATAATAAATACAAGTAAAATTACAATACAAATGCAAAATTTTATTAAACATTAGTTTAATTTCTCAAACTTGAGCTTGATTCATACCTAACAAGAAGTTTTCATCTTATTTTTTCAATTAAATATATTTATGAACACTAAAATGTGGGTTGCTCGCGTACGATTCATCTGAAAACAAAACTATGCCTTTTTCTTTTTCTCATTTAGAGGAGCATTCATTATGACTTTTTCACTTTTGCTGATTTTATTTTTTCAAATAAAACAACATTTTTAATTATTTATTTCAGAAAATTAACATATCCCAAAAAGGTAAATTAAGTATTTTAATCATTTGTTACAAATTAAAATTAAGATTTCTTTTCTTTTCATCTTAGCTCTTTATTTCAACATACTGAAGTAAATTTTACTCTTAATTTTTAAAAAATACCTATAAAATAGTAGATAATATTTCAAAAAATTTAATTTAATAAAATACAAATAAAATTGTAATACAAATGAAAATTTTTGTTGAAAGATTAGTTTAATTTCTCAAGCTTGTGCTTTATTCTTACCAAACAACAAGTTTTCATCTTATTTTTTCAATTAAATGTAATACTAAAATGTGGGTTGCTTGCGTATGATTCAACTGTATACAAAACTATTTAATATATATTTTTTATTTTAGCAGAGCATTCATTGTGACTTTTTTGCTTTGGATGGTTTTTTTAAGGAATAAAACAAATTTATTTTCAATTTTAGAAAATTAATATGATCCCAAAAAGTAAGTTTTGTTAATCATTTGTTACAAAGTGAAATTAAGATTTCTTTTCCTTCTTTGTTTCTTTCCTGATTGATTTCGAATCCAGCCGGCTGAAGACTCCCGTATAGTGAATGGCGACGGTTTTTCGGCGGTTATAGTTGCGAATTACTGGAAAGTAAATTTAACCAAATAAATGGCTTTTATGCTATGCTCTAAGACTCTAAGGAATCATGGCAAAATTACCAAATTTTAAAGCATGTAATAAGACCATATTTTATTGTCGCATTTACCATAGTGTTTACCCAAGAGCTTTGGTAAAAATTATGGAGCTTTTTGGTGTATCCATAGAGCCAGAAACACGAGAAATTTTACCATATTCTAGTTAATTCGATCATACTTTTTTTCTTATTCTGTAGATTCCTACAATATTTAGAGTGGATGTATAATAACAACTCAAACAATTTGTATAATAACAAGTAAGCAAAGTTTATTTAATCGGCGCACTATTATAAGGTCTTGCATATTTGTTTAAATTGTTGTTAAGATGAAGCAGTTAAAATTAATTTTAATAATTAAATTTTATTAAATTAAAAATAAAATGATAATGCTTAAAATATGCTGTCACTTTATATATTCAACAAAGAAAATCACCCATTAAACTAAGTGAAGTTGTTATTTACGAGTGTATTAAGCTTTATTGTAAATTAAAATGAACAGATAATTAGGCAGATTAAGAGACCTATTTTCATTATTTACACATGACTTTATTTTCAAACTAAAATTAGCTCCATTTTGATTTTACTTGCTTTTTTAAACAATAGATTGAGCCACGATGGCTCAGGGGATAGAGCGCTCGCCGTCCAATGAGGCGAACCGGGTTCGAATCCCAGTCGATACGAATTCCGCATCTGGCTTGCACCGACCACAGTACTGACGTGAAATATCCTCAGTGGTAGACAGATCATGGGTTAAAGCCCCCTTGCTGTCAGGCTAACCGTGGGAGGTTCTCGTGGTCTTCTTCTCCGTGTAACGCAAATGCAGGTTAGCTCCATCAAAAAGTCCTCCTCGAAGACAAATTTCTCCCAATACTCGATCCAGGAGTTCCCTTGTCTTCTGGATTGGGTTCAAAATTACAAAGCTACGGAGTTGAACATTAGTAGTCGTAAACCAATAAAATTGGGCCGGCTGTTCAACGACGGTTATTAAAAAAATTAAAATGGATTAAATATTATTATTGTCAGCATTAACCTCATGACATATCCACACTAATTTCATATTATGTTTCGTTGTTGTTGTTGTTGTCGGCCATTTAGGCAGAGGGGATGCGATTCTTCATCTTTTCCAGTGGATCTATCTATGGCCAAGAATTTGACTTCTTCCACACCCATACGTCACACCCGTTTATAGAGTGGACCCATTCATACACCCATTTATTCATCCTCAGATCGTAATTTTGACCTGCACTAGAGAACGATCAATCTAAAATTCAATACCCTCAGAGGTACTACTTTGTTATGTGAACATGGAGGATTTCGTTACCCCACAGATTTAATGTGCAGCAGTCGCCATTTACAACACGGGGAGTCTATCGCGGGCTTTATACGAACTCCTGTTCTAACAAACGTGAGTCCAGCACCCTGTCAACCAGTCAATCCCGACCACATTATATTTTGTAAAAATATTATTAAAAACAATATGCATCAAAATTTGTTCTTGTATATTCAAAATAAAAACTTTCAAATTTCAATGAAAATTCAGTATACTATTGATATCTCGAAAACCTTGTTATGTCAAAAAGCTATTTATATATTGGTGGATATATAAAGGCTTTATATATTGGTGGATATATAAAGGCTTTAAATATTGGTGGATATATAAAGACTTTATATATTGGTGGATATATAAAGCCTTGGCATTATATATCCACCTAATGTTAATTTGAATTCCTATGTCGAAGTGTTTCTTCTTAAAACCTTGTTGTGACGAATTTTTTTCCAAATAAATTTTTTCGGGAAATTCCTAATATAGGCTCATTGCAAACCAATTCTTTTCTATTTAATGCATAATTATTTTTGTCTTACTTTTAAAAAAAAGTTATAATTGTTGTACTTAGACTTATAGTCTTGTAGTTATTCTAATGTTCCACGACTCTACCTTTTAAAGTAATATTTTAGAATATATTGTTCCACTTTTTAGAACATATTTAATTCTGAACTTGCTATAACGAAACTTCGCTATCTCGTCCCTTCGACTTGAGATATCGAGTGTATACTGAACAATACATATTTAAAATAATGATTCATAAGTTCTTTTTGTCAATATATAAAAATTGTATACGTCAATACGTAAAACATTAAACACCTCCCCCCTATCTGGACGAAATGCGAGAACGCATGTCAATAGATCTGTCATAAAAAGTTGGCAGAATAGAAGGAAAATTTACACGTTAACTAAGTAATCACTGTGCTTTTGGTTTATTTCAATAATTAATATAAAAATTAAAAACTAAATTTCCCAAAAATTTTGAAATTTCCGGAGAGGTTGTCTTTGCCTTACAAAGCTTCCTTGGTATGCATAGTTAAAAACAGTCAAAATAATGCTTACAACAAATTATAAATGTATTTGTTCGCATTTATATGCATAAATGTTCTAAGAATATCATTTTTAAGAGTAGTTAATACCATAATTATAATAATTACTATTTTATTATATTATTTTTAAAAAGTATGCAATTATAATTATAGGAGTTAGTATTTAATAATAGTATTTTGAAATATTATCAATGCCATAGTTGCCATACTAGTTGAAATTTTTTAATATTTTTTAAGACTTCGAAATAATAAAAGTTTTACATGTTTAAAAAAATAGACCAATTAGACGGCTGAGGCAGCTAATTTCTTTATAAAGTTTATTCATATATGGTATAGAAATGCTTTATAATTAAAAAATCCCGTCAAAGCAATATTTACAATAATGATTAATATGCATAAATAATAGTATAAAGGTACAATATATTATAAATAATTAATGATGTGTTTATAATAATTAATTCATAATTTATTTAATAGATTTTTTAATCGTACAACTGTAGTATTTAATTAATAATATTTTTTGTGAAATAATTAAAATATGATTATGATAATAATTTACAGCTTAATTGTTATTACTTAATTTTCTATTTGATATATTTCAATTGTAAAGAATTACTTACATCAATTAGTTATTAACAGGTATTTTTTAAATTGTTTCTTGATATGAAAATCATCATTAACTATTCTTCATGAAGGAATTTTTTCATAAAATTGTTTTTTTAATGGAGAAAAATTAATTTAAACTAAAATTAGCTGATAGATTTGACAGATTTTCTCAAATTCACTAAAATGCAGATTAAAGTAAAATGCTTGCTGAAGAAACATTTCCTAGGTGGACAGTGAATTGATTGAATATAAATAAATAAAAAATAAGTTCGTCTGGGCTTCTAAGATTTTTAATTTACCATATAATTTTAATTCAAGAACCAAAATTTAATTTTATGTCAATTTCGGGCTTTTCATGTGAATCCAAAATCCGAAACAATGCTCATTATTTCATTTCTTGAATATTTGAGATTTTCCCCTGGCATTATAACCATCCTCTATTGGCGCTAAAGTAAATTGCCAAAGCTATCAAAATCGTGCCAAAAGCAATCTGAAAACAAATTATTTTTAAATGAGTAGTTGTTTGTTCTTCCTCACCAAAAGTAAACATCATATATCTCAAATCACCCTATTAATTTTATTTGCTTTTCAATGCAATTATCAACCAAAGGTGTTTTTTTTTAACCATTCCACTTGTCGTCGAGATAGCTTAATAAAAATGTTTACTGTATGGCGTATTCTATGCAAGGTTGCATTTATTTTTCTCTATAAACTTGATCTCATCCTAACAGAAAAAAACTTTCGTCCTTACAGAATTAAAAAGACAAATAAATAAAAATTCCTTCAGAGTTCCTTTTTGGATGTTTTAATTTACTCTACCAGGTACAAAGTTGTTCTGAAAATCGCAGTTTTCCGTGCTATTTCCATAGCGAGCAATGACATCCCGTGAATTGCCTAAATGTGACCCGACATCTATGTGCATTGCTGCAGACGGACAGGTGGTAGAAAAGAGTCACGACATTACACCTTTTCACTTCACTTCCTTTTTTTCAGATTCTCTTTTTTTTTACCATATAATTTTTTTTTTCGTTTGCTAAACATTTCTTTTCAGGTAGGAAGATTTCGAACTTTCTCACGAGCACCAAAACCGCCTCGTCGTTCTATGATGCTCTAGAAAAGAACTCCATTTAACTTCACGAACTTATTCTAAATTATCGGGTGAGTTAAAATAGTTCTTATTCATCCCCCTCCTCCCTTATGTTCTTTTTGTTATCGTCTGCTTCGTTATTTTAAATCTATGGAAAACTGGCAGCATTTATACTCTTAATGCCATCAGACGATAAGTTTGAGAAAGAAAAAGAGAGCGAAACGATGAGCATTTATGATTTTGTCTATCAGATTGTTATCTAGGATTGCTATTATTATTTTGTTCATCATAATGTAGAATCTTGCACAATTTCTTTATTTGTTATTTTGATTCAATTTTGGAAAATAAATACTTTTGAATTGCTTTTTTTAAATTCTTTTACAGGTCATTAGAAGACATTTTCTTTCCTTTGAACAATTGTGAAAGAAATACACAATCACAAATATAATACGACTTATATTGGATCAAGTTTTTCCAGCTTATATTTCTGATAAAAATTATTTTTTGACAAGAGAAAAAATTTTTTTTACTGTTCTTTTAAAAAAAATTATTAGTATGATTAAAGTAAAATGAAAAAAATTAAATAATTATAGAATGAAAACAAAAGTAATGAAACTAAATGAAATAAAAAAAATATAGAATTTAAAAATCGAGTCAAAACAAATGTACTTATAATCTGAACAAATTTTTGAAAATTATGGATTTTGACTACGTATTACAAGTCTGCATATTATAGGTTTATTAAGCTTTTTTAGTTATTTATAATCTGAAACGATCTTTCACTAATTCCCTAAAATGCTGATCATTAATTAACAAATTTTATAATTCACAAAATTGCTGATTCATTAATCCACGTTCTTTCTTTCTCCTCTGATTTTCTACTAACTATATCAGGAATTATTTTTAGCAACTTTCACCATTGTTTCATGAACTTATAATATGATTGATGCAAACATAACATTAAAATTAGACATTTTTAAAAATAACCTCACGTAAAGTGAATTTAGTAAACAAGCATTTTAGAGCCTTGGTGGCTCAGGGAATAAAGCGTTCGCCTCCTAATGAGGTGAACCGGGTTCGAATCCCTGCGTTGGATGGGCGATGAGAATTCCGCTCTCGGTTCGCACCGACCACAGTGCTGACGTAAAACATCCCCAGAGGTAGACGGAACGTGGGTCAGAGTCTCCTTGCAGTCAGGCTAACCGTGCAATATTTTCGTGTTTTCTTACTCCATGTAGCGCAAATGTGGGTAAGTTCCAACAAAAAGTCCTCCATGAAGGTGAATTTCTCCCAATACGTGATCCAGGAGTTCCCTTGTCTTCTGGATTGAGTCAACATTGCAAGGCTACGGAGTCGAACATTAATAGTCGTAAATCCAAAATTTCGGGTCTGCTGTTCATTTACGGTTATAAAATAAAATATAATAAAATGAAACAAAATATTTGTTGCCCAGTGTAATTAATTAAAATATGCTGTTTCATGTTGGAAACAAATTCTTTTTTAAGGAAAATATCTTTTCTATTTATAAAAATTATAAAAAATTATATAAAATTATTAATTATTATTAATAAATTATTATTTATAATTGTTATTTATAATTGTTATTTATAATTAAAAAATTATATAAAATTATAAAAAATTATAAAAATTATAAAAAAATAATGAAACCGATTGCATATTTCAAAGCAGCGATGCAATAGTATTTAAGATCTGTTAAAAAAATCTCATGCAACAGAAGAAAAAAAGAAAAAAAATATTTTCCCAGTGGTGTCAATAAATTGACAGATCTTTCATCTTTATGATAAGTTTAATCCAATGATAATAACTATCTAACCAAAGAGGTAAAATAGATTTTACTTGTTTAATCCAAATAACTTATAAATAATAATCAAAACAATAATAGTTATTAGTTTTTTATAGTCATAGTAAATATAAGTATTCTATAGATAGTTGCACCTATGTAAATTAACCAATGAAGGAGCAATGAAGGCTCTACTTAGACAAGAGGTTAACTTATAAAGGAGTGATTCAATTGTTTTAGCAAATTTGGTACTTGATTATTACGATCATATTAAAGAGGTGATCAATTTAAGCGGAGAAATTATTATGGTGAAATTACGGCACTGCATAGTAATGACATTTCAGATGGAAAAAAAACCTTAATTATAAAAATAAAGATGTACGGCATTTAAATCATTCATTTGGTAATTTTTTTTATTCATATGATAACGATTAAACAGAAATTCTGGTTTTCCAAATTATAATTCTTTTTACAACATATTTAGTAAAAATACAAAACTACATAGTAAATTTACCCGAATAAATGGTTTTTATGTCTTTCTCTGAGGTATCATGAAAAAATTATCACATTTTATCCCTTTTAACCAATTTTTATCACATATTATAAAGCCATATTTTACTGTTAATTTTGCCAAGCTCATCACCTTTTTTAAAAATGCCCTTTTTGGTGTTCGCATAGAGCCAGAAACATAATAAATTTTACCATATTCTGGTAGTTTCAACTATACTTTTTACTCAGTGTATAAAGGTGGTTAACTAAACAGATTTCACTGTACTTGTCTTGTATTTACTACTTTTTTATATTTGTATACTTAGGCGAAATAAATAAGAAAATAAAACTATAGCTAAATCTAATTGGCGAAAAATAAATTATTAAAGAAACTGATCAATCAAAAAGATGTTATTACTACTAGATATAACTCTAAGTACAAATCTTTAAATGTAAAAGGCTAAATTCAAAAAGAAAAAAAAGACTGAAATTTAGATCATATTTTTGATAGATTCTAAGTTTAAAATAAAAATAAAACTCACGTTTAAAAAAAAACTTGTTTTATAATTGAAAAGGTTTAATATTTTGTTTAAAAACTCAAAAATCTACCAGCTCTGACAATCTTCTGGCTATATAATTCTCGTTAGTTTGTCTAAAATTGGTTTAATAGGTTTAAAAATGATAAGTTCGTGCATTAAGTTTTAACGTTTGTTTTCTTTCTTTCTTTTTTGTTGTTGTTGCCTCACTCATTCTTTTTGATAGTTCTAATTAAAAATTTCAAGCGGTTGAATTATATCTCTACAAAATTTGAAATTAATATTATTTTGCATATTCTAATCTATGTCTTATTGGTTAAAAATTATAAGAGTTCATGTAAGGAGCTTCAATACTATCCTCTTTTTTAATTTGTTTGTTTCATTTTCAATTTAACAAATGTAATTAAACATTTCAAATTGGTGAAATATCTGTGTTCAAAATTTAAATTCTTCATTATTATACATTTTCCATGAAATGCGTACGCGTTTCTTACAACACGTTTTCTCATATTTTGAAAAGCAAGTTTCTCATTTGTTTATTTTAAAATTTAAATGCTTCAAATATGATAGAGTATAGAGAACGTTATCATTAACTACCTGTTTGTGTATAAAATTAATTTCATTACAATTAATTATGGCATTTTGAGTAATGTCACAATTAAAAATGTAATAGGGAATTTCTGCTTAATTTTTTTTTGTAAGCTATAGTTTCAGTTTTCAAGAGGGTAAAAAAAACAAAATTTAATTTGTTCCTGGCCCAATATGATGGTGTTTTCAATACAAATGTAAACAAAAACAATCTCGAGCTCAATACCTGCTCTATTTCTGGTTAGAAAGTTTGCAACTGCTTACAACAGCTTATTCTTCGAGGCGATATTTTCAAACGGATAATTTCGTTTTCAATAAAAGAAGTAAATTAGATAATTCATGAGCTCAAATCTGCCGTATTTCGTAAGATATTAATGTTATTAAGTAATTCTGGTGAGTTTGAAGTGAAACTCTGTTTTAGTTATTTATGGATATATTGCTAAAAAAGGTGACATGGTTGCTAGATTTTGAATAACTCGCTTTTTTGGCAGTCCTGATTTGGCCACTTTCCATTTGTTTATTACTGTTTGCTCTTGTTGCAAGCTGTGCACCGTCTTACGTTAGTGTTAGCACCTTTAGCATTGCAAACAAAAGTATTTTCAGCATTGTAAACACAAGTATTAAGTAATCAAATACCACGTTTGCAAGAATCTCAAAACACAATGATCACTTTGTGAGTCAAATGGCTTTAAAATGTACCGGAAACAGTAACCCGGAAGTATACGCGGTATGGAGCTTGTAGCGTTCCCTAGTGTAGAAAACACCATTCATAAGATTTTAAATAAATAATGCATTAAAATGAGCATGAATATTTTTTTTTCTCTATTCTTTTAGAAATTTTGATATGTGCCTTTAGATTTGCTATAAGGATATATTATGCTTTAGATTTGCTGCATTTTTAGTATGGTCCTACATCGAATTACATTATAAAGCAAGTGTACAGTGACACCTTTTGACCACCTCCATCAGTTGATCACTATTCAATATTATATTAGAATTTTATTTTTCTTCATTCTATTAGAAATTTTCGACTGTGCTAGACATAATATTCTTCAAATTTGCTGCATTTGTAACATGGTACTACATCGAACCACGTCATAAAGCTAATTAAACTCCTGAAATTTGAATATGTGATCTAGTGACATCTGTTAAGTTGAGCTCCTCTAAGTTGATTTTAATGATCAAGTACCAAGCTTACTAAAATTATTAAATTACCTCTTCTTAAAATGATCACTTGTCTAAACTAAACTAAACTCAGTGGCACGACAGCCCATAGAGAGCCAAGGCCTACTGTGCCCATCTTAGTTTTCTTGACCTTGGACTCTGGGGTGCAGGAGCAGATATTCCGGTTAGGAGGTCAGCCGAACGCGGAACTCCCAATGTTTAGTTCCCAAGCATGCTTGGTACTCATTTATCAACCCTTTGAATGGATGAAAGGCTGAGTCAACCTTTCCCGGCCCAGGACCGGACACAAGAGCGCTACCACTCAGCCGCCAGACGTCGCTTGTCTAAACGGACCATCAAATTGTTGCCCCCCCCCCCCAAGTGGTCAACTTGCACAGGTTTCATTGCACCTTAAATCCCCTTTTCTTAAATTGACCACTTGTCTTAACTGACCATCGAATTGTTGATCCTCAAGTTGTTAACTTACACAGGTTTCCCTATACAGTAAAACCTGTGAAAGATTATCACTTCTCTGAGTTAATCACCTTTTTAATTTGATCTTAATGATCTAGCACAAAACTTGCTAAAATTATTAAATCATCTCTTCTTAAAGTGACTACTTGTCTAAGTGGACCATCAAATCGTTGCCCCTCAAATGGTAAACTTACACAGGTTTCATTGCATTGTGGTTCAACTCGAAAAAACGCATTTAAATTAATACATTATAAAGCTTGCAACTTACTTTCAAGATACTTCAGTATAACTTATTATTTCAATATCAGATTTCACTGCCTAGTGAAACCTTTGTAAGTTCACCATCTCTCTAAGTTGATCACCTTTTTAATTTGATCTTAATGATCTAGTACAAAACTTTCTGAAATTATAATTATCACCACTTCTTAAAATGACCACTTGTCTAAGTGAACCATCAAAATGTTGGCCCTTAAGTGGTCAAATTACACAGGTTTCATTGTACTACTAAGGTTCAGCTCGAAAAAAAGACGTTTTAACTTAATACATTATAAAGTTTGCAACTAACTTTCAATATATTTCAATGTAACTAATTATTTCAACTAATGAAACCTTTATAAGTTGACCACCTCTCTAAGTTGATCACCTTTTCAATTTGATCTTAAGGATCTAGCACCAAACTTGCTAAAATTATTAAATCACCTCTTCTTGAAATGACCACTAGTCTTAGTGGATCATCAAATTGTTGCCCCTCATGTGGTCAAGTTACACAGGTTTGATTGTACTACTATGGTTCAGCTCGAAAAAAACACGTTTTAACTTAATACATTTTAAAGCTTGAACGAACTTTCAATAAATTATTTCAAGGTACTGTTATTGCAATTCAATATTGTACCGGTTTATTTGAGAATATAAATAAATTTAAATATAAAATAAAAATCTCACCGCATTCTGCATTTTCGAATTTCATGGCTGAACTTATGAGTCTCCATCATGTTTCAAAATCATTTTGTTTAGCATGTGAAAAACTAATTATCAAGCCATGCAAACTAATTATTGCTTTACTCATGGACTACCGGAACTTAGACAAACATTCGGAAGTTAATTTGGTAAAAAGAGAAGAAGTCTCGTAAATATAAGTTGAAACTTAAAATGATTTTTCTCTTTGAAGAAAAGAATAATATTAAACTTGCGTTATGAATTTTAATTAGTTTTTGTTTAAAATAACAAAATTCTGTGTGGTAAACATTTAAAATATCATCACTGAAAATTTCAAAAAATTACACGTTAATTTTAGTAATATGAAAACAAAATGAAGTATCATTCATTTGGAAACTTATTTCATGCCAAGAAATTCTTAATTTGTATTCTAAAAATTCGCTTGCTGTGTATTTTTTAAATTGTTAATTAATTTCAAAAGCGAGCTTCTAAATTTTCGCAATGATATGTTATGAACCGGTATAAGCATAAATACATATCTTAAAAACCAATTTTCCTACGCACTTCCCTTAATGAGTTGCATACGAAATTTCTTTCGAACAGTTCGTTGCAAAGAAATCTTTTTCAGTAATCTAGAACTTCCTATTTTCCCCGCTGTTGCATTTTAAAAACAAAAGAAAGGAACAGAGAAATAGACTTCGGCAGGATTACGAGAAATTCTTAATTTCTTAAGCTCTCGAGTGGGCCCCGAAAGTATGCAAATGCCTAGATTCGAACAAATGAGAATACTTTTTGTTCTTTTTATTATTATTTTTTTGTTCCTTCCTTTAACCGTTTCGCCTTCCTTCAGTATTTAGTCGAGCTCACCGCTACGAAGAAGTTTGGCAGCACATGTCAGTAATTCACCAGAAATAAAAAAAAATGAAAGTAAAAAACAAAAAAATAGAACGTAGAGTGGTTTAAGTTAAAAGCAGAAGAAACAAAAGTAACCAAATAGAATGCTTCATAAGAAACGGCGAAGATGAAGAACAAAAACAATCTGTGTTTAGTTAATTTAAAGTTTGGCGCCGGTGTTCTTTCTAGATTCTGTTTTGAAAGTGAAAATTCTAGAAACAAACGATGCACAAAATTACCAATCTTTTCTTCCTACAGAAGCGAGAATGGAAAAATTCGAAAGAGAGAAAATATTTTTCCCTTAAAGAAAAGCAACAGTAAAAGTTTTAGTGGAATAAAGTGGTTTTAATACTCCCTATTTTGTTCGCCTTCCCAGCGTTTTTGCCCCTTTAAGCATTTTACGTATTATATCGTCTGCTCCATGAATATTCAGCAAATCTAGTCTGCACCTTTTACCTCCGCGTGACTGGCAACGGACGAAAACATTTAAAACACGAACCATTGCATGATGGACGCTAACTCCTGCGAGTTTTTCGCGATGTCCTCGAAATTTTGCGTTAATTATTCCATAAAAGTACTTATTTTTCCGCAAAAGTGTGGTGGATTTTTCATTCGGTGTAAACTAACAATTAACGTCGCTTCTCATGCTCTTTATTTTTGTTCCAAATTCGAAACGTGATGCTTGCTTTTCGAAATTATAAGTTTTTGCAAAAGAAGAAAGTGTATTTATTCCCATCCAGGAAAACCTTTAGAGTCTTTTCCCAAAGTAAAACAAATCCTGCACGCAGATGAAGATACAGAGAGACGTGATTTCAAATATACATGTCGTTATTTGCATACTTTGCAGCAGCAGCTCTCCGTCCTTTTTGCAATTGCACTACCATACAGGATGTGCGATTGCAGGAGTGCTACAACGCACGACTTGAAAGCAAAGATAGAATTGCTTTTTTTTCCCTCCTCTTCCTGACAACAGAGAGTTTTCTTAGAAAAATTCACTGAATATGAAAATAAAGTGGTGAATTAAATCACACCTGCTTTACTTTCATCAGAAAAAAAAAGATAATGAATGTTAAATAGTGGAAAAAAGTTTTAAATAAGGCATTCACAATACAGAACTCTTATAAAGATTAATTTCAAGAAGAAACCAAATAATGCACGTTTTGGGTCTTTCAAAGAAAACACATTTTAATTTTTAAGCACATTAAAATTTTATTTAACATACAAAGTATGCTTGTTCGCATACTTTGTGTTTCCCTATGGCAAACATTAATGTATGTAATATTATAAAATGCCTCATACGAATCTGTAAGTATGAAATTATAATTTAAAATAGCTATCCCTTATTAATTCTAAAGCGCAGAAGCTCTTTACTTCTCAAAAAGTGATAAATGTTCATCAGAGTTAATATGCAATCGTTCTTGGAAATAGCAATCATTAAAAAAAAGTTCCCTGGGTACTGCATGGCGTCATGATTCGAACAAATCAAGATGTTCAAATTTTTTTTTAAGTCCCCGTATTTAAGATCAGGACAAGCAGAAATGCGTAGTTTTTTTCTGGCTCCAGTCTCTTAAATAGCTGCTGGAGTAGTAAAGTGACTTATGCACGTTAAATTTATCGAGTCGCAAAAGTCCTCCATGTTCCCATAACAAATCAATACCTCTGAGGGTACTGGATTGGAGATCGATCGTTCTCTGATTCAGGTCAAAATTACGATCTGTGGGTGAATGAATGGATGTATGAATGGGTTCGCCCTATAAACGGGTGCGACGTATGGTGTGGTAGAAGTCGAATTCTTGACCATAGATGGCGCCACTTAAGAACAGGTAACGCACACTCTGCCTTAGATTTGCTCGGTTTCACCAAACAGGCTTGCCCGTGTGGTAAGTGGCATTAGAAACAACAACAGCAACAAATAGCTGATGTAAAAAGACGCCCGATCTACAACATCCTCAAAAGGGAAACTTCACCATAAAGTGTTAAATAAATAATGGATATGAAACCCAATTGTTTCTTGCATTTTCTCCAAATTACAGCGATTTCATGTCAAATATATTTTATAATTATTTGTAAAATGTTTACTGTTTGAAAGTCGCATATTAATGTTTAAAAAGGGGGGAAATAGAAAAACATCAAAATCTTTTTTTTCTTTCTTTCTTTATACTTCTTATGCGACTTCCAACAAGGTTGCGTTAAACGTTTAACGCTACATTTTTATAGGCCGGGAAATCACTTGGTAGGATCCAGTTTTCCCTCATTCATTTCCATATTGCTTTGGTTCTCACTAGCATAAAAAAAATAATAAAAGTCATAAAAGTATTGTTTTTCTACAAATATTTTTTTAGTTTGTTTTGATACACATATAATTTAATATGGTAGTATTTTTTATGCTCAAATTTAGTGGATAACAATTGCAAAAAAGGAGTGAAAACAATCCCAGGGACAATGCGACGGATTTAAGGTTATGTCAAGGTACGTCTCTTGTGAATATCAATTGATTGTTAAGTTTTTCTCTTCTGAAATTACATTATGACGCATTCGCATACATTATTAATACAAATACATTTTCCAGGGCGAGACGATGAGGCAACCACAAGCACTTCCACTGGTTGAAGAGGTCCAAGAGGGCACAATATTACCGTGATTACAGAGCACGGAAGCGAGCGGAGCAGGAAAAAGAGTCGTTGAATAGAACTAGTGATCTTTCTACGACTGCTGATTCTTCTACTATTAACGTCGCAGGTTGCGAAGTTTAACTTCTTCCGCGCGCAGGGACTCCACTCACTATTTTTTTTTTTTTTTTTGAACTGAGAGGAGGTAGAAGGTGTTTGTTATAAACACTTTGTTAGACTTCGCGCACGTTTCTGATTTTAACAAGACTTCTGAAAATCTAAATTAATGAGTATCATTACGGAGCGCTTTGTATGAGGTAGTTGAAATGTTTTAATGGGAGATTACCAAATATTTTAATACGTTAAAACAAGGTTTTTCAATATTCACTTTCACAAAATTTATTTATTATATCGTCTACGGACTCCTCTACGGAAAAATACCCGTATTATGAAATTTTCAAACTGCTTGAAAATCATAATTTTCCCCCCGAAAGAGGCAACTTTGGACGCTCGATGTTTTATCATCCGAACGCATGAAGCGTAATTGTGGAAAATTTTAAAAAAATGAGACGTTGACTGGATATTGCGCAGTTGAAATTCCAGGAACAATATAATGATAAGCCATACTTCCAATTTGTTCAGAAGAGCGCCTTTGATTAAATCGAACCCAGTATTTCGATATAAAAATATAATGCTTTAGCGTAATTTCTTTAAATCTGATTGAAATTATGGAAAGTTGTTGCCTACTTATATAAAAGCAACACAAAGAGAAAAATTGCTGCAAAAATGACACATTTTAAAAAATGTCTCTTATTACTATGTTGTCGCAAGGTCTTCGGTTAAAGATCGTGCAAATTTGCTGCTCAGTCAAAGAAAAAAATTTCAGCTAAAGATTATGTATCGTACAAATTTGCTGCGCCTTAAAAAGGTACTAAGTTGAACTATGAAGAGAAGTTGTACCAATCGAGTAAGAAAGAGAACTCCTCGTTGAAGGTTTTTAGGAAATATGCATGAAAACATGATTTAAAATATCGATAAGTGTTTCAGACTAAATTCAGATCAATTTCTATTCTAAAATTAAATTATTAAAATTTATAATTGAATTGAGCTGACCGGCCTGTGTATGGGCTAGGGAACTGCTCTTGCATCAGAAAGGTTCTGGGTTCAGGCATGGACGTTCTTTCCTTCTCTGTACTATCTGTCCTTACTTTGGGAGCAACGTCGGGCCACCTAATATGGTGCCCCTGAAAGAGTGGCCAACAAAGACCTAGCCTGTATGCCAACAATAGCCAATGTAGTGGCCAACAATGGCCTGTATGACCTAGATCATTATCCAGGTGGGCATTGGAGAAAAAAAAATAGTGCGTGGAGTCCCTTCGCGTGGAAGAAGCTAAACTTCGCAACGTTAATTGTAGAAGAATCAGCAGTCGTAGAAGGATCACTAGTTCTATTCAACGACTCTTTTTCCTGCTCCGCTCGCCTCCGTGCTCTGTAATCACAATAATATTGTGCATTTTTCCCTCTTGAACCATTGGAAGTGCTTGTGGTTGCATCAATAATTGTGTATTAATAATGTATGTGAATGCGTCATAATGTAATTTCAGAAGAGAAACAATCAATTGATATTCACAAGAGACGTACCTTGACATAACCTTAAATTCGTCGCATTGTCCGTGGGATTGTTTTCACTCATTTTTTTACAATTGTTATCCACTTAATTTGAAAATAAAAAATACTACCCTATTAAATTATATGTCTATCAAATCAAACTAAAAAAAATATTTATAGAAAAACAATGCTTTTATTATTTTTATGCTAGTGAGAACCAAAACAATATGGAAATGAATGAGGGAAAACTGGATCCTATCACGTGATTTCCCGGCCAATAAAAATGAAGCGTTAAACGTTTAACGCAACCTTTTTGGAAGTCGCATAAGAAGTATAACTTCAAAAAATAATTGAATTGAAAGTGAGGCTATTCTTTTTATTATAATGTAATATACATAATTGGAGACCTCAGGGGCAAAAAGTGATTACCCACATCCTAATAAAATTTCATTTATTTTCTGTAAATAATCATAACTAACAAAGCACTTCTTTCTGTTCAAGTCATTTTTAACGATTGCTAAACTATAAAGATAGCAGTAAGTCTTAAATATATTTCACGAAAATATAAATCATTCTTTTCTCTAAGCTACGAAACTGGAGAATATCCCTTTTTACCAAAACAGTCGTGCTAAGTTCTTATTCTTAAGATATGTAACGAGACTGCCGTTATATTCTAACAATTTTATTCGCTGAGGTAAACTTGTTATACGTTTTATATGCATCCTTAGTTGTTTCTTTAAACTGCAATCATTAATTTTAATCAAATAGCAAGTTAAATCAAAGCTAGTAAAAGTAATTATCTCCAGTAAATATTCTTGAACACTGCGAATAGCTACGTTTCATTTAAGTCCTATGAACTTGTTTACATGACGAATGTTACGAGTGCTTAATAAACCGTCGAAATGCCGTCATTAAAGCCAAGTATTTCTGAAAATTTTCTCAAGATTTATTACTTTTACACAAAACTTTTCACCATTTTCCATACTCCCCTATTAACCGACATAAAAGCATTCTTCTCCATTTCCCTAACTGGGTGGGGAATTTAAAAACGCGACCCTGCAACAGTCTCTTAATACAACAAACCAGAAAGCTGTTGCCACTAAATGTGAACGCAATCAAAGATTAATTTATTCCTATTACGTAAATATTTTAGTGTAATGTAGCGAAAGCATTTGCGGAACAATTAAGGGCCTTTAAAAAGCCCGCCGCCGAACGAACGATTAATTAATTTTTCGTCTGCAAGGAAACCAGAGAGTTTACGTTTCCGGTTAATTGTCGAATTAATTAATTAAGCCTCAATCTAAGAAGCCGAGGTGGTCCCCATCCCCTGCGATAATAAAACCGTTCTCTGCTGGGGGGGGGAGTAAAAGAGGGAAAGGAATCGCCGAATAAACGAATTAAGAGAACGCGAGGAAAGCTTCCGTAATCTGGCAACACAAATGAAACGAACGCTTTTAACGATTCTACTTCGTTTTAATCGTAATCGTGAATTTTTGTTCGTTCGCTCGAAACTTAAATGGTCCAAATCGTTTGGTGCCGATCGGCAGCTTTTCTCTTTTCTAACCCTCTTTATGCAGAAATTAAAACATAAAATGTTTTCTTTAATGTTTTGCTCTTTAATTGTAACGCAATGGTTGGATTATTTTGGCAAGAAAATGCATTAAAAGCATCGAGGATTTTGTGGAATTTTCTTCCGAAATCGTTTTCTCACCGTTTTATAAGAGTGCAGGAAAGACACTAATTAAAAGAGAAAACATGAATCTCGCGATCGTTAAAATAATCGCGGTAAACCATGCTTCGATGAATTTGATGTCGGCACGGAAAAGATTCTTCCCAATAAGAAACTTCAATTTGTATTCTAATTAATTCTTCACGAAGATTGCTTATTTGTGTTTACATTCCATCGTTACTGAAAACATTTGGGACTTGAGCTGCTCTTTTTCTTAGGTTGTTGCTGAAAGTACAATTTGCTTAATAAAGAAGCGAGCTCTTCCGCTGTAATAATGACGTTATAAATGCAACTGCATTAAATTTAGAACTTGTGGAATATCTTTAAAATGCTCTGTGTACTAAAATCTGTAAACTGCCATTGCTTCTTTAAAATACCGAGATTTAACTTAATCTTTCTTGATCCAAACGGACAGTTAAATTTTAAATAGAATAATTAAGAACGAACTTCAGTTTGTATAGCAAAAATAGAAACTTCTCCTTATTTCAATTTTTGCTCTAATTGTTTCTTATCCTAATAAAATGTATTGAACTATTAAATTCTACATATATAGCATAAAGTTAGAAATTGAGGAATATCTTTAAAATGCTCTGTGTACTAAAATCTGTAAACTACCATTGCTTCTTTAAAATACCGAGATATAACTTAATCTTTCTTGATCCAAAAATAAAAGTGAACGGACAATTAAATTTTAAATAGAATAATTAAGAACGAACTTCAGTTTGTATAGCAAAAATAGAAACTTCACATTATTTCAATTTTTGCTTAAATTATTTCTTATCCTAATAAAATGTATTGAACTATTAAATTCTACATATAATATTGCATAAAATTTAGAACTTGTGAAATATCTTTAAAATGCTCTATGTACTAAAATCCGTAAACTGTCATTGCTTCTTTAAAATACCGAGATTTAACTTAATCTTTCTTGATCCAAAAATAAAAGTGAAAGGACAATTAAATTTTAAATAGAATAATTAAGAACGAACTTCAGTTTGTATAGCAAAAATAGAAACTTCTCCTTATTTCAATTTTTGCTCTAATTGTTTCTTACCCTAATAAAATGTATTGAACTATTAAACTCTACGTATAATATTGCATATAGTTTAGAGCTTGTGAAATATCTTTAAAATGCTCTCTGTACTAAAATCCGTAAACTGCCATTGCTTCTTTAAAATACCGAGATTTAACTTAATCTTTCTTGATCCAAACGGACAGTTAAATTTTAAATAGAATAATTAAAAACGAACTTCAATTTGTATAGCAAAAATAGAAACTTCTCATTATTTCAATTTTTGCTCTAATTATTTCTTATCCTAATAAAATGTATTGAACTATTAAATTCTACATATATAGCATAAAGTTAGAAATTGAGGAATATCTTTAAAATGCTCTGTGTACTAAAATCTGTCAACTACCATTGCTTCCTTAAAATACCGAGATATAACTTAATCTTTCTTGATCCAAAAATAAAAGTGAACGGACAATTAAATTTTAAATAGAATAATTAAGAACGAACTTCAGTTTGTATAGCAAAAATAGAAACTTCACATTATTTCAATTTTTGCTTAAATTATTTCTTATCCTAATAAAATGTATTGAACTATTAAATTCTACATATAATATTGCATAAAATTTAGAACTTGTGAAATATCTTTAAAATGCTCTATGTACTAAAATCCGTAAACTGTCATTGCTTCTTTAAAATACCGAGATTTAACTTAATCTTTCTTGATCCAAAAGTAAAAGTGAACGGACAATTAAATTTTAAATAGAATAATTAAGAACGAACTTCAGTTTGTATAGCAAAAATAGAAACTTCACATTATTTCAATTTTTGCTTAAATTATTTCTTATCCTAATAAAATGTATTGAACTATTAAATTCTACATATAATATTGCATAAAATTTAGAACTTGTGAAATATCTTTAAAATGCTCTATGTACTAAAATCCGTAAACTGTCATTGCTTCTTTAAAATACCGAGATTTAACTTAATCTTTCTTGATCCAAAAATAAAAGTGAAAGGACAATTAAATTTTAAATAGAATAATTAAGAATGAACTTCAGTTTGTATAGCAAAAATAGAAACTTCTCCTTATTTCAATTTTTGCTCTAATTGTTTCTTACCCTAATAAAATGTATTGAACTATTAAACTCTACGTATAATATTGCATATAGTTTAGAGCTTGTGAAATATCTTTAAAATGCTCTCTGTACTAAAATCCGTAAACTGCCATTGCTTCTTTAAAATACCGAGATTTAACTTAATCTTTCTTGATCCAAACGGACAGTTAAATTTTAAATAGAATAATTAAAAACGAACTTCAATTTGTATAGCAAAAATAGAAACTTCTCATTATTTCAATTTTTGCTCTAATTATTTCTTATCCTAATAAAATGTATTGAACTATTAAATTCTACATATATAGCATAAAGTTAGAAATTGAGGAATATCTTTAAAATGCTCTGTGTACTAAAATCCGTAAACTACCATTGCTTCTTTAAAATACCGAGATATAACTTAATCTTTCTTGATCCAAAAATAAAAGTGAACGGACAATTAAATTTTAAATAGAATAATTAAGAACGAACTTCAGTTTGTATAGCAAAAATAGAAACTTCACATTATTTCAATTTTTGCTTAAATTATTTCTTATCCTAATAAAATGTATTGAACTATTAAATTCTACATGTAATATTGCATGAAATTTAGAACTTGTGAAATATCTTTAAAATGCTCTATGTACTAAAATCCGTAAACTGCCATTGCTTCTTTAAAATACCGAGATTTAACTTAATCTTTCTTGATCCAAAAATAAAAGTGAAAGGACAATTAAATTTTAAATAGAATAATTAAGAACGAACTTCAGTTTGTATAGCAAAAATAGAAACTTCTCATTATTTCAATTTTTGCTCTAATTATTTCCTATTCTAATAAAATTGATTGAACTAAATTCTATTTATAATATATCATAAAGTTTTTACTTCATTTTGTAATAATAATAAGAGGAAGAAACTTCAATTTTTAATAATATTTCTGTTAGTTCTGCACAAAATTTTTTATTTGTGTTTAATTATTGTTAAAAATATATGGACTACCGTTACTTTTTTTCTCTGTTGCAAAAAGTACAACTTGTTTAGTAAAAAAGTTAACATTTTCAGTGTAATGAAAACGTCATAATTGAAACTCTAATAAGATTGAAACTTGTGGAGTAACTTAAGAATTCTCTCAACACTGAAGCCTGTAAATCACGATAGCTTACTATAAGATTAAATAGAAGATAATAATAATACTAAGTAATAAGTAAAATATTAAGATTTTTCTTAAACTTTCTTGATCTCGAATGAAATTAATCATGTCATTAAACTTTAAGTAAAACAATTAGGAAGAAACTTTATTTGTCATAATACTAATAAGAAACTTCAATTTGTAATAATAATTCAAATAGGAGGAATGACATCCATGACATTTTTTAAAGAATATTACTATTGTTATATTTAGTGAGATGTGAAAGATTTAAATGAAAATAAATAACTTTTCATAGAAATGAGTCAAATAATACATGCTACTACACTTATTGAATCTCCAAGAGTATATTGAAGTTCATTCCCTCCAAAAAAAACTTTTATTTCTATTTATATGCGAATAGGTGAAAAATCAATGTTTTTAAGAGTTTAGATATTGACTTTCATTCGGTTATTCGAACGGCAGATGTGCTGGCCACTCTTTCAAGGGTCACCATATTAGATGAGCTGGCCGCTCTTTCAAGGGTCACCATATTAGATGAGCTGGCCACTCTTTCAAGGGTCACCATATTAGATGTGCTGCCCACTCTTGCAAGGTCACCATATTAGATGAGCTGGCCACTCTTTCAAGGTCACCATATTAGATGAGCTGGCCACTCTTTAAAGGGTCACCATATTAGATGAGCTGGCCACTCTTTCAAGGTCACCATATTAGATGTGCTGGCCACTCTTTCAAGGGTCACCATATTAGATGTGCTGCCCACTCTTGCAAGGGTCACCATATTATATGTGCTGGCCACTCTTTCAAGGGTCACCATATTAGATGTGCTGCCCACTCTTGCAAGGTCACCATATTAGATGAGCTGGCCACTCTTTCAAGGGTCACCATATTAGATGAGCTGGCCACTCTTTCAAGGGTCACCATATTAGATGAGCTGGCCACTCTTTCAAGGGTCACCATATTAGATGTGCTGGCCACTCTTTCAATGGTCACCATATTAGATGAGCTGGCCACTCTTTCAAGGTCACCATATTAGATGAGCTGGCCACTCTTTCAAGGTTCACCATATTAGATGAGCTGGCCACTCTTTCAAGGTTCACCATATTAGATGTGCTGACCACTCTTTCAAGGGTCACCATATTATATGTGCTGGCCATTCTCTCAAGGGTCACCTTATTAGATGTGCTGGCCACTCTTTCTAGGGTCACGATATTAAATGTGCTGACCACTCTTTCAAGGTCGATCACCATATTAGATGTGCTGGCCGCTCTTTCAAGGGCCACCATATTAGATGTGCTGTCCATTCTCTCAAGGGTCACCTTATTACATGTGCTAGCCACTCTTGCAAGGGTCACTATATTAGCTGTACTGGACACTCTTTCAAGGGTCGATCACCATGTTAGATGTGCTGACCACTCTCTCAAGGGTCACCATATTAGATGTGCTGGCCACTCTTTCTAGGGTCACTATATTAGATGTGCTAGCCACTATTTCAAGGTCGATCACCATGCTAGATATGCTGACCACTCTTCCAATTGTCACCATATTAGAAGTTTTCAGCCACTCTTTCAAGGGTCACCATATTAGATGTGCCAACGGTACCCTCACAGTAATAAGGCCAGATAACACAGAAAAGGAAGGGAGGAACATCCATGACTCAGATCGGGACCTTTCTGACGTGAGATCAACTCCCTAACCACCGTACGCCCTGGTTGGTGCAATTGAACCATAATCAATTACATTTGTTTCATTTCTTTTAATCAAATATAAAAGATAGGCGTTTATTTCTCTTAATCAAATATAAGAAGACCGGGATTGCGGGGTTGGTAGAGCACTGGGCCCATGTCCAAGAGGTCGTGGATTCGATCCCCGCTTGCCGAAGACTCCCCGTGTAGTAAATGGTGACTGATGCATGTTAAATCTGTCGAGTCTCAAAGCCCTCCACGTTCCCATAGCAAATCATACCTCTGGGGGTACTGATCCAGGAGTTTCCTTGTCTTCTGGATCGGTTCAAAATTACAAGGCTACGAAGTTGAACATTAATAGTCGTAAACCCAAAATTGGGTCATCTGTTCAACGATGGTTATAAAATATAAAATGAAATCAAATATAAGAGATAGGCGTTCGTTTCTTTTAATAAAATATAAAAGATGGGTGTTCATTTCCTTTAATCAAATATAAAAGATGGGTGTTCATTTTCTTTAATCAAATATAAAAGATAGGTGTTCATTTTCTTTAATCAAATATAAAAGATAGGTGTTCATTTCCTTTAATCAAACATGAAAGATAGCTGTTCATTTCGTTTAATCAAATATAAAAGATAGGTGCCATTTCTTTTAATCAAATATAAAAGATAGGTGTTCATTTCTTTTAATCAAATGTAAAAGATAGGTGTTCATTTCTTTTAATCAAATATAAAAGATAGGTGTTCATTTCTTTCAATCAAATGTAAAAGATAAGTGTTCACATCTTTTAATCAGAAGTAATGATAACTTCTCTCAGAAATGATTTTTATGATACACACAGTCTCACCCATGAAGACTATAAAAATTTCATACGATTCTTGTAGACCTGATAAATTTTGCTTGGCATTTTCTTATTATATCTTGCTCAGAAATATCTTTCCATTTTTATAAATTTCTTTCAAAATCAATAGCATCTGCTAGTGAAACAAATGTAGATTTGTCTTTACCAAGCAAGGATATTGTTTTAAACCAATTTTACCCTAGTCAAAATTTTGTAATAATATTTCATATATTAATGGAATTAAAATTCGTGGAAGAACTATTACTACTGCTATTTTTCTTCTGAATAGGAAAAAAAAAGTAAAGTTTAATAACGCTATGTAAAACTCTAGAACACTGTCAAAATCTAAAACTACGTGAAATTTACAACTACCTTTTATTGCAATTCCGTAGTGGACTGATCGTAAAGACACGGTTCCCAGTAGAGCACCGAAGACAAGCATCACTGGCTGCGGACCGTAAGCGGGTGGGTGACCACTTTGATCAGATTACATAGAGACCGAGGGTGCTCGGTATCGATTCTCGTTAAACTGTTTTATCGTAAAGTGCTCAACTTCAGACTACCAAAGAGGAGGAGCCATCCTCTGTGCAGAGGATCAAAATTGCAATGGCATGTCTTCGGATCATCCTCGGGGATGTTTCCCAAACCGTCGCCAATAGCCCATTGTGCAGCTCTAGTGTGACATAAATAAAATACCTAACTACCTACGTAATTACAATATTTTTTTCAATTAAAAGTACATTTGATCATCAATATTTTTTTGCTTGATTTCGCGAAAATTTGCTACCAAATAGAATTTGCAGACAAACGAAATGTTTTTGCTACCCTTGAAAAAAATTAGTAAGAAATTATTAATATCAAAAATAGTAATTAATTAATGATTATTATAAGTATTACGAGAAAAATTTACATAGATTCTATAAATAAAAAGAGTTTTTACTAAAAATATTTTTGTTTACCAACAAAATTTCAATTATTCTGATAAATTTAAAATAAATAAATAAATTGATATCGACCATGTAAATATGTTTTTAATTATTGCACATAGATGGAAATAAAATAAATTTTATCTTTTCCATTCCCATTTCACTCTCACATTTCACACTCTCATAACAAATATTTGCAATCAATTGAACGCAAATAAATGCCTAAAACAATCCCATCAAATTTAATTTTTTATTTTCAAACAAGAAATGAAGAGGGGGAAAAAAAGTGAACATAACCCACTTTTCTTCTCAACGCTTTCAAGACAAATTGAAGAATCCAATTTCTTTTGTTTGCTTCTTCATTTTCACTCCCCCCTTCCTTCAGGTAAGTGGGAGGAAGGGGGAGGAAGCTAATGATATAATTGCGGGCAGAAGGGCAATTGAGGGGGCGGGGCATATTCACGTCCCCCTTATCGGACCTTTATATCACTGCCTGACCCTATCCAGGGCATTACCTACCTACCTGTTTATCTATCTTTATTTATTTGCTTTTCACTATATTGGTTTTGAACTTATTTTTCCCTTCTTTAATACATACGTCTTTATTTTCCCTTCAATCTTTTTCTTTGGCGTTGAGATCTTCATTTGGCGATGCATTTTTGTTTTCATTTTTTTTGTTTTAATTTTTTATGTTCCTTTTTGCGCTACGGGCAGGAGTGACTAGGAAAAAATATTGATAGACAGATCATGACTTTTTTAAAATAAAAACTATAAGGAAATATTGGATCTTAAAAAAAGTTATGGAATCTAATCGTGTAATATTTTTATTACTATTTCTTTCTTCTTTTTTTTTATATGTACTTCCCTACAATTATGTAAGAGTTTAGTTTTTGGAATTTTTCAAATTTCTCAGAAAATATTTATTTTATAACTTTGGATAACGCGATTTCTCATACGTATCGATAAAGTTTAAAACTTTCGTAGTTTTGAGGTACCAGCAATAAATTACGAACGAAAAAACAGTGTTTTTAAACTATACCAAAATGTTTTTAAACTATATCCTATACCAAAAAATACAGCAGTAAGCTTTTTTAGCTTAAATGAATAACTTTAGTTATTACAGGCATTAACTGCACAAAACTGTCTAAACTTAGTTTAAATATTCAAGAAAATAGGAACATTTTTATAAGAACTGTTTTTTTTTTACCATACGTTTTCTTACTATTACTGTAGATCCTATCAGAATTTCCAATTTCCAATGTCCAATTAAATTTCTGTTATACGATTATGAAACCATGCTAGCTGTAAATGGTTAAAAAAATCGTATAGTTTTGTATTCGTGATTTTTTTAACCATGTTAGCTGTAAAATATTTCAAAACCGTAGCTTTAAAAAATTTTCATTATCGTAAACTTTACGGTTAATTGGATGTACAGAGATCTTCCGGTTATTTAACCGTAATTTTGGAAGGAAAATTCTAACAGTGCACAAATTTCATTTCATATCATTAAACAAAAATTAATAACAAACTATAATATCTTGAAATGATTGGCAACAATAGTAATTGTATTAAAGAACGAAAACAAGAGAAATAAAAGATGCCTTAATAGGGGATGATCTTAATGCTGGTGTCATTTTTAATGAATCTTGTTTAATTTTACAAAAAAAAAAAATTTTTTTGAAAAATTCCAAACCATTTAGAACTTTCTCTCAAAATTTGTATAAACTACTTAGAAAATTGCTGGCATAGTTTCTAAACCATAAACATAAACGAACATAGGAGCTCTATAGGTGCTGCGCCATTTAAAGTGAATGAGAGTATCGTATTTTAATAGTCTAGGGTCACCGATTGAAGAAAGCAGGTGTAGTATATCTACCACTACAAAAATACAATTCCAATTCATTAGTATATAAGAAATGTTAGTTAACTCGATTCTATGGTAGGGTACCTAAACATAGATGACGGTTGACATTATCGATAATTACGAGCCCCACATTGGTGACCCGAACGTGATGTAAACACGCCTACCTTGGTAGAGACGTCCACTACGATTTGAACACGCCTACCTCGATGGATGGCCCACATTGAACAGTTGACTTGTGACTGCGACATTATCCACCTCCTCGTGCTGTTGCTACTCAGTTTCGATCTCACATAACGTACAACGCATTCATTCGTCTGCTAATGGCAGCACAGGAGCGACGACGACCGTGAACTTAATACAGCTCTCACGATCAGCATTCAAAAAGTACGGTGATCTTAATACAGCTCTCTCGGCTTCTCGCAAAGCAGCAATGAATCAACTAGTGGTATCCGTTCATCGAATTCTATCACAAATATAATTCTGGTGGGGGAGTACTGTAGTGTATATCTACCACTACAAAAATATGATTCCAATTCCCTAGTATATAAGACATGTTAACTCGATTCCATGGAGGGGTAACTCAACATAGATTAAGGTTTACATTGTCGATAGCTACGAGCCCAACAGCAGGATAGTGGAAACTCTTCATGCATTGAAGGAATGGAAGAAATATTGTGGTATCAAGTCGATATTGTGGTATTAAGCTGGTCATGAGATTGATCTTTAGCCCTCTCAGCTACAGTGTAAACACAACTGCCCGGAAGAAATGTTTTTATAAGATGTGCCCAATTGGCGTGGATAGAATTCTGGTTTTTAAACCGTGTTAGGTAAAAACAATCAATAAAAGTTTTTCTCACAGTTAATAGTTTGAATATCATCTTTTTTTTAATGGCTATTTGACTGTTTTGGTTGAATATGGTAAAATAACAATTAAATAAATTGCTTTTTAACCATTTTTACCGAGAACTTTGTAACAGTGTATTTAAAATTGTACTCAAGGAAATTTCAGTTCATTATTCTTTTGTATTCTAGACGTATTTATTAATACGTCTTTAGGATAGAACTAAAAATATTTTGAAACTTAAAATCTTTGAAATTGTTGGCAAGTAAAAGAATACATTCATTTCATACTAAAGGGAAATCATTTTTGCGATTATCACAAAGTTCCTTATGTTGGCTGAGTTTGATACCTTAAATAATTATCTCTCACTTATGTAACAACGCTATTTTGGATATATTCTAAATTTTCAAAAGAACCCCACTCAAATATTATACATCGTCCACTCATTTTGATTCATATTACCGTCAAAGGACAAATTAAGTTCCAAGTTGTCAGTCACGTGACGCAACGTACAAATAGTATATATACATAGAGCTTTAATTTAATTCTTTGGAACATGGCCAAATCTTTTCTAGCGAAATAAATCTCTTAAAATCAGAAAAGCTTGGTCGAAGGAACACAAGACGACTCGGTTACAGTTACAAGACGCGGCAGCTTGAGTTATTCAAGAAACAGTATTCTTTAAAATTATTAATGCGCCACTTTTCTAAGTATGAAGGATTGCTCGCTAATTAACATAAGGTAGCCAAAAAGGTGTCATTCAAACAGTAGTGACATTGGTTAAGGCACATCAAGTGAGGTGCGTTTAAGGTTGAATGAGAATATGGGATTGTTTGACTTGAATAAGAATCGCCAAGAGGAGCCAGTTTCCTTGCATTTTAATAGATTTGTTAAAACGGGTTAAATGGAAAATATTGACATTAAATTTTTTGTTTTATATTTTATTATTAGTTTTTTTTTTAATTATTGTATATTGAGTGTAGTGTGACTACCACTTCAAAATTACAATTACAATTCACTAGTATATAAGACATGTTAACTCGTTTCTATGATGGGGTTGACATTTTCGGTAGCTTCTCTCCCCACATTGGTGACCTTCGGACGTGATTTGAACATGCTTAGCTTGACAGACTCTCTCACTTCGATATGAACACAATTTAAAACGGCAAAATTAAAAAAAAAATTTTTAAAAAAATTTAAAAAATCCTGTGAAAAAGTGTTTTTAAATTTTCATTTTTTTTTTAAATATTCAGGAGAATTTGCTTAGATTTTGAATTATGTAATTGAAAATTGCACTTTTTAACAGGGCTTAAAAATTTTTGCTCATTCAAATTTGTTCATTGAAATTAAACATTTTTTATTAGTTTTGTTTTTGTTGTTGTTGTGACTTATCCTCCAAATGCCTGACGAAGTCAGACGAGGTCCATCAGACAGTTGACCCTAAGGAAATCGAGTACCAAAAGGGGGGATGAGTATATGTCCTCTCTGGAAAGTCCCAAACTGTCCAGGATGTGTTATATTGTTATTAAATTGAATAATAAGTATAATGAAACGAGTACGAAAACAAATATAATTGAATTAGATAATGAATTGATATATCAAACTAGTCAACTTTCTATATTTGGCAAATAATGATAAAAAAAATAACCCCTTAGTTAAAGCATAACGTGTTAAGGATCACGACTAAAATACCCATATACATCAAAAACTTTCTTTTTCTCATTTATTTGAAATTGATCAATTACAACCGATAAGATCAATCTATCTCAATTTAAGAATGCCTCTGATTCATAATCATTAGCCAAGCCATAAAGTTATCCATGCAATTGTATCATCAGTCATTCTGATAATACAACATCGCCAGCCCTGTTCAGTTGAGGTTAACCCTAACATTGCAAGATCCGGCTTCTTAAAAGTTTCACCGAGCAAGGAAAGATACATTTTTAAAGGAGGTATTTTTTTTTTAAATTTTCGAACTGCTGTTTTTAGTTACATTCGATATGAATCACAAATTAAAAAGAACTTTCAAAAATATTTTAATAATTTGTAGTATTTTAGTGTGTGTTTATAGATCTAAATTTCATTAAATTTCGAACAACCCAAACAATGGAACTGAAACTTGAATAGTGAATGAAGAATAAATAATAATATTTTATCGAACTAAACTAACTTAACTAAAATGCAATGTTAGAAAAAACTAAAAAAGCGCCGTTTAAATATCACTTAGACATGTTTTTTTGCAAATCTGGATTTCTCGTCATAAAAAAATTAAATAAAAAACAAATAAATAAAACAAATAATAAAATAAAAAAGCAAGCTCCTATTCTTCCGTTAAAAAGTCAAAACATCCCCGCCCCTTTTCTTTCACTTGAACTTTGTCAATCTAAGTTTAGGGTGAAAATGAAAAGAACGAAGTAAATTTGCACCAATTTAATGAAAATTTAACTTTTAATTGATTTTATAAGATTATGTGTAACATACATCTTTTTTCTCTGGTTAAAACTGTCGTCATCTGAAAACGCCTTGAAGAAATTTATTTTTAACTTTTTCTTCTTCAAATGTAAGTTTTTTAAAGTGTAATTTTTTCTAAATGTTTTTTTCTTTCTCTTTTTGCATTTAAAATAATTTGGGAAAATAAGAAGTTTTTAGCTTTCTACATAAACGTCGTTGACATTAGTTTTTCCTTCCACCTCCCCCCCCTTCATCAAAAATGAGAAATCATTGATCTCATCACCCCCTTGGGTTCTGACGTACTATTTCAACGAGCCTAAACTAACAGAAGGCAAAATTATTTAAATAATTGAAAAGTAAAATAGATATTTTAATAAAAAATTTTAAAAAAATATATGTTTCTTAATGGAGAGAACATATAATTATAACAATTTAAGCGGAATTAAGTTAAATCTTTTCAAATTAAATGAATAAATTTTGTTTATCTTTTAGTGAGAATAAGATAATTTTGAGATTAATTTCAGATGATTAATTTAAGATAAAATTCTGGTTGTTTAGCCGTGTTAGGTGAAAGCAGTTAATAAACGGTTTTTCTCATAATTAACAGTTTGAATACCATCTTTTTTTATGGTTATTTCAATGTTTTGTTTGTATACTGCAAAATAACAATTAAATAAATTGTTAACTATCTACTTTTCTCGCGAAATTTCTAGCAGTTTGACTGAAATTTAACTGTTTTTGATTTGTTTCTGTAAGTCAATAAAAATAAGTGTTACGTGCATTTTCTTTATTCCCTTTTTTTTCTTTTAAGTGAGAAATTTTTTTTAAACAGCAGCTTAAACGATTTAAAAAGGAAAGAAGATGTTTAAAAGTATAAATAAAATTTTAACAATTGTTTTGGTAATATCGATGCAAAAAAAAAAATGCGAAATTTTAGTTAGAAATAATATTAAATTCGTATGTGTGTTTGCTAAGGCAGTGTTCTTCTTAAGAGTATTTAGAAAAGCTGCCCTATTTACCAGCCCTTTGATCACTATTTATATGCCCTCTTTGCCCTTTTTTGTAAAAATAAGCTGCCATATCTTAAAAACACTGATTTTTTTATTCATATTCCATTTTTAAGAAGGATTAATTACCTATTAAAATTATAGTTCGGCACAAAAATTATCTGTGCTTATAGGTTTAATTCTGATTACTATTGCAAATATTAACTTCGCACAGTGGGCCAGAAGACCTTGAATTTTGGCCAAAAGTCAAAAATTAAATTTCAACTAAAACATGTTTAGTCAGCTTTAATATCGCCCAAATTAAGTATTCATAATCATTCCAAACATTTTAGTTTACTTTTTGGACCGACGAGAGTGCAATGTAGTGAAAAATATGTTTAAAAATTTTTTTTTAAATATAACTTTTAAATTTATATTTCAGAAATATATATATATAAATTTCACCTTTCTGTTACATTTTTATCAGAGTAATTAGTCTGAAAATAAAGAATAATTTTTCAATTTGTTGAATTAGTTAATACTCTTGACAAACTTATAGTTTATATTTTATCATTTGACATTTTACAATGTTTGACTCACTTTCGAAACTTATCTCCAAAAAGTTCCACTAGGTAATTAGCTAAACTTTTTTTTGTTGTCTTCTTTGATGTTTCTTCTCTCGAAAAAACCTGCCCCATTTTGCCCATATTGCGAAAGTGGACTAAATATACCGAAAAACAAAAATTTTCTTTTTTTCATTTTTTCGCGTTATTTTGTATAGATATTCATATAAAATATTATTATTGTTCTAAATGAAGTTTATTTATTGTGAAAATTGCATCCTACTGTCTGAAATATTTGTTTTACACAATGGTTTCAATTTTTTTTTTATATAGATGGAGCTGTTTTTCAATTCCTTAATATCTTATGATAATGCGATGGAGGATATCGATTCTTCTAAACGAACTATGTTATGTTTATAGTGAAAATAAGTCATTAAATTTCGGATTTAAATATTAATTTTTGGATTTAGCATCATTTATAATTTATCGTATATAAATGTATTGAATAAATACGTTTCACAGGTGAGTTACAGGTGAAATGCATAGAAATGATGCAATATTTCCATTGGTAGATCTAAACAAACATGAACTCGGACTTGGAGGTTATAATTTTAAAACAAGAATTGGTTGATTTAGTCCACGGAAGATTCAGTTATGTGTCACAATGCACAAATTTAGTATTGAACTATATTACGGAAAAAAGAAATGTAGATATAAAGATGGTAGAGTCTGATGACTTAAGTAGATTAATGAAGTCTGTGAATACATTGTTATGCAAATTCAAACAAAAATGGGATGCATCAAAGACAGATTTCTGCTATATTTAATTATTTAAAGGTTCAATATTATTTTTTTATTTTTGCTCGCCATATTTCAGCCTCTCTTTTGCTTGTTTTTTGGGTATATTTAGTGTATTTCAAAATTTCAACTATGAATTCAATTAACCTGCACATAAAAACCCCTAAATACAAATTTTGAAACAAATTTTATCGAAATACTAATTTCGGCCACGAAACCTTGGATGCTGGCCCACTGTGCTTTGTAAGGATTATTCTCAACTGGTTAAATTTTTGAAAGTTTCTCTTTTTTCTCTCAAGGGGGTATATTTAAATGTTTTTTAATTGATTTTAAATTTAAAATTATTTTTTAAATAAATACCCTTTTTTATTAATAAAAAATGCACCTTTAAATATTCATCATCATATCTGGCTAGACAGCCCAGGGTGGACCAATGCCTTCCTTTGAATTCGAATCCACTTCTCTCTACTTTTGACACTTGTTCGCCAGTTTTTCTCCTTTAGAGTAAGGAAATCAGTCTCAACTAAATCCAGCCATCTCAGCCAGGGTCTACCTCTTTTCCTGTTCGTTAGGGGTTCGTGTAATAGGATTTTCTTTAAATTTGAGTCATCATTCCTTTTGAAACATTCCTTTAAATACTCATTTTCTAATAATTTTCGGTGCAAAATTATAGAAAGATTCTTTTAAACAGATTATCAAAAAAAAAAATTTAGTTTTTTTTTTTTTTTTTTTTTTTTTTGAAAAAAAAAATGAATTCACAAAGAATGTCCATTTTTTAGCATGCCTTTAATTATTATTTATAAGCTACAAATTTTTATCTTAATTAGATAATGAGTGAAAATTACTTTTTTAAATATACACATAAAAATACTATAAGAGGGTAACTTAAAAATTGTTGAGGATCAAATTCAGTTATTACATGATATTACACATTTTGATAAATGTGTAATATCAAAATGTATTGTGCAATTTAAAAAAAAAAACTTATGCATTTTTTACGATGCTAAGTGGGTGCTCTTTCAAAACTCAAAGTACCCTTTTCTGTGAGGAAGCACTCTGCAATTTTTATTCCTAGCGGGAGAACTCTGACTAAGGTATAATGTTTGAAACCAACTGCGATATGTTTTTGTGTGATGACAGATGAAATATACGGTGAATTTTAATTTGTCTTATAACTAACTCTGAACAGCTGACCCATTTTTGGGTTTACGACTATCAATGTTCAACTCCATAACTTTGTCATTTTGAACCCAATCTAGAATCCAGAAAAACACTTAGATCAAACATTCGGACAAAAAAAAATCTTTATTGAGGACTCTCTGATGGAAATAAGCCACATTTGAGATACATGTAGAAGAAAACCACGAAATCTCTTATAGGTTTTTTCGATGGCAATGGGATTCTAACACAGGATCCGACAACTACGGAGCATGTTTTAAGTCACCTCTGAAGCCTGTGCGAGCTGGGACTAAAGAGAACTGCGATTTGTTTTAATGTAATGGCAGATGAATACTACGTGGAATTTTATTATATTTTATAGCCATTGAGCAGCCGAATAATTTTTGGGTTTACGACTATCAACATTCAACTCCATAGTCTTGTTATTTTGAATCCTAACAAAACAAAAGGGAGCTCATAGATCAAGCACATGGATAAATTAGCCTTCGTGGAGATTTAGCTTCATAATTTCATAAGATATAAAAAATGGTTAAATAAGTAAAAATAATTGAGTTATCAAAATTCTTAAAATCTTAAATTTAATAATAAAATCAATAATCCGTATTTACCATATCAATGTAAATAAAATAATTTCATAAGATATCAGAAACGTGATGATAAAAGTCATTTTATGTCATCAAAATTCCTAAAAATTTCATTTTAAAAATAAAATCAATAATCAGTCTCAGTCATCTTAATAAGGATAAAATAATTTCACAAGATACTTGAAGTAATTAAAAAAATAATAATAATTTAATTATTAGAAATCTTAAAATTAGCTAAATCTAAGAATTAGCTTTGATTGAACTAAACAGCATTGGCGTTGCAAGTAGAAGAAAACCATGAAAACCTCCCAAGATAAGCCCGACAGCAAAAAAAATTATAACCCATGATCTGTCTCCCATTTTACGTCAGCACTCGGTACCAACCGGAAACAGAATTCATATCGACCAGCATTAACTGGGATTTGAACCGGGGTCACCTGGTTAGAAGGGTAGCACTTTATCATGTAGGCCATTACTGCTTATATGAAATACATACTAATATGAAATATCCTTGAACACTTAGCTTTGCAAAAGCATCTCCTGAATTGCATCAAAATAGTTGTCATCGCATTGTTTTATTTCATTTTTAAAATTAATCAGAACTGCAGAATGTTTCAGCAAATTTAGAGCCGTAACAAATTAGTTTGAATTTCACCTTAGATTATCATTATCTTGAGAAAGAAAAAAAAGAATTTAATAGGATTCTCAACTATAATTATATAACATATAACTACTATAATAATATGTTAACTAATCTTAGACATTTAATGCGAGTAAAATAGTTACACACTAGGAGGCTCCGCCCCCTGCTCGCTAACGCTCGCCAACCCCCGAGAATTGCTACGAAATCCTATGTGGTTCACGCCGTTAACCATGGCTCGCTGCGCTCGCTCGCCAATGAACACAATGTTCTAGCACAAAGACATAATATATTATCATCAAAGACACAGTATTGTACTTATGTAGAAGAATTCTACCAATGTTCTTATTGGCTTTTAAAAAAGTGTATTAGCTATTTAGATTGTACATGGTGAAAAAATCAAAACATTAGCTAAATAAGAAACATATTAGCAAAATAAATTATCAAATATTGCTTCACTAATATTCTGCATTTTAAAGCGTGAAAATTCAATGCGTAAAAAAACGCGAAATATAAAAAAAATTCAATGCATTCAATACAAACACTTAAACGTTTTTTAGACGTTTAGGTAGCTCCCAGTAGAAAAATATCAATTCAACAGCGGCCTTTTAAAGCATTCTCACTTCAATTAATTAATTAATTCCTAATTGAGTTTAAATTAAATATTGTCATGTTTTTAGTGCATGAATCAGAATTGAACAACCTGATAATGCTCACTCTGGTTATCTCACTACGTGCTCTTGCGCGCCGAATCCAATCAATTAAAAATGAAAACTGTTGCCAGCGCGAGAAAAGAAATATCATCGGTTTTATTGACACATACATACATACGTACGTATTAGCGTTTTATATAAAATAGATTGTATACTCGAAATATAAAAATTAAAAAAAATCTTATTATAAGGTGTTTTAATATTATGATATGAATATCTAGTTACTTTAAGGTGAATAAAATAAATTAATAATAAACACCGTACACTAGAAATGCTTAAGTTAGAAAAATCAATCATCGGAATCAGTCACAATCAATAATCTGCATCAGTCACCTCAATAGGTAAAAAATAATTTCATTATCAGAAATCTTAAAAGCTTAACTTTAATATATCAGTAATCTATGCGTATGTCGTCATCTCAATGGGAATAAATTATTTAATACGATATCAAAGAAGTTTAAATAAAGAAAGATAATTTTATCATCAGAAATCTTTAAAGCTTAAATTTAAGGATTTCCGATAATCAATAATGTATGCAATGTCTAGATAATACACTTTGATAAAATAAATAATCTGTGTCTATCGATCTAATGGCGATAAAATAATTTCATTTTTTTTTTCCAATGCCGACTTGGCTTGACATTTCGTCAGTTCAGTCTCATTAGGGTAGATTTGTTGGCCACTCTTTCAGGGGCACTACAATAGGTGGGCCAACGTTGCTCCCCCAACCTGCCGTGCCCAGGATTCAAACCGAGAATCTTTCTGATGCAAGGGCAGGTCCCTGATTCCTACATAGCCCGGTGGGCAATAAAATAAATTCCTAAGATATCAGAAAGGTGGTTATTGTTGAAAATGATATCAGAGAAATTATAATAAAGAAAAATAGTTTTATTTATAATGTTATTAGATATCTTAAATAATAAACTTTAATAATGATATCAATAATCTGCATCAGTCATCTCAATAGATACAGAAAAATTTCATAAGATGTCAAAAATTTTTAAGTAAGAAAAAATAATTGTGTTATCAGAATTCTTAAAAACTTAATTTAAATAATAAAATCAATAATCTGTCGGTCATCTCAAATGAGATAAAACAATTTTATAAGATATCTAAAATTTTTATATAAATGAAAATTATTTTAAAATCTCATCAGAATTCTTAAACACCTATCTTCAAGAATAAAATCAATAATTGGTCTCAACGATCTTAATGAGGATAAAACATTATCATCAGATATCAGAAACGTTTAAATAACAAGAATTCATTTTATTTAAAATGTTATCAGAATTCTGAAATACTAAACTTAAATAAAAAAAATCAATAATCTGCAATCAGTCTTGTCTATGGAGATAAAAATATTTCATAAGATATCCGAATTGTATAAGAAAGAAAATCATTTTATAGCATTATAAGAATTCTTAAAAGCGCAACTTAAACAATGAAATCAATGATACACTGATGTCTCAATAGAGAATAAAATAATTTCAAATTATCAGAAATATTTAAATAACAAGAATTCATTTTATTCAAAATGTTATCAGACTTCTTAAATACTAAACTTAAATAAAGAAATCAATATTCTGCAATCAAGTCATATCTATAGAAATAAAAAATTTCATAACATATCAGAATTGTGTGGAAAAGAAGAATCGCTTTATAGTATTATAAGAATTCTTAAAACCTCAACTTAGATAATGAAATCAATGATTCACTGATATCTCAATAGTGGATAAAATAATTTTAAATTATCAGAAACATTTAAACGACAAGAATTTATTTTATTTAAAATGTTATCAGAATTCTTAAATACTGAACATAAATAAAGAAATCAATAATCTGCAATCAGTCATATCTATAGAGATAAAAAAAATTTCAAAAGATATCAGAATTGTATAGGAAAGGAAAATCATTATATAATATTATAAGAATTCTGAAAAGCTCAACTTAAATAATGAAATTAATAATTCACTGTTAACTCAATAGGGGATAAAATAATTTTAAATGATCAGAAATGTTTAAATAACAAGAATTCATTTTATTCCAAATGTTTTCCGAATTCTTAAATACTAAACTGAAATAAAGAAATCTATAATCTGCAATCAGTCATATCTATAGAGATAAAAAATTTCATAACATATCACAATTGTATATGAAAGAAAAATCGTTTTATAGTATTATAGGAATTCTTAAAAGCTCAACTTAAATAATGAAACCGATGATACACTAATATCTCAATAGAGGATTAAATAATATCGAATGATCAGAAATGTTTAAATAACAAGAATTCATTTTATTCAAAATGTTATCCGAATTCTTAAACACTAAACTCAAATAAAGAAATCAATAATATGCAATCAGTCATATCTATAGAGATAGAAATATTTCAAAACATATCAGAATTGTACAGGAAAGAAAAATCGCTTTATAGTATTATATAACAGCTCAACTTAATCAATGATTCACTGATATCTCAATAGAGGATAAAATAATTTTAAATGATCAGAAATGTTTAAATGACAAGAATTCACTTTATTCAAAATGTTATCAGAATTCTTAAGTACTAAATATGAATAAAGAAATCAATAATCTGCTATCAGTCATGTCTATAGAGATAAAAAATTTCAAAACATATCAGAATTGTATAGGAAAGGAAAATCGTTTTATAGTATTATAAGAATTCTACTAGCTCAACTTAAATAACGAAATCAATGATTCACTGATATCTCAATAGAGGAAAAAATAATGTTAGATGATACCAAATATGTTTTTAGACTAAAAAAGAAACTTTTTATAATGTGATTAGATTTTTTTTAGAAAAATTTTTTATTCTAATAATGAAATTAATAAGCGTCAGTAATATTAATGTGAACGTAGCATATGCATATCATATGGCGTATTCTAGAATTATTTTTAAAAAAATCAAGAACAGGTGAAAAAAAATGACGAGCAAAATAAATTGTTTAAGCGGTTTTAATGATCCTTATAAATGCATTAAATTATCTTCCTTCTTCGCATTCAATTATTTAAAAACATACTAAATAATTGCATTTTGAAGTTACTTCCTACAAAGAGTAGGGTTAGCAGAATTATAAAAACTCGGCAGTTTCAATCATTTAGAGTTCTTAAAAGATATTTATGACATTCATTCTGTTGCAATTATTTACATTTTTTGAGCATTTATTGCTGCAGTTTTGGGAGAAAGAAATCTGCATTTCAAATGAAATTATTGTAATAAATGAATTTGAGGTTTAATGTGGGTTTTTATGAAATGGCATTTTTTTTTTCTTTCTACTTTCTTTTGAATAGAAACTGGGAGATTTTGGAGAAATATTTAAATTTCGGTGTTGAGTTATAGTGTGTATTTTTAATCTGAAAAAAATCGTAATTATCTTGAAAAATAAAAGTAAAAAATTCAAATAAAATATGAAAGAACCATTAATACATTAATATGAATACAAAGTTAATTAGATTTTGAAAAACTAGTATATTACCTAATACTTATTATTTCGTTGAATTTCGTTTTTTTTTTCTAATTATTTATTTTCTCTTGAATAGTTTTCTAGATTTGCGGCACTTTAGAAAATAAAATGAATTTGGAACGACCAAGAATCGAGTGAAATCGTTAAAAAAATATTTTTGAACTGTAGTCTTACAATAAAACAAAATATAATGTGTGTTATACATATTATAAATCATACAAATGTTAATACATGTGTGTTAAATGAAAAAATTATATATTTTCAGATGCAATTGCATTTCAATATTTTATAACAATATAGACATCATCATTAACAGGTAGATTTTTACTTTGTATTATTATATACTTTTAAGTTTAAATTTACAAGTATTTAAACACTTAAATATGAATATCTTTTATTGATTTTAACAGTATTTATAAAATTTTAAACTTATGTTTAAAGTGTGCAAAAATTTTATAATTTAAAAATTCAACTGAAACTTTTCAGTTACTTGTAATGATGAATATATGAATATAATAATTCATAAACAAAATAATATTCAAAATATCTTTTCATTTTATACTATTAAATGTCGCGAATTTCAAAGTGGATGAATTTCGAAACATTACGAATATTATTTTTTATTACAGCTGTAATACAATGATTTATAAAATACAAAATTTATACAGATATATTATAAATCAGAAAACTTTAATAATGATTTTGTGAACATAATTATTGCAAAATGTTTTTACTCCTTATTTAATATTAGATATTTTGAGTTTTAATTTACACAAATTTCAAATTATAAAAATACATATTTAAAGAAAATTATAACTAATAAATTATAAAACCTTTGCATTAGAAGTAAAAAGATATTTTAAAAATAAGAAAATTAACAAAGACTTAAATTATTTGTAATTTTAAAATGGTGAATTTAATCTTTACTAATAAGTCTTAATTGCATGTTATTAGCTACAATGAACTTAAACTCACGTGAGTTTTAATATAAAGAGATGAATACTTTTTACTGTAAGTTTCGACAATTTATATAACATATTAATATTAAAAGTTCGCAGACATTTTTTTTTAATAAACAGAAAGTTCGCTAGATTTTCAATTGTCTTTTACATTAAATTTTTCAAAATAATTATTGAAAACAGTTTTTTTTCTCAAAGTTAGAATTAACTCCAAGATATGCTGACGCTCAGAATTCTTGTACGAATTTTAGAATATAGATGGGCATGTACTTTTTAATTATCACTGTATGAAAGACTAAGGATGCATCAATACTAAAAGTAGAGAAATATTTCATAAACAAGAAACTCATTGGAAATTTAGTAATTTATGTTAAATTTACAGACGTCATCATAATAATTTCACGCATTTTTTTTTTCATATGTGATAGTTTCAACTTATATAAAGTAAAAATATAGCAATAGATTATATATTTTCAATTATGAATATATTAATGGGTTATGAACTATCTGTAATAATAATATTCTCTCATTTTACATATGAGAAAGAACTTTTGAAAACTACTGGGTCAATATTTTTGCAAATTCACCTTTGCCCATATCATTAGAAGCGATTTATTTAAATTTGCACGAATTTTAGAAAATGAATACATTTTAATTACTGCTATATAAACTATTTTAATTGTAGCTTATAAAAATATATATGATGAAATAAAGATGATAAATTTGGAGATATAAATATTACTAATCACAAAATAGTTTTTGCTTCATAGTACAGGAATTAGGCTTAAAAAGCAGGTGTATGTCTTTTACTCACGTATGATTTTTTATTAAAACTTAATGACTCATAAAATATATGCATAAGAAGTGTAAAGACTTTACAAAAAGAAAAATAGTACAGAATTTTAATGATTTTAAATTAATTAGATTGTTTTCATAATTTTAAATTGGCAACTTTGTTCATCGTCCTTTTTTTAGTAGGTTCATTTTATTTCAAATGCTTATTTACAGAGCTCTACTGTTGTAATCATGATATTTAAAGTATATTCTTTTAAAAACTAAATTTTTCTAAAATAATTTTATAGTTAATGAATGTCTTAAGGCCTTAATGAATAATAATGTCTTAATAAATAATTAATTATTAATAATGTTATTAATGTTAAGTAATTAATTATTATAATTATTATAATTAATTATAATTAATAATTAATGTTAAATAATTAATTATTATGATTAATTATAATTAATAATTATTGTTAAATAATTAATTATTATAATTATTATAATTAATTGTAATTAGTAATTAATGTTAAATAATTAATTATTATAATTATTATAATTAATTGTAATTAGTAATTAATGTTAAATAATTAATTATTAATTAATAATGTCTTAATAAATAATGTCTTATGTACATTATTTAGGCATGTATTTCATATACTATTAAAAATTGTGCCTCAAGCAATGCCGTATTAGTATTAATTGTACAAATTAATTAATGTAAATGAACAAACAGTTACCGACCAGGATAGCCTGCTTGGTAGGGCGCTGAACTCTCATTTGTGAGAACGGGAGGGAGTTTAAATCCAACAGGCCGAAGGTGTAGTAAATAGTGACTAGTGCACGTTAAATCTGTTGGGTCACAAAGCTCTCCATGTTCCCATAACAAATCAGTGCCTCTGGGGGTTACACTGAGGGATCCACTGAATTAGACATTGATCGTTCTCTGGTTCAGGTCAAAATTACAATCTGTGGATGAATGAATGGGTCCGCCCTATGAACGGGTGTCACGTATGGGTGTAGCAGAAGACGAATTCTTAGCCACTGACCGCGCCACTAGAAAACAAGGACAATCGCATCCCTACTACCCTTATGGCCGATAACAACAACAACAAACAGTCGTTACAAAATTTCAAAAAAAAAATTCTAAATATATTTAACTAAAAAATTAAGAGTAATATTTCTTTTTGTAGTTTTAAACAAATATTACTAAACAGCGTTACTTAAAATACTGAACTGTATCGGTCCTATGAAGATCTCATGCACATACATTACATCGAACGAAATTATACATTTCCTTTAAGTTTTTGCTACACAATCCAATTAAACAAATGACTGTATATATAATGACTTATTATTATTGAACGGTTTTATGTATTTATGTCTTATATAAATGATTAGTTTCTATTAGAAAATATTAAAAAAAAAGTGTTTAAAATATATTCCATTGTATAAGCAAACATTGAAATTTATAAATAACTCAATTAACAAAAATCATTTTTAAACTTGAATATATTTTCCGTTTTCCAAGGAATGTAATTTAATTGCTTTAACCATTTAATTAGAAATTAAATCTGAGATTAAGGAATGTAAATTAGTTTAATTACATTAATTACAAATTTCCCTCTGATATTCTCAAAACTATTAAAAGGGAATGTATAAATACTAAAAAATAATGATTAATACAATTATTCATTAACGATAATTTTTGATGTTTAAATTAAGTGCAGAAGAAGTATATATTCAGTAAAAAATCTAAAATTAATTTAAAATATATGATTAAAATTTGAAGATAATTACGCAAACTTGACAAATACTTTCCTAATTACCACAATCATTTTAATTACTCTTTATTATAATTAAACAGCGCGAAAGACTAATCAATACTTTCGCCATCTTTTCAAGAAATAGCTGAGTTTTAGAATATTTAAATTAACACTTTTTTTGCTTCCATGTAATTAAGTATTGTTTTTAAATAATCGGTGCATATAGATATTATCGCTACCTCGTAAATAAAAAAAAAAATAATGATCATATTTCTCACTTTACCTTTTTTGCTCACTTTTTTCATGGAAGAAAATTTCACATTCTAAAGAAGAAATTTCAGCGGCAAGTCAATAACTTCTTTAAATTTCGCAAAAATAAATTTAATAAACCTCCCGTTTTAAATCTCACGTTTAATCCATTCCGAGGATTAGCTTCTTAAATGTTTTACAACAAAAATTTTATCAATAAAAGTACCACCGAAGTAATTGATATTTAAGAAAAATCAATCCATTTCCATTTTTTAATCTCATCAAACTGAACAAAGCCTTCACAATAATTTTATAATATTAATTTATTGTGAATATTATTAATATTCACAATAAATTAAATACATATATTTAGTTGAATGTACTTAACTAAATGATTCTTCAAAAGATGAAATACTCAACCCACAGAGTTATGTCTTAAAGAAAGAAAGATATTCTTAATTGAAACTCTAGTTAGTTGTCCTTGAGATCCTTATCACGACGATTCTACGGTTTTCATTGAACTTGATTAAGCAAAATGAGACAACGAATTAAATAATGTACACTGTAAAAATTTCGGGATCAAATACTGTATAAACTACCTGCACTTTGGGTATGAAATAATATCCATATAACCATAAAATCCATATAACAGTAAAATACATTTTACTGTAAAATACATTTTACTGTAAAATCCATTGCTACCGTAAAATCCATCTTACCGTGAAATTCATTTTACCGTAAAATTCATTTTTACCGTAAAATTAATTTTTACCGTAAAATATTATACCGTGATTTTTGTAGTAATATTTATTTAGTAAGAAGAATTACGTGATTTCAATGTAATTACTACTGTAAAAATTATGGTATACCAGAGTTTTGATGGCAAAAAGCACCAAATTCCTGAAAAGCCGATACTTCTTACCGGAGTTTAATCCGGAATTTCTTACAGTGTGTAAATGGAAGTATAACTCATAAATGCCCTTAAAAATAAATTTTCATCTTTCAAAATGCTTAAAAATTAGTGTTTTGTGCCCACAAATTTTATATTTAGCGAATTATTAGATAAAAAAAATTCCTTACAAATGTTTTAAATATTTATGGAATTATTGCAATAACATGCCTTATGAATTTTTTATTAAAAAATAGGAAAATTATTTACAAAAAAATTCTAAATTTCGTTCTGACAAAAGTTTTGATTTTTGTAACCATATTAAAGCACATATAATATAGTCGAAATTTGTTAACATCGACTTCGGAAAGAGTTTTTAATTTTTTTTTACGTAATGAAAGCATTTTTTATTATTAAATATCTAAAAACGACCTTTGAACTATTTTTATGGACGTTAAGAAATATTTGCTTATTTCATATTATTTTGTTTAAAAAAATTACATAAACAAAAAATTCTTTTAACTTTATTTATAATTATTTTTTAAATTAATGAAAGCATTTTTTATTATTAAATATCTAAAAACGACCTCTGAACTACTTTCATGGATGTTAAGAAATATTTGCTTATTTCATATTATTTGGTTTTAAAAAAAATTACGTATACAAAAAATCCTTTTAACTTTATTTATAATTCTTTTTACGTAATGAAACATTTTTTATTATTAAATTTCTAAAAACGACCTCTGAACTATTTTCATGGACGTTAAGAAATATTTGCTTATTTCATATAATTTGGTTTATAAAAAAATTGCGTACACAAAAAATCCTTAAAAATAAGTTTTCTTCTTCTGAAAGACGTAAACACTCGAGAACTCAAAAATGAGCCACAAATTTGGGAATATTAAATATTAATTTGGGAATTAATTTATTTCAAAAGAAACTTTACAAACATTGTATAAACTTGTGGAATGATTGAAATTACTGAAACCACGACTATTTTACTTAATTTATTTGTAAGTTAATTTTGAAAACTTTAAGCTGCTTTTTAAAACTAACCATACGGATTTTATGACAACATTGAACAACACTTAAAATGTCGATGTTTGTTAACGTATTTTCAATAAGAAGTTTGTATTTATTTATATCCGAAATAAAAATATTATTCTATTGCTAAATATGAACAAAACGCGCTCTAAATTTAGAAAATATTAATTTATTTCATGCAATCTAAAGAAAAAAAAGGATATCGCTTTTGAGTTTTTGAAAGGAAAATCTTCCCTTAATTAGAAATAATTCTTTTCAGATCTTTTAAAATATACACTGAGAAGCGAAGAAGTATATAAAATTAAGAAAGATCTGTATGAATCTGTCTTGTAGAGAAAAATCTCTATGAATGATTTTTAACCGAAGTCTCTTTCTCATTGTGTTCTTATTTAAATGAAAAGAAAAAAAGAAAGCTGGAACTCTTCAACTTCTTTTTGTGCTCTCCTCGTTAAACGCTCAAGTTTTTGCATATAAAAAAGGAGAAAAGAAAAGGAAGAAGAAAACGAAACAGAAACAAAACTAACTTTTTCATCTGTTGTTGGCGACAGGAAGGTAGCGCCAAACAGAGCACAAACGCCTGTAAATCTGGCCAACCCGTAATGCAAAGCTTCGCCCCTTGATGAGCTGTCGGGGGAGGATATGGGTGAGGGTAGGAAGAGAGAGAGATGGAGAGGGGGGGAGCAAAACGAAAAGCGAGGGAGAAGACATAATTAGAGAGGCAGAACGCGCAGACGATAGTCCGGCAAGCACACGTAAACTCTTGCAACTGCGTCTTGAAGACCTAGCTCATCTGGAAACTGACAGAAGGTGCGAGGAAAAAGTTTCGTTTGGACGAAGAACGAAGGAACAACAGGTGAGAAAAGTTTTCTTCTTATTCGATATCGTTCGAATAACGGCGCCAATCGGAAATGAATCGACGAGGCGCGCGCCTATCACGTGGTAGAGTTCGGAGAAAGTCAATCGAAGCGCGCGCGCTGTTCAATCGGAAATGATTCGATTCGCTCGAGCGCATGTTCCACAACTTTTCTACCGGCCGCTTTCGGTTTCTGATCAGCCAGTTTTCGCTTTGCAGTTTGAATGAATATTTATTTTGAATCATTGCTTATTTTCTAGAATAATTAATTTATTTCGATGCTATTGGCTCTATGATTATGTTTAAATGCTATTGTCAATCTCTATAAATGTAATATACAAAGAAAATAGTCCTCTAAGCATTTTTAGTGGGTAAAAGAATCCTGCGAAATTAGTCTAATGGAGATTCAGATATCTATGGCTTTCATCAGCTCAAAATAAATAAAATTCTATCGATATTTACCTGTAAATTATTTATTAATCCCTTTTGTAACGGTATTTACTAGTAATATTTATTTACAATCCCTTCTTTATATTATTATCTGTAATTATGTTTCTAATTTAGTCCTCTAAGTGAAATTAGTGAAAATAGTTCTCTAAGCAATTCAAAGCATTTTTATTGGGGCAAAAGAATCCTGCGAAATTAGACTAATGGAGATTCAGATATCTATAGCTTTCATCAGCACAAAATTAATAAAATTCTATCGATATTTACCTGTAAATTATTTATTAATCCCTTTTATAACGGTATTTACTAGTAATGTTTATTTACAATCCCTTCTTTATATTATTATCTGTAATTATGTTTCTAATTTAGTCCTCTAAGTGAAATTAGTGAAAATAGTTCTCTAAGCAATTCAAAGCATTTTTATTGGGGCAAAAGAATCCTGCGAAATTAGACTAATGGAGATTCAGATATCTATAGCTTTCATCAGCACAAAATTAATAAAATTCTATCGATATTTACCTGTAAATTATTTATTAATCCCTTTTATAACGGTATTTACTAGTAATGTTTATTTACAATCCCTTCTTTATATTATTATCTGTAATTATGTTTCTAATTTAGTCCTCTAAGTGAAATTAGTGAAAATAGTTCTCTAAGCAATTCAAAGCATTTTTATTGGGGCAAAAGAATCCTGCGAAATTAGACTAATGGAGATTCAGATATCTATGGCTTTCATCAGCACAAAATTAATAAAATTCTATCGATATTTACCTGTAAATTATTTATTAATCCCTTTTATAACGGTATTTACTAGTAATGTTTATTTACAATCCCTTCTTTATATTATTATCTGTAATTATGTTTCTAATTTAGTCCTCTAAGTGAAATTAGTGAAAATAGTTCTCTAAGCAATTCAAAGCATTTTTATTGGGGCAAAAGAATCCTGCGAAATTAGACTAATGGAGATTCAGATATCTATGGCTTTCATCAGCACAAAATTAATAAAATTCTATCGATATTTACCTGTAAATTATTTATTAATCCCTTTTATAACGGTATTTACTAGTAATGTTTATTTACAATCCCTTCTTTATATTATTATCTGTAATTATGTTTCTAATTTAGTCCTCTAAGTGAAATTAGTGAAAATAGTTCTCTAAGCAATTCAAAGCATTTTTATTGGGCAAAAGAATCCTGCGAAATTAGACTAATGGAGATTCAGATATCTATGGCTTTCATCAGCACAAAATAAATAAAATTCTATCGATATTTACCTGTAAATTATTTATTAATTCCTTTTATAATGGTATTTACCAGTAATATTTATTCACAATTCCTTCTTTATATTATTATCGGTAATTATGTTTCTGATTTTGTGTATTATTCATAATTATAGGTGTAAAATTAAAAGTGTTATTCCTTTATTATATTATAAAACAATCTCATGATATTTCCCTTTTACAAAAGATTTTATGATTCAGATGTATTTTACAATTATTAAACGATTAATGAGCTTTATCTGTTTTTCATAAGTCTTATTAATTTTATAATAGTTTTTATGTGTATCTGTATTCAGTAAAAGTGTACGATTAAAGTAATGAATAAAAAAAAATAATTTAAACTTCTAAAGCAATACTAAGAATTAATTTATCGCACTATTGCTCTTTTTTTTTTTTTTCAAATAAACAAAATTAAAATAAGATTTATTTAAAAAAAAAAACAGTTTGTAGATAGAGTTGAAAAGGAAACATAAAACTTTATCTCAATAGAATTGGAAACAAAATTTGTGGAACCTAATCTGTAATATCACAACAAAAATATTCGGAGTTTTGTAATTAATTAATATTTAATTTTAATGTTACTATCGATTAAGCTCCCAAAACCAAAAATTATGGCGCCATCGTGGGGGCAGTGCGAAGTTAAATGTGAAGTTTATACGTAAAAATGTATACGTATGTTTCTTTGCAATTTGCTTTTTACTAATATATTAATAAACCTGTGCCTTATGCTTTAGAATTGCTCAAAAGCAGGTTAAAACAAATTCAAAATATTGATCAAGATTTTAAAATCTGAGAAATTGAGGAGATATTTAACATAGTTTTAAAGCATTTATTTGATATCTTTAAGTCGCAATAATATATTTATCATAATTCTATTTCTTTTCATTTAATTTAGTATCACGTAGAAAATGCTTTTTTTCTCTTCTTTTTTTTTGCGATTTAGAATAAATCTAAGTACAAAATGTCGCTTTTCTACTTGAAAAATAAATTAAACCGTGAAAAAATATTAATTTCCTTTTATAATCAATTAACAATGAACTTTTTCAGTCCTGGTTATTACTTAATTAAAACATTATCAATTTATATTTTATTTATATTTTATTCGATTTTTAATTTGCTATCACAAAAAGAACTTTTATTCAATCAAAATTCTCATCTAATGTAAACTCTTCAGTAGTATTTAAAATCTCCAATTTCATTTCCAAATGTGCATCAATTTTAGAGTAGATTTCCATAATCATGTACGCTTGGACACTTTTCAATTAAATTAAATATGCATAATTTAGTATTTGATTTTGTGACAGTGTAACTTTAATTTTATCATTTGTTTTATTGTATTTCTAGTTTACTTGTATAATTATTTCCATTATTTTACCTATGCCATTGTATTCTTAGTTTCATCGTATTATCAGTTTCACAAAATTATTAATTTTAGTGCATTATAAAATTTATTTTTTTACTATTGCTTTTTTGCTGTAAAATTGTACATTTCGCAAAATAAATTTAAAAAAACAACTTGATAACTTTTGCTCTAATGAATGGATTATCACATGCCAAGATGCAATCTAAAAGCGCCAATCTGAAATATTCTAATTAATTAACGCAGACGATGTTTTAATTTGCTATAAAGCACGATAAAATTCTTTGAAACATACTTTTTACGGATTGAATTGGATTTCTAGCTATTAAACCTCGCAATCTAGAAAATATGGCTCCCATAGTTTGATCAAGAGAACTGTCTAAATTTTGACCCTTAATGTTTATTTTACTTTTTGGTAATTTTGATAATTTTGGTAAAATTAACAATAAAATATGATTTTATTATTTGTTTGAAAATTTGGCAAATGTGGTATAATTTGGTAGCTTTATCATGATCCTTTAGAGCAGTGTTTCCGAAACTTATGGCTTTTGTGTACCCTTTCTAAATTTTTCGTAACGCTGTGTACCACTAATAAAAAAAATTGCACAAAAGTTAAAAATCACAACTGGCTGTTGACATCACTAATTATTAACTGTTAACTCTGCAAAAAATAGCCAATAGAAAAATACGTAATCGTAAATTTTCATGGTTAGCTTTGTTTTTAAATAAAAAATTTTGAAGTTTTCGTTTGTTTCAAAATATTTCGTATAAGAACGCGTACCCCCACTAAACTGTTCCCGTACCCCTGGGGGTACGCGTATCACACTTTGGGAAACACTGCCTTAGAGCATGACATAAAAACCATTTATTCGATTGAATTTACTTTTCAGTTTTGCATTTTTCACTAAATATGTGGTTATAAGAATAGTAACTTTTGAAATCAGAATTTTCAGCTAACTTTTAACACACGAACGGAAAAACTACTAAATGAATGGTTAAAATATAGTATATTTTGGGTTTTCTACAGGTTTTTTACTGTTACGCTAATTTTGCGGTAACCATATAGTACTGTAATTTTGCCAGAATATTTTTCTCCTTGTTGATAAAATTTAATGATTTTCTACAGACATTTACGGCATAAGTAAAGACTTTTGTATTTTTGTTCATTGTTGTAAAGTTTCACACAAAATCTGTATGATTATTAGATAGAAATATCTAAATGAAAGCTGTACCGGCTTGCTATTAATAAGAAAAATAAAAATTTTTGTTCTTTATTAACTATTTTGAAACTATTTAAAATCAAATTAAAACACAATTTTTCGATGAAAATTCTAGAACTTATTTAATTAATTAGTTTTTTTTAAATAGAAAATAAATTTTATGTTTACAGGTAGATGCAAACAATTATAACTTGTAAAATCACATTTCATTGACGTCCATATTTTAAATTTCAGAAAATTTTATAAAACGTTAAACACGGTTAAAATCTAATAAAAATTAATATATCTTTTAAAAATCATATAAATAATTTCTTTCAAGGTCAAATTCATATTAATATATACATTAGAGCTTAAATTAATGCTTAGAAAGTCATGCTATATTTTTTTATCAAACTTTTACTAATATTATGGAAAGTATAATGCTAAATTTCAATGTCAGTTTGCAATTAAAGTATATAAATTTGTCAATTCAAAACAAGTAAGTATTTATAATTACTCCAATAAATTCAAATTATTGTTTTTCTCACTAAATAGTATAGTAATTAATTCTTATTAAGATTGTATCAATTACTTTTATTTACAATAAATTTACTGTTATGTAAATATATAATTTTGTAATTGTAACTATGATTATAAGTATAAGCATAAAAACGTTTATAACGTTAATGTGTTTTTAAGGTATGAAGTTATGGCAAAAACGAAACCCAATCTACATCAACTTTTTTTCCTGAGATTTGTCATTAAGAAATTTTAATTTTATTTTATAATTATAATCAAATTCTAACTTATGGAAAGGAATAAAGAAAAGTAAAATAAAAACAAATATCTTTATAGAAACAATACAAATTACTTATGTCAATAGATACAGTCATATTACTAATTCAACACTATAAAGTTTCAATCTTATAAATAAAATTAAATATTATAGGTGCAATTTAAATTTATTTTAAAACTAATAGTAGTTTTGAATATATAAGATATATTTATTTATCGATAACGAAAAATTCAAAGATTGTCAAAAATAAACAACAAAATAAGGACGAATATTTATAATTTTAAATTCAAAAATTTATTTTTCAACACAACAAATCGTTAGATTAAATTGAATGAAATGTTTAGACAACTGTTTGAAAAATATTAGAAAAGTCGTTATAACCTAATGGTTGTTTTCAAATCAAATAAATTAGAAACTTTTCAAAACCCTATTTACAAGCAAGTATTATAAGGTAATCATAGTTTTTTTTTTCAATCGCACCATACCTAAAATATATTTAGTCTAAATAATTTATGCGTTTATTTTATTCTATAAATATTGTCTAAATAAATTTCACGTTCTTACAGAGGCTGTTTCTCTTAAAATTTATGAAAAAAGTCTTTATTTAAATTTTTCGCACGGTTTTTACAAAGAAGTATCATGGTCTATTTCAAATAGCTCGTTAAAACACTTATTTTAAGTCGAAAACAAACATACACTTTGAATTTATTTTTTTAGTTGTTTTCTAAATTCTTTACCTGAATATAATTGGTAAAACTTGGATTTACTATTTATGATGACTCTTAGGCAATATCACAACTCCACATTTATTTTTATTGCAATGAAAATACAAAGAAATTTTTTAAAATTATTTTATATTTTTTTTTGGTTTTTTACGTTTAGTTATATTTATGGTATATAATAATAAATTTTTCTTATCTTTTAAGTTGATAAATATGTTCTACTAGAAATTAATGGGATTATGATTAATGGGAGTTATACACGGAGAAAAAATTCTGCTAAAATTACTACACTGTATGGTATTGATCATTCTGATAAAAAAAAATTCTGTTAATAAAAACCACATTTACGATATTTAAATCCTTACATTTTAATGTTTTTAACGTTCATATGAAAACGGTTTACAAAAAATTCTGATTTTTAAAATTATAGTTCGTATTAGTAAGCATTTCGTAAACATTTATTCGTATTACATTTAGTAAAAATACAAAACTGAAAAGTAAATTTAACCGAAGAAATGGTTTTTTATTCCATGCTCTAAAACATAATGACAAAATTAACAAATTTTGAAACATTTGCCAAATTTTATTACATATTATAAACTAATATTTTATTGTTAATTTTACCGTAATTATTACCAAAGCGCTTTGGTATAAAACTATTGTGCTTTTTGGTGCTCTCATGTAACAAGAAGCACGGTAAATTTTACCATATTCTGTTTTTTTTAACCATGGTTTTTTGCCGCGTTGCAGTTACAATACTGATTAATCTATCATGCGTAAAACAGAAAAAAATAACTAACCATCCTTTGTTTTTGTTGATTATACTAATAAGTGACACGAAGGAAAACAAATCAACTTTTTTTGCTGATAATTTTTACTAAAAACACTGAGTAAAAAAAATCAAACAATGACTAACGTGACTTATAGTTGCAGTGATGGCTAATGTGCCATAAGAGAAACCGCAATAATATTACTATTACTATTATTAATATTAAGCTAATATTATTAATCAGTGCCCTTTATTTGCACTGCTTTGGAATTAAAATAATATATTTATTTCTTGAAATATGCTGTATTTGTAATAGTTCTTTCAGTGTAATTTCTTTTTATAAAAAATCTGCGAACAGTGAAACTATTTTGTTCAATACTTCAAGAAACTATTTTGTTAAATGGGAAACTATTTTGTTAAATTCTTCGATAATTTATACGTTTAGAAAATATTTTCCAGATCTTGACGATTTTTAACCCAATTTTATACAAAATACTATTATTTTTACTCGTAATGGAGAAATGGGAATCTATTTTGTTAAATGGGAAACTATTTTGTTAAATACTTCGATAATTTATACATTTCGAAAATATTTTCTAGGTGTTGACGATTTTTAACCCATTTTTTTACAGAATACTATTATTCCTAATCGTAATGGAACAAAAATTAACGAAATAAAAAATCATTTTATATATTAATATTCCTTTTTATGTATAATATATTATTATGTATATCTATATTTTATATATTAATTAAATAGTATTATGCAATTATAGCACATATTTATAATTTTGAATCATAAAATTTATTTTCTTTCTTTCTAAAAAATTAAGATGTAAAAATGCCTTATTAAGTTTCTGTTTACTTTTAGTTTTTTCTCTGTTTGCTAACCTTTCTAATACTTTTTTACAATACAAATAATCTATTATTAAAATTTCTGCTATACTTTGGGTGAAATTTGTTCGATATCTTAATACAAAAAAGAATGCTGGAAAAAAAAGATTTCATAAAACTTTACTTTTTATCTTTACGTTTGAAAATATATTATCTGTCTCGCTTATGTTTAGTAATATTAATTGTTTTTACATACTAACTAAACAATGATATGTAGTTATAGCATTAATTTTCAATTTTTTTTAAATTATAAAATTCATTTTATTATTTTTCAAAATGACAATTAAAACCTTTCTAATTCTGTTATTAAAAGAATGCCAAGAGTATTTATTCTTTAAATGTTTCTAAATGTTTCTCTCAAGTTACAATTTTATTTACACTGGTTATCATAAATTAAGGAAAATTCACAAAAATCGCGATAACTCAAGAAATTACACATGGAATTTTATGAAACTTACCCACAATATACAACACATAGTAAGGTATTAAACAACATAAAAAGAAATTATCAGACATTAATAGTAGTATAGAAATTAGCACATGTATAAAATAAACAAATTGGAAGTATCGGTTTGCAATAGAAAAAGTACCTTTAATATGGAATATGATTGCCTCTAGAAGCAATACAGCACAAACAGCGATGTGTGATGCTTTCAATTATGCGGTCTATCAGTTCAATAGGAAGTGAGAGCCATTGCTCTTGTAAAGCAGTTGCAAGCGTGGCAAGGGTCTGAGGGGGCGGATTGATGGCAGATACACGCCTCCCTAGAGCATCCCAAACGTGCTCGATAGGATTCAAGTCCGGGGATCGAGCTGGCCACTCCATGCGAGTAATTGTTTCCTGTTGAAGATAATCATCAACAATGCGAGCTCTGTGTGGTCTTGCATTATCGTCCTGTAACAGGAAGCAATCACCAATTGCCCCGGCATATGGGCGCACATAAGCATCAAGGATGTTGTCTCGATAAACCTGAGCATTCACGGTTCCCCTTGGAAAGACATGGAGGTATGTGCGCCCTCCTAAGGATATGCCTCCCCAAACACAGACACTGCCTCTTCCGTATGCATCTCTTTCACGGATGTTTGATGGATGATAACGGGTCCCAGGTTCTCTCCATATCAAATAACGTCTACTGTCACTTTCTAGACTAAACCTGGACTCATCCGTAAAGAGAACAGGCCTCCATTGATCTGACGTCCAGTGGACATGTTGTCGGGCCCACTGCAAACGGTCTCTCCTATGGCGTGATGTGAGCGGCACGCAAATGGCTGGTCGTCTCGCATACAGACCACCTTCGTGGAGCCTTCTGCGCACAGTTGACGTTGACACCAACCTTCCGGTGGCTGCAGCAAGAGAGGATCTAAGATGTGTCGGAGTAGCGGTTCTATTCCTGCGTGCACTTAATGTCAAATATCGGTCATCGGCACTGGTCGTAACAGTTGGCCGTCCTTGACTGAACCTCCTAGATGCCGAATCTGTGGTTTGAAATTGCCTCCAAAGTCTATGAACCACAGATGGACTCACATTTAGCCATCTGGCCACTTCTGATTGACTCTGCCCTGCCTCTAGTCTCCCGATGGCTCTCCATCGTAGTTCTTCAGGCAAATGATGCCTAGAGGTCATTATTACGAATTGGCTATCTCAGATTTTCAATGTCGCAATCACAGTAAAATTTGTGTGCTTTCTCTCAAACTTGGACTTTTATGCTCCAGGCAGATGACGTAAGCCGAGTGCAGCGCCACTAATTTGCATATTGCAATTTTACTCAGCTACTCTTAGTGGACAACATATGCAAATTTTGCACGGTTTGGCTTACTTTTGAAAGAGTTATCGCTATTTTTGTGATTTTTCCTTAATTTATGATAACCAGTGTATATATTTCTAAAATCTGTGAAGCAGTAATAAAATATGCGAAATTTCTAAAATGCACAAACTCTTAAAAACATTTCCAAAAAACTTGATAATTGTCAATCTAACTTTGCTATTGAATTAATGTTAGGATTAATTCAAATGAATGTTAGGGATATTATTTCGATTTGATATAATTTTTATCATTATTTCAAGGCTGTTGTTTACTTAAATTAAAACATTTAATTTATTAAAATATTTAATAAATATTAGACATCATCATGCAAATATGCCATTTATTTGCAAAGTTTTTCATAATAAACTTTTCTTCCTAATTATTAAAATCCCATTGACATTATATATATATATATGTATATAACGTCAAAATGTAGAGAAAACAAGGTAAAAATTACAGAACAATGAAAAAGGGGGGAAAAAAAGGAAAATAATAATACAAATAAAAATGACAAAAAACCGGAAAAAAGGGACAAAAAAGTTCTAAACATTTTAAAAAATCCGGAAAATAAAAGATATAATCTTTTCATCAGCTCACAAGATTATATCCACAAAAAAGAGTGCTTTCCAATATGGCATCAATATAGCCGAAGCAAAATATATCAATACAATAGTGTGAGACACTCAAAAAACTATTACAAAAAAATTACAACAAATAAAATAGAACACAATAAGTAAAAATATCACGTAAAAACCGAAAATAAAATATAAAAAATTGTTGTTTTATTGCTTCGTGTTTTTTTTGTTTTTATTTATTATGCTATATATATATATATATATATATATATATATATATATATATATATATATATAATATATGTATATAAATAAATGCCTTTCTTTTCATAATTTCTATTTTCAAAATCTAAGAGTATTTATTCTTTAAATGTTTCTAAATGTTTCTCTCAAGTTACAATTTTTTTTATATATTTCTAAAATCTGTAAAGCAGTAATAAAATTTGTGAAATTTGTAAAATGCACAAACTCTTAAAAACATTTCCAAAAAACTTGTTATAAAATGTTAGTTTTTCAATAATCTAAAAAAAAATTTTAAAAAAGATTTAAAAAAAAGAAGCTTTGACTTGAAGTTAAAACGTTTGCAAAATTATCTTTTCAGAGAAAATTATCTAAGTCGTTCCACAATTTTATCCTCATTTCTGACAAAAAAACACAAAAATATTCTACGATCATTACCGTGAACCGGCATAATAAACTTTTACAAAATCTTTATCTTCCACCCTGATCTAAGTCACGTCACGAAAAGATGATAATCAGAACTGGTCACCAATAATTTGTAGTCTTTCATTCGTTATCTCGCCTCCTCGGGGGCAGTTTATGGTACATCCCCATTAGTTCCTCATCACGCCCACTTATGGATCTTATCAGTCATGGATTTGATATTTCTATGCACAATCTTTTTTTCTTTATATATATATAAATATATTTAGAATTTTTGTCCATATTCTCCGGTGAAGTATAACTCGTGAGTTCTGGCAGTTATATCTAGATATTCACTTTATAATTATGTTACTTAACTATGCACAGACGAGGAATTGAACTTTAGAGCGTGTTACACCATAACATCGTTCAATTTTTGAAATTTTAGAGCTGGTAGAAGGTATTGGTAGAACCACAATATCGTTCAAAATTTGAAATTTTAGACTATAGGCCGGGATAGCCTGGTTGGTAGGGTGCTGGGCCCATGTCCAAGAGATCGTGGGTTCGATCCTCGCCGGCCGAAGACTCCCCGTGTAGTAAATGGTGACTGATGCACGTTAAATCTGTCGAGTCTCAAAGTCCTCCATGTTCCCATAACAAATCAATACCTCTGGGGTTACTGATCCAGGAGTTTCCTTGTCTTCTGGATAGGTTCAAAATTACAAGGCTACGGAGTTGAACATTAGTAGTCGTAAACCCATGAAATCGGGTCTGCTGTTCAACGACGGTTATAAAATAAAATAAAATTTTAGACTATGAGCCGCGATGGCGTAGGGGATAGAGCGTTCGCTTTTCAATGCGGCGAACCGAGTTCGAATCCCAGTCGCTACGAATTCCGCATCCGGCTTGCACCGACCACAGTGCTGACGTGAAATATCCTCAGTGGTAGACGGATCATGGGTAAGAATTCCTTTGCCGTCACGCTAACCGTGGGAGGTTCTCGTGGTCTATCTCTCCATGTAACACAAATGCGGGTTAGTTCCATCAAAAAATCCTCCACGAAGGCAAAATTTCTTCCAATACTTTATCCAGGAGTTCCCTTGTGTTCTGAATTGGTTTCAAAATTACAAGGCTACAGACTTGAACATTAGTAGTCGTAAACCCCTAAAAAAAGTTGGGTCGGCTGTTCAACGACGGTTATAAAATATAAAATAAAATTTTAGACTATGTGGCTGGGATAGCCTGGTTGGTAGGGCACTGAGCGCATGTCCAAGAGCTCGTGGGTTCGATCCCCTCTGGCCTAAAACTCCAAATGGTGACTGGTAAATGGTGACTGATGCACATTAAATCTGTCAAGTCGTAAAGTCCCCCATGTTCCCATAACAAATCAATACCTCTGGGAGTACTGATCTAGGAGTTTCCTTGTCTTCTGGATTGATTTAAAATTACAAGGCTATGGAGTTGAACATTAGTAGTCCAAAATTGGGTCTGCTGTTCAACGACGGATATAAAATAAAATATATAAAATTTTAGACTATGTTGAACCATACTATCGTTCAAGTTTTAAAATTTTAGAGCGTATTGAACCACAATATCGTTCAAATTTTGAAATTATTAAGCGTTTTGAACTATAACATCACTCTAATTTTGAAATTTTAAAGCGTTTTAAAGCATATTATAATACAAATTTTGAAATTTTATAGCGTAGTGAACCATAATATCGTTCAAATTTGTAATTTTTAGACCGTGTTTAAGAACAATATCGTTCAAACTTTAAAACATCTTGAATTATAATATCGCTCAAATCTTAAGAACGTGTTAAACCATAACAGCATTCATATAACCTTAATACGCTCAAATAACCTTGATGCTGCAACCTTAATATGGTGTTAGTCTTATACTAAACCATAGTTCTTCTTAAACTTGATTTCAAGATGTTAACTAGTTCAACTTGAACGGAATCATGGTCCAAATTAAAGTTTGTTAATCTACGTATGACTAATCTTATTAATCTTAATCGAAAACTTAATATAGTACTAATTTTGAACCAAAACAAACTATTTCTTAAATTTGATGTCAAGATGCTGTAGTTCAGCTTAAATGTGAACATTATCCAACTTAAAACCTTATTATGTGTTATTATGTCTAATAATATATTGTAATATTATTATTTACTTACTCCTCGGTTGTACAGTCTATGAAGAACCTTGGCCTCATTATTAGTACTATTTTATATATTTATTGATGCTTCTTATTATTGATACGATTTTATAAATTTATTGATACAATTTTATACATTTTTACACTTATTATAATTATTGATAATAATGATACTAATTAAGTTTTTCTAATCAGTCACAAATAAAAATTTAACATTATTATACGATATCCTAATCAAAAGGGTAATAAAATATAATCGATATTTTTTCATTTACGTGTAGCACGTTCTTAGTAAACACTGAATATAATTTTATTCATATTATTTGACGCACGATATCCATGTTAGAAATAAATAAGAAATAAAACTGACTGGATATTATTCCGCGCATGCGTTTTTCTGTCATAATCAATCTGCAATAATACTGAATTCATATTACCCGTTGCTTGATTTATGTGTTCATTATTCATATTGAATAAACTTAATAAACATTATTCAATGCACGAGTTCCATGTTTGTAATCGATATTATTTAAATCGATATCGATAATATTTGACACGTTCCATGTATGCATTAGAAAAAATAACATTTGTAACAATCGTAATCATAACTTTATTTTATGCATATGCATATGTAACATGTTTGTAATCGATATTAATTAAAATTTTATCGATATTATTTGATGCCTTCTATTTTTGTATTAATCAATAATTAAAAACTAAAATTATTAGACGTATGAGTTCCATATTTGAAATTAATTGCGATTATAACTTTATCGATATCACTTAACGTATATGTTCGTGTTAATAAGGATTATCGCGTTATCTATATTTTTCAACTAACGAGCTCTAAGTTTTTAACAAAATTGATTCAAACTCTATCAATAATATGCGGTGGGCGAGTTCCAGGTTTTGCGATCCGTAATCAATGATTAAAACTTTATTGATATTATTCAACGCAATGGAACTTTCAAAACAGAAATTGAGAAACGGAAATGTGAAATTAAAAGTAATTGCGATTATAACTTTATCGATATCATTTAACGTATATGTTCGTGTTAATAAGGATTATCGCGTTATCTATATTTTTCAACTAACGAGCTCTAAGTTTTTAACAAAATTGATTCAAACTCTATCAATAATATGCGGTGGGCGAGTTCCAGGTTTTGCGATCCATAATCAATGATTAAAACTTTATTGATATTATTCAACGCTATGGAACTTTCAAAACAGAAATTGAGAAACGGAAATGTAAAATTAAAATTAATTGCGATTATAACTTTATCGATATCATTTAACGTATATGTTCGTGTTAATAAGTATTATCGCGTTATCTATATTTTTCAACTAACGAGCTCTAAGTTTTTAACAAAATTGATTCAAACTCTATCAATAATATGCGGTGGGCGAGTTCCAGGTTTTGCGATCCGTAATCAATGATTAAAACTTTATTGATATTATTCAACGCAATGGAACTTTCAAAACAGAAATTGAGAAACGGAAATGTGAAATTAAAATTAATTGCGATTATAACTTTATCGATATCATTTAACGTATATGTTCGTGTTAATAAGGATTATCGCGTTATCTATATTTTTCAACTAACGAGCTCTAAGTTTTTAACAAAATTGATTCAAACTCTATCAATAATATGCGGTGGGCGAGTTCCAGGTTTTGCGATCCGTAATCAATGATTAAAACTTTATTGATATTATTCAACGCAATGGAACTTTCAAAACAGAAATTGAGAAACGGAAATGTAAAATTAAAATTAATTGCGATTATAACTTTATCGATATCATTTATCGTATATGTTCGTGTTAATAAGGATTATCGCGTTATCTATATTTTTCAACTAACGAGCTCTAAGTTTTTAACAAAATTGATTCAAACTCTATCAATAATATGCGGTGGGCGAGTTCCAGGTTTTGCGATCCGTAATCAATGATTAAAACTTTATTGATATTATTCAACGCAATGGAACTTTCAAAACAGAAATTGAGAAACGAAAATGTAAAATTAAAATTAATTGCGATTATAACTTTATCGATATCATTTAACGTATATGTTCGTGTTAATAAGGATTATCGCGTTATCAATATTATTCAACCAACGAGTTCTAAGTTTTTAACGATATTGATTCAAACTCTATCGATATTATGCGGTGGGCGAGTTCTATGTTTTACGATCCGTAATCAACAATGATTAAAACTTTATTGATATTATTCAACGCAATGGAACTTTCGGAACCGAAATTGAGAAACGGAAATGTAAAATTGAAATTATCAGAGGGGAATACTAATTCTTTCACTAATAAACAGTGAATTACAACATGTTGTCCAAAAGATAAAATCATTTCGACTTTCATTACCCTAAATAGCACAACTCCTCACCTTTGAACATCCAATACAATTGAAAGTGGGGATTTTGCCTCAGTTAACCGTAAGCAGGCACCAAAGAACAAAAGCAAATATGCATCACTATAACGGCTGGTACGTGTGGCGTTCAGGCTTCTTTAAGCATTAAATCGAACCTTCCCCCTTGGCCCACAAACGAGAGAGTTTTGATTTAAAATATGGCGCCTTGGGCAATAATGCACACTGGCTAATTCGCGGTCCATGGAGCATCTGATTTGTTGGCGTTAGCTTTTGTAAGTTACTGGCTTGTTCTCGGTAATTAGCTCTGCCTGTGACTCTTGGAATCGGTGGGGATTAAGGCTTGGAACGACTTTTCCTGGATGAAATGTTTCTTCTGATTGCGATTTATGCAACAAGGATGACACATGGACGTCTGATATCGACTTCGGGGAAGCATCTGAACGTCGAATCATTAAAATGGTCTCTATTTCATTTTCTAATTGCCGATTGCAGCGTGTCTGTATTGTTAATTTGTCTGATTAGGTCCCATCGAGATAATAGGTTTCGATCGTATGCAATTTTTTGTGAGTTGCTCATTGGTTTTTATGAAATGACTTCTGTACGCATATTAATAACGCTAAATTGGATAACGTTTATCATCTTCTTTCAGTTTACTTTTGAAGGATATTTATATAGATTTGTACTATTTATTCATCTTAATAAATAGAATTTCATGTTGTTTTTAAATAACCACTACTAATGAATGACAAAGAATTAAAAAATACAGCTCTAAATTCTCTTTTGTCCTTTATCTTAAAAATAATATTTGCTACTCTTTACTATAATAAATATTTTTAATGAAACTCATTCTTTATAACTTATCTAAGCTTTCTATTCAATTGTATCTGAGTGTATAAATCAACCCGTTGCGCAAGCCGACATTCAATTCTTGATTACAGAATAACAAACCAACCGCTAAAAAAAAAAAAAAAAAAAAAAAAAAAAAAAAAAAAAAAAAATATATATATATATATATATATATATATATATATATATATATATATATATATATATATATATATATATATATATATATATATATATATATATATATATATATATATATATATATATATATATATATATATATATTTATATATATATATATATATATATTATAAAATTATCAACAAAATTTCTTTCATTTAAAAAAATTCCCATTGTTCTCTTTGGATATGATGCAATTGCCCTTAAATAAAGATGCATAATGTAATTGAATCTGACACCAATGATTTTCTGGAATCATTGAATTTTGCTTCATGCTCTGTTTTAAAATAATGCGTTGTGTATTTTGAAATACTGTTAAATAAATTATTTCAAATTTTCTTAGCCTTAATTTCTTTAAATATAATTTAAAGTGTATTTTTTATAAAAAAAAAATATGAAGAAAGAAAATGGGAAATTAATTGTATAGGTAGAAATAGTTATTGAAACAGAGACACAGAGTTATTTATATCTGTCTCATTGCTTATAGTGCATTGATAATTTCCAATAATTACCGATCAACGAATGTCTGACTTTATTACGAGTATATAATTCGACCCCCTGATGCTTGTAAAATTTTGGGGGTTTGAAAAGACGACCGATATATACGGTAATTATTGCTAATGAATAAATTATTATTTTAAATTTTTAGCAAATGTTGAAATCCTTCTATTTTTTAAAAAATATGAATTTTTCCTAGATAATATCATTTGCATCCCATAAAAGAATCTTCGTTTTGTGTAACTTTTTATTTTGTCTTCTCACAAACTGCTTTTATTCTAAAATTGTAAAAACTATTTGTTTAATTTTGAAAAAAAAAAAAAAACAATCTTTGCGAGAACGTATAAAAAGGATAGCAAATCCTTCGCTCGAGCAAGCGGATGATAACAAATAAAAAATATATAAAGTTCATTTGTGACATTCCTTAAAATTAATTCCTTAGTGACCAAAATCCACTATTTCCGCATAAATTATTTTAAAATATTATTTTCTTTTTAATATTATATGATATGTTATTTATATTATTTAATTTACATTATATTATATAATTTATTTATATTGTAATATTATATGATATGTTATTCATATTATTTAATTTATATCAGATTATATAATTTATTTTATATTATAATATTATATGATAAGTTATTTCTATTATTTAATTTATATCATTTTATATAATTTATTTTATATTACAATATTATATGATATGTTATTTAAAATTATGTATTTGGCAACATGAACCACGTCTCCGGATTGAAAATGTAACCTTTTGTCTATTTAATTTTGACTTGTAAGCAGTTTTATTATAATATCCAAAAGAAAAGGGATAGGTTTGCTTAATTATTTATTATTTAAATAAGTGCAGTCCGTTGAAGGCCAAGGGGTCATGGAGGTTAAAACTCCACAATTTCGTGATCAACTGCATGTCAGTTCTTCACAATGACAGTTCGATTATTTATTAATCAATATTAATTAGTTAATTAATTAATGTGTGTACAGCTAATTCTTTGGTAAGCAGTACATTTTTATGACATTTTTTAAATCACTCATGCTATTAAATTTCGGTATTTCTTGACATTATAAATACTAATTATACTAATAATTATTATAATACTAATACTAATTATTATATTATACATTAATACTAATTATTATATTATAATACATTAAAATGCTAATTATAAAACAAAAGAAAAATGAAGCAGTATTTTGTTTTATTAATTTTCCATTTAATTACATGATAATTTCTTATATAACGAACCAAATATATTTGAAAAATATTACTTTGACATTAATGAATTAAGCACGTTTAAAAAAATACTATAAAAAAAAAAGCTGAAATTTTCATACATTTTTATAATCTTTAAAATAAAGAAAGATACCATTGATACAAAAAAAGCTCCACATTAAACTTAGGTTATTTATGCAAATTTCGCGAAATGAGCAACGCATTTCTTAGAGTATTTTCGCTTAATTTGACAACACTGGTCTTTTAAAGTTTAAAATTATTTTCTACGAAAAAGATAATATTCTATCCCGAGTTCCTGTTGGACCACCTGCGCAACGTCTTAAAACTTCTCTTAAATCTCAGTTTTAGTGTTCCCTATAGAGCAAGATCCGCGGTCACAGACAAAAGCGCTGAGTTAACTAGCCCCGTGTTTGAACAATACTAAGAACACACACTTCAAAACACCGCTATAAATTCTATGGGTCTTTTTATTGAAAAGCAGGCATGAAATTGGTACATGAGTCCATAAGACACATACCTACACCCTCACTCTCTTAGAAGATAGTTACGGTTAAGAAGAAAAAAAATCTGTATACCTTGGACACCTGCAGTGAAAAGCTCTTTAAAAAAAATAGGCGGTGCCTCGAAATGCAGACGATTTTGTTCGTCAGGCGAGAATTTTGAGACGGCTGTTCTTTTGTGTCGAATGAAGGCATATCATAAAGTTTGACTGCAATGCCGAAAGGTAATAAGGAAGACGGTGTTGAGGTGTTCTGTCTCTTCTGCTGTTCTTCAAATTTTTTAAACGCCTCTTGTGTTTGTCGATGGGTTAAAGTTTCATTTCTTTTAGGTGGTTTCTTAGAACAACGAAAAAAGGTCGTGTTATAAAAAGTCTTAAAATAAATATATTAACGTCATAAAATTTGAAAATATTGCAAAAGTGTAAAATTTTAATTGATGTAACTGCCTTTGTTAAACAATGAGTTTTGAAAGAAGATGTGTTACCCGCTGTTTTAAACTAAGTATTTCTTAAACATTATTTCTCTTTCTGACGAGGTAATAGCAAAGAAACCACTTTAAAATAATTAAAGTTTAAACATTCAGCAAAACAAATATTAATCCACCTTGTATATAAAAAAAATTTAAAACATATCAATCATATGTAACTGTGTTATGAGGAATTGCACTAAAAACTTATTTGGTCTTCATAAAAGAATATTATAAGAAAGAATGCGCAATAAAATTTTTAACGCTTTAGATATATTGACTAAAGTACTTTGAATAACAAAATAAAAAAAGTATAAAACTATAAAATTGGATGTTAAAATATAAAACTTAAGTTTTGAAACATTATTTTGAAGTATTCATTAAAGTTTTATTATATTAAAGTTAAATACATAATACCTTTCAAATATACCATCATCATAACCTTTAGTTTTACATAAACTTCATAAACTTACAAATATAAACGTAAACTTACTTATTCACATTATGAGTTTTGATGTAATTTAATAAACATTACGAGTAAAAATTTTTATGGTTCAACAAAAAATCCTTTATCGTAGATTTTTTTTATAAAATTTGTTGAGAAGTTTAACTTATGTTGATAATTCCTACCCTCAATTTCACCTAAATTCATTTTACTGTTAATAATAACAATAACAGAAATTTTATTTAAGATTTTAGAGAAGATTATTTATTATGATTATAAGATTTAATTTAACCAAAGCTCTAATACGATAATTTCCCACAAGTTTAGGTAAAATCATCAGCCCTATTTTTGTATAGAATTAGTTGAAATCTTAAGTAAAGCTCTCCTTGTATGCTAATAAATTTTATCACAAGTTCAATAAATTTTAATATTATAATTATTAAAAAGAAACTGAATTTTCACTAAATTAAATAAACATTTCATACATTAGTTTTAATTATTCATCGTATATATAATTTGTTTTAAATTTATAAAGTTATAAAAAATTTAATGTAAACACATTTCTCCGTTGTACTAAAGGAATTAATTTTAGCTTTAAATATTTTAATACTTAAAGAAATTAGAATGTTGGGGAAATTCAATACATATTTAATGGGATAATTTTTACAGGGTTATGTAAAATCATATGTTGTAGATTCTTCTTTGAAGTTTTTAGAGTTTAAAATTGATAAATCGAAACAATTCTTTTTCCTGTTTCATTTTATGCTAATGGCATCTCGACCTAGTTTTAAAAAAATTAATGTTATAACTATTATTAAGAAAAATTCTGATTATTCTGATTTAATTTTAATATCCTAATTTTTTAATAAAATCAATCATACCAGAAATTAAAAGAATATAACTCCTTCATTTTTAGATTTCAAAAAAGGCTATTTCTCAGTAAATATTATTCTTAAATGCATTTGCAAAGAATAGCGTGTTGATAAAATACATTAATGTATGCTAGAGAAAGAAAAATAATATGTATGTTTGTATATATGATATATATATAAACAAATGCACGACCAAAACATTTTACCAGTAGACTAAATTTATAGGACTTGCGAAAGAATTTTATGGTCGACTAAGGAACACGTCTTCTCTTTCCACCAATTCTGTCTACCGTAACGTCACCTTAAAACTGACATTTTTCCTTCTTTTTATAGGTAATCTTATGGTTTCTTATTTCAACAAGTGTCTTTTATCGTTATATCAGATCATGAACAACCGTTCCTCCCCTCAAAATGTATTTATTAGGAATGTCGAATATTGCAGACGATCGCGTTCTTTTCTTTAAAGCTACTGTCTAGCCTTATTGAATTCTTTCATAACAAACGATATTTTTATTACCTCAGACGATATTTTATCTGATAGAATAAAATATGATAATGGAGATAAAGAGAGTTGAGTTCTTTTTCAACATAAAGCCATAAAAAACCTGATTAATCTGTAAATCCATTATTAATGAAGGTGGATGCAGAGCTGAATACAAAATTGGTTTCTCTCATATTTTAGCAATTATTGCATTTCATTTGATGGAGTTTGAAAGTTATGTTTGTTATCATGCAAAATATTTTGAAACTTTAGAACATTTACTATATTTTTCATTATTATTCATGATTATTGTGATTTTCATTAAAGTAAAAGTGATCAGAACGCTTTTAGGAAAAAACTGTTCTTTAATTTGCCTTTTGTAAGTTGTTTATCTTGTAAAATTTGTATTTTATCTACTTTTTTAAGTAAGCGTAACTTTCTACTTATAAAAAAGACATTTAAAAAAAGACACACTTAAAAACCATAGTAAAGGAAAGTCAATACATTTTTAAATTAATGAACTGTGATGGAAAAAAAACGAATTTTATTTCGTTTTTACTTTTGGATTAAATTTGTGTATATTTCATACATATTAAAGTAATTTTAACCACATAGCTCTGATTTTTGTGGTTTATTTTTAAGTGATAAAATTTTATGAATGATGTTACGAATTTAATGCATTCGTATTTCGTACAGTGCGTTTGTTTTAGCATTTTTGGTTGAAAAATAACTGAAAACGTAAAAACTCTTCCAAGCAAACTAATATTAACTACTGAAGTAACTATTTTTTGAAGTAAAAAACACCACTTTCTTTCTACTTTCGAATATTTATATTGGAACATTTAATTATCACGTATCTTTGCTGAGGTCGGTAATTTTTTATTGCCATAAAAATTTCAATTTAATATTTATTAAAAGTTTTAATCCAAGTTATATCTTTCGAATTTGTTAATGTATTGTTGATTTGAACCATATTGCTCCTTAAGTTCGTTCGACCACTAGAAAACATGATTCAATTTACACTCTGGAAACCACACGAAACTATATTTCACCCTGAACATAAACATGATTCAATAAAACCCTTTATTGAGACAGACACAATGTATGAAATTTCTAGGAGCAAATGGTTAAATAACAATTTTTTTAATTGTTATTTTACCGTATTTAAACAAAACAGTCAAGTTATCAAAATGAGATGGTATTCAAACTGCTAACTGTGAGAAAACCCGTTTATTAAATGCCTTCACCTAATACGGTTAAAAAACAGAATTTTATCGCACCATCTGGGCCCGTCTAATGAAGCCACTTAATTCCTGGCAGCTGGGTACATATTAAAGCTGAGAAGGCTAATCTGGCAGTTTCAGGACCGATAGAACGGAGGTTCGAGTCCAAGCATTGACACGACAATATTTCCTCTATCCCCTGCAATACATGGAGAGTTTCCAATATCCCGCATTCCCAAATTTGAGTTTTGCACTCTCTAATGTCTCTAATGTCTTGCACTCTCTAATTCTAGTTACCTAAAGAAAAGCCCATCTGTAATGTTCAGATCATTTTTACGGTTTCAAAACCATGCTAGTTTAAAATGGTTAAAAAAACGTATATTTTGGTATTTATGATTTTATAACCATACTAGCTGTAAATGGCTTTAAAACCGTACGGATAAAAATGTTCTTTACTGTAAATTTTACAATTTAATTTTATAAATGGACTGCTGCATGTTTTTTTTACCATAATTTTAGAATGAAAATTCTAAAATGTAATAATTCTATGTGCTGATAATATGGTTCAATCTTGAAGCAATTTTTAGAAGAATGTAAAAGCAATTGCATATTACAGGGGTGGCCAATCTGCGACTCGCGAACCAACATGCGATTCTTTGAAGGATTATATGTGGCTCTCGATAAATGTACCTGAGTTCCCTATTCATTTTTGTGCTATTATATTTTAAAAAATTATTTTCGTTCCGTATGTATTTCAAAATGTCTTTTAAATTACTGAGAACAAATATGAAAGACTAAGTGCAACGTTGTTCAATTCAAGTTGAGTTTTCCATTTCCAATATAATTATGACACAAAAAGCATCTGGAGAATTATAATTAATAGAGATGCAAGAAGATCAAGCTCTACAATTAAAATATAAGGCGACGACAATTACTGAATTTTAGAAATTTGTAACAGAATCGAATTATCCTGAATTAAAAAAGGCTGCTTGTCGAATTATTTCAATATTCGAAACAACGTGCTTATGTGAATCATTTTATTCCACTTTAAAATTCGTGAAATCCAAACACCGATCAGTATTAACTAACCAGCATCTCAAGGAATTACTGAGAAGTGCTGTCACCAATTATTCACTAAATTTTAAAGAATTTTCAAGAGAAGTAAAATAAATGTATTTAATTTTAAATTCAATACGCATATTTTGTACTTTTACTTATATGTTTTCAGTAAATATAATTTAAGTAAACAAAAAATTGTAATACCTTTTTATCATACCTTTTAAATACGTATTTAATTGCTGCTCGCGAAAAATTTCAAATTTTAAAAAAATGACTCGACTATGTAGGAGCTTGGCCACCCCTGGCGTATTATTTAAAGTTACTCATTTTTCTTTGTAAAAATTTAAGATTAAATCAAACTTTACTATTATCACAGAAATTGAATTTACAGCCGTTCTCGTGTCCTTTCCATAAACTTAACATTTCAGATCACGTTTTATCAAAACGATATAGCATTTAGCTTCCACAACTCAAGAGTTTCTTAAAAGTTTATGATTTTTCATACCTTATCAGATTAACGTCGAAATGAAAAAATGTGGCATTTGACTTGTGCTAAAATATTAATGAAAAAGAAATGAAATATTTCATTTATTTCGCACGGATTCAGTTTGATCCCTAGATACTAAATGAAGGCAGATGAACTTTTCTAATAAAGATATTTCTTTACACGTTTTTGAGATGTTTATTAGACGCTTTTATAGCATAAATTATTGTAATTTATGTTTGATGACTTCTGATAATAAAGCATGGCAAATATTTCGCTTTATGAAATGCCTGATGAATATTCTTTATGCGTTTATCTCGTTTTTATGCGTGATACACCATCTCTATTTTATTGAAATAAAACGATTGAATTAGTTTAATGTACTTCGAACATTTTGTAAACAATCCTTGCAGTACATGTCAGTATCCAGTAGATTCTCTTTGCATTGTTGAAGTTAATGTTAGCATATGTTATTCTAAACACCTCAATAACAAATTATCCGCGGTACTTACGATACTATACGAATATGTAAGGGACAAAAATTAAATCACACTCTCACTTATGCAGTATTTGCTTATTATACTTACGTATTGTGTTACCCGTGGACTAACATTTGTTCAGGGTCAAAAGACGTTCCCTGTATGCCTAAAATGTAGTGCCCACCAGGCTTCACCAGATCATTTGCTATCCTGTATGGGACTGGAGAAAAATTTTATTTTGGAGGATCCGCAGATGGTGTTTGATTTTCTGTCGGTGAACGGTCTCCTGGACTTGGTCTAGCCTTGTTCTGGGCCAAGAGGAATAAGTACCACCACCACCACCACGTATTGTGTTAATTTTCGACTGTATAATTTTAAACCTCGAAATGCTTGAAATTCTGCTTATTTAAAAAGGCTGATGGCTGGAGGCGGCTGGTATACTATAAAAGTCTTCGGAAGTTGTCTGATATCAAATGTAAATGTCTTAATGCAAACCAGTGTATGATTCGTGAACATGCTGCAGGACTTGGGCTTTGTAGTCGAACAGACTTTTCAATTACACCCCAAAAATATTCGATAATAATATAGATGATCGAAATTTTCAGTCCAAACCAATTGTGAAAAAATTATAAAAAATCGCTTTGCCAGTCTGGGAAATTCCATCGCTGTTAAGATATAACGGATAGAACAGTGAAGTGGATAGAACTGGCTGCTCGGGGGCCGCATCCGGCCCTCGAAGCCCTTTTTGTGGCACGCCAACTAAAATATATTAGTTGCAATCTTTTTGCGGACAATTTTGGTAAAAAAAATCTATATGCGTTTGAAATACTTTTCTCGTTAATAAAAACCTAATTTCTTCGTTTCTGTAAAATTTATCATACCAACGATGCAAAAAAAGTTATTTCTCAGGTTTTGCATCCACGAAAATATTTATTCCAATACAAAAATAGTCGTGTATGTTGCTCTTTTTTACTTCATTTTTTTTTTTTTTTTTTGTATTTTGTGAATATAATTTAGCATATGTCTATCAGAAATTTTCTCGAAGAAATTCTCCGATTTAACTTTTTGAAATCACTCATTTCCGACGAAATATTTACACACGCATTTGTAAATTTTAAATTTAAAATGTAAATATCTATTCTCTGGTGGTTGCAGCAGACAAACCTCAATCTTGTCATTGAACATTTTGTGTGCTAAGTTTTAATACCAACCTTTTTAAAGTTTTATATCCTAACAATTAGATATCTGTTGCACATTAATTGTTTAATACATGGGTGCACATTAAAGTTATTGTAGGCAGAATTTTTTAATATGCAATTAAATATTTTTAAAAATCTACTTCTTATTTTAATTTGTAATTCAATACTTTTGTTTTGTACAACTTGGTAAGAATCTGACAGTAATATTTAATGTTCCTTCAAACGTAAAAGAGTCCTATAGAAAATTTTGATAAAGTTGTGGCCCGCCATTTGATTTGTGTTTTTAATTGTGGTCCCCGGCCTCACGTAAGTTGGAAATCCCTGGGATAGAAAGATAGCTATATTGATAAATGGATTGATCTTCCATTATAAGAAGTCCATGTCAATTGGGTAAGAACACGCACATTTAAAGACCTAACACCAGTTTGCGAAGTGTTTTATTAAAGCAATTGAATTCCGTTGCTTTGTAGTATCTATGCTACACTCGACTCTATCATAAGAAATCATGAAATCATTGAAGTCATTTAATTCCCAGCTTTCAGATTTGATTACGTCTATTTTTCTTGAATTCTTGAGTTTCGGGTCTTTTAATACCCATTTGATAGATAGATTGACCCCAATTCCTCTGGGATTTTTGAATTTCGCATCGATATTGTTCCATGTCAATACTATTCCTCATGAATTTAGCATCAATACGGTTTCGCGTTTGTTATCTGTTAATTCCCAGTTTTCAGATATAATTACTGATTAACTAGACTAGTCCTGACAACACACGGCCTACTTATATTTCCGTACGCTATGCCACTACCACCTGTATATTTGCACGCTTCTATCCCATGACTTTCGGTGTTTCAATGTATCTTTTATTTAACTAAGTTTATAACTATAATTAGTAATAGTTGCATTGAGTTATAGTTGAATAATTCGTAAAAATTCCTCATTAGACTTCTCGAAAGGAAAAATTTAAGTCTAACTTAAATGAAAATTATCTTCTTTGCTACTTGTAATCACTATAATAATTAAGTTACTTAATCTAAGAACGATTTCGTATAAGAAAAAAAAAGTTTCGTTCAATTTTTTAAAGAACTTTATACTAAGAAGAATCTGATATGGTTTATTAAGTCTCATATTTTTAAACATCTGAAGAAAAAAAACTAGCGTGACGGAGAATTTTCTTTTAATTTTTTGAAAGAATTCGATGTTTAGATTAATCTAATGATTAGTTTTAGTTTAATATTTAGATGAGTCCAAGAAATAAGCGTGTAAAAAAGATTTTACCTTTTTTTTAAAAAAGAAAGAAAAAAAACTTTTTATTTAATATAATGTTATGTATTATATTTAATATAATATTTATATAAGCCTAAAAATATTTATCAAATTATAAAATAGCTTTATATAATATATTGTTTTAATATAATATTTAGATGAATCAAACGAAAAGAATTCGTCAAATAAAGAATTTTTGCTTAATTACATACTTTGTTTAATACATTGAATCAGACATACCATATATATATATATATATATATATATATATATATATATATATATATATATATATATATATATATATTCATATGTCTTTAATTTTTCTTTGTTTTATCTTCATTTTGAACTTATATATATATATATATATATATATATATATATATATATATATATATATATATATATATATATATATATATATATATATATATATATATATATATATATATATATATATATATATATATATATATATATATATATATATATATATATATATATATATATATATATATATTGTATTGAGTTCAATATTCTTATCAACCAAGAAAAAAAATCTCGTAAGGAAAAAGTTTCGTCCAATTATTTATTCCAGTTAAACGGCGCCATTAACAGTGTTCTGGTACAGCTCCAAGATAAGATATACTAATAAACTATCTATTGCACAAATTTTGTAAACAATTCATGCATTCGCCTTCTCTAAAGCAGCGTTAACAACCAGTATTAAAACAAAGATAATGAACTGTTGATTAGAAATCCAGTTTAGCTAAATATAAAATTTCAAGCTTGGTTTATAAAATAATTTACACTTCCGTTTTTTATTGGAGAGAAATCAGATATTTGTATTTCCTTGTAGAATATTTCCTAGATTATATAATTAAAAATTGTCTGTAAAATTATTTTTAGATAATGTGAAGCTCGAGATGTTTATAAATATTAATGGAAATAATAAGTAATTTGTGACATAATTTAAAATTTAGAACAAAAAATAATAATCCTAGGAGAAAACAATGCTTTATTAGCATAAACTTTGCATAGTGAGATATAATATTTCAGTGTTAGTTAAACAAAAATAAATAAAATAATTTATTGTAGGCTATTTTCCCTTATTCTATTTTTTATGGAGAAAAAAAAAAGGGAAGCCTAAAATATAAATTTGCACATAAAATTACATGTCTGGTCGCACACGAATTAACTGTTCACTTTTTTTCTTCAAAAATCTCTTTCTTATTCCTGTCTTGTTGACACTATATACCTTCGAAACGTCACGTAAAACCCATCAAACATAGAAATGATCGTTCATGCCACTTTATTCATTCGCAATTCACCAGTTCCCGATGTATCACCCTGTGAGAGACAAACAGCTGGTATCATCTATTCCTAATAAATCCTATCAACTTTAATCAACTTTCCAGACAATGGAAAAAAGAATCATCGAGCAGTATTAAGATAAAAAGAAAAAGACCACCACCCTGTTTTCCAGCAGTAGAAAGAGAAAAGGAAAAAAAAATGGCGCAACCTGGCTCCGGAACCAAGCACGGAATCTAAATTATAGAAAAGAGCACGCACTTATGTTCCGATTATTGTTATTGCTATTGCCCAGCTAATTATCGGAATGCCACCAGATGGCGATGTTAGGAAAAGGGTTTCAGAGGAGTACATCTATAAGTTTTCTTGCTATCACACGCCAACTTCAGCTGATGCACGTACATTTGGCAAATTCCAATTGGCATCGAGGAATTCACGTAAGAGGCCCAAGTCGTCACGCTAAATGTAAAGTTTCTGATTGGTTGGAAAACGAAGTGTCACCTCCTCTTCCTAGTTACTTGAAGCAGAGGAACATTAATATAGATTTGGAACTTCTTAATGGACTTCTAGAGACAATAAAGCGTAATTTGCAGTGATTCGAAGAAGATTTTTAGGGTTGGGTCAAAGGTTTGGATTAATGATCTAAGAGCACCATTCAGAATTCAGAGTGGCCCAAAAAATACGACAGTCTTGTTGAGTTAAATCCTAATTCCTCAAAAAAAAAAAATAAAAGCAGATTACTAAGCAATAGACAAAGACATGAGCTTAAATAGGCAGGATGGACTTAGGAATGCATTTACCTCGTTAGATGAAACGAAATAACCATCTTAGGAAATCTTTCGTGATATTGAATCCGTTGAAATTCTTTTGTTTTAAGAGGAACAATCAATATAAAGATAAAAAGTTGGTAAAGAGCTCACCTAATGTTAGGTTCTATTTCCTGACTCTTGCAACAACCTATTATAATGTTTTTATTATATGTTTAAGAAAATAATGATAACTTTTTCGTTGGGTGATATAGACTGAAAGATATCACGTAAAAAACTGAAGTGTACATTTACCTATACGAGATTTTTACATACGATATTTTTTTTTTTTTTTTGATGAACATTGTGAACTATAAAAGTATTTATTATCGCAAACTATAGCAATTTAATAAAGATATTGTTTTTATTCTTAATCATATTTGTGTTACCATTAAACTTAGTTATCTTGATTTTTGCTTGATAACAAAACTACAGACAAAGAGATTAAAGACTAAATATATAAGCTACTTTAGAGTAATATCTTTCGGCTGTTTCAATAAATATTTATTACATATAACAATTCAAATGTAACACGCATGAGCATCCATATTCATAAAACATGGAACACAGTGTTAGAGCTAAATTATAGCGGAAAAACAGATTCACAAAGTTAACGTTTGCAAGTGTTGAAGTGACTAAAAAAAGCATTTAAAATTGCTTTTTTTTTCTTTCTTTTTATTGAAAAATGACTTAACAAAAGAGAAAAAAATTCTTTGACAAAAGACTGTTTAAATAAAATAAAAAGTAAAACATAGTATTAATATTTTTTGAGAGATATAATGTTACAAGTATTGATAGTTAATTTTTTTAATATAAATTAAAAGTAATGTGTTATTTATGGAAGTTGGGATCATCTTTAAAAGATTAATTTACCGTCAATTTGAGAAAATTTTAAAGTATTTCCCTAAATCTGCTCTATATTATTTGACATTAACTAGAAAATAGAAAACATAATTACTTTTTTAATTCATAGTCCATGAAATGGATGATTAGTTGCAGAGTAACACTGATATAAGTTCGGTTATCTAGGGTTAAAAAAAAAACGATGAATTTGTGGGGTTTTATTTTAAAAAATAAATTAAGAACAATTTTTATTTAACACAAAGCTATTCTCTTCTATCACTGATTAAGTCGTATCTATTCAAGCTCCCAAAACTTGTTATTTTAGTTTCTCTAAATAATGAAAAAAACAAACAAACAAACTGGAATTGCCATTTTATGCTGTCAATAGGTAGTATTTGTGGAGTCGAATAATTAGTTGAGTAACATACTTAGTTATGAATCGACTGTTTAGTTACCGAGTAACATTGATTTAAGTTCAGTTATCTAGGGTTAAAAGAAAATACTGAATACATAGAATTTAATATTTTTAAAAATAATAACAAGAATTTGTGTAAAAAAAAAAGTATTTTTAAGTAGTCCTTTAAGCCGTATTTATATTCAAGTGGTCGAAACTTTTTAATTTAGTTCCTTTGAGTTCTCATAGTTCCTTTAAAACAAATGAAGAAAAAATTATGCTGTCAATAGGTAATATTTGTGGAGTCAAATAATTAGTTGAGTAACATACTTATGTTATGAATCGAATGTTTTATAACCAAGTAACACTGATTTAAGTTCAGTTATCTAGGGTTAAAATAAATTCATAAAATTTAATATTTAAAAAAAAAATAATAATAACAAGAATTTATATTAAAATTGTGTATATTTCTGAATTTTTTCTTGAGCCATACTTATATTCAAGTGCCCAAAACTTTTTATTTTAGTTTCTCTAAATAATGAAAAAAATGATAATAACTGGAATAGCCATTTTATGCTGTCAATAGGTAATATTTGTGGAGTCGAATAATTAGTTGAGTAACATACTTAGTTATGAATCGAATGTTTAGTTGCAGAGTAACACTGATTTAAGTTCAGTTATCTGGGGTTAAAAAAATATTGAATGCATAGAATTTAATATATTTAAAAAAATAATAACAAGAATTTATGTAAAAAAATAATAATTTTTTTTAAGTATTCCTTTAAGCCGTATTTATATTCAAGTGATCGAAACTTTTTAATTTAGTTCCTTTGAGTTCTCATAGTTCCTTTAAAACAAATAAAGAAAAACATTATGCTGTCAGTAGGTAATATTTGTATAGTCGAATAATTAGTTGAGCAACATACTTAATTATGAATCGAATGTTTTATAACAAAGTAACACTGATTTAAGTCCAGTTATCTAGGGTTAAAATAAAAATTCATAAATTTTAATATTTAAAAAAATAATAATAACAAGAATTTATATTAAAATTGTGTATATTTTTGAATTTTATCTTATGCCATATTTATATTCAAGTGCCCGAAACTTTTTATTTTATTTTCCCTAAAGATAAATAAAGGGTGGGGGGGGGGGGAACGAAATCTTAAATAGCCCTTTTATACCGTCAATAGATAGTGTTTGTGGAAACGCTTAGAATTTTTAATGTCCCCTACCCTCACCCAACACATCTTCCTTTTCGATTCTTTTCAAGTTCCTTTGTCCGTTCAGGTAAGCGCTCTGTAATAATGAGCCATTTGCGCATTTTTCGAACAATACATTTACACGATAAGAATAATGCTGAAAAAAGGTGTATTCTAGCCCCTCGTGTGCGCTTTTACCTCAATGTCAAGAGAAGAGGTTAATTTGCTTTCTAGCTTCAAGCTCAGTATGGTATTTTCTCATTTTTATGTGTCGTTCAAAACCATCACTATCCCTTGAGAGAATAATTATTTTTTTAAAGGGATAATTTTCCAATTTTTTTCTTCCTTTTGTTGCTTTTACCGGTCCTTCTTTATGCAAAATAATCAATTGAAATATCGGCAGACATCATACGTTCTAATAATCATTAGTTCATTTAATCGATGGTTCGTTCATTAAATCGATTATATTCTTAATATAATCGATTTTTAAAATTAATTTCCCATTTGGAAAAAATTTATAAATAAAAATAGAAGCTTATTTAGCTTAATAAAAAGCTTTTCATTTAAAAATAAACATATTTAAGTAACTAAAATCTAATTTCAAATGAACTTTGAAATTTGAATAGTATTTAAAAATGCATGTTACAGAAAAATAAATTGCTTATTTCTATTTATTGATTAGCAAGTATTACCAATACATTAGATTGAATTGAACAATGAGAGATCATAACTGTTTTAATTTTTTTTATATAAGTCTGAGTATAGGTTGCGACGTTATAATAGTATTTCTATATTACTATTGTAATAAAAAATTGTCCAAAACTCATCTTAAGAGAAATTCGTACTTTAACTAAAAATGTAATAAATTATGTAAGAACAAATTTAAACAATCATAAACTAGATAGTTATACAAAATTATTGTCAACTTTGATGAATTCAGTTGTTACAGTTATGTAAAACTACTGACAAATTTAAATAAATTAGTAGTTATAGTAATGTTGCAAAATTATTTTTTATTTTATTTTATAACCGTCATTAAACAACCGACCTAATTGTGGGTGTATGACTACTAATGTTTAACTCCGCAGTCTTGTAATTTTGAACTTAATTCAGAAGACAAGGGAACTCCTGGATCAAGTATTGGGAGAAATTTGCCTTCGTGGAGGACTTTTTGATGGAACAAACCTGTATTTGCGTTCATGGAGAGTAAACCCACGAGAACCCCCACGGTTAGCCTGACGGTAAGAGGACTCTCACCCATAATTCGTGTACCACTGGGGATATTTTACGTCAGCACTGTGGTCAGTGCAAGCCGGATGGGGAATTCGTATTGACCACCAATTGATTCGGACCCGTTACGCCTCTATTATTAGGTTAACGCTCTATCCCCTGAGCCATCGCGGCTCATGCAAAATTATTGACAAATAAAATGATTTCGCCTGGAGTCAACAATTTCTTAGCATACTGGTATACTCTGTGCAAAAGAAAAACTATAAAAAACTAGGTGTCGATTGTTAAATGATTTTAATCCCATTTTATTTTATTTCATTTTGTTTTCAAGTTTTCTAAACCCAAACATTAATTCTACGCCGATAACTAATAATTAATTTTTGCTTTAACTTTATTTATTAGTTGAATACGTTATTGAATTACTCTAGAATCGTTAAATCATAATATGTTTTAAATTTGCAACAAACTTATTATGGTACCAAGTTAAACCGCATATCATGCAAATTAATCCCTCTCGAACTTGATTACATGATACTATAATTCAATTTGAACGGAAACGGTGTTCAATTTATTACCAGATTTAGCCAGTTCACACGATATTATGGTTCACAATATAGATATTATGGTTCAGCATAGAATCGAATGTATGTCATGTAGTTATAATTATGTAGTTTAGTTGATAGAATTTGTTTCAAAAGAAAATGACAAACATTTTTTTTTTTTTACCGACACTGATAATCTTTGCACGATACCTAAGCACGATGGATTATTGAGTAAAGTACTTTAGTATTAAAAAAAATCATACATTTATTTTCTCGGTCATTTGTACTGAGAAAAATTGCCTTTTTTCCGGACCGTAACCTCCTCCTATTCCTTTAAAAATATAATATCTTCTGCAATCTGTATTACATTTCTTGAATATAATAATTATAGATTTAAAATTGTGTTTCAATAGATATTGAATAAACCAACATTATAAATAGTTCATAAATGTCTAATTTACCTCTTACGGAATATGTATAATATTAACTTTAAATATATAAAGCAAAATTCATTTATTAATTTTCCTACTTCGCAACCTCTTTGATTTTAGAATTTCTTTCAGTTTATATTTTTCTTTGGGGGGGGGGTAATAGTATTGTCCAAATAGAAGGAAAAATACATTTATACTGAACTGTAAGAGAGTTTGTTTAAATAATTTTAAAATTAACTCGTTTTATGGTGTTAAAATATATAAACAATAATACTAGGTGATTATTTTCATTATTAAAAACAATTAATATGAAATGGACTAATTTTATTTGTAAAGGCAACACTGATAGGAGATGTATACATCTTTATATATAAGAAGAGAGTGGAATGATAACACATAGCCAATCACAGAAGACTTCTGGTTAGTAACGCACAAAACAACCAATCAAAATTGAGAACGCATGTGTGCGAAAAGGTAATAATTTTTAATAATGATGCTTGCTAAAATGTTACAACTAAACTTACCAGCTATAGCTGAGTGGCGATTTTTATTTTATTTTGGGTATGTCTAATTATGGTGTCACAGTATTCCATTGTTGTCCGTCCATTTCTATTGGCCTAAAAATCACGAGGTAGGATCCAGTTTTTCTTCATTCATTTCAATATTGTTTTGTTTATCATCAGCATAAAATTAACAAAAGTCGTAAGGGTATTGTTTTCTTTTAAATATTTTTGCATCCCTAATTTAAAGTTATTTTCCAGTACTGCTATTATTAGCGAAAATATTAAGTTATGGTTGTGAACTCATCGAATTTGCTTGAACAATGTTATAAGAATGTAAATGTCATTTTAAAAAATGATTACTTAGAAAAATCACTTCTGTTCACCAAGAGATCTAAATGTTTATAGTACTAATAGATAGTAATATTTGGACGTGGGAAGTAGAGGCACAAGCGTCAGCAAACAGAATTTCTTTTGATACGTATATGTTAAGTGAATAATTTTTATTAATTTAAGTGAATAAAAATTGTTTTCTGCCAAGAAAAGACAATTACTGCGAAGCAATCATCGGGGTTTGGTGAGCGGCAGCGAACAGGGGGCTTAGCCCCCTAGTACATGCATAAAGAGAGGGCAATTGCATTTTATCTCCCCGTTGAAAATATTTGTTATTTCCTTTTATTTGCAAGTCAAAATAAATCAAGTTAGATTTTTTTTAAAACGAAAAACAAATGTTTTTGCAAATAAGATTTGTTTATGCAATCGTTTAAATGCAGTCAAAACTTTTGCTATAGTAGAAAAAAATGAAATTTTTTTCCCCAATGTGTATTATCAATACTCTTGTTTTAAAAGAAAAACTAATTTTTTTTCTACTATTTTCTCTCCAACATACCTATCAAATCAGACGTTCGTATTCTTTTCTACTTAATAAAAAATAAAAAAAAAGTTGTTGAGAATTCTCTTATTACTCGTTTGGTGAAAAAAAAAAACTTTCCTTCTAAATTACATTCTACCCCCACCACTATGCTTGGGGCCAAACACACACTACTCAATCATTAGCTTTCTAAATAAATCGCAAGTTACGGGTATATCTCATTCGCCACTTTCGTATTTGCAGCAATTTAGCAAGCAAGCGTTGCTTTGTTCTTTTTCGAAATGCGATCGTTTGGTTGTTGAAAATCAAGCCATTAGCTGTTGCCAATAGTCGCGGGGAAAATAAATAAGTAAAAAGAAGGTGAAAGGAGATAACCTCGAGGTGGAGTGAGGGAGACTCGATGACATCTCCTCGTCGTCTGTGAGGGGAGACAAAAAAAAAATGAAATAAAACGACTAAATAAAAATAAAGAAATAAAGGAAAGTGAAGCTAGCATAAAATGTGATTCAAAAGAAAGAACAGTAAAAAAAAAGGGTCGAAAAAAACCGCAATTTCAGACAATCTTCGCAGATCGGAATTCAGAATGTTTTTGTTCCGTTGAAGATGGCAACATCAACATATAATGACACAAGTTTGGGAGATGGAAAATGGTAGATGTCGTGTTCTATGAGTCGCATTACGATCAAAATTGCTCTTCATTTCTTTTCTGTACTGAATAATAATCACCTCAGACAAACAAAAGTTTGACTTTTTTGTTCGCGTGTTTTTGTTCACTTTTTTGCAAAGTTCTATCGAAGAAGGTGATTTTATTACGGGAAGAAAGAAAAATATATATCCGAAAAGATTTCTTCAAATAATCAGATTCAGAATACATTTGCGATTCAAAAACAACAAACGTTTCCGTAAGTAATAACATGGATTGATTTTTGGTTTGTTTCTTTCAGAATTCAGAGAAGTGAGAGTAAAAATGTCTTGTAAATATATTATAAAAATTAGATTTTTTTTTTTGAAGTAAATGCAATAACGTTTTTATAATTCTTGTTCTTATAAATTTTGATAAAGGAAAGCATTTATCTAATATATGAATCACAATTAAATGACTTAAACCATAATTCATAATTTTTTTCAGCTATGGAACATTAAATCATAGACCATCTTCCGGCGGAACCCCAATTTTATTTATAAAGTGTATAAAATACATTTGTGGGCGTATTAACTAATAATATAAGAATTATATTTTTTAATAAAAAGAGGAAGAAATTTTTTTCCACATTAATAATTTTTTCCTCATTAATTATTTTATCATTAGTAATTTTAAATTAGGTTTATATCCGAAAGTTGAATTCTTACTTTTGTTGCAAATTCAATTAGTTCAGATTTTCCTTTTTTTTTTCTTTTTGTACATATGCACATGAATATGAAACAAATAAGCTGAGTAAATAGTTTCTGTTGGAATGAAAGCTAAAAAAAGAAATGTTTTAAATGGTCACCTACGCAACATATTTCTTCATTAACGAATTTAGTTATTTTCTTTTGAAACACAAGATAGGAGAAGCTAATGCAATTTTTCATAAATGTATGCTTTCTCCTTAATTTATTCAAAAAAAATTATTATTAGAAAAATTATACATTTTAATAATTTGTCATTTCTTTTTCATTGTCATTTTACTTTACAAAATAGTAGATTTTGTCAGAAATCTACTATTTTTAATCTAATGAAGTTGTAAATTAACTATCTGCGTAAGTTAGAGTCCTATTTCAAATAAGGTGAAAAAAAATATCGAAATTCTCATCACAGTCATAATAAATCAGAAAAAAAAACTTTATTTAATTATTTTTTTTACTACAATTTTTGCAGTAAAACAAAACGTTCATTCAAAGAAATATTGGTAAATTAGATTGAGACCAGTATTTTTTACTTGTCTTCTGTCTTTGATATAAATTACAATTATAATTAATAAACCTTTTCCCCGACATGAAGCATGAGTGAAAAAAAATACGACAAATGCTATTTCATATTCGTACTAAAATAAGCATTTTAAGTTGCTACTCAAAAACAACATTGAGCAAGTTATGATTATGAATAAGTTACAATGTTATATGTTAATAGGTGATTTACAAACACTCTATAGGGAAATTTCTTTGTGAAACCCCGATTTAACGAATTCGTGGGGACCAAAAATATTATTCGCTAAATCGGGGATAATTCGTAATATCGGGGCAAAATAAAAAAGCATTGACCAACCTTACGGAATATTCAAACGTCTCTAATAAGCAAATACACAAAATAAATAGAAATCCTACACTTTTTATTCAGGAACTTAAAATACAGCGAATGATTACGCGCTGATTGATTTGAAATTTTAAAGCATTTCGTGAGTAAGGTTTGCTTATTTCCTTGATTTCTTAGTTAAAAAAGTTCTTTTTCTGACGTCATGAAGAGAAGAAAATGCTCCTTCATTTACATCTTGCTGCATTAGGTAAGTTTTCACTGTTTCCAAACCGTGTAAAGCATCAGAAAAGTTTTAATGGAGATTCAATATCATCGTCTTCTGTGTCAGAGTCGCTCTTCATAGTTTCCTATAAATCTACTTCATTAATTTCATAAAATTCGCTAAATCGTGAAATTCAGTAAATACGGGTTCGTTAAACCGGGGTTCGACAGTATTTCCCCTGCGACATCTTTTCAATTCAAAGTCATGATTCATTTACACAAAATATTGATCATTGAAGAAGTTTATGCCTATAAATGTTTATTTAAATTGAAATATCTATCTTTTGTTCTTTCAAATTCGATTTTCATTGCGACCACTTTTTCATTTCAATTATTAATAAATAATATAAGCAACAGATATGTCATTGAGAAACTTTTATTCAAATAATATGCTTATAATTTAATATGTTTTATTTAAATTAATTTAGATATCTTTAATTTTGCTATTTTCTTAAAAGTTAAATCCAATTACAAAAACCTGTCATTTCAGTAGCTGCTGAATGATGTGTTCAATACATAGTTCATTGTGGAAGCTTTATGCAAGTAATATGCTTATAAATTTATATGTTTTATGCAAAATAATTTAGTTATATTTAGTGTTACTCTTATGTTAAATGTTGCAACAACCTATCATTTCAGTAACTTCTGAATAATATACACAGCATATAGTTCATTGAGGATGTTTTATGCAAATATTACTCATGTAATTTTTTTTTTTTTTTGTAAATTTAATTTAATTTGTATATCTTTTATTTTATGGAAAATTATCAATATCTTATATTTATCCATTAATATATCACTGATGAATTATTATAACATACAGCAAAAAAAAGTTCTGAAGCCATAGCTATTACATAAATTTAATTTTTTAGATTGCGTTGAAAAGTTGATATAAAATATTTAAAAATTAATTTTTAAGTTAGATTTTATTATTCTTAAGTCAAAATTATTATTCGAGAAAAAGAGTAAACTATAGTCGTTCTTTGCTGAACTTCATGATCTATTTTAAAGTATATTAATGTAATATCCTTAATGTTAATGTATGAATTACATACATACATGAATAAAAATAATTAATAAAACGAGAAAAGGGGAATTTTTTTTAAAATTAAGTCAGAACTGGAGAATGATTTTTTTAGAGTCTCAGCTATGTATACATCTTTAATTTTTTTTAATGATAAATTTAAGAATATTTGGCAATATTCTTTAAAAAAGAAAAACAAATCTAGATTTTTATTAAAAAAATCAGCGCAAAAGTACGGATACGTTTTTTACAAAAAGAAGAAAAAAAATCACATAAATTTTTAACTTATACCCCAATCAACAATTCACATGAATCTTCGAATATCTTTGATTAAATTCGCTTTTCCCTACAAAATCCCTCAGTTTTCCCTTTTTTTCTATCAAAACAAATAATCAAAAGAAATACACGATAAACAAAGCAACATGTTACTGTACTCAATCGAAAAGAGAGCTCAGGAAAAAAGAGGGGATAACAATAAGAACGATCTATTTATTTTAAAAGTATATTAATGTTATATCCTTAATGTAATTGTATGAATTATATACGTACATAAATAAAAATAATTTATAAAACGAGAAAAAGGGAATTTTTTTTAAAAATTAAGTCAGAACTGGAGAATGATTTTTTTAGAGTCCCAGCTACGTATACATCTTTAATTTTTTTATAATAAATTTAAGAATATTTGGCAATATTCTTTACAAAAAAAAAAAAAAAAAAAAGAAACCAAATCTGCAATTTTATTAAAGAAATCAGCATAAAACTACTGATACATTTTTTACAAAAAGAAAAAAAAATCCACATAAATTTTTAACTTATACCCCAATCAACAATTCACATGAATCTTCGAATATCTTTGATTAAATTCGCTTCTCCCTTTTTTTTCCATAAAAACAAATAATCAAAAGAAATATATGATAAACAAAGCAACATGTTACTGTACTCAATCGAAAAGAGAGCTCAGGAAAAAAGAGGGGGATAACAATAAGAACGAAAGAGGGAGTGATATGGGAGATAAAGTCATCCTTTTGCTTCATTGATTTCTTTTCTTTTTTTGTTTCGAGGGGTGAGAGGGGATTGTAATAATGCCCCAGTGATCCCATCATGTCTTCTGTCTTATGGTGGATTTACCTCCTTAGGGAAGGTGTACCACTGGGACAAAGACTATATACATATCCTTTCTTTACTTTTATTTGTTGATAAAAAAAGGTGGACATTTTTGGGGAAAAAATCACTTTTTTTAAATATTTCTTTTTATATTCATTCGATATTTTGTAATCTAATCATGTTCTGCTGCCCATCTATTGATATTTTAATTTAATGGTTTTTTAAACTAGCTGTAAAATGATTACTAATGTTGTGGATTAAACTAATTACAGAACTATTTCAGTATATACAGAACTATTATAAAAGTATTTTTGTATACATAATTGTTTACTTAAGTATGTATATTTTATTGTTTAGTTAAGTACGCTTGGATAATTGTTTAATTAAGTATGTATACATTATTAATTAATATAAATACATAAAAGCCTCTTTTCAAAGAAAATTGTAACACCAATAAAGTATGAATTTTTTGAGCGAAAAAAAAACATTTCAAATAATCTGTTAAACGAATGAATTAATGTGCATAGAAAGCGGACTGGTGTAGAAAGCGGACTGGATAGTAACTGGAATCAAAACTAGTCGAAATAACTAATGAATAAAGTTTAATGAATTAGTCCATTTATTTGGCTACTTTAATGTCATATTAAATATTTTCTTGCAATTAGAGCATTTGTTGTGTATTTGAAAATGTGTGTTTATCTTAAAAATTGTTTACTAATAACAAGCCCAGGTACAAAATTTATTAACTACACCATTAAATAAGTTAATGAGCTTCAAGTTTATAAGCTTCATTTCAAGTTTATTTAAACTTTGATATAAAAATATAACTGTTCAACTTTCAGTTGCTTAATTTTTGAATTTCGCTTTGAATAAAAACTTAATATGTACTAAAATACGGTTTGTAATCACATTATCCAATTTCACTAGTTTAATCTAAGACTTTATTAAAAAGTTTTGCATTTGCGCAAGTTAAATGCAAAATTAAATCATTTCAATTTAATGGCAAAATCATTCTTTTTACAACAAATAACTACTACAAATTAACTTTATTGAGCAAAACAAAAAATACATAAGTTCAAAAATAATTTCTAAAAAAGATATATTCTTCATCAAGAGGATGTAACCTGCCCAGTTGACTTAAATAAAAAACACAAAAATAATTCACAAAATAAACATAAAAAAAGCCATACAGAAAATTAAGAATCACCAAATATTTATACGCATTAAATCTATACAGCACACAAAATATATACATGAAAAGATTATATTTACATTATGATTTATTAAACCATGTGCATTTAATTTGATTCTCGTTTACAAAACTACTACAGAATTGCACTCAAATATAGTTCCAGTATTGCTTTTTACTCTCATAAATATATTTTATAAGATTTTATTTTTGAAAATAAAAATACAAATATGCACCAAGTACTGATTTTTGAGTTCTTATAATTTGCATAATTTTATATAAATATATCTTTTAAAATTGCACGCTACACTCAAAAAATTCTAGATAAAAACCATTAATGACTCTTTGTTCTAATAAAAAGTAATTAATTTTATCAAAGAGACATAAATACAGAAAAAAAACATTCATTTTCTCATTATAATCTAATTCGCTTTGTTTTAAAATTCACAACGAAAATTAAATTTCACAATTTTCATTTAAAAAGAGCTTTTTTTTTTCATACCTCGCAATAATACATATTTCCTTCCTCTCTCTCTCTTTTGTATTTCATCCCCGAAACGAAAAGGTTTTTTCAACCTTTCATCAACATTAGAATTAAATTCATTTAAAGAAGTGAAAAATTTAATACCTTTTAATATACTCCTGATTGTTTCAAAGCACCTTTCCATAATGGGTGGAAATTTCTCTAAATAATCTAAATTCCTTTCAAAGTCTTGTAATTTTTAATTACAATTTCGAAGATGACACAACTTCAAACGTATGCTAATTTTATTAATTTATAATTGTGTGAAGAAAAAAAAAAGATTAACGCACATGCATGTCGGCGTAACAAGTAATGTATGACTTTAATTATCAAGACATCATTTATTTACTATTTACTCAAGCTCTTAAAATATAATTGAATGTACTAATCATTGTTATTCCCCGTCTCGGGGAAAAATTTTATGTTTAACAGGAAAATATAAGATTCTTTTATTAATTTACTGCAATAGTTTTATACACGCGGTGTTGATTTCAGTACTGCATAAGCATTTGAATTCGGATGAATGTTTTCTGCGGCTTTTGAAAATGTTTCGGATTTCATTATAATTTGAAAATAATTCTTCGCATAAAAAAGCATTCAGTTTTTTGCGGAAAATGAAAACGCTGCTAATTTTTGATTTGTTAAACTATCGATGCGTGGATAATTTTGAATTTGGATTATATTTAAAAAGTAATGATTATTTAAAATAAAGAATGTGTTTAAAAACCAAAAAAAAGCTATATCATGATTTTGTAACATTTTTAAAACTATTTAAACCAGGTTTGTTAAAAAGTTAAAAAAAAATTTTTTTTTTGAAGTAGTAAAAAAAAGATTGAAATAATCAATACGAATAAAGAATGTGTATACATTTTGAAAACGTAAGAAATGCAGGTTTTAAGAAAAGTTATTATTAAATGATTTTAAACATTCACTCTTATTTTAAAGTGGTAGAAAAAATCAGTGTGATTGAAGAATAAGTATGCATTTTAAAAAAATAAAAAATATAGGCTTTTAAAAAAGCCATTTTGAAATAATTTTAAACATTCACTCTTATTTTAAAGTAGTAGAAGAATTTTCAAAATCAAGGCGATTGAAGAATAAGTATAAATTTTGAATTTGGATAAAATATATGCTTTAAAAAAAGCTATTTTGAAATAATTTTAAGCATTCACTCTATTTTAAAGTAGTAGAAGAATCTAGTTGATCAATACGATTGAAGAATCGAGATACATTTTGCAAAAATAAAAAAATTCATGTTTTTGAAAAACTATTATGAAATAATTTTAAGCTTTAACTCTTAAATTAATTTATCCAAGATTCTTTTTGTCTAATTACCGCTGTAGTTGATTTATTGAATTAGTAAATTTGTACGCATATTTGTAGATGGATTTCAAATTACATTCAGTACTTACGTATTTTAGATATTAAACTAATACTCTTCCGTTTTGCTTTTGAAATACAATTGTGTTTAAACTAGGAATCTAACTTAATGAACTTTAAATAGATCATGTTAAATTTTCAACTGTTAATTGGAAGCTATTAAAGTAAAACTTGTGCTCCATAAACCTTTTTAATATTTAAATCGATTGTTTTTTTTCCTTCCTTTTATTTTCTTTACATTAACTGTACAAAATCCTGAGGGGGATTGTCATGGAAAATACATGGTATATTTCTTTCTTTTTAGCTGTAGATATTTTGGATAAATTTAATTCACAAATGAAAATTTTATATTTCTATTTATAAGTAAATATACTTTATATTTTAGTGTAAAAATAAAAATAACTATTCATTTCGATTTTTTATAATTCTTCCAATAATTTTAAGCTTAAAAATGCTGAGGTTTAATAACAGCTTCAAATAAGTATTTTAGATATTTTCAATTATTAGATATTTCAACTTTCAATTTATAACTGTAATTAAAGTGTAAGACAAATACTGATAAGTATTTCTCGCTATTCTAATTCTAATAATCATTTCAACTTTAACGGATAATTCAACAATAACTTAGCCGAAGTATGTTCAAAACAGAAAATACTTCAAAAATACTACTTTTTTGGCTTCGAGTTGCATCTTTAAATTATTTTTTTGTTTGCCTATTTAGATCATTGGCAAAGCGTGCCCCCTCCCTTGGCGCTAGAATAAAGAGCAACCCTCGCTATCCGGACCAAGAGTCGCGTGAGTGTCCAGCCCTGGTCCATCCAGTGATTTCCCCGGGGTCAGATGTCCGGTTCTGCCACAGACATAGCCCCTAACGGCCGCTCTGGGAACCAGGGCACGACCACAATACCAGGGCGCCCGCTCGTTGCCCACCACTTCATAAACATTCTTCTGCCGCCCCCAAGTGTCTTCCTTTTCCGCCCTATCGCCTTACCAACTACCTGCGTATCTTCCCTTAATAGAAGGCTGATATCAGTGTTAGTGATTTGCGACTATGGGGTTAGTTCGCTGATATTGTTCCTTAATAACCTCGAAAAGGTTCGGCTGTCCAACCCAAATGGAAAAAGCAAAGATATATGCTCAATATTACTTTCTCTTGCCTCGTTTCCTTTGCAACTTTCTTTTGTAAGAAGAGTTGTAGCTTATATTTGGCTATCGAGTTAATATTAAAAATAATAATATCGTAAATGCAAACACGGATAGGAAAAAATCCAGTAGACTTTACGAAATAATATTAATTTTATGACAGTTGTTGCATAATAGAATAAATATTTCAAATATGAAGAATTTTAGGGATTTTTATGGAGAATTTTGGGGATTAATATTAAAAATAATAATATCATAAATGCAAACACGGATAGGAAAAAATCCAGTGCATTTTGCGAAATAATATAAATTTTCTGATAATTGTTGCATAATATACGAAATATTTTAAACATGGGAAATTTTAGGGATTTTTAGTGTCGTCAAAGTACAAAAACTTTATGACTATAAATTTTATTTTTTAATTGTGATTGACATTAAAGGAAATTGAAGTTAAATTTTTTTTATTACGTTAAATCATAATTTTGAATAATAATAGACAAGTAATTTATTATTGATAGTTAAAAGATTTTTTAATTAACTTGAAAAGGCGGTTCTAAATAAAAATGAGCTGGAAATTGAAGAACAAAAAAAAAGCTTCAAATTCATTATTTTAAATGAAGATCACTTCATTATATATTAGTAATACTTAGTTAAATATTCAAGCAAACTACGTGTAAAAATTCTATTTCAATCGGAAAAGGGGATTTATTTTTAGGAGACTTATTCAATTTTAGGGAATATTCTAAAATGTACAAAAAAGGATAATTTTTATAAGACTAATAGACTGGGAGAAACTGGTAAAATCCAGTAGACTACTGGTAAATCCAGTTGAGTTGGCAGCCATATAATATATATTTTTTAAACTCTAACACACATCTCTAAACATTTATTTAAGCAATCCTGATTATTGATAAATCTATATTACTTAAAGCGCATGCAATCATTACTCACATATTCACTGGTATTAAATTCATTAACTGTAATTTAATAAATATAACGCTTCTGAACATTATATTATATGTTTTTTTAAAAAACATGAATAATACAAAAAACCTAACTCATAAATAATAAAAATAGCTATTACATACATTTTTTCAAACTCTAGCGTAAATTTCTGAACATTTTTTTAAGTGATACTGATCATTTATAAATATATATTTTATTTTATAACCGTCGTTGAACAGCCAACCCAGTTTTGAGTTTATGCCTACCAAAATTCAACTCCTTAGCCTTGTAATTTATACAAGATCCAGAAGACAAAGGAACTCGTGGATCAAGTATTAGGTGAAATTTGCTTTCGTGGAGGACGTTTTGATGGAACTAATCCTCATATGCGTTACACGGAGAAGAAAACCACAAAAGCCTTTCGCGGTTAGCCTAATGGCAAAGGGGCTCTAAACCCCAATTCTACCTCTGAGGATATTTTACGTCAGCACTGTAGTTGGTGCAAGTCGGGTGCAGAATTTGTATTGACCAGTCATCCCTGGGATTCAAACTCGGGGTCACCTCATTGGGAGGCGAGCGATCCCTTGAGCAGCCACGACTCTATAAAGACATATATTCAATATATTATATATTACTATATATTACTAAAATCACATAAAATCGTTTTCACATAGTTTTATATATTTCTTGAACCTAAACTCATTTAATGTAATTGAATAAATATAATGTTTCAGAACTTCCTATTGTATATTTTAAAAAAATATTTGCATATACAAAAAAACGACAACTTGCTATTCATGAATAAATTGCTTTGCTTTATATTGTTAGTTTTGTCAAATATATGTTGTTCATAGCCGGAAAACAATATTGTTGTACTCAGTTTAATTTTCATTAAAATTTTTTCTTTTTCGAGTTCGATTTTCTTAATTTTTTTCTAATTTCTCAAAAACTCTTGTAGAGATTTCTGAATGGGCTTTTAACACGTGCATGGAATGCAATTCAAAAATCTGAGAATCAATCGAGCAATTTCAAGGTCTTTGACTTGATTTCTGAGACTGCAACTGTCAATACATACGCTTGCTCTCAGTGGCCCCCATCCCCCCCAAGCTCTTGGGCGCATTCTTATTTTATTTTATTTTATAACCGTCGTTGAACAGCCGACCCAATTTCATGGGTTTACGACTACTTACGTTCAACTCCGTAGCCTTGTAATTTTGAATCAATCCAGAAGACAAGGAAACTCCTGGATCAGTACCCCCAGAGGTATTGATTTGTTGTGGGAACATGGAGGACTTTGAGACTCGACAGATTTAACGTGCATCAGTCACCATTTACTACACGGGGAGTCTTCGGCCGACGAGGATCGAACCCACGACCTCTTGGATATGGGCCCAGCGCCCTACCGACCAGGCTATCCCGGCCTTGGGCGCATTCTTGGGCAAATTCTAAATCCCCCCTCCCAAACTATTTGTTTTATTTAGTGCCAAAATTCCTCCCAAGCTTTAAGTGGGCGCATCGTGCGCCCACCTTCCCCCCTGATGGGGGCCCCTGCCTGCTCTGTTGGTCGCGAAAATGTTACAAAAATTAATTAGGAGTTTTTGTGCATCACTGATAATAACTAATCATATGTATCAAATACGCCCAAAGGCACATATTAAAAAAAAAAAAAAAAAACACCTTTAGCCTCACAATTATACTATCTACCAATATGTATTTGGACACGTGTGATTGAGAAGAAAAACAAACTTTATTCATAATCAATAGTTGGTAGAGCCTCCACGAGAGGCAATTACAGCGTGAACCCTCCGGGGCATATTTTTAACAAGTCCTTGTGTGACGGCTAGTGGTATTTTCTTCCATTCGGCTTGTAGAAGACATGTAAGTTCCTTCAACGATTTTGGACGGATTGTACACCCCTTAATTCGGCGATCCATCGCGTCCCAGAGGTTCTCGATAGGGTTCAGGTCTGGGCTCTGGGCAGGCCAGTCCATTCGATTAACCCTATTGGCACCATACCAAGCTTTGGTGACCCTCGCAACATGACAACTGGCATTGTCGTCCTGGAAGTAACAGGGATCCACCCCGTAAAACTGCCACAACGTGGGAAGCACATTGTCATCCAAAATAGTGCAGTAGGCATCTTGCATGGGACTAATGCCGATGTTGTTCCCTACACGATATATACAGATGACGTATCTCAGGATCGCAGGTATAGTCATTTGCATAGGTGTCCAAATACTTATTGGTAGATAGTGTATCTGGTATCCGGACATCCACACATACGCCATGTTATGTGTTTGTCTTTCATAGTTTGGCCTGAGTCCCTTAGCTGCAGTGAAAAACATGTACTCTGAGATATATCTAGATATTCTGGACGATATTGCTCTCCCAACTCTATGACAATATTTCGGGGAGTGGGCCGGGATAGCCTGGTTGGTAGGTCACTGGGCCCATGTCCAAGAGGTTGTGGGTTCGATCCTCGCTGGCCGATGACTCCTCGTTGTATTAAATGGTGACTGATGCACGTTAAATCTGTCGAATCAAAAACTCCTCTATGTTCCCATAACAAATCATACCTCTAGAGGTACTGATCCAGGAGTTACCTTGTCTTCTGGATTGGTTCAAAATTGCAAGGCTACGGAGTCGAACATTAGTTGTCGTTAGCCCAAAACTGGATCGGCTGTTCAACGACGGTTGTAAAGTTAAATAAAAATTTTCGGGGAAGGCCCAATTCTCCTCTGACAGGATAATTGTTTTATTCGTTATGTTGTGAGGAAGCAGATGTTTGAAAACTAGTCTAGGCTTCTCAAATCCGTAATCTAAATTTTCTAGAACACTTTTGAGGTGAATTATAACTCAGATTCTAAATAGCCTGTCAAACCAATCATACTCCCTGTCAGAACTCAGTTTAACCGTCTGGAAGTCAATTTCTATGACTACCAGTCAAAAACTGATGAAAAGTCTCCCTAGATGTGTTCTGTCATTGATGCAAGAAGGGGAACAACATCACATGAATACATACCTCAGAATTCCCGGAGTTCGCACTACTGGGTATCTGGACATGTTTGGCATGATGGTGTATGTATCTTCTGCTTCACCTCTAGCTTATTTCGGCTGCCTGCCAGCTAGCGCCAAAAATCAGACAAGGTAGGAAAAACAATGCACTCTTTAGACTAAAAATGCTATGTACCTCAAACTGAACAAAAATGGAGTTTGGCCACTTTTCATAGTAGGTTTTTGGTTGATCATAAGCATAGCTTTCCAAAGTGCTGATCTTTGAACACTTTCAAACAAAAACAAATTTTTGCAACTTAACTCTTATTCTATTTGGAGTACAAATTAGTTCGGTCCGTTTTTTCGTGAACAAAAATGCATTTATTTCAGAACAAAAGTAATGAACAGATTAATCAAAGTATTGTCCATCGCTGGCTGCTACTTTTTCCCCACCTCTCAGGCAATTTTCGAATTCCATCTCGAAAAAATTTCTCGTCTTTTGAGGCGATCTAAGTTAGGAGCCAATTTTCGATTTCTGCAAAAGAAGTGAACTGGTGACCTGCCAAATCATGCTGCATCCGTCGGAACAGCCAGTAATCAGAAGGAGCAATGTCTAGCAAATACAGCGGGTGCGGTAAAACATCCCACTCGAGCGTTTCCAAATAATTTTTTACAACTTTTGCGACATCAGACCGAGCATTATTATACAGAAGAATAACTTTGCCATGTCTTTGCTCGTATTCCGGCCGTTTTTCCTGTGATGCATGGTTCAAACGAATCAATTGTAGCCCATACCGATCGCCCGTAATGGAATCACCAGGTTGTAGCAGCTCATAGTATACAACACTATTTACCATTCTTGAAACGTCGAAACCATTCCCAACATGATTTATCAGTTGGAGCATTGTCACCATAAACTTCCACAAGTATTCGATGCTCTCCAGCTGCACTTTTCTTCCAATTAAAGCAGAAACATAAAACCTCTCGCAAATGGTGCTTAGCTACTACAAAATTTGATATATTCAACAAAGTAAAAAACAGGGTTTTTGTATGAAACTCAAAGCGATATAAACTGGATATTATTGGCAGATATTTAACCTCTCTGAAGCCACCGAAACCAGCTGTCACTATGAAACATTCATAACAGCAGAGCCATCTCTTAAAAACGGACCGAGCTAATTTGTACTCTCAATAACTTAAACAATTATGAACATATTATAAAACTAACACCAAACTGTTATTAAAGAGCCATTTCCTTTTATTTCTTGGTCCTGTAATTATCGACATCAGTATCCTTATACATTTCTCATCGATATAAAGCTCATTTACCCTTTTAATTCACCTTAAGTTACAAACTTTTACAAGTCAAACTCATCTCGAAGAAGAACTTTGCAGATACAACAGGGGAAAGAACGCGCCTGAAGCTTGAATGAATGCGTTTAGTCATTGGTATCGAGGGAATTATACTTTAGAGACCCTGCAACTTCAATTTCTCCATTTTAAATTAATCTCTTATAGTGCACAGAACTTACACTTAATAGAGATATTCTCTGAAGCATTACGGGAAGCTAGTCGGAAGTTTTATTGGTTTGTTTTGAGGCTCGCTTTTGATTTCCACTCAATGGTTTTCCAATCGCCGAGCTTCGCATTTAATTGCTCATTCTTTACGAACTAAATTTTGTGATTCCAACGAATTTCTAATAAATAGGAGGCTCATTAGCTCCTTATTTGAAATTCTAATTTTAGATAAATTGAATATACTAAATTTAAATCTAGCGTTAAGAGAATAGACTTGTAAAATTTTGAGTTATGAATTGCATGTAATTAAAAAAAATTAATTATGGAAAGCCTATGAGAATAGATTTGTAAAATGTTTAGTTATTGACTGCATTTAATTAAAAAAGTTTAAATATTTTAAAACAACATAAAAACATTTTTTTTAATTGCTCATTCTTTACGAACTAAATTTTGCGATTCCAACGAATTTCTAATAAATTAGAGGCGCATTAGCTCCTTATTTGAAATTCTAATTTTAGATAAATTGAATATACTAAATTTAAATCTGGCGTTGTAAAACTTGTAAAATTTTGAGTTATGAATTGCATATAATTAAAAAAAAGTTTATTATGTAAAGTCTATGAGAATAGATTTGTAAAATTTTAAGTTATTGACTGCATTTAATTAAAAAAAAAATATTTTAAAACAACATGAAATATATTTGAATATATTGAAATATTTTATAATTAAAAAAAATTAATTATGTAAAGCCAATGAAAATAGACTTGTAAAATTTTAAGTTATTGACTGCATTTAATTAAAAAAAAAATTAATATTTTAAAACAGCATGAAATATTTTTGAATATACTGAAATATTTAATAATTATATACCGAAATTTTTATATGTACAAAAAACTTAAATATTACAATAATTAGAGAAATTTTTTCGGGATGTGGATCATTCTAAACATTTTTCAAAAACAATACATTTTTTTTAAATGTTTTTCAAAGCAGAAAAAGGAATAAATTTTTTCAATAAATTCATTAATAAAACAAAGAAAAAGTTTCAATTTGTATGCAAATTTTAATGGATGGGTAATCTGTCTACGTTGGTTGTAATAAGAATCGGTTTTTATAGGCTATGGTGATTGAAAAAACAGTTACTGTTTTTTGGCGTTGAGCTGCTTTTCTTTCCAAACTTTTATAATTAATTGGAAAAAAATAAATATGTTTTCTTTTATTTATATTTATTTTATTTTTGTATTATTTTTACTAAGTAAAAAAGGGGTTAGGAGGGGACAAGACTAAAAATTAAATCGCTATAAAGTAATAAAAGGTCTGTTTTCAGATAGAATAGCTCAAAAAAGAAAGCAACCAACTAATTTTTAAAAAAAATTTTTTTAACTGACTCGCCTTTTTTTTTTTAAGCATCTAAACTGTTTTCCAGTTTTTAAAATTAAAAATTTTGTTTAGAGGGTAAAAAAAAAACTAAAAAGTAAATAATAGTTGCAAAGGGGAACGAAGCTTTTTTTTTTTACTAACTTATGTCTTTTTTTCAGACAAAACAGGAATGATGTTAACTGATCTATAAAGATTTGGGTGGAAATTTGAAATAAAGAGAACTGATCTGGTATAAACCAAGCATTTTAAATGTTTTTATGTTATATTTAGTTTTCGAAATATATTTAAAAAGTAAAAAAATTATGTTCAGAAAATAAAATAAATCACTTAAAAAAAGAAGAGGAAAAATGCGAAAGGATATTCAAAAATTTATATATATATTAAGTGGTTAATGAGGGAAGGGAGCGGGTGGGTTTTCAACCAATATTTCTCAGTATTTATATTTTGTTTTTAAAACGTTTATTGAAAACAAAAATCTATGTTTGCGTTGAAAAAATTAGAAACAAATCAATAAAAAAAAGAGCGATGAGAAGACTATTTTTGAATAAAATCTCTCAAAGAGTAACAATGTTAAAGAAAAAAGTTTACATATTTGAAAACTAAATAGACAAATCTGGTTTTTAAACTAAGCGTAAAATAATATTGATTACCTGGATAGGATGTTTAAATTCAATTCAGGAGTAATATAATGCTCCTGATTATGCAACATAAAAGAATCAAAACATGATAAAAAAAAAATACATAATCCAGTTTTTCAAACCCTTTTTTTTTCTATAATAGCAAATTCAAATAATGGTTGAGGAAACAGCACTTTTTATCGTTTGAAAAAAAAAAAGCATTTTGCCTACAATCCTGTAGCTTACTATTTCGAGACTTGCGAATTTCAGAGAAAGTCAATTTAAACAACAAAAATTCTTTTTACAAGAAATTCTCTCTCCCTGCAACGTGAATACAAGCGACTTCACTCTCACTGCAGAAACATAATGGACTCACTGCACCCCGAAAACCTCAAGTAAATGCGTTTTTAAATTAAGGGAATTATTACTTCGGGCTCGGTGGCAACCTCACGAAAAACACCCCGTAAATTACTTTAAAACGATTGATCGTGGCACGTGCTTGATGTTGAGGGTTGAGGAATAGATTATTTCTCTTTTACGTCTCTTATTTTTACCTGAAAGTGTTCCTTGTAAGGTGGCACCCACAAGTATTTGCCAGAACACAAAGGTTTACTCGCCAAGCCTCAATTAACAGAAGGCATTGCATTGTGGTTTGGTATAGATGTGTTTGGATATATATATATATATTTGTGGTAAAAAAAACACTGGAATGAAGAAACATTAAGAGTAAGGAGTGCTTCAGACGTCAATGGATCCCGTGGGGGTCAGGATGGGGTCGTAGGGGACCGCCCTGAGATCCTATTGTTCGGCCACCGGGCAACTGAAGCTCTTCATTCTAAGTTTCTTGGCGATGAGACCCCTGAGAATAAGCCTTGGCTGAGAAAAAGAGAGAAATAGAAGAGATCTTTGAAATGTGATCCGGCAGTTTTATTTATTTACGGCCCTGGAGTGGCTTTTTGCTTTTGCTGAAGGAACGTGGTTTTAGGTTTTTGTCTCTGAAGATTTGCCTTAAAGAACGACAAAAATACGATGACCGTGTACTTTTTTTTTTCATGGAGAATGTGTTTTTATGATATGGTCGGTATAGTAAGATTTGATGATATTGCCCGTTTAGTTGGACAAGGTAGATAAGGAATTAATGCAAGAGGATTCGCTCCGAAACAAATGGTGAATAACGTTTGTTAAAGAAGAATAGCAAAACTGCATTACTATACAAATGTACTTAATCTGTTGATACTGCTCTACTTTCCAAAAGGGCGCAAAAGTTCCTGACTTCAATTATTTTTATTATCATCGAAGATTGTATGGTGGCAAACGAATTTTTTAAGGAGTAGATTCGAATTTAAATTAAACTTCCACCCTTTATTTAGCCTCTGTACTTCAAGATATTTTGTAACTATACACGACTGTTATTTTTTTTAGAGTAATGGTGTTTTTCTTATACTTAAACTGAATGCCCGATCTTATCATTAACTAATCACTTATCCGAAAACTGGAACAACTTCTCGTCAGCACTAGCGGATTGGGCAAGTACGGAATGGTTTTATCTGTGACCGTGTACATAGTTTTTTTGCAGTTAAGTTAGAAGTTCCACCTAACTTTGAACCTGCTCAGACGAAGTACTTGTTACAATCTCTGTGTTAGTTGATATGCTTTTATCAAACTTCTACGAAACGGGAAGAATTTCATTTACTTCAGACTTTACTTGAGCCTTGCTGCATATAAATATTGAATGTTCAGGACTACTCCAGAGCCAAACTTTAAATCCTTATTTTTCTAGCAGTGCGAGATACGATCTAACTGCAACCTCTCTAAGGATTATCTAAGAATAATTTGAAAGTTAAAAAATGTAATGTTTCTATTGTTCAAGCCCAATGTAGCCTAGACGATCAAAGCTGAAGGACATACATTTTAGATCACCAGTGTTTGGTTGCGTTAAAAACTAATTTGCTACGAAAGTACCTAATAAAAAACTTGTGTTTTAAGCAAGATATGTAAATCAATTGATATTGAATGTAAAGAATTACTGTACAGTCTATTTGATTATCATTTACAAAGTAAGGTAAACAAATTGTAAAGACCAATTCAAAATCTTCGTAGAACTGAACAGTGTTATCGCCAAATTAAAACCTACTTGTCTCAATCCGGTTTTAGTTATAAAACTAAATATTATCTTTATAATCATTTTATATATCATTTTAAATTAAAAAAAAAAAACTATTTTGTTTGCAGCACAATTCTCTATAGTTAAACAGTTTCAAATAATGTTCTGGACAGAGCTTACCAGTAAGTCCAACATATCAGCCACCTCCCTTCTTATTTACCGTAAAATCGAGATTCTAATTTGTGAGGAGGAGAAAAATCAGATTATTGAAAAGAATCCATAAGTTTTAAAAAAAGTGGAGTAGTTTCATCACTGGAAAAAATATGGCCAAAACTACCAGAATTCGATAAAATTACCATGTTTCTGGCTCTATGGGAACACTAAAAAACTCATTAATTTTTAACCAAGGCGCTTTAGCCATAATTTTGGTAAAATTAACAATGAAATATGGTTTTATAAAACGTGATAAATTGTGTTAAAATTTGGAAACCAGTTTTGAAAACCATAATTTCCAGTAAACCATTATATGAACGGAAAAATTACTGAATTAAGACTTAAATATAATATAGTTTGGTGTTATTAAGCAGAATTAGGTATTTTTTTTTCCAGAAATGCTATTACCATACAGTATGAAAATTCTATCAAAAAATTTTTCTTGTTATGTGACATAAATTTAAGTAACACAATTTTTATTCTAGTAATCTATTATTCCATGATTGTTGTCTCTAATGTATATCAATTTAGAAAGAAGGTACTTCGGAACGAATAGTTTAAACCTTTTAACTAGACTAGCTTTAAACCTTTTAACTTAACTAGAGAATTCCTTGGTAGAAACAGTTCTAACATGCGAAGCATAAGTTATAAATAAATTTACAAGGGTCTGTTTAGAAGAAATTTGGGTCTGTTAATGGACCCTTCACAAAATATTTTAACTTTAAAACGGACCCCTCACAAAATAATTTATCTTTTAATCGGACCTTTTACAAATTTTTTTATCTTCATTATTGTTTTGTTAATCGAATAAACCCTTCCCAGGAAGGAGGGAGGGTAGAAAGACAGATGTAAACGAACTAAATTTTGTCTTCGGCAGACGCTTCTTCCTTTATTCTTCCGAAATGAATATTCTGCGTTCAGCAGTACAGGTTAAATACCAAATATTTATATGGTGCATCGCTAATTTAGTAGCTGCAATTGCTGTTTATTTTTGAAAATTTCATTGTTTTAATTATAATTTTACAGTATTGAGCATAATCTTGTATGTCTTTACAATATAAAGACTCCTTGAAAAAGTTTTTTGCAATAACAGGACCCTATTTGCACAAATTCACAAAAGCGAACTCTGGTTGAAAGTATGTGGCTTAACGTTTATTTTATATTCATAAATGACGAGTAATTTTTTCACAATTTTACAAAAACGGATATTTCACAAAGTGTCTGGACAGACCCCTGGTTTATATAAATAAGTGAGCTCAAACCATGCTTTTTTATTCATTTATTAAACTCATTACTAATTAAATTATTTGATCCGCGTAACTCAATTTTCATATATCATTTAAGATTCTGAAATTCAATCCAGTGTTGAAACTTAATAATTGATATTTTCCTCATTTTCATCTGCCAGGTCTGAAAAATCGTCTTGAAGCAGACCCTGATTTGCCCCAATTCGTTACCGTGATTCGAACCGGATTCCTTACATTCTTCAGAGAAATTAACTGATGAAGAGGTAACTACTCGAAAATCCGTCCAATCGCAGATGGCGTCGTTTACGACGTGACGTCATCATTCCGCAAATGATGGCGCGGCCCCAAGGATTTATGAGATGATCTTTTAACTATACCATTATCGTTAGTGGTACCACCGCACCACAAAATGGCCATCGTTATGACAAGGACATCACAAAAGCCACCCACCAATTCTCCCCCCTCAGATCCTGAACACACTGTGTGAGTCGCGCATGTATTAATTAAACGCCTTTATTGCTCATTATGAACATTTTCGAAGAGATTTCGGGTGTGGGGGGGGGAATGGCAGGGAGTTTCCTTTTAAAAAGGGAATATCTTCACTGGAATAATTAAATCCCGAAGTTTTCATTTGGCTGCATTCTCTCTTGGATAAGACGTCTAGCTGATGATGCCAGCTATTCAATTTGGCGCCTGTGTTAGGTGATGACTAGCATATGTATTTTAAGTTCTAAATGACGACTCACTGATATTGCTACATGCATTGAGATGAATAATCGTCGCTTGGTAAATATCATTGTGTATATATTTTGTAAAGCTGCACTACATTAAGAACTAAATATAACTAACGCTTATAGAAGGATAGATATTTTAGGTGAATATAAATATATTAACGTTTTTATCGTCATAGATAGAAAATTGGACAGACAGTATTCTTTTTTTTAAAATTTGATAACGTTAAAAAAATAATTTAAAAATATGAAATATGCATCATTAGCTTTTATTGAATTTTTAAATTAAGTGTAAGGTTTCATACAAACTATATAATATAAAAAAGAATGGATAAGGGTGAATGTAACCAACTGGAACACTATTGGGAAATGAAGAACAAAATGATAGATGATTCTAAAGAAAGTATTGGTATCTCATGGCATAAGTATTGGTCACTAAGTATTGGTAAAGAAAGTATTGGATAGTGTGCTTTTGATTCAATATCGAAGAAATATAATGTTACAAAAAATATGCTAATTACAAGAGAATTTTGAGATATTTTCAAACAGTTTTAAATTAACGATTGTTACGGACTTGTGGCTAAAGAAACATTAAGTTCTAAAATTTAGTTATTAAACGAAGGCCTTATATTTTCATTCATCTGTTAGCTCTGAAGCACTTCAGGACACAAGCCTAATAACTTCTCTGTTGTATGACATTTGAAAATAACATGCAACATTTGAAAATGAAAGTAATGAATATCACAATTGAAATTAACATTCCATCAAACATTTTTAAACGTTTTTTGAAGATAGACTTCGATAACCTTTTAGATATTTTATGGCGGCTGATGCTGCATACGAGTATATCAAATGCTTATGACTTGTAAAAGTGTAAAAATAAGTATATCCTGCTGTGTCAGAAAAAATACTTTCATTTGCTTCTAAAAAGAGCCGCGATGGCTCAGGGGATAGAGCGTTCGCCTTCCAATGAGGTGAACCGGTTTCGAATCCTAGTCGATACGAATTCCGCATCCGACTTGCAACGACCACAGTGCTGACGTGAAATATCCTCAGTGGTAGACGGATCATGGGTTACAGTCCCCTTGCCGTCAGGTTAACCGTGAGAGATCCTAGTGGTCTTCCTCTCCATGCAACGCAAATGGAGTTAGCTCCATCTAAAAAGTCCTCCACGGAGGCAAAATTTCTCCCAATACTCGATCCAGGAGTTTCCTTGTCTTCTGGAGTGGGTTTAAAATTACAAGGCTACGGAGTTACATTAGTAGTCTTAAACCCATAAAATTGGGTCGGCTGTTCAACGACGGTTATAAAATAAAATAAAATATGCTTCTAAAAGGAACACGAATACAAGCAACAAAGCATAAGTTTTTTTAATCTTTTTGGTTAATTATCAAATTGAGAAAGATACGTCACCTGCTTTATTGGAAAACAGAATGATAATAAAATAACATTGTATTCCACGTGCGACTAATGGTACATGAGTCGAATGCTAATTGAATAATCCGGCATTTTACTGGCAGCAGCGATCATTTTGGCTTATTGGAAAAGTCTCCAATATTTTTTAATCGGCCAGATACTTATTGCACTAAGCCCGCATACCTTCAAGATAATTAGAAAATAGATCAGTCAGTGCTCTATCAGCCTATTTATTTGATGCTGATTTGGAGAATAATGAAATATTATTGTAAGTTGCTTCAGAAAAGGTTAGTTACAATAAGCCTAAACAAATTCAGACCTTCGCTCATTTCCTAATTAGCCTAAATATGCAGGCTAATTGCAATAAGACTAATAATATCAGACAGATTAGAAATTACTGAAGACTTTTCCAAGTATCCAAGTGCTTTGCAAAATTTCGGAGATATTTGAAAGAAGACAGATTTTTCAAGTACAATATTATATTAAGTACTTCTGACTTGTAGCACAGTGGAACAAGAATTTCATAACAGACTGCCAAAAGTGAACAAGTCAGTTATTGTAAAAATGAGATTATGATCATGTCCCTAAATTGTTTAAACTCCACTCACATTTAGTTTTTCGTGAAACAAAAGCTTATGACAATATATGTAGCAAATCCTGTGCCTATTATCAGGTGCCGAAAATAATTAAGACTTTCAGATAAAATCTTAGCAGCAAAAAATTGCTTGGTTCTAATTGTGTCTGGAAAATTAGAATTGTTCACTTTTATCAGTATATTAAGGATATCGTTTCTGAGACACAAAATAATACAAGCATCAGGATTTAACTATTCTATTAATTTTATTCAGTATTAACTTATAAAGGTAGGTAGATGCTTTATTTGTGTCGCACTAGAGGTGCATAATCGGCGTTGCTCCAAAATGGATGATCCGAGGACATGCCATCACAATTTTGAGCCTCTTAAGAGGAAATGACTTCCCGGTTCGGTAGCCTGATGACCTGCTTGAAATCGAGTACTTTACTATAGAACTGTTTAACGACAATGGATACCATGCACCCTTGGGCCCTACGCAGGCTGATTAAAGTGGTCCCCGACCCGCTTACTGTCCGCCGCCAGTGATGCTTGAATTCGATGTTCTAATGGGAACGGTGTCTTTACGATCAGCAGACCGCGGGACAAGTTAAAAGGGTATTTCATCATTTACACAAGTAATTAAGCAAGAAAAAAAAACAATGCATGGATTTTTGACTTTGGAAACCACGAGATAATATGTTCTGGTTTTTCGTCTTAGATTATTGAACAGAACTGTAATGATTTACCCCTTAAAGTATAACTTTTAAATTTACATAAGTTCTTCATTCATTCGCTTTGAATAGCAAACATAACTGCATAAAATTGTCAGAAATGACTAATGGAAGATTTAATTGCATTCCTTTCATAAAGAGAAATATAAAAACCTTTTGTATTAGTATGCTAAACAGTTGACAGTAATGTCTCTCATTGTCTCCCTTAGCAATGTTTCCAGTTCCGCCGATGACTCGACAAATGCATGCGTCTACTGGCGATTTTTTTTATCAAGTCCAATCACGTATTGTCGCTCGCCATATATGACACATGTGCTCAAAAATCCATCATAAAGTCGTATGGGGTATAGGTTAATGAGGTTTATTTAAAATTAATATTGGGAGCGCCAATTTAGATGATCGGACCCTGAGATAAACACGCCCAATTGACCGCTGATGTTTCCTTCTGGCATGCAGGTCACGCGTCAAAAAGTTGAATTGTCGTAGCCCAGTGTCCATTTTCATGAATAAGTAATGAAATGACAGTGAGTGGGTGATCGGAGTTTAGTTGATTTATTCCCTTTGGATAGGGACATTAAACACATTGTGAAAATATGAAATAAATTGTTTTCCCTTTAATTTCCCTACTGATTAGAATTAACAAAAGAAGGAAATAAAATCCACTATCAGTAAAATGTATTAGTTCTATGTGATTTCAAATATTTTTTGGGGGGGATCTTAGCTGAAAAAAGTTGCAAATGACATTTGCGAAAATGTTCTTGGGGAAAGACTTTACTTTAGTCGAATTCTACACTTAATCAAACTTATCTAGCCAAGTCCTTAAATTTCGAAGTTCGCAGTGGATTGAGGCATCTAAGTGACATCTTTAAATGGATTGGAAGGGACTACAATAAATTAGTTACAGTTTTAGAAAGATTCGCTTTTAGCTCATAATGAAGTGCCAAGAGTACGTACACACTGGCAGTTTAACTATTTCTCGCATATCCAACAATATCAGAATCTGACAGTCAGCAAAAACCATGCGAGCAATATTGCTTGATAAAAGAAAAAAGAAGAAGAAAAACAAGAGTGTAATATAGATTTTAATGAGAATTGAGGGTTTAAAGATTTCTCCAACCGAAAACATCCTGGCAAGAACTAAATGTATGACAAAAATCTTTTTGTTTTCTTTACCACACATAACCATAGCATCGTTGCTAGTTTACTCAAATTCATTATCAGATTCTTCCTCCGAATTAATAATTCTGAAATTATTTATTCCGCCATGAGTATTCTTACTTAAAATACTGAGTAGCAAGTTAAGTTCCAAAGCACATTCATTATCTGAGCATGTAGGAATGCACCTTAAAAAATTCTTTAACTACAATCAAAATTTCATACTTGGCACAGAGTTCTAACTAGGGACAGAAATTTATTTTTCATTCCTCGACGTTAGACTAACCTAGTCATTACATTTTGACAGCATATTTGTTAAAATAGTGTTAAATCGATAACCAAGTCATTAATTCTCTTGAAAATTTAATTCAATTGATACGAGGTTCTAACTAGTGACAAAATGGTATTAAGGTTCAAGAATCGACTCACCTAACGATTAATATCAGATTAAATTATCCTTCGAAACCGAGTTTTGAATTGATGACTGAGTCATTGATTTATTTCAAAATTTAAGACAAACTCCTAACTAGGAACAAGCCGGTACTTTACATTTTCTGTGTTTGATTAACGTTGGCATTAAAATATAACAACTTATTGCATTATTGCATGTTTGTTTAAAACAAAATGCTAAATTTATTAAAATCATTGATTTACTCTTAAATCTGTATTTTATAGAGAAAGGGTTCTAACTCGAAAGAAAATGATATTTTTCAAGTTTTGTGATTGTTTAACCTAAACAATCAATATTTCATCGGCAATTATATAGTCCTTCAAAATGGAGTTGGAATTGATAATTAGGACTTTGATTTAATTATTATTAAAAAAAATTTTTTTTTTATGGCTTAAAATAAATTTTGTTGTCCAAACAATAATATTATTCCAACAGATGTGTATCTTGATTATATGCTACGTCTCTTAAGTTATGTTTCATAGAAGTATATGTCACAGTTATAATGATAAAAACACTACTTTTTTTAAAAATATTAAAAACTAAATATTTCTCTCACCAGTCAATCCCCAACCATATCTGATCCCATGCGAGCAATAACAACATGCATAAACTAGGGGTTCTTTCCTTTTTATATAGAGATATATCTTATCAACTTTAAAATTTGGAACAATTAATTGCTAGCACGTCTTACACCAGTTTTTTAGTAATATCTTGTGCATTTCTGTGATTAATATCCATATTTATTTTCCCTCTGTCGGAACAATCAACTCTTGTGATCAATAGGGCAAAATTTAACTATTTTGTAATAAAAAGTTTTAACAGTTTAGTACGTAATTTTTAATAAAAAAAGTACTAACAGTGTGCATATTAGAATGAGTTTTAGAGCTGGAATATATGAAGCGACTATCTTAAAGGTGTTCGACGTAGATCAACTTTTTAAACGCCATTTTTAGTCTTTCTTTTTCTTTTTTTTTATTTTTTTATTTTATTTTTTTTTTTTTATTTATTTATTTTTTTTTTTGAAGCGTACAAGTTCAAAACCATTATATGTAACAGGGTGTCTCTTAAATGCTGCGACAAACTAAGTGAGTTTATCAGAATTAAAATTGCATAGAACCCCTGCCCGGAAATATCGCTGTACACCGTTAGGGGTGCCTCTCTATTATGACCAGTTCAGAAGCACACAAAGAAACAGTTCATGATTAGGGAAGTGCTCCTAGCGGCTTATGCCGACATTTCCGGGCATGAATCTCTTTGCAATTTCAGTTCTGATGATGTGCCCTAACTCTCCTAAAAGTATGTCGCTACATATATGTGACTCCCTGTTATTAATAATGTTTATAAGCTTGTGCTCTTCGACAAAAAATAAACTAAAAATATCATTTAAAAAACCTGGTGCTTGGAGAGAGAGAAATTAATTGAAAATTCAAAATCAGCGACTCAAAAGTATCTAAGATTTCTGAAAATATCGCATGCAACAGAAAACAAAAAATTTGTCCCCAGTGTTATGTTGTAGTTAATTTACGCCGCACTAGAGCTGCACGATGGGCTATTGGCGACGGTCTGGGAAACACCCCTGAGGATGATCCGAAGACATGCCGTCACAATTTTGATCCTCAGCAGAGGGGATGGCACCCCCGCTTCGGTAGCCCGACGACCTGCAAGCGAAGTCGAGCACTTTACGGTAGAACAGTTTAACGAGGACCAATACCGTACATCCTCGGTCCCTACGCAGACTGATCCAAGTGGTCACCCACCCGCTCACTGACCGTAGCCAGTGATGCTTGACTTCGGTGATCTGCTGGGAACCGTGTCTTTAGTCCACTGCGGGACCAGTGTTATGTTGAATTTCCATACATTTTTTAGCCAAATATTGCAGCTTTTTGTAAATTTTCTAATATTGAAAAACTGGATTACAACCGCTTTTCCTTTTCACAAAAATGTGGCTTCTCTTCTTAAGGACATTTTGTTCAATTTTCGTAATAATTACAGATGGACGAATATTTACCTAATAGTCATAAATAATCTTCAACTAATTCACATCAGTTGAAAAATAGCATATTATTTACTAGACGCATAGCCTAGAGCATATTGCTTACATATAACGACCTAGATTCCGAAAAATAGCCTCATAAATAAAAGAAGTATACTGTGAAAATAAAGACTTTATTGTTATTTGTAGGAACACATCCTTAACTGTAAACATATTATAAGAATACTTTCATAAAAACTGAATATTCCTCACACCATCGAATCCTCAACCATAGCAGGATCTGTCAGTCAGTCAGCAGAAACCATGTGAGAGATAGCCTCATAAAAACAACATCCCTGCATTAGGGATTTTTTCCCCCTCTTACAGGGACATTCCCAACTAACGAATCCAGATGACAAACGCCACGACCGCCTTGTGATGGTCAATTATCAGACCAAGTGCTTCCATTAACTTCTCCCGTTGACCATTATGACATTTTTTTGTTTTGTTTCTACGCTGACCAGAGGCATCTCTGTAATGAGAGTGTCACAGAGTGGGGGAATCTTGTAATTCATTGGTCAGTTCTCAATTTACTGCCCTGTCCGATAAAACATCATCAAGTATTCAGGGTAGGTTTGTTAAAATGTATGAGCTGGTTCAGGTATTGTGCGTGGGTGGAGAGGGTCATCGGGTGACAGGTGGGATATGGCTCGTGACAGTTGGAACGAATGTAAACGTGAAGGAAGGGTGGATGTAAAATTCATGTAAAAAATGGTTACTTATGCATTGTTGATGAACTCGCGCTGATGAATTGTAGTTCTTCAATATCTCTATGCTACTTTAATTATTAGATTTATTTATCCGTTTGTATTACGAATGCTGCGCTTACAAAAACGAATATTGGTTTTGTATTCACTTTCATTCTCTCAAAATATTTATGAAAATTTTCGAAATAGTATTTATATATATATATATATTTTGCTCCAAACTTTGTATGGATAATTTAATAATCCCTCCTGTATCTATTTAAATGCTTCAATAAAATATTCAAGCATTTTAATTTAAAGTTTTTTTTTAAATTTAATTATACTATTAAGTTATTCAGCGTTCAACTCTCTAAATAATGTTTGCAAGTTTCACAAGAAATGTTCCTGTAATAATAAGATATTAGTTTGCTATGTAATAATAATTATTAAAATTAAATTGTTCCAAAATACCTTATATTTATCACCAGTTAAAATAAATTTCTATAATTTTTTTTCTCCATAGAGGATGAAATCCATACCATACTGAAATTAGTTTAAAATGAAAATAAGAAGTGACGGAAAAACGGTAAATAAATTTTTATTAATTTATAATTTGAAAAAACTAAAATCTAGATTTTTAACTAAATAAACACGAAAAAATACTGCACTGTATTTTAAAGATATTTCTTGTAAAAAAATTCCATATTTCTGGTTAATAAAACCAAAATATACAGTATTTAAACTATTCATTTAGTAATCTGTCCGTTCATATGATAACAGTTTACTGGAAATACTGAATTTCAACATTGCAGTTCTTATTACAACGTATTTAGTAAAAAAATGCAAAACGGACTAGTAAATTTAACCGAATAAATGGTTTTTATGTTATGCTCTAAGGTTTTACGATAAAATTTCCAAATTTTAACTCATACAAAAAGAGGGGGAGATTTTGAGCAAGCAACCCTTCAATTTTCAAACACAAATAACTGAGTGTAAGCAACATATTTGGATAAAATAAATAAAGAAATAAATAAAACAGTGCCCTGGCAGTCCATTGAGGGCCAAGGCCTACTATTCCCATCCCAGTTTTCTGCAAACTATATATGTCCATGTAATACGAACATAACACGAAAACAATAAAAACGCTAAAGAATTATTTGCTTATATGCAATAAAATTGCCTGAAAAATATTTAAATATAATATCAGAGGATTGAAAAGAATTGCATTATTGCACATCTTATCATTATTAGAGGATAAACTGTTTGAGACGAAACGCGTTAAATAAAGTTTCGACTTAGCTTTTTTATACAATTTTCAAAGATATAACAAACAAAGAAAGAAGTTTATTTTTCTTCTATTAAATAACAATTTTGACAGCATTGCATTCTATAAATATTACTGCATTTAAAGAAATACTTTTAGTACATGAATAAAAACAAATTAATTTTTCTTTCTAACAATACATTTACAATTTTTATACAATTTTCAAAGATATCACAAATAAAGAAAGAAGTTTATTTTTCTGCTATTAAATAACAATTTTGACAACATTGCATTCCATAATTAATACTGCATTTAAGGAAATACTTTTAGTACATGAATAAAAACAAATTAATTTTTCTTTCTAGCAATTCATTTATAATTTTTATACAATTTTCAAAGATATAACAAGACCCGCAGTGGACTGATCGTTAAGACAGGGTTCCCAACAGATCACCGAAGTCAAGCATCACTGACTGCTGGCAGTGTGCGGGTGGGTGACCACTTGGATCAGTCTGCGTAGGGACCGAGGGTGTGCGGTATTGGTCCTCGTTAAACTGTGCTACCGTAAAGTGCTCGACTTCGCGTGCAGGTCGTCGGGCTACCGAAGCGGGGGTGCCATCCCCTCTGCAGAGGATCAAAATTGTGATGGCATGTCTTCGGATCATCCGCAGGGATGTTTCCCAGACCGTCGCCAATAGCCCATTGTGCAGCTCTAGTGCGACGTAAATGAACAACAACAACAACAATGATATAACAGATGAAGAAAGAAGTTTATTTTTCTGCTATTAAATAACAATTTTGACAACATTGCATTCTATACTTAATATTGCATTTAAAGAAATACTTTTATTATATGAATAAAAACAAATAAATTTTTTTCTAACAATACATTTGCAATTTTTATACAATTTTCAAAGATATAACAAATAAAGAAAGAAGTTTATTTTTCTGCTATTAAATAACAATTTTGACAACATTGCATTCTATAATTAATACTGCATTTAAGGAAATACTTTTAGTACATGAATAAAAACAAATTAATTTTTCTTTCTAACAATACATTTACAATTTTTATACAATTTTCAAAGATATAACAAATAAGAAAGAAGTTTATTTTTCTGTTATTAAATAACAATTTTGACAACATTGCATTCTATAATTAATACTGCATTTAAGGAAATACTTTTAGTATATGAATAAAAACAAATTAATTTTTTTTTCTAACAATGCATTTACAATTTTAGGTACAATTTTCAAAGATATAACAAATAAGGAAATAAGTTTATTTTTCTGCTATTAAATAGCAATTTTGACAACATTGCATTCTATAATTAATCCTGCATTTAAGGAAATACTTTTAGTATATGAATCAAAACAAATTAATTTTTCTCTCTAACAACACACTTTACAATTTTCAAAAATATAACAAATAAAGAAGGAAGTTTGTTTTTCTGCTATTAAATAACAATTTTGACAACATTGCATTCTATAATTAATCCTGCATTTAAGGAAATACTTTTAGTACATGAATAAAAACAAGTTAATTTTTTTCTCTAACAACACCGAATGATAGACAATGTAATTCGTTAAATAAATTAAAAGTAAGGCAAGCTGTTTTAAGCAGAATACACAACACCCTTTTCCATCTGTAGCAATTTCAAAATCCCTCATCCCTTAAACTTTATTAACCCAAGTTGCCAACTTTCCGTATTGTGTCCTGTGAGAACGATTGAGTAGCAATGCTCCCCCTGTTGTAAGGGTTGATCATTCAACCGTACCTACTCTAATAAAATTAAAGGGAAGGGTCGGTAGGGAGCCGTTGAGGGAAAATGTCGGCCAGAATGCATCCTTACGGCCCAATTATCGCATTTGCATTGACAGCGGACACTGACCAATACAGATTTGACTCATTCATTACTTGGATGAGAGGTAAAGTGGTGAGAGGGCTTGATTTAAAGCTTTGACAACTTGATTAATTTATTTAAATAATTTATTTCAGTAATTGATTTTAAATTATAATTCAAATATATTTTTGTAATGATTTTGAGTTCAAAGCAATTTTATGAGTTTTTAAAAAAATGTATTTAAATAAAAATTTGGTTTAAAGTTAATTATCTGTTTATAGTTATTTGTATCCTTTATAATTCTATTCCTGGCTTGTTAATTAGTTAAACTTAGCTTATTTATTATTATTTTTATTTTTCTCGGTTTATGCAAATTATTCGAAATTAATTATATTATTATCATTTAATCATATTATCATTAATAATAATAATATACTTTAAAAAATTATTATAATAATAATATTATAATTATATATATATATATATATATATATATATATATATATATATATATATATATATATATATATATATATATATATATATATATATATATATATATATATATATATATATATATATATGTATATTATGTTATATATAAGTTAGGGATATATATACATTATCCCAAACTTATTTAATTGAAATTGAATATTAAAATCTAATATTTTTTTCCTTAAAAAAATCAATATTTTTTTCTTAAGAATCATATGATAATATAATAGTAGTAACCAATTTAACAATTGAGAAAATAATATTTAAACCATTTAGCATGTTACAAAAAAATGATTGCAAAAAAAATAAGAATAGAAAGCAAAAAGAAACAATTTACTTTCCTACAACACACAGTTTCTAACTATTCTAATCAATAAGTTTTGTAAGTAAAACTACGCTAACATTTAACCTTCTGCTTACGGCTGGTACAAAAAAAAATGGACCAGAATGACGTGCTAAACGCCGTAAGCGAAAGGTTAAAAGGGTTCTGTGAGTTAGAACCTTTTTATAACCAGTGATGACTTTTGACGCCTCTGATTATATTTAGATCCAAACTATAATTTCAAAATTGTTCGGTTGCCTTTGTTAAATTACCAATGAAACAGAATGGTATTTTTGAAGAGAAAATATAATATTTCTATTAACAATATACTGAACAAACTATGAAAAAAAACAGGCATTTATAAAATAATGCATTAGTATTTCTTACAATAAAATAACAAAATAAAATAACTAAATCAAAATAAAATAACTAAATTCTTCAAGAAGTTTTCAAAATGATCATTTTCAACGTTTATAGCAATTCTTTTAAGTTTTCGTTTCGAAGTAAACTATAATTCGGCTTATTTTATTCATTTTCAGCTTATGTATATACACCAAAAACAAATTCATAACTAGACTAGATACAGCACAAGGACTGTAAATTTAACTTTTGGATGTAAAATTTAAATTGAGATTATTAATTGTAAAGCGATGAAAAATCTTCATTACTCAATATTTAAAAAATAGTATTTTATAGGTTATAACGTTTACATTTACCCTAGTAAATTAATTTATTAAGTCGGGGTTCCGCCAAAACAACTTATTTAGAGTCACATTTTTAGGGTTCCGTAGCCGAAAGAAATTGGGAACAGCTACACTAAACATTTAACAAGACATTGCCGAAAAGCAACCTAAAGAATGTATGAATGCGAATAGGGAGCGAACACAAACTCTCCCCTTTCCTGCAACTACCTTCTTTTGCAATTTAATGAAATGCCTCAAGGAAAAGCTACCTATACATTGACACGTGGGCTGTTGAGGAAAATCGAGTCAAATTTTAGGAACTTTCTCAAAATGATAGAATTTTTTTATGAAATACAGTATTGATCTTATAAATTATTATTCTTTTTCCACAGGAGGAATGGTAATAATAAGAATAATTTTTATATAAACAAAGTTATAATACTTCTCTTGGGAATTTTATACTGTTCTGTAAAATGTCAATTTTCTTTCAAAAGCATAACCAATATGTATTGTAAACATAGACATTCACTCTTAGAAAAATCGGTTCAATGCTTCATTCAAATACAAAATTTGAATAAAATCGGTGGAATAATTGCTGAGAAATCGAATTTTAAATGTACGGCTTTATTAAAAAAAATTTCGATTTCTCATTAACCATTCACTGGTGTCATGCAAATTTTGTATTTGTTCCTTAAAATAATTTGAAAATTTGTGTACCTTCAGTTCAAACTTTTTTCCACTAATATCAAATGAAATAATAAAAAAATTATAAATATTAAAAATTATTTTTTACATTATTATTATTAAAAATTATTTTGTAAGTGAATTTTATAATCGTGAGCTTAAACATTTTCGATGAGCTTAGGAAATTCTCGAGATATGGCGAAATGTCCAAAAAGTAAAATTAACATTAGAAACTTTGGATCATTGTCCGAACCAAAATTTTGGGACCATATTTCCCTGATTGAGGCTATTGGATGGTTAGAAATCTAAATCCGTCGGGAGAAAATGTGTTTTTATTCAAAGAAACTACGTTTTGTGTCTGATTTCGTACTTTAAAATATCTTCTGCTCTAATTAATTTCTACATTTGAGGTCACTACCCTGAACCATAAAGATTGAGTCCTAGTACTGGAAAATCCAATCATGAGATCAAAAGTTATTCAGAAAGATTCTTTTTTTAGATTTTTTTTATCGCACAGTACATTAAGTTCTACCTACACTCTCAGAATAGTCAGTTCCACGTTAAATCATTATATCTGTGCAAATTTGAACTATGATATCACTAAATCATTAAATTGCTGAACCATGGGTTCCATGCTATCTGAACCAAAACAATTTTGAATTTTTTTTTTTTTTTTTTTTTTTTTATAATGCTCCTCACACTATTGCATTGATATATTTTGCTTTGGCTATATTGATACAATATTAGAAAGCACTCCTTTTTACGGATATAATCGTGTGAGCTGATGAAAAGATTATATCTTTTATTTTCCAGATTTTCATTAATTTTTTTCCTTTTTTTCTGATTTTTTCTTCGGTTTCTTATTATTTTTATTTTTACTATTATTTTTCCTCCCCCCTTTTTTTTTCATTGTTCTGTAAATTTTTTCCATGTTTTCCATTTTGAACTTATTATATTATATAAGTTCTATTTACTTGCAGCTTATGCGCAGTAAATAAAACTTATTGTTTTTCTTTATTTTCTTCGTGTTTTTTATTCTTTTTATATTTATTTATTATGCTAGCTATATATATATATATATATATATATATATATATATATATATATATATATATATATATATATATATATATATATATATATATATATATATATATATATATATATATATATATATATGGAGAGAGAGAGAGAGAGATGGATATACAACAGATAGATCGAAAATAAATAGATAAATCGATAAAAGGCTTTGACTACTTCAGCTTCCCACTGAACATACCTTCTAAAATATTCACTAAACCACTGCTTCACACTGAACTAAACGTCGTTATACTTTAGTCTCTCACATCCCTAACCCTCTCCTCCATTCATTCTAATCATTAACCCAAATGACGAGTCAGCATTTGTTCGAATCTACAACAGAGGATTCGATGATTAACATTTCCGAAGGAGACTAAACAAACTCAGGGGTGTTCGGTCGTTGCCGATTTCCGGACGGACGGACCCTCCGATAATGGCGTTCGGATGACAAAAGGGGGAATCAAATAATGAGGGGGATGCCAATTCGTTCTCGTCCGAAGCGCCTTGTCCCCACACCTTTGTGCAACACCCTTAAATGAGAAGGTGGGCAAAATTCGAAGGAAGTTAAGCATTAACCCCTTCTAAGGGTAGCGCCGTGTATAATTGTAGCAATTAGTGATCAACCTCTCCTTTTCCCCCAAAACACCTCTTTTCAATTCTTCTTCGAAGGATTAGAAATCGGATGAGCACTCGTTTTCTAAAAGGGTTGTTCGCTGACTTTGAATCTGGGAGTAGGAGCAATTTTGGGACAATAACAAGAATTAGGAAATGTGGGTTCAATTTCGGTGTTCTGGTTGGAACGTTCGTATTGGAATCTTTGTGGTTCTACTAAGATAGAGTCAACAATTAGAACACTCTTTCAGAATTAAGTTTCGGAATTCTCAAGAATTGCTTAAATCGCTTGCGCATTATTTAGATACGATATTTGTACTGCAAATTATTTCTTGCTTTCAGTTATAGATTTTTTTTCTAAAAATATGAATTTTTATTTTCCTCTTTTAAATATTCTTTTCATCTTTCTTAAGGATATTATAATAGAATTCAGATAATCCTTTCTATTTACTGCATAAAAATAAGTTTTATTCCTTCTTTTTCTTCCTTCTATTTAAGCATTAACATTTAAAATTTTCAAACACCACTAATTTTATTCAATCTATAAAAATATTCCTTTTTTGGTTACATTTAATAAGTTTAATAGTGTAATCCCAGATTTACTTTAAATCTTTCGCTTTTGAAAATTTTAATTAGCTGATTCATAAAACAGTAATTATCTTTAATGAAAAATATTAGAGAACGGAACGAAACTAATCAAGAAACTAAACGAACTCAATTCTGCTACATATATTTTTATTGCTGCGTTCGTGTGTTCAAAATTACATGAGGAACATTTAGTGCCTTAAATTCACAAACTTCGTTGGTTGTTCAGTGATCATGATAAAATAAAAGATTCTATACCTTTATCCTTCTTTATTAAGAGGCATATCATATCAATAAATTACTATTGCCTTTCTTTGAATCCAAAAGGACTTGTAGCAATATAATGACAAGCCACAGTTACAATTTATTTTTATCAAAAAGCAACATGATTCTCGTGTAGGTACTGCGTTGTTTCATAATATTGCGGTGTTATCTTTCAGGAAATTCCGAATACTTGTGATGTATGTAACAGGAAACAGTATTAAGGGATAATTTGATATAAAAATGTCACCTTTCCATAAAATGTGGCTTATCACTATACTACCACAAGCCTTAGAATTATCATTATTTTAAATAGATGTAAACGCTCCCTCTGATATATTTATTTTATTCTTTATTAATCTGATATATTTATCTTGTTCAGTGATGATGATAAAATTAACTCAATCCTTCCTTATTCAGAAACAAAATTATTCTTGCTTTTCTTTGAAACCTAAAAGACTTGCAGCAATATAATGACGAGCCACGTTTTCAATTTGTTTGGAAGAACGTTTTTATTCAAGAGCACCATGATAACCGAGTGGGCAATACGTTGTTTCTTAGTATTATGCCTTTACCTTTGAGGGAATTTCGAAAACTACTAAAGTGTGAAACGGGAAACAATAAAGATACAATTTGATGTAAAATAACACCTTTCAAAGAGTGTGGCTTATCATTATCAGGGGTCTGTTGAGAAGGAATTTGGATCCGTTAACGGACCCTTCGCAAAATATCTTTTCATAAAAACGGACCCTTCACAAAATATTTCAACTTAAAAATGAACCCTTCACAAAATGATTTATCTTTTAATCGGACCCTTCACAAATTTTTTTATCTTCATTATTGTTTTGTTAATCGAATAAACTCTTCCCAGGAAGGGGGGGGGGAGAAAGACAGATGCAAACGAACTAAGTTTTGTCTTCAGCAGACGCTTCTTCCTTTATTCGTCCAAAATGAATATTCTGCGTTCATCACTGTAGGCTGAATACCAAATATTTGTACGTTGCATCTGGAATATAAGTAGCAGCAGCAATTGCTGTTTTTAAAATTTAATTTTTTTAATTATAATTTTATTGTGTTGAGCATAATATTGTATGTCTTTACAATTTAAGAACTCCTTGAAAAAGTTTTTTGCATAGAACGGACCCTATTTGCACAAATTCACAAAAGCCGAACCCTGGTTGAAAGAATGTGACTTAACGTTTATTTTATATTCACAAATTACGAGTAATTTTTACGCAATTTTACAAAAACGAACCTTTCACAAAATATCTGGATAGACCCCTGATTATACTTCCCCAAGCCTTTCAATTATGTTGTGTTTCAAAATATATGTAAATTCACCATCTGATATATATTTATTTTATTCTTACAAAAATAAATGTATCTATTATTAAAATTAATATATCTATTATAAATATATCTGAATAATTATTTTATTCTTACAAAAATAAGTATATCAGAAGAATTTCAGAATGTTGTATGTTTAACCGAAACTGTCATCTTTCCGAACTAAGTAATACTTCCCCAGTTTTCCATCCCGAATATTCCAAACTTGTGTCCTTTGGAATTATGACTGTTTAAGGGTAATGCGCATTTCGAAAATAATGATACCATTTCGCCTATTAAATGCATCACCATTAGATCTCCCCGACCGGTGTGACAGATGGGAATGGTAAACCAGCATTTACGGTGGAAAAGCAGTTCGGACACAACAAGCAATTATGTGGGGAATTGCTGGCAATTATTTCAATTACACCATGCATTACCAACACTCAAGCCTTCACTCCAACCTCAACTGTGGGTAGAGATCATAATTGGGGAAATTAATTAATACCGATATTCGTAATATCACCGTGCCTACAGTTCCCCCTTTCTCGTGAGGAAATGGTTGCATCACAGGAGTTGTAAGAATAATTAACAGAGCGAAATTGAATTAATTTCTGAAATTTCATTTCCCATATGAAAAAAATCTATTACGACGGTTATAATTAATTTCATTTGTCTTGTGGCGTAACAACCACTATAAATATTAAATATCAATTCACTAGTATATAACACATGTCAACTTGATTATATCTTGAGGTACCTTTTGATAGATGAAAGTTGACATAGTCGTAAATAAAATCTACAACTGTCTCGTTTTGATTTATTTTTTCTGGAAAATGTTCAATTTTTAAAAAAAACTTTTGGAGCGAGTTGAACAGTGGACAGTTGCCGAAATCGTACAACTTTTCACATTGAAATTTTAATCAGTCACGAATCTCAGACAATAACATTCGAAATATTTTAATAATGAAGTATACTAATGAATATAGAATGAATGAATGTTTTAATAATGAACTGTGGGTAGAGATCATAATTGGGGAAATTAATTAATACCGATATTCGTAATATCACCGTGTCTACAGTTTCATATTCACCCTTTCTCGTGAGGAAATGGTTGCATCACAGGAGTTGGAAGAATAATTAACAGAGCGAAATTAAATTAATTTCTGAAATTTCATTTCCCATATGAAAAAAATCTATTACGACGGTTATAATTAATCATTTGTCTCGTTTTGATTTTTTTTCTTTCGGAAAATGTTCAGTTTTTTAAAAAAAACTTTTGGAGCGAGTTGAACCCTGTTAGTGGACAGTTGCCGAAATCGTACAACTTTTCACATTTAATTTTTTATCTGTCACAAATCTCAGACAATAACATTCGAAATATTTTAATAATGAAGTACAGTTTTTGGCCATTAATATTATTTTTTAGGTAATAATATTTGTGCAGTCAGTAATTATAGCTCTTATTACCCAGTGCCAGATTACCCACTAAGCCATGGCCAGGGGCCCCCTTAAAATGGATTTTTTGAAAATAAATTTTAAAAAATTAAAAAAAGCAATGATTATTAAAAAAAATCAATTTCAAATATATATGTTATGATTATAAAATGTTATGATTATTTTTTAGTTCTAATTTAACAAAATAAAGTAAAATTTAATAAATTATTATTTATTTTAATTTTAAATACGCTTCCTTAAATAAAAAGATATATAATTAATTCTATATTTGAATAAATAAAATATGTACGATGAAAAAAAAATTTATCTAAGGGCCCCAGAAATTTGAATGGCCTAGGGCCCCGCGTGCGCTTAATCCGGCACTGTTATTACCACACACATACAGAGCTGTAAAGTAAATTTAACCAATTACATGGTTTTTATGCCATGCTCTAAAGTACGATAAAATTACCAAATTTCGTCACACATTAAAAAACTGTATTTTATTGTTAATTCTACTAAATTTGTTATAAACCCACTTCTATAAATGTACGGAGCGTTTTGGTGTTCCCATGGAAACACAGTAAATATTACCGTATTCTGGTAGATTTGACCAGACTTTTTCTTTTTTACTCAAAGTGAAAATAATTCATTTTGGCCGGAGTACAAGTTATACGATAAAGGAAATCGGTTGGCTAGTTCGTACCACCCGTCCCCAAAGTCATACTCATTTTGGAACACTCTAAGAATTTATCATCATTTTTCGTTTAAACTGCAAGACGAGATGGTGTAGGTGTGTTTGGTCTCCTGATTGTCAAGTAGATTTCTCGTATATTTCTCCAATTCAATTTCTCTTTTTCTTTCTAAGAGTTGAGAAATTTAGTACTAGGTGCAAGAAATTATTCTCATCCATTTTGCGACAGTTTGGTTCTAGTACAATTTAAATGACTTGGAAATTGATTTTTTTTCAGTAGTTGAAATTGATAAGTAGCTGTACACGAGGTGTGATTTGGGCAACTAGCCAACGTATTATTAACAAAGTGTTATTCCATTCTTCAAACAATAGTCAGCTAGCAAAGAAATTAGTAGAACATAACAGAATAAGTTAGTTAACAATTATATGATACTCTTAATAATCTGAACATTACTTTAGTTCTGCTTTATCCTTACACAGGTAGTTCATAAATTACATTGAAGACTGAAAATTAACACAAGTATAGAGTTCTTAAACTCTTCTACGCCCGGTTGAAAAGAGCTTCCCAATTTATCTATTCACCGGAGGGTTCTCAATTCAATGCTTTCTTAGAAATCGGCTGTGGTACGATTTGGGAGAAGAACGATTTAGGCAGCTTTTTTTTTGTAGTACTGCTTAAACTTAATAATGAGGTACTATGATATTTACGACGATACTATGGTACTACACTATACTAAAACAGAAAAGTAAGTCAATTTGCCATCTTAGGACGGTTGCAGTTAAGAGATATTTTTTTTTATGTTGTAGAATATAACAACTCTTAAAATTATAATTCCATAATTTTAGGAATTCTTAAGTTAACTTGAAAAAATACAATATCTAGCGAAAAATATCAGTTGAATAAATAATTCCTCGCTCCCCAAAAAAATTCCAAATGCATGAAATATATCAGAATGCTACGTACAAAATGTAATAAAATAAGTTAAAATAACTATTAAGAAACTTTCTAGTCGATTTCTTTCAGGTTTATAATTTTTACCTTTATTTCATTTCTTTTTTCGATTTTGCTTTACCATAATTATTGTTTGACAGCCTTAAAAATTCCAAAAAATATTTAATTTTTTTTATTTAAATAAAAGTTTAATTAAAATCAATCAAATTACTACATGTTTTGCCAAAATATTCATAAATTTCCATCTGGTGGGTAATATGTGGATAATATGTAATGTGATACATGCTAAAAATATAGTCTTGGTTGATATAATTTTGGGCTGGTATTTATATCTTTATATAAGATAATGATCGAAAATGGAACAAAATGTTTAAATTAAATTATAATGACATAAAAATGTTGCATTCCACATCTTGATTCCTTCCTGTTGTCCAAAAAATGTCCATAATACATTATTAAAACTTACAAAAAGAAAAGATATTTAGATAAAAATCAATAATTTTTTTTTAATATTCGATTTTCCCGCACTAAAAATAAATTTCAGAGTAAGAATTTTAATTAAATTTCTGACCACTCACAATAATTTTTTTGTTTTCTCAAAATCTTCCCTCAAACCTTATGAGCTGCACTACTTATTCACGCAAACAATAGAGACTTAAAAATTCAATCATTTTTTTTCAAATATTTTCCCATATTTCACAAATAAATTCGATTTTAATTAAAAATAATTCGATTTTAATTTTAAAAAAATCAGATAATTAACATACTCCCCCCCTACCAATGGCTTGTTTTCCCAAAAATGTCCAAGAAATGTCCTGACTTACTCATACATGGATTGCAGGAAAAGATCCTTTGTCCTGACATAATCCTCCTTTTAAATGCTCAAAAATCCTTTCTCTCCCTCCTCCCCCTAAAATAAATCACCTTTTCCCATCCCCTTTATTGCCTTAATGGAAAAATTCTATATCTAAACATCACTGCTGAATTTTTTTGCATACCGGACAAAGTCCGGATCCGGCACCTGGGACTGCGTTTAGTGAAGCGTGATCCGGGTTTTTATCCTGCATTTCATTCTTCGCGCGTGGCATGGAAATAATGAATCCTGGAAGGGGCCCGGATCGCCACGGATTCTTTCAATTACCTCTCTTTCTTTCCTATACCTTTTTTCTTCCCTATTATTATTATTTCTCGTGCCATATTCGAACGGTGGGGATGCAAAGGGGTGGGCGGCGAGTAATTTTATTCAAAACCAAGCGGTTGCGCTTTGCATATAAAAGGCGCGAGCGAAATTTTGTGTCGAAAAACCTGTTACGAGTAGACTTGTCACAAAAGAGAGACAAGTGGCTGGGAATAATAAATACCTTCGCATAAAAGGTCTCTGGCGATAAAAGTTTCATCGGGGAGACTCTATGGAAGATTTTCTTCCCAAAATTTCCCCATTAACTTCTTCCTTTCCTTCAACCTCTTTTATTTTATTTTTTTTTTATTTTATAAAAGTTTCATCCCCTGTCCCCCTTTTAGAAGAAAATACCAAAACCAATTCTCAATTCTCATCATACGGTATTGTCGTATCTTAAAGTTGGCGCGCCATAACAATTGCGGCGCATTCCTTGCTTATAACTCCGCCCGGACTTGGTAAATCCTTTTTTCAAGGCCTGCTCCCGGATAATGGATGACAGGAGTCTGATTTTTATCCATACGATTGAAACATTACCGGGTTAAGTCAACGCATTTGAATTTTTTTTTTCTTTCTATTTTGATAGCATCTAGAATCAAAATTTTAAAAAAATAATTAATAAAAATTTAAATTAATTAATAAAAATTGAAAACACAATAGGATTTTAGGTACTTGCAAAGCGAGAAGACGTGAACTAATTACGCTTAACCATGTGATTTAAATCATATTTAATTGGATACCTGTAAGCGATGTCAAGTGTGTGGGTCGAACCTGATTGGTTTCTAAACCAACAAATGCCGCGATTTACCTATGATGATGTCACTTGCAGGTATCCAATTGGGTATTTGCACTTTAAGAAAAAGAAGATCACGGATGCCCACACATGTGGCCTATGACGTTCATAAGCAAAAAGGCGTGTTAAAGTTGAGCTAAGTTTACCCACATAAGTTAGAATGTTAATTGAATTATTTTCGTTTCGGAGAGGCCAGTGCACAACGTCAAACTCATCCAGGCCTTGCTTCATTACTATTTTAAATTCTAGTTCTAACACTATTTTAAGTTATTCGATTTTGCTCTCTAAGAAAATAACTTCTGATGATTCTGGACATTGTCCAGTTTTTGCTTCAGGGCAATTTTAGGTCCTCACTTCTTGATTCTATCATGGCAAGAATATAACTGTTGATATCTCTATACTGTCTTAGCCTTGCTTCACTTCTTAATCATTTCCTAACTTCCTACGTCCACAGTGATAAAAATATAAAAGCAGATAGCACTAGGTACAAATGTTTGGTTGCAATTGTGTAAGTACTTGATCTTGCATAATTGGGGTGTATGGTAAACCCGTAAAGTAACAGTTTATGAAATTGAAGCTCCCCTAGAAGCGTATGACGACATTTCCTGAGATGAGTTCATGTGAAATTTTAATCCTGACTATTAGCTCTAATTCTCTTAAAAGTTTGTCGCAACATTTATGCAACCCTCTATTACAGTGTTTCCCAAACTTACGACTTTTGCGTACCCTTTCTAAATTTTTCGTTACGCTATGTACCACTATTAGAAAAATTTCTGTATTTTCTTAAAAAATTTTTACTTTTCATTTTTGTTACAAAATTTTCGGTAAAAAATTCTCAAATTTTTGTAAAAAATTCTGTGTTAGAGTGATAAAAACTATATTTTATAAAGAATAATCTAAATAAGTAGAATTTATAACAAACCTTTACTATAAAAAAATTGCACAAAAGTTAAAAATCAAAATTGGCTGTTGACACCACTAATTATTAACTGTTAACTCTGCAAAAATAGCCGTAAGAAAAATACGTAATCGCAAATTTTCATGGTTGCTTTTGATTTTAAATAAAAAAGAAAATTAAATTTTCGTTTGTTGCAAGATAATTCGCATAAGAACGCGTACCCCCACTAAACTGTTCCCGTACCCCTGGGGGTACGCGTACCACACTTTGGGAAACACTGCTCTATTATATAACGTTTTTAAGTAGGTACGTTTCAACTATAGAACCGGTTGCAGATTTGAAATCAACGATACGAAACTATCTAAGCTCTACAAAAAAATCTGATTCAGCAGAAAACAAAATTTAAAAAAATTGTTCTTCGATGTAATTTTGTCTTTGCCTTGCTGCACTATTAACTTAAGTCCTAGCTTTCTGAGTCAATCGAAATTAATATACACCGAAGAGCCATTAGATTATGACCACCCTCCATCTATGATAATGGGCTCGCCCAGGTTTTCATGGTTTCTCGCCCAGGAACAATGTTTTCATGGTACACATTAGAACCCATAATCCTCATACAACAATCCCTGACGTCGGTGAGCTACTTGAACATGGTTGCAGACCAGGTTCACCCATTCATGGCAACAGTTTTTCCTGCGGGGGATGGTGTTTACCAACAGGATAATGCACCATGTCATAAGGGTCGAATCGTCGAGCAACATTCCAGTGACTTTCAAGTCATGTCTTGGCCCCCAAATTCACCTGACCTTAATCCAATAGAGCATTTGTGGTCCTACTTGGAAAACCAAATTCTTGCTGTCACGCTACCCCTTCGCAATGTGAGGGAATTGCAGGACCAGTTGGTGAGAGCTTGGTACCAGATACCTCAGACTACCTATCAGCACCTTGTGGAATCAATGCCACGGCGGGTGCTAGCAGTTTTGAGGGCTGAAGGTGGTCCTACTTGTTATTAGCAGGGTGGTCATAATGTAATGGCTCTTCGGCGTATAACCACTGACAATTCTAAATATTTTCTTGACTTTACATCACTACTACTTTCAGTTTTAACTTTTTGATTCTATCGTGATAAAAATATAACGGCTGATAATCCTATGAGAGATACTCCATTAATTTTGCTTCACTGCAATCATAGAAAGAAGTCTAAAAAAGACTCAAGTCGTAACTTCTTGACCCGACTAATATTATTCGATACTGCATTGGTTTAGATTCAGTACTATTTTTTTTATTCTTAACTTCCTTCTTTAGTCCATTGTGACAAGAATGTAACTGCTGGTAAATCTAGATACTGTCTTGCATGTCCCATAATTCCCCTAGAATTTTTTAAATAACCTTCCCCCTTTACAGCGTGCATTCTCAAATCTCAAAATACTCACCCTGTGACTTAACGGTCGACGATAAATATAAAGCTGAGGTTTTCAAAAATGGGAAGTAATGAAAAACGGCAATGATTTTTAAACGCCTTCTCTCCCAGATAATTGAATTTGGGGGTTAAGTTTGTCTCAATACATGCATATTTTCTTCTGAGTATTTATCACGGGAGAACGGGGGGAAAAAGGGATTTTTTCCCATCTATTTCTCTTTTTTTTTCCCCTCTAAATAATATTGACTTTAAAATTAAATGCTTCAGATTGAATTACATTATTCAATTTCTTTTGCGTCAGGAGAAACTGCATCATCGCCGTTTAAAAGGAAGAAAATTGACCCGAGTAAAAAGAAGAAGAAAAAAAAATAGACTCTCTTTCGTGATTTATGAAAAAGTTTTCTGATTTTTTTCGTGTTACTTTTGATTCGCTATTCTTCTTTTGAATACGCTTAACAGCGATTTCTATTATTTTTGAACACAAAGAACGGCAATTTATTGGGGAAATATTTCTATTATTTATAGTGTAATAACATAAAGGTTTATAAAAAGAAAGCGATGGGAATTGTGTTTTATTTAAAATTTCTTGATTAATCGATGACAACGATTATTTAAAAAAAAATATATAATGTAAGGATTAATTTATGCAGATAAAAGAATAGATAAATTATTTTAAAAATAATTATTTTTATTCTTACTGCAAATAAAAAAATAATATTTTTATCATCAACAATTTAAAACAGTATTCTTAGAAAACAATAAAAACTGTAGTAATTTATTTTGCTATATTGTTCTTTGGTTCATTGATTATTATAACCATTTACAAATTACATAAAATAATGACAAAATCTATATTATACTAAAATGAAAGCACTGAAACTACTTTTAATATGTATGACGGTTATTTGTTAGAAAATTTCTTCATGAATTAAAACTTAATAAAAAATTTCGAAAAGGAAAGGGATAAAATCTTATTTTATGATTTTATAAACAGCTGATTACTATGATCACTAATAGCGGTATTAGTTTAAGAAGTAATTAATAAAGTACTGTAAGTTGTAAGTGGAAAAAGAAAAATATTTTTTTTTACTACACATTATAACAAAATATGCACAAAAAGTGTATGTTATGCTTTTGTTTAGTTTGATCATTGGTATTTTGTATTGATCCTCATAATTCAAAGTGTAAGTTCTTGAAATATAAGTAGAATAAATAATAAATTTAGTTATGATTAAATGTTGTAAGGAATATTGTATGGAAGAGAAGAAAAAAATGTCTAATGTTTTTCATTCTTTTTGCTAAAAGAGCGGAACAATTAATGTATAATTCCATAATTTATATTATTATAAAAATTCATAATAAAAAGCGGTAGAAAATGTTCTATATTTTTTTATTTCTTGAATAATTGTAATTTCAAGTAACAATTATTTTTTTAGAAGAACTACTAATGCAAAAGATGCTGTACCTGCTGTGTGTCAAAAAATATTTCCTAAAACATATAAATGCTTATAACTTAAAAAAACAATAAAAAGCCTTAAAAATTTTAATGATATATTTCATTTCTTTTTTCCCTGTATTGACTATTTTAATTAGAAAATAATTTTTTTTTAAAAATAAGTCATGCATAAATAATACCACACATTCATTTATAAAACATTCTTATGTTTTTACAAAAATTCTTCACGATTCCAATTTATAACTGTATTTATTCATAAAGTAACTAAAAGTTTTTATGAAAAAGGAAAGTTATTAAAGGTAAATATCTAATATTTAACATAAAAGATCCAATTATACTTAATTTCAAGGCTATTATATCAATCAATGGTTATAATCATTAACGTATATTAAAATAATTATATTTTTTTCAATGTATAAATATTTTTAAGGTATGTGTTAATGAGACAGAATTTATAAAATCCATATCAATAGTTTATGTTTTCAATTGCAATAAATAATTAAAACTAAATATCATTAATTAAAATGCATCTTTGTAAAATTGGCATTGCATGAAATGTATTAAACTGAGTTATTTACGGTTATTTGACTGTTTTGTTTAAATATGGTAAAATAGCAATTCAATAAATTATTATTTAACCATTTCTTCCGAGAAATTTCTAACAGTGTAAGGGTTTAGCAAATATAATAACAAAATTACATTAATATTAATTTGGTAAGCAGTAATATTAGTTTTTAAATTTAGTTTTAAAAAAAAATATTTTTTATTTTTTACAGGTTAATGTTTGTGTTATGTCATGCGCGCCGCCGATAGTAAAGGACCAGCTCCTCCTTCCCCGCCTCTTTTTTCCCAACTTCAAGCTAGTGAATCAGCTTCAGGTAAGAGAGTCAGTTTTTTAGAATTTTCAAAATTAAATTTGATTAAACATTTAAATTATTTAAAATTGCATTTATAAACATAACTTATATAACTTATATATTTAAAGTTAAAGTTTGATTATTTAAAAATAATTAAAAGTTGTTTCAAATTTGTGATAGTTGTTAACAATAAAGTTAATATTTCTGTTTCCAAACAATATACAGAGCCTGATTTAGAAATCCTGGGGCCTTGGCAGAGTACTGTTGGCGACCCATTGGTCAGCAAAATTTACATGTGCAAAATACTCTTTGACCTTTTCAAACGTAAATGATGATATACTAGGAAGCTTCGCCCCCTGCTCGCTGGTGCTCGCCAACCCCCGGAACTGCTTTCGCAGTTCATTTCGGATTTCTTCGCAATCCGATGCTCGCTTTACTCGCTCATTGGATACGTTCTTAACGTCTAGCTTTTGTATACTTTTTTGAACACTGAAGTTCCGAAAACTTTTCACTGTAGAAAATTCTAAACCTGTACATTTCAATATTAATTTGAAATTGCAAACAGTTCACATATTTTTCTTAATCACACTATTCTAAATTTCAGTTGTTGAGAAAAGTGACCGTTGTAAGTTTTGTTTTAAAGTCTTTCCCACAAAAGGGCTAAAGCCACGTATTGTAAAACAATATGAAATAGTAGTCTGCCACTGAACGCCGGATGTAAAGCATCGGCTTCGCTAAAGATAATTTTTTATTTTTAATTCTCTGAATGGCGCCACCCTAATATGGAATTTGTAAAATAAATGTATATATTTTTGATTGTTGATGAAGCCCATCATTCTGCTTTTTCATCAGTGTTCAGAATCAGAACAACTATAAGTTTTTTATCTTATCACAAAAATATAAAATGTATAAAAAACAAAGAGTAAGAATTGCTCTTCTGGAGTTTCATTAGAGCAGCTCTCTCTTCTTCGGAGATTGTTATAAACCGTACGTAGGTTATTAAGATTCATGAAATTTAACTTAAATATGAAATATTAAAACTGCATTCAACTCATAACTAATAATATAACAAAACGTGGAATAGTAAAGCGCTCAATTCAAAATAAAATAGCAATAGCATAACACTTCTCATTTCTGCCAATGAAAAGGAACTATTTCAGTACTCATAACCAACCAACCGTTTTTTTCTCGGTGACAATCGGAGATAGACATATGATGCTCACTACGTGCTCTTGCGCACCGAAGCCTATCAATTAAAACGTATTAGCGTTTTATATAACATGGATTAGCCATATGATGCTCACTACGTGCTCTTGCGCGCCGAATCCAATCAATTAAAAATGAAAACTGTTGCCAGCGCGAGAAAAGAAATATCATCGGTTTTATTGATACATACATACATACATACGTACGTATTAGCGTTTTATATAATATAGATTAGTAAATTTGTGTTTTTCTTTATTTAAATTTTGTTAACTCACAACTCTTTAAAAAAAACATACACAAATTTTAGGGCCACCTAGACATGCGGAGACACTTTCTCCGGGTCACTCTGGCCCTATGATAAATCATGTCCTGAAAATATGTAAAGAAAGGATATTTTATAGCAGTAAACTTTTCAAATATTAAGAGTAAAAGTATTTAAATAAAACTGAATTCTTAAAAAGCATCAAAAGTCCCTGCCCAATGTGATGGGTTTTAATTTTATACCAGGGTTCTTTTGAGCACTAAATGACACATCGTTGCTGAGCCACTATTATTATTATTATTGTTATTACTATTGTTGTTATTATTATTACCATCGTGAATTGGACAAAAAAAAAATCACGAAATCAATTTAAACGTATAAAAGTGTAATTCAAATTTATCGAAACTACAAGGTAAATATGCTAATTCTTTCTACACTAAATATTTGTTTCCAAAAATCACTAGTACCACTAAATGTGAAGAAATGGCAAAACCGAATAAAGTTTGACATCAAAAAATATTTTCAACTAAAAGCTATCAGCGAATTTCAAAGAACAATGAAAATTCTAATTATCTTGCGTATCTATATTCCATTCCTCATCTTTTTATGACATGCCAAGACACGCGTGCGAAGAGGTAGTTAATAAAAATCATTCACACGAAAGAAAGTGGGGGGGCAAAAAAAAAGTGCCGAATTCCCTAAAGAAAATTAATGAATAAATTAGGTGTGAACTGAACCGCAAAAACCAATATCTTCTTCCTTTATTTGAATTCTATAACTGAATTCTTAAAAAGCATCAAAAGTCCCTGCCCAATGTGATGGGTTTTAATTTTATACCAGGGTTCTTTTGAGCACTAAATGACACATCGTTGCTGAGCCACTATTATTATTATTATTGTTATTACTATTGTTGTTATTGTTATTACCATCGTGAATTGGACAAAAAAAAATCACGAAATCAATTTAAACGTATAAAAGTGTAATTCAAATTTATCGAAACTACAAGGTAAATATGCTAATTCTTTCTACACTAAATATTTGTTTCCAAAAATCACTAGTACCACTAAATGTGAAGAAATGGCAAAACCGAATAAAGTTTGACATCAAAAAATATTTTCAACTAAAAGCTATCAGCGAATTTCAAAGAACAATGAAAATTCTAATTATCTTGCGTATCTATATTCCATTCCTCATCTTTTTATGACATGCCAAGACACGCGTGCGAAGAGGTAGTTAATAAAAATCATTCACACGAAAGAAAGTGGGGGGGCAAAAAAAAGTGCCGAATTCCCTAAAGAAAATTAATGAATAAATTAGGTGTGAACTGAACCGCAAAAACCAATATCTTCTTCCTTTATTTGAATTCTATAACTGAATTCTTAAAAAGCATCAAAAGTCCCTGCCCAATGTGATGGGTTTTAATTTTATACCAGGGTTCTTTTGAGCACTAAATGACACATCGTTGCTGAGCCACTATTATTATTATTATTGTTATTACTATTGTTGTTATTGTTATTACCATCGTGAATTGGACAAAAAAAAATCACGAAATCAATTTAAACGTATAAAAGTGTAATTCAAATTTATCGAAACTACAAGGTAAATATGCTAATTCTTTCTACACTAAATATTTGTTTCCAAAAATCACTAGTACCACTAAATGTGAAGAAATGGCAAAACCGAATAAAGTTTGACATCAAAAAATATTTTCAACTAAAAGCTATCAGCGAATTTCAAAGAACAATGAAAATTCTAATTATCTTGCGTATCTATATTCCATTCCTCATCTTTTTATGACATGCCAAGACACGCGTGCGAAGAGGTAGTTAATAAAAATCATTCACACGAAAGAAAGTGGGGGGGCAAAAAAAAAGTGCCGAATTCCCTAAAGAAAATTAATGAATAAATTAGGTGTGAACTGAACCGCAAAAACCAATATCTTCTTCCTTTATTTGAATTCTATAACTGAATTCTTAAAAAGCATCAAAAGTCCCTGCCCAATGTGATGGGTTTTAATTTTATACCAGGGTTCTTTTGAGCACTAAATGACACATCGTTGCTGAGCCACTATTATTATTATTATTGTTATTACTATTGTTGTTATTGTTATTACCATCGTGAATTGGACAAAAAAAAAATCACGAAATCAATTTAAACGTATAAAAGTGTAATTCAAATTTATCGAAACTACAAGGTAAATATGCTAATTCTTTCTACACTAAATATTTGTTTCCAAAAATTACTAGTACCACTAAATGTGAAGAAATGGCAAAACCGAATAAAGTTTGACATCAAAAAATATTTTCAACTAAAAGCTATCAGCGAATTTCAAAGAACAATGAAAATTCTAATTATCTTGGGTATCTATATTCCATTCCTCATCTTTTTATGACATGCCAAGACACGCGTGCGAAGAGGTAGTTAATAAAAATCATTCACACGAAAGAAAGTGGGGGGCAAAAAAAAAGTGCCGAATTCCCTAAAGAAAATTAATGAATAAATTAGGTGTGAACTGAACCGCAAAAACCAATATCTTCTTCCTTTATTTGAAAGATAATAACCCTACGCCGAGCAATCGCATGCATAAATATAAATAAACAAAACGCATCGGCGTGATATGAAGGAAAAAAAATAGTTGAGGGAGGGAATGAAAGAATATAGGTATTTTGAAGATCTGGCCATAATAATTAGAGAGTGAGATTTGGTATAACAAGCGACCCCTTAACGACCGTCAAATTCAATGCTCACACCGCACCACACACTCTTCGCAAATAATAAGAAAATAATCATCGGGGAAACGCGTAGAAAAAGAGTTCGGTGAGGAAGAAGAAAACGTTTAATGCACACACCTGATGGTTTCCTGATCCAAATCTTCATTCATCACTTTAAGAGAGCAAAAAAAAAGAAGGAAGAAAAAAAATTAAGTAAATACATAAAAAAGTTCGAAAAAACAAACTTTTTCAACAGAGAGGAAATAAAAATGAATTTGCTTAACGGAGTACTACACGCCACCAATATGCATCAGTCTAATGAATTTTTTAAAAGAAAAATTTCAAAGATAAAAAAATAATAATAAAGGGAAAGATTTTTAATATACGATCGCAAGGGGAAGGGGAGTTTTTTTTATTTTTTATTCCTTTCTAGCATCCTTTATTTTTTTTATTTATTTACGGATGAACCCAGCGTGTAATTTGTTAATTCGGGACTTGCATGTTAAAGACTAATTTTCACTATCTTCGCAGTCATCTACAATTCTAAACTGTGAGAAAATTGCGGAAATTTTTCGGATTAGGAATAGGTGGGGGATGTTGGAAGGAAGAGAGTAAATACTGTAGATTGTTATGGACCTAGATAAGAAGTAGGGGGATAGAGATTATTTTTCAATTTGCATGGCTCTATCCTTTAAGAAGAAATCGGGTTCTCTTCTGCGAGGGAAATTTAACTTAAAAGTTTTTGCTTCCACTAAAAGATAGAAACAAATTACCTAAGGCGTCAAAAGTAAGCTCATTAATAACGTTTGTGTGCCTATAGTCTAACATACTTAATGCAAATTTCAGCAAGTTTTGAGTTTTTTCGGTTTGTTTTATTTAAAAAGTTTAGAGGGGAAAAAAGGGCATTTTTTATTGTTCATTAATGTTTAGGTTTAGCATCTTAAATTGTGTCGCTAAAGTTTGTGTAAAATTATACCATAATAAATTTAAAAAAATAATTATTTATAATTTATTTATTATAAACTTTTTCAAAGTCATTTAATTTATTATCCATATTTTAAAAATATAAATGAATATTATATATGGAATCAAGTTTAAGAAACATGATATCATAGTTCAACTTAACGCTTCCTTAAGAGTAGTAAATTTCAACTATATAAATTATCTACGTTTATGAACTTTGAATGGTGCAAAAATACTTATAAAACTTTTGTATTTAATCTTAAAAAGACACACATTTAGTGAAATTTTATATTCTTAATTTTGCTTTCAATTTATTGTTAAAAATGTAAAGTTCTTAAAGAAAATATGCCAAAATTTTATCATTTTTTATGGAACAAAATTAACAAAATGAATTTCACTTGTTAAGTGATTTTTCTTGTTTTATTTATAGCTTTTACATAATTTGAAAAAAAAATTAAAAAGAAAAAATTAGAAATAAAATGTTTACGAAATGTGAAGAAAAATATTTTTTTAACAGAAAAATGAAACAAATAAAAATGTTTTTCAAGTAATAACTTAAAAAATATTTACCATTTTTTTATAATAATTTTTTTTCGTTTCAATAATTATTTATTTCGTTTTTTAAAAATTTAAAGTTTTATACATAAAAAAAAGGAAAAACAAACTGATAGAATAAAGAAAAAAAAACTAAAGCATTTTTCCTTTCAAGTAAGAAAAAGTTGGTTAAAAATTTAAACAAAAAAGGAAAAACCATTACAAAAAGTACCTAAAGAATAATTACAAACTTTTATTTGTTTCTAGTTCAATGACGGAGTACTATTTTAACTATGAACTTTTTAAGCAATTAGGTTCGTAAAAGCGTAACGATTGAATGTTTTTCTCTTAACACTTCTCGTTTCTTCTTAATTTATTAAATTCCTTTTCTGCGTCTTAATCATTCAGGTGAAGCGACATTCAGTTTTTTTCGTTAAAAAAGAGGAAAAAAATTCAAAAATGTAAAGTATTTAGTGGCAAGAATTTTCTTCTGTTTGCCTTGTTATGCATTTACGTTTTACTGAGCAAATTGCAAGAAAATAAATTTAAGCAAAAAGAACGGAATTCAAAAGATCTTTGAAAGAAATTTTTTTTTCTTCTAACATCTAAAGTAAAAAAATCGGATATAATTAATATTTCTGTAAAAACCGCAAAATTGCTTTTTAAAAAGTTTTGTTTGATTTTTCTTATTGACTAAAAAGCTTTAACATTCTTTTTCTGTGAGGCTTTCTCATTAGAAACTAGTGTCCTAATAATGATTGCACAAATTTAAAAAGAATAACATTTATTTTTATTTTATTTTTTACTTGCTGAATTCTCTAACATTTTTCTGTACATTTATTCCTGTTAGTTTAAAAAAAATATAGTTATAACACAAAAAGATCCATAAATGTTGTTAATTATTTTTTTGAGCTGAACATTGATATTGTGCAAGTTAAAGGATTAAAAAACTATGCTTATGTAATACTTTAAATAAAAATGAAATTCTTCGAGTTATTTAATAAGATTAATTTTAATTTAAAGTTAATTGGAAATTCTCTATTTTTTTACAATTAGTCGAAGACTGTTTTGGCTATGCATGATTTATGTTTATACGCTTAAAAACATATTTTGCGAACATTTTTATGGCGATTAATTTAAATAGAAAATTCAGCGTAAAAAATAACGTAAAAAGAAATCAGTTAAAATCAAAGTTATAGCAAATTAATTTGAATTTTAGTTTTGCTTTTATAATAATTCTTGTAAAAGAAAGTTTACATTTTCTATCAGTCAATTTTTCACCGTAAAATTACCGTTTTGTTTTTGAAAAATATAGTTCTCATTACCATAGATTAAAAAATATAAAACAAAAAAATAAATTTGACCGAATAAATGGTTTTAGTTTTATCCTCTAAGGTTTCGTGATAAAATTGCCAAATCTAACAACATTTACTAAATTTTATCACAAATTATAAAATCATATTTTATCGTTAATTTTACCAAAATCGCTACCATAGCACTTCGGCGAAAATTATCAAGTTTTTCGGTGTTACTAGAGTCAGAAATACAGTAAATTTTACATTATTCTGGTAATTTTGACAATTCATTTTTTTTTTCTCTCAGTGAACGTTTGTTACAGTTTACTGACTTCTTAAAATTTTAACGACCTAGGAATGAGTCTTATATTCAATTCCCTTTATATTCTTTATATTATAGAATATAAAGGGAATTGAAGTAAAAAATAATTTTGCTTACAGCTAGAAGACAAAATATATTTTTTGTTTGGAAACTATTGATAGGTTTTATAAGAACCGTTTTTCCATATAGTGGTTTTTTCAGATATCACTTTTTCAAAATTGTCATAGGAATATTACGATTTGTGCAATAAATTATAAATTTTGAATAATATCAACAACAAAAAATATTTATAATTATTTTTTTAAACACATTCCATGAGTAAATTTTGTTAAACTATTTTTTTTTTTTTTTAAATTCTACTAAAATAATTATTGTTATCTTCTAGAGTTTTTAAATTGGATAGTTGCCAGGAAACAAATCAAAGAAAAAAGAGTCTTATTAGAATCTTCGAATGATTTAAAAAGAACAATATAATCAGCAAAAAGTACTCATACTAAACGGTAGTGGAGGGGGAAAAAAATGAAAAAAACACGCCTTAACTTTTTGGCATTTTGACATTTTTCTCTTCTTTTTCCACCCTTCTTCCCTCGACTCCTTCCTTTCCTCAAGAAGTCGTAGAAAAACAAATGAGACGAACTAATTAATTCGCAACTTCGTTAGCGTACCTACGACAGACGACAGAACGCAAACGAGTAGGGGTAAAAAAAACTACGTAATTCCAACAGTCCCATCGTCTGCTAATTGCAAGCACTTACCGTCGCCAGTGCTACAGAAATTATTTTGGCGTCCATTTCCCCCGATGCGACTGCCTGCCAGCTAAAAGGAAAACCTTTAAGGTTAATAAATCATGCTGAAGCACGGGCCCCGATCCACCACTTCATTAAATTTACATAATTAATTATGCGTAAAAATTAACGCTTTAATTCGTCCCGGGGATTCCCCGGACGATCCGATAGAGATCAATTAGTCATCGTGAGTGATTGTTCCAGGTGACATCCAGTTCTTTGTTTACATCCCTTGCTACACGTGTTATATTTGCCTGCGCTTCCCCTTCTCCAAGATGGATGGTTTATTACTGCTTTATCAGGCGATGACACCCAAGAGGGACTTAAGGTGCCTTTAACTTGCGTGAAATATGGGGATTTGGAAGGTTTTTGTTGTTTGACTTGTCGCCTTCTTCTTATCGAGTAGCCTTAACTTATCCAGTTACCTTGACAGCAGTTCCCTCGGAGAAGTGCTATTGCTTATTGATGTTTTTTCCTGTTCCAAGGAGTACTTACAATTAAGGTGCACTCGAAGTCATTCAAAGGAGATGTGAATGAGCAGTTATGACAGTTTTCTTCCATGTGTGCACTCGTTAATTTGGGCATAATTCATACAATTCACTCGGGACGATGTAATTAATGAGCTCTCTGTTGCCTCATCGGGAAAATGTGGTAAGAAGACAAATGTTCGAGTGTTTTGCCCCCCTTTTTTTTCTAATAACAGATTAAAGGTCCACTTTTGAAGCTCTATTGCTGCTGTTTGCCATTTTCATGTGAGAATTCATACTCCTCTAGATCGTTGAAACACATTTAAGTACGGTGATTATGAGTTCATGATACCAGCTTTAAGGGCTATTGATAACCGTCGTTGAACAGCTGACCCAATTTTGGGTTTACGACTACTAATCTTCAACTCTGTAGCCTTCTAATTTTGAACCCAATTCAGAAGACGAGGGAACTCCTGGATCAGGTATTTTATTTTATTTAATAACCGTCGTTCAACAGCCGACCCAATTTTTGGGTTTACGACTACTAATGTTCAACTCCGTAGCCTTGTAATTTTGAACCCAATCCAGAAGACCAGCAAACTCCTGTATTGGAAGAAATGTGCCTTCGTGGAGGACTTTCTGATGGAACTAACCCGCATTTGTGTTATATGGAGAGGGAAACGGTTAGCTTGGCGGCAAGGGGACTCTAACCCATTATCCGTTTACCACTGAGGATGTTTCTCGTCGGCACTGTGGTCGGTGCAACCTGGATGTGGAATTCGTATTCACCAGTCATCGCCGGGATCGAACCTCGGTTCACCTCATTGGAAAGCGAACGCTTTATCCCCTGAGCCATCGCAGCTCTAGATCAAGTATTGGGAGAAATTTACCTTCATGGAGGACTTTTTGATGGAACTAACCCGCATTTGCGTTACATGGAGAGGAAAATGGTTAGCCTGGCGGCAAGGGGATTCTAACCCATGATCCATCTGACACTCACGATAATTTACGTCGGCACTGTGATCGGTGCGAGCCGGGTGGGGGATTCGAATCGACCAGGCATTGCTGGGATTCGATCCCTGTTCACCTCATTGAACGACGAACGCTCTATCCCCTGAGCCACAGCGGCTCTTTAAGGGCTATTATTGAGCACCATAGCAATCATTTATAATTTCTGAACGTATGGGCACAAGTAATTTTTGGATGAAATACAGGGCAATCAAACACCTGTCCACTTCAGTTTTAATCTGCGCAATTGTCTGAATGTCACTACAAAAGCGTTTGGGGGGGAGTAATCCATTGGTCACCAGATCTTTCAATTTATTGAGACTTGATCATTTGATTGGGATATTTGAAGAATCTTGCTTGAATAACTCAAATAAAGATATCGCTTCTCAAACGAATGAACGTGTACGTTAAATACTTTCCACTTTCTAAAACAAACAATCACTTGACCATCGCTGTCAATCTGGTATTACTATTGTAGTGCGAAATTTTGGATGTTGTTGTAAACACTGTTTTTGCCAATAACGCTGTCAGTAAGCATTTTGTCTTTCCCCGTTTATCCGATACAATAAATTACAATTTCAACGATCCGTATCAATTGCATTACTAATTCGGAATCATTTTGTATTTTCATGATATTCCAATCAGTTGAAATCATTTACTTGACTCTGCTATTAGTCGCAATACTAAAAGAGGAAAACAGATGTAATGAAACATATTGAATGTTCTCTGAAATGTATCTCGTGTTACGGTAAAACAAGATAAGTTACATTTTTAAGTTAGTGTGAACTATAAGTTGTACATTTTTAAATTCCCTTTTCTGTGTGTAGGTTATTGTGAAAACCCGAAACCTACTGAATTTCAACATTCACTTAGTCTCTTTGATAAGTGTTTAAAATAGCTTTGAAAAGTGGGTGACATTATTGATTATCGGATTGGTGACTTTATTGGCGACATTGACCTTTGTCAAAGGTTATCATTATTCCACACTTATATCGGCGAATGACAAAACTCAGCAGATGGTAAATGTCAGAAAAATTTTTATTTTTTATTTCTCAACAATTACAAATACGGCTTTAGTGTATGTTAATTATCGTCATTTTCCAGTGTAAGTGAGAAATAATTTATCGAATTAACTAATTAAGTAACGAAATAATATAAAAATTATTTAATGAAACAAATAAACAATAATATAACAAATATTTTAATAGCTGATATATTTTAAAAAAAAAAAACTGAGCTACCAACTAAAGCATCTTATCCAGTATTTACGACCAGTGCATGATACTGCCGACATTTGCCGATGTTAGTGAAAAATAATGATAATTTGCTATTTTTTCGGACATTCACCCAAGTTACTTAGTGAATGTTGACTTTCATCGGAGACAGTCGACATCAGGGGTCTGTCCAGACATTTTGTGAAAAGTCCGTTTTTGTAAAATTGTGAAAAAATTACTCGTAATTTGTGAATATAAAATAAACGTTATCTCACATTCTTTCAACCAGGGTCCGCTTTTGTGAATTTGTGCAAATAGGGTGGTGCGTTATTGCAAAAAAAACTTTTTCAAGGAGTTTTTAAATTGTAAAGACATACAAGATTATGCTAAACACTGTAAAATTATAATTAAAGAAATTAAATTTTAAAAAATAAACAGCAATTGCTGCTACTAAATTAGCGATGCAACAGGTGCAAATATTAGGTATTTAGCCTATACTGCTGAATGCAGAATATTCATTTCGGACGAATAAAGGAAGAAGCGTCTGCCGAAGACAAAATTTAGTTCGTTTACATCTGTCTTTCTTCCCTCCCCCCTTCCTGGGAAGGGTTCATTCGATTAACAAAACAATAATGAAGATAAACAAATTTGTGAAGGGTTCGATTAAAAGATAAATTATTTTGTGAAGGGTCCGTTTTTAAGTAAAAATATTTTATGAAGGGCTCGTTTTTATGAAAAGATATTTTGTGAAGTGTCCGTTAACGGACCCAAATTTCTTCTAAACAAACCCTGGACATGCACTAATTTCACACATCAACAGTAAAGTAACTCGTAGCTCTATCCTTTATTAATCAGTATCAGTCTTCGTCAGGTTGTCAGATAAAACATACAGGGTAACAACCTTGGCGTTATATTATTAAAACCCTTGTAAGACATGAAATTGAAGTAAACACATAAAGGGCAACAAATTAAAATTTTAAGAAAGGGGGACAAAACGAAAGCGCTCTTGAAATTTTTACGCATCACTACTGAGGAAAGAAGGACTGAAAATAACACAACCCTCTTGATTCGGGAAAAAAGACAGGATCAAAAGGCAATTAATAGAAGCGCATCCAAGAAACTAAACGTGTTTTTATGTTTTCATTCCGCTTTGTTCATTCAGATTCGACAGATTTTGAATGCGTTCTTGTTTTCTCTAACTTAAATAATAATTTCTGAAAACTAGCGTAAATAATTTCGTTACTTCTTTTTTTTTTATAAAAATTCTAAAATGACAAATATTCTTAAATGTGCATTAAGGGCAGTTATTATGGAACTTCCCGCATAAAAGTGCATGGTTAATACACATAAAGCATTAAGTATTTAAATATTAAAGGGTTTGCTTAATCATTGTGTAAAAAATCTAATGCTACTGTTTTTCATTAATTTCACAGCTAGTACAAAAAAGTTTTCTACCTTTAAAATCACATACATCAAATCATATAATTTAAAACCATATACCTCAAGTCAGTATATAAGTCCTCTACCTCATTTTCCTTAAAATATTATTATTTAACTTCATATACATCAAATACTGACTTTTAAGTGAATCAAAATTTCTGAAAGGTTAATACGTCATTATTAGATCCACATCTGTTAATTAATCATTATTAGATCCACATATACAATTACTTCATATACATCACATGCTGACTTTTAAATGAATTAACAATTTCTGAATGGTTAATCCGTCATTATTAGATCCACATCTTCAAACTCAAATTTAAAAATTGCATGTTATCCCATATTTGAAAAACTGAATATCTAATACTACTTCATTTATTACTTTAATTTTACCTCTCGGTATATTATTTTTAATACATAAATATAAATAAGATGATTTTTTTAACCTTAAAAAGCAAAAAATATTGAGCCCAAACCGGATTTTAATTTTATAGAAAATGGAAAGTGCCATACGCACCTGCAAAACATAACTCCGCCCTAATTGCTCCATAAATTCCCGGTCTTTGTCGCGTAGAGGGTGTAAGCCAAGCACTTAAAAAAAATACAAAAATGTGAAATAAAATACAATAAAAATTTTCATCAAATACGGTTAAAAAGAGAAAAAAATATTAAATCTCCACTTTTGAAATGATATTACATCATTCGAAAATGTTCTCCAGGGAGGGAATACATTCGAAATAGAGGGAGTCTATTAAACAAATCGTGTAAAAACAGCGTGATTTCAATCTCGACGAACAAGACGAAAGCAAGGTACTGCTAAAGAAAAAAAGAAGAAAAAACATGGAGCTCAGGGCCAACGACTGGAATGAAAGCACAAGAGAACCTCATGATGGCTCAATTTTATCGTGGCCTATTCGGCTATGTGGCCACCCCCACACGTGCTCAATACTCAAATGATGTATTACTAGGCGGTAATCGTAACTATCGCCGTTTTATTGGAACATGGAAAGTAAACAAATAGCGGTCTTATCTTTATCATGACTTTCTTAAAGCCACTTTTTTTCCTCTAAAAAAATTCTAAGAATCTTTTAGTTTTAATTCATTTTTCTTTCTAAATATTTCTAACTCACATTTAAGCTATTCAATTATACTAAATTTTTAACAATATTTAAAAATCAAATACTCAAATGATGTATTAGTAGTCGGTAATCGTAACTATCACCATTTTATTGGAACATGGAAAGTAAACAACTAGCGGTCTTATCTTTATTATGACTTTCTTAAAGCGATTTTTTTTTCTTTGAAAAAAAAAATTCTAAGAATCTTTTAGTTTTAATTCAATTTTTTTAATGTTTTTAACTCACATTTAAGCTATTCAATTATACTGAATTTTTAATAATACATTAAAAATCAAATACTCAAATGATGTATTACTAGTCGGTAATCGTAACTATCTTACGTTTTATTGGAACATGGAAAGTAAACAAATACCGGTCTTATCTTTATCATGACTTACTTAAAGCGATTTTTTTTCCTTAAAAAAATAATTCTAAGAATCATTTAGTTTTAATTTTTTTTTTTTTTTTAAATATTTCTAACTCACATTTAAGCGATTCAAATATAGTAAATTTTTTATTATATTTAAAAATTAAAGCTAGAATAAAATACTAAAAAATCAGCGCAAATGACAATTTTTTTTATTAGAAAAGTGTTCGTAACCTAATGATTGCATAATTCAGGGTGCTTAGCTTTTTTAAAAAATGCTTAAAGGTGCTTATTTTCGATTTTCGTTTCTTAAAAGCCCTTAAAGGTGCTTTTTTCATTGGATGTTTTTAAAGAGTGCTTAATTTTCTCTTTTGCAAAATGAGATTTTTCCTTTACTACGCTGATTTTCGCTTCGAATTATGCAAAAAGAAAAGACGCAGTTCACATTGTTCTACTCTCCGTTTTCACATTAATTTGACCCCAATCTATTTCGGCTTATTGTCAATCCGTAGCGTATGAAAACGCCATTCATAATTTCATGATTTTTGACAATTGTCAAAAACAATGCTATATATATATATATATATATATATATATATATATATATATATATATATATATATATATATATATATATATATATATATATATATATATATATATATATATACACAACACAATATATATAGCATGTGAATCGATGTTCTGGAAACTTTGGAAGCAAAAGTGTGGAAATATAGTTTTTATTTTATTTCTGGCTATTATTGAAATATGGAAATAGAAATAAAAATTTAGTGCATAATACAAAATCTCGTGAAAACATAATCACGATAAAAGATATCCATTAAAAATTATCCTAAAATAATCCATTCCTTTAGAAACTTAAAATACACGGAGAAAACATTCTGTTAAAATTACCATAATATATAATAAAGACATTTTTAATTTAAAAAAAAACAACATAATTTTGGTTTATAAAATTAAATTATGCTGTATTTAAATCATTCGTTTAGAAATTCTTCAGTTGATATGGTAACGCTTTACCTGAAATTTAGGTTTTCAAACTTATAGTTCTTATTACACACATTTATTAAGTACGAAACTGAAAAGTAAATTTAACCGAATAAATGGCTTTTATGTCATCGCCAAGGTATCCTTGCCAAATTCTGTCGCATTCGCCAAATTTAATCACAGATTATGAGACCACATTTTATTTTAATTTTACCAAAATCATTACCAAATCACTTCGGTAATAGCTCAGCTTTTAAGTTTTCCCACAAAGCCAGAAACACGATAAATTTTTATCATATTTTGGTAATTTTGGTCATACATTTTTTTTTTCTCGGTGTACCAATATCATTAACTGCCTGCCACCCCATAGATTTCATCAGTTGTTTCAATAACGTTTCCCTAACTGATGTTCGCCCAAAAAGCAAATCGAAAAAGAAAGTTCATGACTTCGAAACACTCCATTATCGGTATAACAGCCGGATTTGACCTCGTGACCCTCTCACATGCAGCCCCTGTTCACTGTGCTGTAGTCCGTCTCCACTATTTATCTGAATTGTTCAGACGTCGTTTGAGATGTCTAAGCACAATATTTAAAAGAAAAGAAGAAGAAAAAGAAAATGGAATGATGTAACGCACGTTTATTCGGGGGTGGAGACACGAAACGATTGGGAGATATGAAACCCACGTTGATTGTTGGTCTACTCTACTCGAACCGCTGATTAATGGGTTTGATTCGTAGAATTGTTTTAAAGGGCGTTGTTTTGGGATAGATTGTTGAATCGAAATATATGTTAGTTAAGTTTTATTTTATAGAATTTTTAAAAAAAAGAAGAAATCGAAGCTTGATTACTTTAATTCAATTTCATAAATGGGTAAAAATCATTTGACCTTTTGCTTACGGCTGGTACAACATTTGGACCACATGTGATGGTACTATATGGTACACCGTAAGCCTACGGCTGGTTCAACATATCTTTTCTTTTCTTTTCTTCCAGACGTGGACACGTACCTAGGTTTGCAAAACCCTTAACCGTATAGTCCACGTCTGGACTACAGTCTAACTCGCACAATGCACAGCACATAAGCAAACAATTACAAAATGGTTCAACATATGGATCACATGTGATGGTACTATATGACAAGGCTCGAAAAAACTCAGAAATTTTACCCGTCCCCGAGGACGGCTTGTCCAACAATGCACCCGTCCTCATTTGAAACTAACCCGTGGCTTCTAAATAAATAAAAATACAATTTTCTCTTTTTTATTACAAACATTTATATAAATTGCACAATGAATTAGTAGTTACTAGGATTACATTATACAGTAATAAAAGAAATACTAGGTTACTAATAGTAACCTAGTATTTCTTTTATGAAATAATTTATTTATTTATGAAAATGGCCGTCCGCGCGGACGTCGGATTCGAGAAATTCGTTGCCCGCGAGGAATTTTTGACCGCCGAGGACGGGCGGTTTTTCGAGCCCTGCTATATGATACACTGTAAGCTTACGGCTGGTACAACATATGGACCACATGTGATGATACTATATGATACAACGTAAGCCTACGGCTGGTACAATACGGATCACATGAGATGGTAATATATGATACACCGTAAGCAAAGGGTTAATGTTCATGCTCAAACACGTCGAAATGAAAAGAAAAAATATTGACCTTCTTTTTTATATCTTCTAAAAAAATCTATAATTATTCTTTTGCGCCTTTACTTTATTTTAGTTTCTTTTACGCATATAGTGTAATATTACCTTTGAATTACACTTTTTTCTTTTTAGTAAATTTAAGTAATTACAAATATTTTCTTACAAATGGTAAATATTAAATTCTTACAAATATTTTGAGCTACTAACTACCATCGCCGTCTCTCCCTGGCTCCTATAAACGCTTTCTAAGAAAGTTTATAAGCTAGTTGGGATGTTGGAACTTTTCTAAAGCAGCGGTTCCGAAAAAGTGTTCCGCGAACCCTTCGGAACCCACGGGATCCTTGGAAGGGTCACAGGGGTTCTGGCAGTTAAGACTTTTTTAAAAACCTGTAGCGATATTTGTTTTATATCCAATCGATATTAATTTAGTATTTCGGTTATTTTTATGAAATTATTCAAGCAATATGGCAGTTAGTCAAAAGTTAAAAAGATGCTATTATTAAAGAAAAAAAAAAAGAAAAAACAATATTGCTCTAACAATAACAATATTTCTCCAGCAATAATTGATCTAGTATTTTCCATTCAAGAGAAATAACCAAATTCATGATTAACGGAATGTGTTTCTCTGGTTACCATTCTCAATGTTCATAAGAGTTTTCTTTTATTTTCATTTAAATAAAAACAGTAATTCGGCTTATTTCATTCATTTTATGTTTATGCCAAGCACCAAAAACAAATTCATAACTAGACTAGGTGCTTCTACCAGACTTGTGAATTCAACTTTCTGACATAACGCCTAGTTTGAGTTTCAGTAACCGAAATTTTAATGGGTGGCAGATTATATAAACAAATTTTTATTGGCATTTCAACGACTTGTTTTTCGATAGCAAAAAATAACTTGTAAAAGATTAAAACCTTGAAAAAACATAGTATTGGTGGAAAAAAAGGAGTTCAAAATAATCTACTTCATTTTGTGTTTTCGTTAATCACATTGTGTGCAAATAATTAATTTGACATAATTGTGCTGCAACCTATAACAATTTAAATTTGCATTTTGATACCAGCAATGACAAATACAAAATCAAAGAAATAATTACAAATATTCAAAGCATGGATGTGACAAGTTTGTTTCTCTTTTTTACGCGATATAGCAAAGATTAACTTTTTGTAATTTGTGGAAGGTTTTATAACAAATTGGAGCTGCACATAAGATTTCATTTGTATTTTACTTGCTTTCTTTTTTCGCTTCAGCTTTTAAAAGAAAACTATTTCTTTTAATATTCTGAAAGGGCCGTGGAGGCTTAGAGGATAGAGAGCTCTCCTCCCAATTAGGGGAACCGGGTTCGAATCCCAGACATGACTGCGATCCCAGACATGACTGACCCAACGGATTCCGCACCCGGCTCTCACCGACCACAGTGCTGACGTAAAATATCCTCAGTGGTAGATGGATCATGGGTAAGAGTCCCTTGCCGCCAAGCTTACCGTGGGAAGTTTTCATGGTCTTTCTCTCCGTGTAACGCAAGTGCGGGTTAGTTTCATAAAAAATTCTTCCCCGAAAGGCAAACATTTCTCTCAATACTTGATCCAGGAGTTTCCTTGTCGTCTGAATTGGGTTCAAAATTACAATTGTACAAAGTCGTCGTAAACTCAAAAGAACATGAGTCGGGTGTTCAGCGATGGTCGGTTATAAAATAAAATATTTCTTACAATGTGGTACAGATACTACAAGACTAATATAAAACTATGCTAACTTAAGCAGAGGTCTGTCCAGACATTTTGTGAAAGGTCCGTTTTTCGTGAAATCGTGAAAAAATTACTCACATTCTTTCAACCAGGGTCCGCTTTTATGAATTTGTGCAAATAGGGTCCGGTTATTGCAAAACGCCTCGGCACTGTAAAATTATAATAAAAAAATTAAATTTTCACAGCATTTGCTGCTTTTAAATTAGAGATGCAACATACAAATATTTGGTATTTAGCCTATACTGCTGAACGCAGAATATTCATTTCTGACGAATAATGGAAGAATCGTCTGCCGAAGACAAAACTTAATTCGTTTACATCCATCTTTCTTGTTTTCTGCCCTGGGAAGGGTTTATACGATTAACAAAACAATAATGAAGATAAACAAATTAGTGAAGGGTCCGATTAAAAGAAAAATCATTTTGTGAAGGGTCCGTTTTTAAGTTAAAATATGTTGTGAAGGGTCCATTTTTATGAATAGATATTTTGTGAAGGGTCCGTTAATGGACCGAAACTTCTTCTAAACAGACCCCTGTTAAGCGTAAGATTTTGCAGTAGAATTTTATTCATTTATTTGTTTTTTTAATTAACATGACTTGTAGTAGTGTTTCCTTAAAGATAATGTGTAAGAAAAAAAATTTAAAAAGTCTTAGTTTTCTACATTGGATGATTGAATCACATTTTTTCAAATGTGCCGAAACAAACAACACTAGCAAAATGACTCCACAAAACGATAAATCAGTTTGAATAGGGGGAAATTCCGATACGGGAAGGGGGGGTGTCTATGTTCCTCTACCATTTTTCCTCCTGCGGGCCGCCTTGGCGCCGCCCCTGGAATGTTGCGTGCATTCCTTTAACCCAATGAAACGAAGCGCAAATACCTAAAGTTTGAAGTCGCCGGGGCTATTGGTTCTCATGATCTATGTCTTTGCGCCGAACGCCGATCGAACTCATTCGAACGCGCACTCGCACCACACCCTTCGGAGCCGATCGGAGAAGGGGCGCAGCGGAGCAACAGGCGAGAAAAAGAGGTGTCCACTAGAAAGTGCGAGGAAAAGTGAGCTTGAGTTTCAGCAGCTATCCGGTTCAACGTCTTTTTTCGTCATTGTAAATTTAATGACTTTTTGTTGTTGCTCGAATTGTAAAATATTTTTTGATCAACAATAATATCACTTTTGTTGACTAATGTCTCCTAACTCTCCTAACTATGGTGAGGTGATTTCTGCACAAAATGCACAGAGATGCCAACTGCTCCAGACACGCCAAAATATTTAAAAAAAACGGTAAATAACTGAGTAAATTTTGCAAATATTGGAATTTTTTTGCTTGCTTTTTAAAAGGTATAGCATGACATATGTACTATAAAGTGGTGAATTAAAAATATAAATTTGCATTTTGATACCAGCAATGACGAATACAAAATCAAAGAAATAATTACAAATATTCAAAGTATGGAAGTGACGAGTTTGTTTCTCTTTTTAACGCTATGTTGCGAAGATTAACTTTTTGTAATTTGTGAAAGGTTTTAAAACAAATTGGAGCGGCGCATAAGATTTCATTTGTACTTTACTTACTTTTATTTTTTTTTGCACTAAAAAGTGGTGAATTATATAAGCCTACGAATTATTTAGAAATAGTGGTGGATAAAAATCTACTAAATTAAATTTATAAAACCAAGAATCACAATTGTTAAACTACCACTTTAAAATATATATTTGTTGTCCGGAGCAAATTGGAATGCATCATGCGCTTGTAAGTTTATTTTTTCTTCTTCTAAATTGGTAGTAAAAAAATTTGCTCATTTACTTGTTTTGCATATTATTTACTTACTCTTAAATCTAAATGTAATCCATGTGCCAAATATGCATTGCATGGAATACTATTCATTGAAACCTCCCTCATAAAGACTATTTATTTATTTATTCAGTTTTTTTTTTCTTTTTCTTTTTTTTGACACACTGAGCGAAATGTATAAAGACACATTGTTAGCAACGCGTTTACAAGTTTTTACCCGTATAGCTTAGGAAAAAGTTGCTTTATTGGAAAATTCACATTCCATAGAAGTCAAATAATAAATTCTATAATGGAATAAAAGAAAAAAGGACGTGAAATAAGTAAGAAAAAAAAAGCTAGGCAAACTTTGCGTTTGGCTTTTCTTCGTGGCAACAAATAAAATTTATCACTTTTAAAATCGACAATCCCTCCACCGAGCAGCTGAGCTATACTTCGTAAGTCTAGATCAGCGGTATCCAAAATGTATTCCGCGGGTAAGGACTATTTAAGATTCATAATTACATTTACTTAAATAACTGCATTTATATTCAAGCAATAATCCATAATTTATTTAATAAAAAGTGACACATTTAAAAAAAAAAAAATTTCAATAGCAATATCTTTGATAAACTATGAGAAGGATATGCATTTATAAAAAATTCCATAAGTATTTCTCATCGAGCCTGAATGGAAAAATTCAAATCAAAATAAAATAACCAAAATCAAGAATAAAGAATTACGTCTCTCTGATAATTATTCTCAACATTTATTACAGTTCTTTATTGAAAACCATACTAAGTTTATTTCGTTCGCTTTCATCATATTCATACACCAAGAATTAAAATATTTCATTCTACACGATAAATATTTTCAAAATAATTAGTATTTTTTTGTTACTATATTTACCAGTTGTTGATGAACTGTTTATAATATCGAAGTTCCTCAAAAAAAAAAAAAAAAAACTGGATTATTTTAGGGTTCCATAGTCGAAGAAAATTAGGAACTTGTAGATTCTGCTTGTGGAATTTATCTTCGGGTGAATGCGAGGTAAAGAATGTTTACCCTTTTTATTTGGCTTTGCCTTTTTATTCATTCTGTTTTTACATTAGACTCGCTGTATAGTCCCACTTAGTTCACGATCTTGTGTATTTCGTTTTGTTTAAACTTTGCGTAGGAACTCTTAGGCCATTCTGCCTGTTTCAGTCTGCGAGCAATTCAATTTTAATCTCCTCTAAATCCACCCATGGGAGCAAAATGAGCCATGAGAAGCGTATGAAAATGCTACTACTAAAATTTAACTATGAAATTTCTCTTTCTTTAAAGCTGGGCCCAAAACCACGAAGAAGTTTTGTTAGAGTGTTTTTTTATTTATTTATATCTTTATTTTTTTGCTTTCTTTTTTGTCCAATTGTAGACGTTCACTCGCTTAACTGGGTCAGCACTGAAATACTTCCGTCTGTTAAGAAATGACTTTGCACTCAATGTTAATCTACTGTATTGGAAATTTTGGAGTGTGTTTTGAACCATAATGTCATTCGAACCTTTAAGAACCTTAATATGATTAAAAGTTGAACCATATTATTCTATTTCTTAAAATTTATCATATGAAATCATCATCACAAAAATAGGGTTTCTCAAAATTGAGCAAAAATGCGTCAAAATACCTGCAAAATATAGTCGAATTTGAAGACTTCATGTTTTTAAAACTGAAACAGCATTTACTTATTCTTGAGCAAAATGCATTTTCTCAAAAGGGATGTGGAAAGAGAAATGTGTGAGAGAGCTGTAAGCTGACCGCCGGCAGGATTCGAACCAACGACTTCCGGGTTCGCTGAATGATGCTCTTACCACCATGTTGAATACCCCAGTCCAGAGAGAATTAGAAAGCTTTGTATACTGACCGTGGGAATGACACATCATGACATATTAGTATCCAATTTCAATGTTTCAAATGTGATTCCGAATGTTTAGTCAGGAGATCGGTAATTTTTGCTTATTTCGCCATATACTAAAAACTTTAAAGCGAATGGAATGTGTCGTTTTAGCGCCCACTATATAAAGCTTCCCAACTCCCCCTGGTCTGGGGCGTACAACTATGGTAGTTAGAGCATAGTACTCCAAAGTTCCTTGGTATAATCCTGCCGGCTCTCTGACACATTTCTCTCTCCACATCTTTTTTGAGACAATGCATTTTGCTCAAAAATAGGTAAACGCTGTTTTTGTTTTGAATGCATATTATTTTCAAATGCAACTCTATTTGTTTCAGAGCTTTTTCGGCACACTTTTTTATGATGATGGTTCAACTTAACTCGAAACTTTGCTCAATCTAAAGCTTTATTAAAATTAATGCAGCTTTGCCTTATAATATGGTTCATGCATGATATCGTTATTTTGGTTAAATACTGAACCGCCTTTCTCTTAGAGTGAAACTAAGCAAATAGGGACAAGGCTATAAAAACTCTATTTGTGCAAATCCACGTCTGGGATAGTTTCTTCATCAGCAATCCAAAAATTATCAATTTAAAAAACACAAGAAATTGTATCGATTTATTACACAGCGGAAAAAAAATTGAAGATCAAATGAAGTACACAAATCTAACAACTGATTTCATATTATTAACTAATTAGACAGATTATTAATGATAGATTGTTGAAGTGGAACACTAAGAGATCTACTCGACAGAATTTTTATTTCGTTAACTCCTGATACGAGGATGACCATAGCATGAACATGACCGAACTGCGCATAACCATTGTGTTATATGTATTAATAGATATGTAAGAGAGAAATTTACTCTGTGCATGGTCTTTAATACAAATTTTATGTCTGAACCAAAATGAAATTGTGATCAATCGGCTAAAATGAACATTATTAGAAATTTTGGAAGGTATTAAAAATCGTTCAAACTCGCTGCAATCTTAATATGAAGTTTAATTGAACCTTATTATAGTATTTTTTAAGAACTTCATTAAATGATATTAAGGTTCAACTTAAACGTGGAACCTTATTATATATCAAAGCTGCAATAATTTTTTTTGTAGAATAGATTAATTAAGATTATTTCGCTAAAAGGCAGTTATTAATTGCGATCTAAATTATTATTTTAGCAAAAGATGAAAAAAAAACTGTTAATCTAATGGTGGTCAATGCGATGATAGAAAAGAAAACATTCGAGAAACCTACCTCAAAAAAAATTTTTTTTTTTTTGCAAACTTTCAGCAAAATTGAAAACATTACCTTTGTTGCGCACTGATACATCAGAAGCTGTTTATAAATCATCTTTTTTCGTTGAAAAACTCCATTTTTGATGTTTTATAGGATACTTTCAGAGTAATTTAACTTAAAATTCTGAATATTTTCACTAATTTTTACTTCCCAACCAATATAATATCTAAATTCCATCCATTTTTTTCGAGTTCCGTTTTTCAATTTAGTTTCCGAGTCCAATTTTATTATTTTATACAATCTCTCATTTGAGAAATCTTCTAGATTTTACATCTTGAAAGATTTTTCATATTCGTCGTGACCTCTATCGTGTTCCAAAATGCTTTCTAAAAATCTGTACCAGAAAAAAACACCTTGCATACTATGGAATAATATTCTAATGCGATAATAAAATCTCATAAAACATATTTAAACTTATACGTTAATCATTAAGTAATATTTAACATATTATAATTCGATGTCATTTAATCCACTAGAGAAATACGAAAAAAAACTGCCTGTAAACTTTTTATTTTATTTGAGAAAAAAAAGAGATTTGTTAAAAGAGAAAATTATGGAGCGCAAAGTAAAATTTCAGAAAGCTATTAAATCCCAAAATTATGCGAGATTGCACAATGTAAAAAATGTAATGTAATATCTCTTCGAATATGATGTTGAACAACTAAAAAATTGTATGAAGAAAAGCTTTATTTTTGGTTAACATCAAATCAAGCTTTCACAGACAATTTAAGGGGTGTAATTTAAATCTGAACACTTATGGAATAAGCTTACACAAAACACTCGTCTCTAGATTGTTTATATTTGAATACAAGTCGACAAGAATTGGTAGAAGTCTCATATTAATCAAAACATAAGATCTCTGTTAAAATATATGCATGTATGTTTTTAGTTGTGTAATAAGTATAATTATATTCCAATTTTTAAATCTTTATGAACTAACTATACTAAGTGATTTTTATCATACATAATTTCTACCTGCTTACGTTCTGTTGAGCCTATTTCCTATTTGTCCTCTCTAAGTATTCCCTATTTGTCTTCTATTTGTATTCTCTCTATACTGCACGTATGTTTGATTTACGAATTAGTTTAATTTTGAAAATTTACGGTTCCTAATTAATACTTCTCATTCTAAATTTTCGAAATTAATGATTCTTACTTAGCATTATTGTAAAAATAAACTTTGCGGACACTTATCTTACTGTAAATATGATTTTTTGTGCTACTAAATACAAAAAAAAGAAGAAAGAAAGAAAGAAAGAAGAAAAAAGAGTGGTGGCGGCCTCTAAATAGTGTACAAGAACATTTTTTGTGGTGAGATACACGAAAACTTTTTACAGAGTAGAAAAAAAGGACTTCTACAATTCTACTTGGTTGTTATTTTGCAAAAATAAAACATATGCAATACTTTTTATGACATGAGAAAAATCGAAAAATAATTATGAAAATCCACCTTAGATTATTGATAGGTGTTGCAATTAGGTACTAGCAAAGCGAGAAGAAGTAAAGTGATTATGCCTAACCATGCGATTTTAGTCAGATTTAAATGAATACCTGTAAACAACGCGACGTCAGGCGTGTGTGTCGAACTTGATTGGCTACTGAATCGATAAATGCTAGGATTAACATATGATGACGTAACTTGCAGGTATCCAATTGGTAAAATCGAAAAGAAAGAAATACTTAATAGTAGATCTATTAATTTCCGTGTGCTTATTGTACATTTTTAGTAAGGTATATAAAATGAGAGTTTTTTCAAAAATGAGTTAAACACAAAATGAATTTTTATCGCTTCACACCAATTCCTGGCATATGCCTGTAAACATTGGGTATTCTATTTTTTCAAAAATGAAGTAAAAAAGTACGCACTTTTAGGGTCGCAAATGAGTATTTCAGTGAAAGTAAAACAAAACTGCTATCAAATTAAATGAATCTCTCATGAGAAAGGTGAAATCGAAAAAATCAAACACCTGTATAATTATGGACTATTCTACATAAAAAAAAAAAAGTTGAAAGCCTAAACTGAAGCTATGTAAATTCTAAAATCAAAACAATAATTTATCATAAAATCATGTCAGCTTCAAATTTAGGGGTTTGAAACTTTTTGGAACTTGCTTAATATGCAATATTAATCGCAATATAATTGCAGTCATATTTTTTAATTTGAAGTATGAGCGTAATTAATTTTTAATTATTATTCTTATTGATAGTAGCATATTATTATAAAAATGATTTTGTTTCAATTTTATCATAGTTCATTCAAATTATTATGTAAGAAAAAACAGTACCCAATTTAATATATATGCAATTAAGTGTGATTAATGAAGGGTCTGTAAATATGGTACTGTAATACAAGCAATATATGAAATAATAGGCGTGTAGCCTAAATTAGTATATGCTTCATTGAGTGTTTTAATATGGAAACATATTAAACAAAATTATAAGTCAAATACTCAAAATTTATCACTTTAATTGTAATGAATTCGACTATTCACTAATTGAATTAAACTGAGAGTGTAAAAAAAATAGAAGTAAAACAAAATTATTTGTTAAAAACAAAAAGTTTTCTAATAATCAAAATACAGAAGTAAATATCATGACTTCAATCACTTTGCTCCAAATCGATTGAATGGTTGGCGTATCCGAAAAATGCGTCAAGTAATTCTGATTAGCCGCCAAGTCAGCCAATCAAATCGAGAGCTCTATTTCCGAAGATGGCTTTGAGAAGAAAAAAATGAAAGGAAAACAATGAAAGGGGGTGGAAATCATCGGATATGAAGACACCGATCAGTTTCTTCCACGGCGATTTTCGCCTTGAATTACTAGGGTTGCCGGACGAATTCTTTTCTTATTAAAATAATGCTCTTCGCCAAACATACGCCAATAGCATTTTTTAGGATTAATAAGAAAAGTTTAAGAAAATAATATTAAGTAAACCTTTATAAAATTTTTAGTTCAAACATAATTTAGAATATCTATAAATTTAAAAACTCCATGTGATTATGTTTGTTTCGATTAAAAGTACAGAAGAATATCGAAACCATCTGTTAAAAAGAAGAATAAATAAATATTGCATATTATGCAGAAAAAAATAATAAATTTTTAATTCGTTCACCTACAAATTATAAATAAGACACTGTCAAAAATATGACTGAAATTGATCCATAATCAAATTGCCCAGAAAATTAAAACTTCATTATATAATGCCATACTTGTACTAAAATATAGTTCTGTTATTCAGATTAAGACCTTATTAAAGTAATATTTTTAAGATAATATTTTTCAAAATACCGATTCTGCAAGTAGTTAAGAACGCTCTATCCGCTGACCCCCCCCCCCCCCCCACGGCTATTATGGAATCAATTTTAAAACCGTCGTTGAACAACGGACCCAATTTTTGGGTTTGCAAATACTAATGTTGTAATTTTGAACAAAATCCAGAAGACAAGGGAACTCCTGTATTGGAAGAAATTTGCCTTCGTGGAGGACTTTTTTGATAGAACTAATTCGCATTTGCGTTACATGGAGCGGAAAACCATGAAAACCTCCCACGGTTAGCCTTACGGCAATGGGATTCTAAACCATGATCCGTCTACCATTGAGGATATTTTTATGTCAGGGCTGTGGTCGATGCAAGTCGGATGCGGAATTGGGATCAGAAAGTCATCGCTGGGATTCGAACCCGGCTCACCTTATTGGAAGCCGAACGCTCTATCCCCTGAACCATCTCGGCTCCTATCGAATCAATTAGTGAGAGAGGCGAGATGGAAAAAGAAAACCAATTAAGTTTCTAAGTTAAACAGAGAAGAATTGAAAGATGATTATGTGAATCGCCTCATCACGTTTCATCTGCCAAACAAACTGGTTTTGATGTTGATTCGATAGACTTTTTAGATAAAACTCAACTAATTTCGATGGCATTTTTCATAGTCAACAAGTGTTCTAAAAATATACATTAAGGGTATTCCTAAAAGAACACTCTGTATAAGAAAACGGTATAAATACGAAATGATGGTAATGTAGGGGAGCAAAATATCTTACTCAATTTTTTGAAAAGTTAAATTTATTAATTAGTTTTATTCAATAAGCATCCTAATATTAGTTTTGAAAAATAAGAAATTAAATTCTGTTTCAAAAATGTACACGCTCATATTTTTTTCCTTTATATAAATAATGTTAATAAAAAACAAATCTACGCATGTATGTATTCTATATACTGCTGTGTAACTGAAAAAAACAACATAAGTTCTTCACGGTAAATTTCGAGAAAAGTAGTTTGACAGCTATTTTCTTCCTATTGCTAATGCTATGAACGCTAAAACAGAATTTAGAAAAACAAATAAAACAAAATTTATTTTTTGAAAAACTCTTTTTGCATTATGTAACTTATCATACATAGACGTCAAATATATAAAAATCTCAATTCTGAATTTTTTGTCGCTTACGATGATTTTTCAATTGCATGGTAGTATAATTATGATTTTTGAAATTTTTTTTAAAAATCTATATGTTGATATTAGGATTACATCGGATCTATAATTCGTTTTGTGATAATAATATAAACATTGAAACTGTTCACCTCCATTAAGAATTTTTTTTTCCTTCTTATTTCATTCTCCTACATTTCAAGTCTATTTGTGGGGGTGTAAAAGAGTGTCCCCTTTCATCTACACCCTCAACAACGCATTATTCTACACTTGCAGAACAGAAATGACATTAGAACCTTCCTGCAGGAAAAGAGGGGTTACAAGGGGTAAGGGGGTCGGAAGAAACAAGGGGTTCTGCTAATAGTGGTCGTTGCCATTCCTCTCCCCTCTGCTCTCTATCTCTCCCACACTTTCACTCCCTTCTTCACTCTTTAAGGGATCACATTTGTTTTGGCGCCTGTAAAGTTCGCTCACCGGCAGAATAACACTGACAATTCGCCCTAGCGCGTGGAATCGACGCCCCCTCGCGGCCGTCGAAGTTGACTTTCGCGGGTGAATCCGAATTCTTGGTGCGTCGTTTCGACTTCTCCGCGCGGAAACTTTCTACGCTCTTCTGTCTGTCAACAGGTAAAGTTTTATATCATCCATTAGTTTTTATTTCATTCGATTAGTTCAGATAATTTATATTCGATTTTATTTACTCCTTAAAATGAAAAACATATTGATTGAAAGTAAAATGTTACATAAAGAAAAAAAATTGTGACATTTTCTATTTTTTACGAGGATTTTTCCGAGTGGACAAAACTGTTTTGCTTCAGTTTTTATTTCATGTTTCGAATTTATGTTTTCGACATGAAAAAAAATGTCATTTATTTATTTGTTTTGTTTATTTTCCCTCTTTAATCTTCAAATCTTTTTTTTTTCGCGTTTATTTATTTTTAGTTACGTATACTTTGTCATTCGTAGGAAGGGGAAAAAATGAATAAAGCACAAGTAAAGTACAGAAATGGGCATACTATAGTTTCAGTTCTCTAAACAAGAGCTTTAAGGCCCATTCCATAGTGACGTGTGTGACATTCGGAGTCACTTTACAATGTTTTACAATAAAAATACCCTCTCCTAAAATTGATGGGAAAAGCTTGTTAATATGGATTTGTTATGCATGAGTGACAGGACATTTTAGTGTAAAAAGCATTTAGTTTTAGTTTTTGCTTTAAATAGAAAACGACTTTAAAGTCATGTGACGTGTGTGACGATTTTGTAAGGAAAATTTTCAGGTTGATCTGCAAATTAAATTTTTTCTGTGATTTATATTCATATATAATATTTATTTTAATTTAAATGGGTAATAGATACTTCATATAATTTCTATCAATCACTGTTTTATTATTTCAAGTCATGCATATTTATTTAAAAAATAAAAATGCTTGTGACGTGTGTGACTTCAATTGTGACGTGTGTGACACTTGCAAATAGTTATAAAATTATTTATTATGAAACTTAGGCAATAGGAAAAACTTACAAATTAATTGAGTAAAATAGGTAAAATAAGGTTTAGCAGCATATTTTTAAATAAGAATATTGTAATTTATAGTTTCTCAAAGTAAAATTGTCCACGTGAAGTAGCTGGAATTGGAGGATCAAGTTTTCCAATTACATTGCCAAATGTATAGTGGGCAATGTCAGGGTTTCTTGGCCATTTCCAGTACTTTCCAGATCTAATCATACAAGAGACTTCAATTTCTTCTGTTTTTACAGTTTTCACTTCACCAGGATACTTTTCTGCGTCATAAGTCACAAGCACCCAATCTCCTTCATTGTAGGTTTCACATTCATTACTTCGTGCTGACTTAAGAAGTTTAATATTTCCTTCAGAGGAACATTCAATTACATGGACCTGTTTGATGCCTGTTACTTGAAGTACTTCTTCATTCCATAGTGACATTGAAATTGACTTTTCAGTAATTTCTGCTTGTGATATATAAAATACCTGAGTCTTTGGCATTAGTTCTGCAGCAACGTTAGCAAAATCTTGTGCACTCTGAACTACAATTGCTTTATCACAGCAACTCATAACCCGCTGCCGAACTAGAGATTTAGCAGAGCCACCAATTCCATCCACTATTCCTTTTCCATGTGAAGTGGCAAAATACTTCCATCGGAAAGGTCTAGAGTATTTAGCAGAGAGCACTTTTAGTAATTTTACCATAAAGCGATTCTTAAATTCGCTTGATGGCCCATCACTCCATATAACATCCACTTCCGGTTGAATTGAATCTTTTCTTTTCTCTAACTTTTCATACAAGTGGAGCAAGAAGCATGATATGGTATCTTTGTCCTTATTAAGTGCATCTGAACATATTAAGTATGTTTGACATTTACTATCATAGATGACTGCTGCTGTGAACAGTGTAACACTTGCTCTGCTCCACAATGCGGATTGTACTTCATGCTGATATTCTGCTGAATATGACATGGCAAAATCTATCTGCAAGACTCGTTTCCTTTTATCTTTTTGATCAGCTTGAAATTCACTTGCTTGAATTCTCTTAATATTTGTATGGTCTCGCATTTTACCAAAATCTTCCAATACTAAATCAATTAGCTGTTCTACACAGCCCTCTTCCAGTACTTTCTTTAGAACTGTCCTCTCTTCACATTTCTGTGTTTTCCAATTATACCACTGTACAGGTTTTTCCCTGTCAGATAGAACTTGTTCTGGAAACTTTCTGCCATCTTTGCACTCATTGCACTGGCCTTGCCAACAAAGTGAATTTTGTTCTGTATCACACAAGATACTTTGCCACCATTCGTTGCTGTAATTGATTTTCAAAGCCTTTAACTTAAGAATAAAGTTTTCATGAATCTTGCACTTACATTGATCTGCAGGTGTTTCATGCAAAAGCAAAACGTTTGGCGGTCTTAGGAAGCAGAACTTCGAAAATCCGACTTCCAGGTTATCTTTCTCCATTTTAAATAAACTATAGGCTTCTCTCAGATACATTGTTAAGTAATACTTCCTCAGCTTAACTTTCCTACCACTATTATATACAGTAATCTCATCATTCATTCCAGGCATAGTATACACAACATCACTACGAAAGTAAAAATTTTTAATTTGATTTACAGTTTCTTCTGCTAAGCTGTTGCCATGAAGTTGTGTTTCGAATTTATTGATTACTTTTAGTCCAACATATTTAGCAAGTCCATGTACAACTGCTTCACGCTTTCTGGGAGAAAAAGGAAGTGCTCTCACAGTTTTTTTAATAGCTTTTCCAAGTGCTTGAGGTTTTCTATAAGGAGATTTAGAAATGCTAATTTCTGTAGAATCATCATTTTTTACAACATCATCTTCATTCTTTTTAGCTCTACTTTTCCTCTTACGCATTGCTGCATTAAGCTTATGTGCTTTTTTTTGCTGTGCATTCATACCCTGTATCCTATTTTTTCTGATTGCTTCAATTCTTTTATTTTCTTTTGTCTGGTATTCAGGATCACTTGCTTTCTTTTTAGCTCTGGATTTTCTTTTTCTTTCTGCTGCTGACATTGGTTTCTTTTCATCCATGATTTTAAAACTCTCAAATTTAATCCAATTTCTTTAAAAGAATAAACTTTTAAAATATTTAATCAAAATCTTTAATTTGTATGTAGCTGGAGAATAATTTAAACATGTGCTCAGGTAAAATTAGAATTTCTAGTGAGTGTTCTAGTTAGTGTTGCCAGTTTTAAATTCATAATTTTCTGTTGCCAATTTTAAATTCATAATTTATATCCATTATTTATAAACATAATTTTGTGCAGCCATTTTCACAAATACTTTTTTAAAAGACAAAACTTTAAAAAATGTGAATGCAATAACTTTAAAGTAATTGCGAAATAGCTACTAGAAGTTGAGTGAGGGTGTTGCCATTTTTAAAAATAGTTGCCAAATGATGTAGGTTTATTAAATTTTAAAACTATTTTTCAGTATTCTCTGTTTTATATAAAATAATGTATTCTTGTAAGCTTTTTAAATTGAAAATCACACACACCACAATTTTCACACACGTCACAATGTGACGTGTGTGACATTTTAAAATTTAATTTTAAAGTGTAAAATATGTAACAAAATTAAAAGTCCTGATAGATTTAGCCATCTTGATGCACACTAATTTATAAACTAAGTTTTTTAGTTAATACTCACACACATTAATGTTTTATATTAACTTTTTAAAGTGAATGTGACGTGTGTGACTATCAAAAAGTGTTTTTCTTTTCCCACTGGTAAACATATTTAAAAAACTTTTTTTAATTAAATAGACCATGTGTTTTACCTTTGAAACATTCCATAACATTATTTTTTAACTCCAGTTTTAATCATTTTAATATATTTATCATCTTAAAGTAAAAAAAATGGTGACTGTTCAAATCATATTAGAAATCGTAAAACAAATAGTGTAATAAAATAGTAAATTTTAGTGTATTAATAAATTTTTTTGATCCAAATCATTAGCAAATTTGAAAAATTCAACTTTTTTTACATTAGAATGAGCCATTATTTTTATCAATTTGTTAGTTTGAAATTTTACCCCCTTGGTATAGCAAATCATGGAATGGGCCTTAAACGCTATTCAAACTCTGAGAAGATCACTTAGTTGCGCATGTGTTTAAAGGTGTTAAGACACTCATTTGGTGTTTAGACACTGAGGAAGTTTCTTGTTCAGAGAATCAAAACTGTAGTATGCCCATTCCTGTACTTCATTTTTGCTTTATTCATGTTGTTTTTTGCTATAGTCTACGTAGCACTAAATATACCCTATCCTTCTTTTCGATTGCTCACTCTTGTTGCATGCCATTTACGTTTTTCGGTTTTTGAATTGGGTAATCATTATTTTAATTATCATTAAACTGTATACAAAATAATGATTATTGGCTATATATTTTTACTTTCACTTACATTATGTTAATTCCAGAGAAAATAAGTATTTTTCATCTGAATTCTCCCCTGAAGCATGAATAATGAATTTTTATTTATTTTCGAAGCTAATTTCAAAATTAAATGTAATTTTTAATGCTAGTTCTTTATATATTTTATCTTTTAATTCTATGAATAAAAATGAAATCATATTTCATTCATTTAAAATTTCCCATAAAGTTACGCTCCTTACGTGATTCATGGCTTAAGGCTGATAGAATTCTCTTGACTGAATATTTTTTGTGTGGGGGTGGGGTGTTCTTACTTTGCTCTGATGAAGTTTTAATTATACTTTTGGAGTATTAAAATTTAGTTAAATATATTTTTAAGCATTTTCAAACAATAAAATAAATAGTTTCAGATTTCTCCCTTTGTCTCTTAAGAGCTGTTATGTAGATAGCTAGCAGATATATTTCGTTAAAAGAATTTCTCGATAATTATTACAGTATAATATTTTTTCCGTTTGTTTCATTAGTTTCCTTTATGTTTTAAATAAACTACTTTTAAATCATGAAAATTAATAATGTGTATAGAAATAGTTCTTTTTACAAACTGGAAGTCAATAATATTATTACAACTTTATTGTTTATTATTTTTTTAAAAAAAAAATATGGATAGTAAGTGCATTTTAGAATTTTAAATAAGTAACATATTCAAAAAGAATATCGTTTTTAAATCTGAGATACCGAGGCAAAGCGGATTATTAATTTTAAACAACCGTTTAGTTATTATTTATAATTAAGTTTTTTATTTCTTTGAAAACTAAATCTGGGATTTAATATTTATAATCAAATATGAGAAGAATTAAATTACATTATTATGTGGTTGTACTTGAAACATACGGCAAATTAACACGGCATCATGATTCAACCGGCACTAATATTTTAACAGTTATTCTTAGAACCAGTAATGTTTTCAGGCTAGAATAAAGTAATTTTGAAACAACTGTTTTGCCAATAAATAATTTAATAATATTATAAAATAGAGCCATAAGCGAAATGCGAATACTTAAAGAATTTTTATTTAGTGGATTTCATTGTATAAAAAATTCAGAAATTTGTTATCATTCATAACAAATTCAAAAAATAAGCAATAAAAAAACTTCTAGTATGAGTCTTATTCATTTGTTTAAGCAATTTATCTCAATTAAAATCAATACATGCTTATAAATAAATACTTTTTTATAAATCACTATTGGCACACGAAAACTATTTCTACTTATAATCATTTACCAAAATATTTAAATAGTCAACCCAAATGTAAAAAATTTTAATGAAGTATTTTCAAATATCTTTTTAAAAAATTATAAGTGGTTTATTCTGCTTTTTCTATTTTAATTTACAACAAAGAGAGTAATGTTACATTTATTGCGAAGCAACAATATTCTTTAATTACGAGTTAAATGAAATTTTTAAATATTGTTAACCACTTTTTTAAAACCAAACGGAATTCGAGTTAACAGACTCTAAAATGATATTACATGAGTTTTTGAAAACTAGTTTGAAACCGTTGCCATTAAACCATTGCGTGGAATTTGTGGTGTTTTAAGCATATTGTGGTGTTTTAAAGTATTTGGTTTAAATTTAGGCTATTTAGGTTTTAATATGTTACTACTTATAAAATGGATATGTTTAGTATGATATTATGACTATTAGAATAAGTAAAATAATTTCCGCTTTAAAATTTTTTTTTAAGGAAATGCACCAGAACAAGTAAATTAAGTTGAAATTTAAATTCAATTTATATCTTAAAATCTGATCATGACTCTTTTCTTTCAAGAAAATAAATTTCCTTTAAGCTAATTAGTAAAATGCAATTTCATTTGGTAAATTACAACAAAAAAATTACATTATTGTTTCTCAACTTGAATAATAGCTTAATAACGAAATTATTATTAAAACTTTATTTAAAGTTAGTTTCAAACAAACAAGGTTCCAATATAATTTTATGTTTTGAGCAACTTTTTTGAATATTTATTTTTTAAGCAACTTTTTTTAATCTTTATTTTCTTTATGATAACCATTTAAAAAAATAAAACATGCTTTGTTCTTCTGATTGAGGTTGCAGATTTAGGACTCAAAAATTTTAAAAAGTCCCCCCCCCCAAATCCGATAAGGAGCTTATAAGAATTATTTTCAACTCTACTTGTTTAATTAATATATTTATCCTATTCTATTAGGATATTTTTGTAGATAAATTACGCTGAAAAAATAATTAAAATCCAAAATTTAATCTTATTAACTTGTGAACCAATTTTTCCTTTTACTTGAGAAGTTCGTAATTAAACATCATTTAGTAATCTATTTCCTATTCATAATTTATAACAATAAATTTAAAACTCTACTTTAATACTTTAAAATCAACAATTAAAATTTTTTTATTTTTTTATCACTTTGAGTTAAGTGATCACGCAGCTCCTGCCTCAATCAGCTGGCGCAGCTCGCATTCATAGCTGAAAGTTGGGGGTCATGAGTTCGTTCCTGCCCACTAGAACTTGTTGCTGTTTTCGCAACAACATGCAGGTTAAATCTGTCGCATTTAAAGACTTTCTAATTGTACCGTATGAAAGTTTAGAGAGAAGTGTTAATAGCTCGGGTACAAATCATGTCGACTGAAATGATCAAAATTACTTTCCGTTCCACCATGGAAATTAAAAGTTTAACCGAGAAGAATAAGCTAGCTGTTTAGTCATTGCAGAGACTCGATATGTTATTGTTTGTTAGTGGAATTTATAATTTAAATAGCAGAAAAAATACCGTTTTTTAAAGACATTATGAAAATTAGATAATTCAAATTATTTGGGAATGCTAAATACTAATATATTTGTAAAATGCTAACATGCCGCATAAGAGATTTATGCATCCATAATTTCTATAAGAAATATATTAAACTAAAAAATTGATTTATAATTTCTATAAAAAATATATATCAAAAAAAGTGATTTAAGTTAGAAAAAAAAAGAATCACATGGTTTTATTAAAAGAAAAGAAAAACAGTACCGATCCTATAAAAATCAAGTTTTCAGAATTTTAAATTTGAACTCTCTCTTAATAATATAACCTAAAAACCATTTTTAACGGTAATAGTGTATGAATTTTGCAAAATTTGAAAACAAAATTTAACTTATCGCTTATAAGCACTTCATTAATATAGTGGTTTTAAAAACTCTAATAAAACATATTTTGCTTTCTTTTTATGTTTTACCTTTAATATATGGTCAATAATGGAATTGTTATCAAGCTTTCATGAGCAAAGTTATTATGCAAATCAATAACCACATCCTATTTATTTTAAGATGTCCTTCAAACTTTTAATCGTGCAATTTCAATAATTTTTAGAGAAATCCAAAGACATGAGTTAGCTGCGTTTTAATATTTGTTTTAATATTTTTGCTATAATACTATTTTTGGAAATAAGAAATATGTTCCACTTAGACTTAAATATTACATACAGATAAAAATCATTCTTCTTAATAAATTCATAAATATTTTTATTTGAAGGTTTACTGATAGTTCCAAACGATGTTTTCACTAGGAATTCAAAATAACTAAGAGGGTAACCTTAAGATGCGTTAAAGTCAACAAAAACAGTGACGATGAATTTACCCCCTCCAATTTTTATAGCTTCCGGGGTAAAAGTCAGAACATCCTGTGGGAAAATGTGAGATTTACGAATGGAAAATATGGGACATGTGAGAAAATCGACGACAGGAAAACAATTTATAGCAAACATGGCTGTTTTTCATGATTGCAAGGTGAATAATATACGACTTGTGAACTTTCCGATCGTCAGGTCATAAAAGGTGAAAAAATACTTTGTCTCATGTTACAACGTTTCTTCTTTTTGAATTGAATTGGCTTGGATTTAACAGAACAAAAATCAAGAATTTTATAGGATTTTTTTTTCTTCTATCATAATAAACAAATAACGGCATGCAACAAAAAATTTGCAACATGAAACTACTATGAAAAACTCGATATAACATGTGCAACAAATTATAATTTCGCTATTACGACAAATTTTCAAACAACCGTCAAAATACTAATATTAAAGATACAAAACTTGCGTGTCTTTAACGAGTTAAAAATGTAAGCCTTACAACGACAACAAAATGTTTAGGGAAATATAATTTTGTGTGGTTTAAGTGAACATTATTACAAGAAAAATTATACGAATTTGCAAAAACTTGATGGTCAAACGTTCTTGACGTAGTCTGCAGAATTGAGCGCAGTCTACTCTAGATGTCGAAAGAAAAGAAAAGCGGTACAAGAAGAAAAAAATTATGGTAAAATTACCCCACTGTATGGTAATGACATTTTTGTAAGAAAAAAAGAGCATAATTTTGGTATTAAAAACCGAAATATACGGTATTTAAACCATTCATTACATAATTTTTCCGTTCATATAGAATTACAGCAAATTCTGGTATTAAAAATTATAGTTCTTATTACAAAACACTTAGTAAAAAATACAAAAACTGAAAAGTAAATTTAACCGAATAAATGGTTTTTATGCCATGATGTTAGATATAATGATAAAATTCCCACTGTTACCAAAAACATTACCAAAGCGTTTCGGTAAAAATTACCGAGTCCTTTGGCATTTTATAGAACGAGAAACATGGTAGATTTTATCATATTCTGGTAGATTTAACTATAATTTTTTTATTAATGTAAATATGCTTATTACGCTTTTTAATCTTTCTAATGATATTTTAACGTTAACTACTTGTATTTGCTCATAATGACAAGCTTATTATAGCGACTATTCAATCTGATATTATGAATTGGTTTATAACAAACTTTTACAGTATATGAAATTTAGGAGTGTGTTGAACAACAGTAATGTAACCTTAATACGGTTCTTGTACATGATAAATTTAGTCAAATTTATTATGTGCAAATTTGTTCTTCTGGGCGGATTTACCCCGATAATATGGTACGATCTTTATGGAAACAGTGCTCAATTAAAAAACGTATAAATGATGCGGCAAATTTAAACGACTGTCAGGTTTAAATGTACGACACCATACGAATCACTATGATTTTAAGTACAGAAATATTTCGTAATATGTTTTACATAAAAGCGTAACTATGGATAAGAAAAAATATTTCATACTAAGTGTGGTCATGCCATTAGTATCGCCTTAAAAAATTTTATATACATTGTAATTTCAAAATAGGATTAAAGTATGAACTATAAGCAGAAATATTTTAAAATATTAACAGCTTTTTTATATACGCCGATTAAATATGAACAACTTGTCACAGACATCAAAAATTCTTAAGGTTTAGTTTTCTAATTTTGTCGTTGAAGCACTTTCTTAAAAAGCTTTTTAATTTTTTTTTCTTCTTTTTTTTGAGAATTCGTATTATTGATTAATTTTTTTTTTTTTGAGAATTGTTAGAGCATTTTTTTGAAAGAACAATTTTACATTTTTTTTATATACAAAGCATTATTTCTTAATCCCACATTTGGATAATTTTAATTTTTGTTAAAAATACAATGTTAATATTTGAATTATTTGCTTTTCTTAAGAAAAAAATTTTTTTTATGAAAAAAAGGAGCTTCAACAACTTTAAACTTTAAAGTTTCTAAACTTCTCGAATTGTCCTGAAAGTAAAACCTTTCAGATCTCAAGAATTTTTGCTAGTTAATTTCTGTTGAAAGGAAATAAAAATCAGTTTCTTTAATATACTGAATAATAAAATATCCCCTAAAAAATGTGGTTCCTTCTTCATCATCGCTTTTTTTTTTAGAGTAAGGGTACCGTAAAGGACTTAATTTTAAGTTATGTTATATTTTTGATTAGGTTATCTATTTAACTATAGAGCTATTATAATTAAATAACTCTACAACTAATCATATGTTCTATTAAGTGGTGCTTGTTGAAACTAGAAAACTCTTTAAATATGAAAAACTTTGACTAAAAACATTATTTTTCAAAAAGGGTGTTTTAAAGTTAACTAGTTTTAGAGACGATATTTATTCCTACGATATTTACGTAGAAAAAAATAAGGTAATACCGCGTATCTAAGATTCGAAGAACGTTGTTCAGCCTAGAAACTGCAGTTTAATCAAGATGTTCATTGTTTAGTAGTGTGCTTAATAAATAATTCCTAAAAAATCATGGATAGTCATACTTTTTTTTAAAATTACTTTTTTAGATAAAGTCAAATCACTCCGGAATACCTGTTAACTCTATGAGAAATTTAGATATGCTAGAATATTCTATTTAAAAATACTCTATTTTGTATGACAATGTAAGTAAATTATGCATGTAATTTACAAATGATGTAGTCATGTAGTTATCTTCTTCCTCAGCTGCACTACACTCTTTGATGGCCCAGTACAAACTCACATCAAGGGAAGGTGCCGAAACCTGGTTATACCCGATCTTACCCCGAGAGCAGAGGGTATCGAAACTTTACAAGACAGTGCTATTATTGAGCAAATTCCTAATTTTTTGTTAAGGGTTTGAATCTTAAGTGAACGTAAAATAAGTTTTAATAAAAATAATTTTCGCAACTGTAATGGTCTATATATAACTGAACTCAGTGGCGTGACAGCCCATAGAGGGCCAAGGCCTACTCAGTTTTCTTGACTTTGGGCTCTGGGATGCAGGAGCCGATGTTCCACTTAGTTGGTCAGCCTAACGTAGAACCCCCAGTGCTTAGTTCCCAAACGTGCTTGGTACTCATTTATCGACCCACTGAAGGGATGAAAGGCTGAGTCACCCTTGCCGGCCCGAGGATCGAACCCAGGACCTACTTTTCGCAACTGTAATGATCAATATATAAGACTAGTTTAGAAACTAAAGAATATTAGAGAGTTGACATAGCAAAGCAAACATTTCTACAAAGGTGCCATGAATTAATCAATAACGCGCCAATATGGTAGGTCTCTTTTTTTGACTAGTAAATTGTAATTCAGAATTTTTCAGCTAGATAACACAACTAATTTCGAGACAATTGAGGTACTTGTCTCACATTACTACTCAGTCTTTCCTATCAGTATTATTCATTTACAAAATAAAGTTTTACATAAAAAAATCAATGCGTTTTTACGCATTTTATTTTGAATTAACTTAAAATTTTAGAAATCTGTTTTCTAGGAAAATCGCTAACGTTGCTTAACGTTTAAGCAAAAAAATTACCTTTCAATTTAAAATACATAAAAACAATATGTTACCTCATATTTTATTTGTAAATTGAATGAAAATTTTAAAAAATACTTTTACTACAAAGTTTCTCAGAACAAAAAAGGAACAGGAACTATTTCTTTAAAATAATTTAACAATTAATGGTCAATTAGTTTAACAAAAACACAAAAATTATTTACTCTTGTGTTAGAAATGCCATAAGCACAAACGAGGCAAATGATTAGCAAGGTATCAATCATTAACAAATCATGAACTAAACAAGACAAATAATAAGTATTTAATCAATGAAAGGCGTTATTAAATTAACAACTATAGCACCCATTACTGCAGAATTAGCAACCATACTGTATTAAAACTCTTTATTATGTCATGTTTCAAATTAATTAGTAGTTTAAAGTTATAGAAACAATAAATACATGTTGGCTTCAAGTTCAGAAAATAGTTTGCTTGAAAAATATATTAAGAAAAACACAAAATCTATTTACTCTCAAGACAGAAATTCCACAAACACGAAAGAGATGAATAATAATCATTTAGTTAATCAAAAGCATTATTAAATTAAGAGAATTAGCAACCACAACTACATTGAAGCTCTTTATTGATTAATGAAGCAAAGAGCAATAAGGTAAATTTGTCAGATAATTGAAAGGAAAATGCATATGTAATTCGAAATGATACAACTCATTTTGCGGAAATAGCATTCATCAGACAATTTCCTATCAATCTCTGCATTATTTACCATAAACATTTCGCGTTCGTTATTGCAGACCTTTAAGGATGTTGTTACTCGAATCATTTCGCTCAGCAAACCCAATAATGTTATTAATTATTCGGCTTAATTTGATGTGGCATTTAATCGTTTTACCAAGGAAACGCTTGATAAGATTTGAAATTCATTTATCTAAGAAGCGTTTATTGTTTACTGAATGTTATTATGTCAGATTAATTACAATTCTCTGTTCTTTTAATAAAAAATTGAATTGAAATAAAAATTAAATACTAAATTAGATTTTTCCTACTTTTTTTATTGTAGTTACACAAAGAAAAAAAATTTTGGTAAAATTATCGTACTGTATAGTAATGACATTTCTGGTAAGGGAAAAAAACATAATTTTGGTTAATATATTCAAAATATATTGTATTTAAACCATTCATTTGGTAATTTGTTTTATTCATATGGTGAAGGTTAATATGGCTTTCGGATCAGAAATTGTTGCCATTTCGCTGCTCTCTAAGAGAAATATCCGCCAGTTTTTTTTCTTCATGCTTTAGGGTTATAGTGGAAACACTTTTTCTCTAGGCCTTTAATATTAAAGTAAAACTCCGTAATCATTTTTGTAAACGCCACAAGTTTACATTTACTATTTACTTTCAGTACAGCATAAACATTACGTGTAAAATAATTTGTAACTCAAAAAAGGCCATGAAATTATTTTATTTTACGTAAGAAATTAAAACTGAATACTTAATGTTTGCTCTTGAAAAGAATATGACCTTTTTGTCATTTTGTTTTTGAATTTTGATCGAAATTAAGTATATTCAGGCATTTTTTTATAACAGCATTCTACAGCAATAGTTTGTAGTCGTTGTTAAATTTTTTGAACAATAGCTTATATATTTTTATTAGAAAAGTATAAAACAAGGTTTTTTTGTTTATTTAATTTAGTCTTTATTATTTTAAGAGCTTTGGTAATGATTTTGACAAAATTAACAATAAAATATGGTTTTATAACATGTGATAAAATTTGGTAAATGTGGTAAAATTTGGTAATTTCATCGTGACACCTTAGAGCAAGACATAAAAACCATTTATTTGGTAAAAAGAAATTTCTCTTTGTATTTTTTACTAAATGTGTGGTAATAAGAACTAAAAGAAATCAAGAGAAACATAGACCAAGAAAAAATTCCTTTTCAATTTAAAAATAATGAATGCGTAAAAAATTATTTTTAAATTTTGTGTTTGAACATAATTATTGATCAAAAAAGTTAATTTCTCTGATAAAATTATTTTAATTTGTTTTCACCAAAAACAAGGAATTGCGTTATGCCGTAAGTTTTATCGTTAAATGCCCTAATGTTTCATCCCACTTTCGAAATTCAAATTTGAATTTATTTTTAAAACATAAATAATAAAATTTATTTTTGAAGCATTATAGTTAATGTTACTATTCATTTAAACTCCTTATCAAGCAAAAAAAAAATTTTTTTACCCTTAAAAAATGAAAAGTATAAATAAAAGTATGGCCCGAAGTTATGAAGGTTTTAATCAATAAGATATTTTAGATGATTCTAAACAATCACTATTATATCACAAATATTAACAATAAACTATAATAAAATCACTTAAAGTAGTGACTTCAATTTTAAAAAAGAAATCATCTGTTTTAAAACCAATAGTAATATTTTAAACGTAAATTATAAATCATATTTAGACTATTGCAGATATTCATATGAAAATAATGAAATACTTTTGAAATTCTTCAAACTACTTACTTGAATTAATATAATTTTAAGAGTAGCGCATATTTAGAAGAAAAAAAACATATTTGTTAATCACGAAGAAGTTTTTTACTAAACATCATTAATGGCTTTTACGAAACACGAATAAAATACTGAAACTCATGAAATAAATACAAGGCGAACATCAATTAACTAATACAAAAGCTTACCTTCAATTTATTTTCTTATTTTACTTATTTATCTTTATTTATAAGTCACTGGCAATTTATTTCTTATGATTAATATTTCGTTTGAAATGGGTTCTTGTAATTCGATTTTCAGTAATGTCTTGTAAGGTGAATTACCTTCCATCGAAAGTTCTTGTAATAAGCAAATAGAAAAAGTTATTTAGATTTATAATTTTCTCCCTGCGTTATTTGACTTCTGCTGTCATCTTTCTAAAAACCGTGGGAAATTAATTTCGCGACTCAAGTTGTTATTTCCGTTATTACCTGCAAACGATTTTTTTTTTATCAAAAGAAAAATTCATTATTGCTGATGGATTGCTATCGTCTGTTCCATTTCATTATTTCTTTTTCATTTGAAAAAAAAGAGATATTTTTTCATATTGCTGCTAAATTACTATCATTTTCATAGTATAAATCTAAATTACGAGAAATTTTGTGAGAAAATTGATTAAGATCATAATTAGAGTTTCCTCTGCTAAACAGAGCAATATTAAAAGTTTTATTTCTGTAATTAATTCAGGAATATGTTTTTTGAAAATCGTTTGATATCGTTCTTTTCTCAGACAGTTTATATCTTCATAAATATAAAAATAATATTAAAATTAAATTTTTAAAGAAATATGTTTTTGAGCATTAAAATTTACTCTAATAATTGGGAATTTAATGCATACTAATTTAATTTTGATTTTTTTCCTTATATTTCGTAATTTTCAGTGATTTCATATTAAATTGAATGTGTGCTATTTTAGATAAATTGCTATCGTCTGTTTCCTTTCATAATTTTTTTTTATTTAAAAATATTTTTTTCATGTTGACATATAGATATTATATTCATAAGCTGACTATCTCTCTTGCTATATTATGAAAATTTATTCAATAGTATCTCTACTTCATAAATTGATAAATATTGAACTTTTATTTTCTTAAATTTAGTTATATATTTTTAAACGCCGCTTGATATCGTTTTTTTCCTATTAGTTTGAAACTATATAGATCATATGTTAGTTGTAAAAAAATAAATAAAAAGCAACAATAAGTTTCTAACTTATAATTTTGGGTATTAAAGCAATTAAATTGAATTAAGCATTTCATTCAGTTTAATTTATTTAAATTTCAAACTATTTATTTCCTACGATTTCGTTATTTCAGATCATTTGATAATTAAAAAAATACGCACAATTTTGAACAAATTGCTGTCGGTTTCATTTATATATTTAAAAATTTTTTTTATTACTAATTGCCAATTTTATATCGTTAACCATTTATTCTTTTCCCAAACATAATGCATGCTTATTTCAGGATAATTTTAATTTTATTTCCTTTGAAATAGTCTCTTGAATAATAATTCTGATTTAATTTTTCCACTCATGTGGTAACGGTTAACCGAAAAATTCCGGTTTTCAAAATTATAGTTCTTATTACCACAGATTTAATAAAAAATACAAGACAGAAAAATAAATTTTACAGAGTGCCATGTCCTAAGGTGCCATGATAAAATTACCACATTTTCCAAATTTTATCACATGTTATAAAACCATATTTTTTCATTAATTTTACCAAAATCATTACCGAAGCATCCGATAAAAATTATCGAGATTTTTGGTGTTCCCATAGATCCAAAAACATGATAATTTTTACCATATTCTTGCAGTTTTGTCCATAATTTTTTTTCTCAGTGTGTTTTCTACTTTATTCATTTTTATGCGACGCTTTAATAGAAATCTTTGATTAAATTAAGGATCCAAAATGTAAATGGTATTTTTTAAAAAATTATATACTGCAGACTAGGATAAACAGACCTTAAGTATAAAATAAAAGCAACGAGATAATTGTTTCATGGTTTTCTTCTTAAGTAGTGAGTATCTGAGTTTCATTCCAAAAGTTGTGCAACAAGTATCCCAGTCTAAATAACCGTATGTTTTAGATAACTTTTTTAAGTATTTAAAATTCTAGAAAGCAATTTTTATGTAATTCTAATTCTAAGAAAAAAGTGTACCAGAATACAAAACTACCAGAATAAGATAAAATTTACCATTTATCTGGCTTAATGGAAAACCAAAAAGCACGGTAATTTTTACCAAAGCTCTTTTGTCATGACTTTCGGTAAAATTAACATTGAAATATGGTTTTATTATCATTCTTTTTGTCAGTAAATTTGGAAAATGTAAAATTTAATAAGTTTATTATACTTTAGAGCATGAAGTAACCATTTAATCGGTTAAATTTTCTTTTCAGTTTTTACTTTTACTAAATGTGGGAAGAACTGTAATTTTGAAAACCAGCATTCTTGGAATATCGTTATCATACGAACGGAAAAATTACCAAATGACTTATCATAAAACATCGTATTTTTGGTTTTATTTCCAGAATTATGGAATTTTTTTTAACCTAAAATGCCATTGTCATGCAGGTACGGTAATTTTACTAGAATATTTTCTTCGTGAACCCAAAATAAGAATGCCTAATTTCCTATACATGCATTTATAAAATGTAACATTAAAAGCAAGTGCAAAAACATCTTATTTAAATTAAATAATATTCTGTGAAACTCGGATACAAATTTAAGATGTTATGGATAAAACAAAAAAAGATTAAAAGTTAAGTTATTGGGTCTATGTTTTTGTTAAAATCTCACATAATTTATTTTTCCGAAAGAATACCGATTTTAGTTTTACCCTGAAACCGAATTTCTCTTTCATTAGAATTTTTCAAAATAATTTTAAACTCGACTGCATACTTTTTTCTAAAACAATATTATTTTAGCCTTTATAAACAACTGAAAGATACATAAACAGATTAAAATATACTTTAAAAAGTTTTCCTTTCATAGGAAGTAATTATTTCTATTAACTCTTCGTTACAAATTCTTTTGAGACTCATTTTGTTGTGAAAAAGACGTTGTGGCGATAATTTTTGCAGCCAAAATACACTTGAGAATTGAAAAGTGGGATGTTTGAATGCTTTTGAACCAAAAACAGCCAAAACAGTCATCTCCATTTCAGCCAACGCCAACCTACTGTTTCCGAACTTTAATATCATTATTATCTCCATTTTCCCAGTTACTTGTGATATCAGCGAAATAGAATTAGAAGAAAAAGAAAGTCCATTTAAGTAAACGGAAATGAACCGTATAAGAAAAAGGTTCTTGGTTCTATTCTAAACTCATAAAACGTTCTTTTTTTCCCCTCCTTTTGTTCTGTTTGAAGGTGACGATTTCCGCAGTTGATAAAAATACCATCCCCATTAAAGCAAAATCCTAATTGGCTTACAAAGACGCAGTCTTTTTTGTTGTAAATAATAAGATTATTGCTAAACACTTTTCAGATATGTTTTCTGAGAGCATCCACGTATAAGTTCTAGAATTTTTAAATATCTATTTGATACATTTTCAAAAAGTGTTTGAATAATTACTGAAGAAAAATTGCTCAGTGTGTTAAGCTGTAAAATAGATTCACACATTCGATGCGGATTTTTTTTTAATATAAATATCTAAATACATATTGAAACTAAAATATAGTTCTGAGACAGATTAATTGACTGCAGAAGTCAAAGGAAACATACAATTTTTTTAAAAAAAAACGGCTTAATATGAGACTGTTTGTTGAAAATTAAACAATTATGGAGTAATATTTTTATGTACGCAAACACATACATATAAGCATGAACTCTTTTTCTGCAAGTTTTCAATCGTAAAACTGTTTTTCGTTTGTCTAGAAAATACTAATTATGGTTTTATACCACACTCAGACAGATTTGTTATAAGCTATAGATTCACAAAAGTTAAAGTTAAGTTTAATAATTTTTTACACCCTATTAGAAGTAGTATACTCTTGGAAAAATCGGTTAAATGTTTAAATATAGTAGTGATACTTTAAACCATTTAACGATGCAAATTTTTTGCTGTATTAATAAGGTGTTAACTTGTACCATGTTCAAATGAACTATAAATACACCAGTTAAGTTGATCTGTCCCGTCTTGATAGTTATGGATAATTTACTCAACGTTAAATTATAATACGGTACAAACTTTGCGTAACCTGAATGAGGTACTACATTTAATCATGTTTCCTTTCTAGTTGAACCATTTAAGTTATCAATTTATTTTGACGAAATATTAATGATTAATAGCGTTTTTAAAAAGTTCTTAAAGGTGCTTATTTTTGATTTTCGTTTTTAAAAGCCCTTAAAGGCGCTGTTTCCATTGGATGTTTTTAAAAAGTGCTTAATTTTCCCTTTTCCAAATTGAGATTTTTCCTTTACCATGTTGATTTTCGCTACGAATTATGCAGAAAGACACTGTTCATATTGTTCTATTTAATGTTTTCACAATTAATTCAACCCCAATCTATTTCGGTGCACCGTCAGTCCGTTGCGTATGAAAACGCCATTCGATTTACGGGATTCAAAAATTTTGACAATTGTCAAAAACAATGCCAAAAGGCTTTTTTTTTTTTTTGGACGGTTAAAACCAGATAAAAACGTCAATTGTCAAAAACTTTCCCACCCTGCCTAATTATAATATTTTTTTAAAGTACTTAAAAATATTACTTGAGTGCTTGGAAAGTGCTTAAAAGGTGCTTATTTTCTGCTGTATAATTTGGCTACGCACCCTGTAACGTCAACGTATTATTAGACCGGTATTTCGGACCAAAATGGTGCAAGTTTGCTGCAATCTAAGAAAGGTCATAGTTTAAACTATGCTTCCGCTCAAGTTGAACCATAAATAACCAGTTAAGTTGAATTGTGCTAACTTGACCATTATGACAAATTAATCCGATGTTTAAACATAATACGATGCAAATTTCACGTAACTTCAATAAGGTATTAAATTGAACCCTGCTTCATCTCATGTTGAACCATAAATATCAAATTAAATTTTGTCAACTGGATAAAAATGAATTATCTTATCGTCAAATTATAATACCGGTGATTTGGACAACGGTGCAAATATGCTACAAATTTAAAAAGGTGTTAATTTGAACTATGCTTCCACTCCAGTTGAACCATAGATCAACTGACGAGTTAACTCAATGTTGAAACATAATACGATGCAAATTTCATGCTACCTCAATAAGGTTTTAAATTGAACCGTGCTTCATCTCAAGTTGAACTATAAATATACTTATTAAATTGATTATGTTGATGGGATAATGTTGATTAATAATCTTATCGTCGAATTACAATACAGGTAATTTGGACCAATGTACGGTGCAAATTTGATACACCTTAATAACGCCTTAACTTAGGCTATGTTTCCGTTCAGGATCAAATAAATCAACTGATCAAGTTCCATAACTATTGTAATCAAATTTAAAATGTACAGTCCGCAAAAAAAAAAACGAATCACCCTGAATAACTTTCGTTCTAATGATTGGATTTTCACGAACTAAGTGTCAATCTTAATGGTTCCTGGGGGTGACCTCAAATATGCTAATTAATTAGTGCTAACTATTAATTAAGTTACGAAATCAGACACAAAAACGCACTTTCTCTGAATAAACATACATTTTTTTTCACATATTTGGATTTTTAACCTTCAAAATATAGGGGGTAGCCGCAATCTGGGAAAAATGGTCCCCATAGTTTGGTCAGGAGAGCGATCCAAAGTTCGTTCCCCTTAATGTTAATTTAACTTTTTACGTTTTTTGTCATATTTTCAAAACTAATAAAGCAATTTAAATAAAATTGCACCCACTCATAAAACTCATTTACCCAAAGATAATTTCATGAAAAAAATAATTTTTAATGATTATTAATTATTTTTTATTATTTAATTAAAGAGAGGATGAAAAAATCTTGAATTATAAGGTATGAATTTTTTTATACCATATTAATCTACATATTTTTCAATTGAAAAATCTAAAGTTTCAACTGTTTTTATTTATTAGAAGCTGAGAAAAATTAAAATTAATTATTTTTAAAAAAATAATTTGGCGACAATAAAGAAATGATTAAATGGGACGATTAATATTAAAATGTGATAAACTTGCGAGGAACTTGACTTCGCGCGCGTGGTGTAAAATTTCATTCATATTTTTTTCGCTAATAATCGTTTGCTAATCTTTTAATTTTTATTGATTTCTAACTATAAAATACAATGTTTCCTTTTTAGTCGCTTAATAATTTATTTGCAATTTAGTAAAGAAATTTGAATAAAACATTTTGAATAAAAAACACTTTATTCAAGGAATGTCTAGTTTTATAAAATAGGATATGATATGATCTTCTGATAGAATATGATTATACACCAGATTGTGCTTATTTAATGTAATTATTTTTTATTTTTTTATTTTGTTTTTCAATAACTGATACAATTTCAATAATATACATACGTATGCATAGATTTGGAATAATATGTTTATCAATTTCTTGAATATATATTTTATAAATATTAATAAAAATACGTAGTCAACTTTTTTAAGTATCTCTCACAACATCACAAATTTCTCAACATCTTATAGAGTAAATTAACGAATGAAAGAACACTTAAGCTTAGCTTGCCTTTAAGAAAAAATCATAAAAATTTCAAAATTTGTAATTTTAGCTAAATGATGGTGTCGACATATTTGTTATTAAATACAAATTATGTAAAAAAAATTAGATAATTTAGATAATATTGCTTTAAGCTTTTGGTGGTTTAAATAATAAATAGTAAGATAACCAATAAGTAGTAAGATAACCAAGTGAAGGAACAGTTCCTACCAGTGAATAAACACTAAATTTTCCAGTGAATGAACACTTACTTAATTTAGAAAATGTTTGATGCTCGTTAGGAATCCATTGGCCACACAAATGTCTAAAAACAAGATTTTTCTCGGAATTACAACATATAACCACAGTTAACGCAGCAAATGTTACTTTTTTTCCGTCATGGAATGGAAAGTAAAATATGTTTGAATACATAATTTAAAAAAAAATGTCTTTCATTTTTTTTTCTCACAGTTTAATAGTCCGTTCTAAATTATGAATGTTTATCATTGCGTAATCCGATGATGCTTTTATTATTATTATAATTAGATCACTTTTTTGTTTATTCTTTTGGTGGCTTATTATTTTTGGTGGTTTATTTTGGTGGGTTTGGTGGTTAAGCTATTTTTTAATCTTTTTAAGTATTTTTTTTCTCTTCGTCATATTTTCTGCTTTAACTTTTTTTCAGCTCTTTCAATCTCTTTAAATTTTCGTTCCTTGTCTGAAGTTAATGCAAAAAAGTAATTTTTTTCTTTTGATTTAACCCTCCTCTTTTTTCCAAATTTTTGGCCAATGTAAATGTATCTTTCTTTTGATTTTCTAATACCATTTCTAGAATTCCTCACTGGATAATAAATGAGAAAAAGGTGTTTCAAAGTTTGAGTCAAATCCATCTCTCATTGACTTATATCTAGTGGGTCTTTAGCAGTACTTACCATTTACTTATGGAACCAATTGTTTTTGCAACTAACAATGCCTCAAGAGGACTTATATCAAAATCAGTTTTCAAGATACTTTCATTATCAATGTTCGTTGTATCAGTTTCAGTGCCAAAATTTGATTAACCAAATGTTCTTTTTGAAATAAATTCTTCAATATTGAGAAAAGCACAGGCTATTGGATATTTGGGAGATTAAACTTTTCTGTCGTCAATGTTCCTTTAAAAATTTGCAACATAACTTGTGAGATTTCCCTCTCAAGCTTCTGAAGAAATAGTGCATCGTAACTCTCGAAGCATGTATTTTGTTGATAAGTTGTCTTGCTCATTAACTCTTGGTGTCTGTTTTGCATGCATTTGTTAAAGGCAACGTTTTTTACATCGAATGGAAAAATATCGCATTTCATGAAAGCATTTTAATTTCATCAGTTGATGCCTCAAAATCTTATTTAAAAATGGATGTGAAATTTTCTCGACATATTGCTTTACAATTCTTTTAAGATCTAACGGGAGATTTCCCTGAATTGGGTAGAAAACTAAACTAGAAAATTTGTTTTGATGAACATAACTTGCTCAGTTTCAAATTAATATGAGATTTATACCTATCCAAAACAAGCAAAATAGGGAATTTGATAGCATTTTTAATTAGGCATGGGTAGAAACATTTGCAATATATTTGTAAAATGTTGCTGCGGTCATTGTTTCATTTCATGAATCGCTTTTTTGAATGAAATATATAGCAGGGACTGATTCTGTAATATCTCAAAGAATTCTTCAGTAAGGAAAAACTACCAATCGAGGTACTTTTTCTTTCCTAGGTACTTAAGAATATAAATCCTTATAATTTTTAGAGTCAAGGATTTTTCCAGTTTAAGGGCAGTATTCAACTCTTGTTTCGTTTGCATTGTAAATGCAATCACTTTCTAAAAGGATGCCAGGGCTACTTCATCTAAAGTTCTTAAAACCAGTATTTCGAATATTATTCTCTAAGGGAAGTTTTGCCTCTTGAAATTATCTTCACACTGCACTGAGTTATCGGTGGATGTCGGCTTAAAAAAAACTTCACCCATTTTTCACCTGGATGATTGTCTTTAAATGGATTTTTCCTACCAGTTCCTGTCTGGACGTTAAAGACCGCAATAAGATAATAACTTAGCTAATTATTAGCACAAAGGCCTGCAAAGAAATTTTCTATTCAAGCTTTTATTATTATATTTAGTCAGTGAACATAGCTTATTAAGGCGTCTAAGGTATGATGTAATAACTAATCACTACATTTATAACGATAAATAATTAACAAATATTATTATAATTCTTTAAATAAATTTAGCAATTAAATTTGCATTTTGAAATGAAATTGTTATAGGAACTATTCATACAACATTTAACTGAATTTAAGATATCCTCTATATCACAGAACTACTAATTATCCTTGTAAAATCATATTTCGCACATACTGTTCATTCACTGGGAAATCTATTCCCAGTGAAGAAACATGCCTGTTCCTTCACAGGTTAGAAGTTGTTTTTTGTACTTTTAACATAATTTTGATGTATAATATGACTAAAAGTACAGGAAAATTAAAACTTGTCTTTTATTTTCATTAACTTGAAAAAATCCCAATAAAGGAACACTTGTTTATTCATTGGTTTTTCATCGTTTGGTAATCCAGTTAATAAGCACCCCCTAATCTCAGTACTTGCTTATGTTATGATGCTTGAAATAAATACAACGTAACTTCAATAACCATATTTTGAATTCTATTTTTCACAATGAGAAAAAAAGCATTATATTACGCAATTAATTGTACTTTAAACGGATAACTACCACCACTGACCTTATAATTGTGTCAAAGAAACAAGGCGTTGACCAGATACTAACAAATTCAAAACTTTTTCCCGAGATGACTCTAAGACCAGGTAACTCAATGCATTGTTAGATGACTTCTTATTGTTATGTAGTATGCTACTGTTACCAATCAATCTAAATTAAAACTTTTAAAATCTTATTTCTAAAAAATATCTATGAAATGTTCATTCACTGGGGTGTGTTCCATCACTGGTTGGTTTACCCTATATCGTCTTAATCTTAAAAGAAATTTTCGGAAGTGTTTCACAAGTGTTTCGCAGAACTATTTTACCTATTATTTAAGTAAATTTTGACATTTTTAAGAATCTTATTCTTTACCCTTTTACATTTATTATTTCTTCATTAATATACTAATCAATTTTTTTAGTTCTTTAATTTAGGTTTTCTTTAAAGTAAAGTTCCTTTCTAAATTATAGTCAAGTTTTCTTGAAAAGAATTATTGTCTGCTAGCTAAGAATAAAATCTTGCAAAGAAATTAAAAACATTCCGCTGTTTAAAATTATTTAATGCAAAACAGCTGATTATTTACTAAGCATACTATTTTTTTTTGAAAAAAGAGTATAAATTATTCATTGTCTTTCTTTTGTTTCTCGTGACTTCAACATAGATTATCTAAAATATCGTTGATGTATTTTAAGTCACTACAAATAGTATAAAGATACCGAACATAAAAAGCTGTCGTATTCGTAGCCAAAATTTTTAAGTGTCTTAAAATATCTCAGTATCTTAAATGTCGTTCTAACATCTTAGTTGTGAAATTAAATTTTTAATTATCTGACCACGAGTGATTCACTTATTATTTCATTATATATTTTACTCTTTCTTTATGATATCAAGTAGATTTTTTTCCTAATAATATACTAAACTATTTTGTTTAATTTTTTACTTTAGCACGATTTCCAAGATATTATTGTAGTATAATTTGTTATCAGGAAAATGCCTTATTTTGTTAAGCAGGAAATACTAAAAATTGAAATTTGTAAGAAGATTCCGAAGCCGTGCCAATTTTAGAGTCATCTGATTTTAAAAAAATGCTATAAGAAATACGCAATTTCCGAACTCATTTTAATAAAAATAAATAAAAAACGTGGCAAGAAGGCGAACATACTTTTTACAGAATCTGTGAAAACTAATTTTTCCCATATTTCCTCAAAAGAGGATAAGAATGATATTGCTCTAAGAGACCTACTCAATAATTTCGCTATTTCCAGAATGAAATCTGTTTGATCGAAACATATTATTCCCTGAAAATTAAAACGAGGAAAAAATTAGCTTTTATTATTTATCTAAGCTTATTCCATTTATTTAATGATAGCGGTATTAAGGTTAAGAATATGCGATGGAAGCCCCGTTTACTATTATAATATAAATGCATTAAATCATGTAGCTTGAATAATTTATTTTAAGCAAATTATTTAATAATTTAAGCAAATAACGGCGTAAAAATAAACTCGATCAAAATACTCCGAAAGTATACCCTAAAATATATATAGAATAAACTTTGGCATCGATATACATAAAAAATACCTTTTCAAAACTTATTTTAATATCGAGTGAAAAATTTAATATGTTGTGTAACTAAATGGATAATCTCAAGAAACTGAATCGAAAGTATAAAAATTTCATTGATTTAAAAAAATAATAGATGATAATAAAAGTAGACATGTTTTGAGCGTCCAATAATGAAAGTCACAACTTATTCAAGCCTGACAAGTCTTGAGAATGGGCGATTATATTTGAACGCTCAAGGCATGTCGACTTTTACTTCCCTCTTCATACGTTTCGAAGTCAGTTGAGTTTTTATCGTCAATTATACTGTTTTACATTTGGGTCTTGATCATTATTTTGATAAGGATTTTCACTCGTTAAAGTAAACATATGCATTTTAATATTTAACAGGATTCATGTGGTCTTTAAAAACGTAAGAGCATCAATATTGTAAAAGTTATATTTAACTTAAAAATTCAAATTTCGAGTTAATAAAAGTAAATATTTTATCTTTTAAGTTTTTCAGTATCTTAAGGATCTTACTAGCTCTGTTTAAAAAGAGAGTATCAGATATAAATAAGAAAACATAAATAATCATAGTAGCAGTATTTGGTGGTAAATGTAGCTTATCGTAATTGAAGAATATGGTGTGCGACATTGTATGGTGAATTTGCGAACGTAAGTTTCAGAATGCATCGAAACACGAGGATGCAATTTGCTGATCATCTTTATCCAAAGAAAACCATGTAACCTAAATATCTAGCAGAATGAAGCGATTTTATAAACAACGAATCATACAATATGCAACATATTATTTCAATATCTTATTCATAAACATAACATATTTCAATGTCTTCAAAATGCGTTAAACATTCAGCAATTCCTTGAGTTATAGAAAAAAGAAATATCGTAAATTACAGAAAACCTTGTGAATGAGCATTAGAATTACTATATAATCTACATTTTATTTTTCAAGCATTTTTTTTCATCTTCAAACTTTTTTGCCTAGAAGACTCGATTAACCCTTTCACACTGACTGTCACAAATACGTGACAGCATAAAACAGTATTTTACCAAGGTAAAAAGATAAAACTGGTAAACAAAGTAATTCTTTAGCAGTTTATTTGTGGGCGGGGTTATAATTGTTTGATTTATTTAATTCACCATTACTTAGTTCAAAATAAAATTATTTAGTTATACTTTGAACTAGCATTGATTATATATATGATTAAACTAACAATAATTAAATTCAAGGCAGCGTAAGTCCGTGAAATTAGCAACGCCTGTATTTAAGCTACCATTTTTTATTTATTTACATCCTGATTCTGATTTTGTACGAATGCTTTCATGAATCACTGTCCCCAAGGGGTTAAAGCTGTAAAAATGATTATCCCTAAAATTTTGTATATAGCTGTAATAAATTTTGTCAATTTGATTTTAGTATGAAATACTCGAATAAATTTAGCAAAAACAGCATAATCTAAACAATATCAGATAAAAAGTTCATGCATTTAAATTCTAACAACTTAGAAAATCATAAATAATTTATAAATCGATTCAAATTTTCTTTTCAAAGGACATTAAATTTTTTTTTTGCTTTTTAGACAGAAATCAGCTTAAAAATTGTCTATTGCCTAGAAACTTCGAGAGATTTTCTATTAACAATGAATTAAACCTCTCTGAGCAATCACGAAACATTATTTCAATTTCTTTACAGTCATAGTATGGTTGCCTAGCAACCTAGTAAAATTAAGCATTCTTCTTTTGAATTAGTCAATGGGTTATCTTAAAATATTCATTTGTGCAGGCGACTTTTTTTGGCGGTTTTCTGGACTATCGCCAAATATATAAACCTTTATTGCTACCCAATTTACCACCCAATTTTTTTGAAATTTTGTCTACCCCCCCTAATTCAAGTGTCTAGATTCCAAATATGCAAAAAAAAATATATGTTTATTCAGAGAAAGTACGTTTTTGTGTCTGATTTCGTAACTTAATTAATAGTTAGCACTAATTAATTAGCATATTTGAGGTCACCCCCAAGAACCATTAAGATTGACACTTAGTTCGTGAAAATCCGATCATTAGAACGAAAGTTATTCAGGGTGATTCGTTTTTTTTTTTGCGGACTGTACAGTGCACCAAAAAAAAAACGGACCACCTGAATAACTTTAGACCTTATAACTAAATCTTCAAGGTTTTAAGACTTAATCTTAATGGCTCGAGGGGGTGATCTCAAATATGCTAATTAATTAGTGCAGACGATATTTTATGTTACGAAATCGAACACAAAAACGTATTTTCTCTAAATAAACATGCCTTCCTTTTTACAGATTCGGAATTCTGACCCCAAAAATATAGGGGACAGCAGCCATCTGGGAAATATAGTCCCCATAGTTTAGTCAGGTGAGCGATCCAAAGTTTGGACCTCATAATGGTAATTTTATTTTTTGCGTATTTCGCCGTGTCTCGAGAACTTTTAAGCAAATTTAAAAGAAATTACACACGATTATAAAATTCGTTTATCTAAAGATAACTCTATGCAAAAGAAAAATTTTAGTAAATATTTTTGTTATTATCTTATTTAATAGTAGTCAAAAAAATTTTGAATTGTAGCATTTGAATTATATACCATTTTTACATCACTTTAAAGTGCATAATTTTGCCTGGCAAATTACAGAGTTTGAGTGAAATCGGCTAAACAATTCCTGAGAAATAAATTTTAAAAAAGTCGTCATATTTAAAATTCGATTTCTCAGGAATTATTCCATTGATTTCGCTCAGATTTCGTATATTCCATGTAAAATTACATTCTTTAAACTGATGTAAAAAATCGCGTACCTTGCAGTTCCAAATATTTTTGACTATTATTAAATAAAATAATAAAAAAAATAAATAAATATTTACTAACATTTATTTTTTGCATGCAATTATCTTTGGATAAACACATTTTATAATTGTGTGCAAAATTAATTTTTTCAATTCGCTTAAAAAGTTTTCAAGACTAGGCAAAATACACAAAAAATTGAGTTAACATCATGGGGTTCAAACTTTAGATCGTCTCTTGACCAAACTATACAAATATATTTCCCAAATTGCGGCTACCCCCTATTCTTTTGGGGGTCAGAAATTTAAATTCATTGAAAAAAATGGTATGTTTAATCAGGGAAAGTACGTTTTTGTGTCTGATTTTGTAACTTAAAATAACGTTTGCCCTAATCAATTAGATTATTTGATTTTACCCCTCGAACGATTAAGTTTGAGTCTTTGAACGTGAAGATCCGATCATTAGATCAAATATTATTCAGGGTGGTCTGTTTCTTTTTTTCGATTCACTATACATTATGGTTCAACTTAACCAGATATTAAGGTTGCAGCAACTTTATGGATTTTAAGGTTTAATATGCTCAATTTCCTATACTGTGCTATGCGCGCTGATCTCAGTGCTGACGTAAAATATCCTCAGTGGTAGACGGATCATGGGTTAGGGTCCCCTTGCCGTCAAGCTGACCGTGGGAGGTTTTCATGGTTTTCCACTCCCGTGTAACGCAGATGCGGGTTAGCTCCATTAAAAAAGACCTCTACGAAGGTAAATTTCTCCCAATAATTGATCCAGGAGTTCCCTTGTCTTCTGGATTGGGTTCAAATTTACAAGGCTACCGAGTTGAACATTAGCAGTCGTATACCCCCAAAAAATGGGTCGGCTGTTTCCTCGACGGTTATAAATATACTGTGTAGTTTAGTTAGTTTAACCTCCTTTAGCCTTCTTAGCTGTGTGTTAGTTTTGTTAGTTTAACCTCCTTAGTTTTCTACTCCGTACTGAATGGAGCGAAATCGAGACCAATCTCGAAACCACCAAGAAAAAATTCCCAATTTAAAAAAAAATAATAAATGTCATTAATCTGTTTCATATTATCGTAAAGTTGAGGGGGGAAAAGACAACAAAACCTATTACACTTGACCCCTTCTCAGTAGGTTTAAAATCAACGAACTGCTTCTCACGAAGGGCGTTTCGAATTTCAAATAATAGTGAACCCTAACTGTGCCATCTTCTTCCAGAGTTATTATAATCCAACTTGATTGCGTAGGGGCGTCGAACTTCAAAATTCATACCTGACCATTTTTGAGATACATATATTAATCAAAATATTTATCTCTTAAATAAATTGTCGCATAAGTTAGGAGCCAATATAAAACAGAAATCTAAACTTTATATTTTAACTGTTGAACCTCTGTCATTGTTGGACAAAATAAATTATAAATTAGTTATCCTTTTTTGATATCTGCTTATAGTATTAAAAATATTGAGTATTCTAAAAAAAAAAAATAATATAACTCGTAACAATTTGAATGAGTTGGTTCAAAATTTACTCTTACACTTCACTTTTCACCCATAGTTTTTATTTCAGAACTTAAATTTCGATATTTTTTATTTTATTTTAATTTATGAAAGTTTTTCATAAGTTCTTTGTGGTAATCATGAATCCTTATGATAAATCCACCTATTAAATTGTAATTTAGAAGGGGGGGAAATAAGAAATAAAGTATTTACCGTAATTAAACTACATTTTTAAAAAAAATTGAAAATTAAACCTATCAAAGCAATCTAGATTCAACAATAGTTTCACAGCCAGGAAGCAAATTCTTCTCTTCCAGTGTGATTTCAGGTGAAGCTAGTTAGGGAATTTAACCCTCTTTCATTTTCACTACTTTTTAATAGTTTTTCAATCAGTTAATTTGAAGATAATATGAGACAAAAATTGAAACTTACTCTGGAGTTTCTTACCTTTTTCAGCATGAATCTTAAAAAGTACTCTAATTATCATATTACAGCTATTTATCTATCCATAGATACAAAAACGGAGGTTCTAAATAATTATTAAAAAAAAATTCAAACCGTGTTTTATATTAGCACCATATACTGTTCCACGTTAGCCTCCTTCACGTTGTCCACTTGTTTTTGATTGCCTGTAACAAATTACGCTACATAAAACACATTCTACGTTTTAATATCTGAAAATAACCGGACTTTTCAGAACAAAACCGTAAAGTTATTATTCAAGTGGTGTGCTTCAAAACTTCTTTAAGTCTAGAAAAAAATTCTGTATTATAAAAAGCCTCTAAAGTAATGATAAGGTTATTTAATGTTTTTTTAAATTTAAATTTTCATATTTTCAATTTTTGTGATCATTATGAATAGTGTAATGTATGCGTTATTCATAAAATACTCCCAAACCTTATTTTCTATTTCTATTAAACTGGCAGTAAGTATGCTTCACATTAAAGTCAAGATTTTTGATATTTGAGTAGCGCTTATCACAGTTTTTTACTAGATTTGAGTTGTTTTATAAACTTTTTACAGGCAGTTGTTTTGTTTTCTTTTTGAAAATAATTCTCTTATTGATTATTAATATTTCTACATTATCTACAACTACGTTAAAACTTTCTGTTATTTTACAGCTTTAGATAATTCTCAGCATGTTTACAGGAAAAGATATCAAGAAAGCCCAATGAGGTATGTATATTTTCTTCTTTTTTGATAAAATTTTTGACTTAATTTTGGACCATGTTGAAACACATTCATAGATTTTCAAACTTTTTATCCAATTGAAATGGGGAAAAAATTACAGAATGTTCCTATGATGCCGCACATCCTGTACACCTACAATTTTCTATTAAACCGAAAAAATTTCACTCTCATTTACATATTGAAAGAAACGAATATTTAATGTCATTGACGGAGGTAAAGCTGTATTGAAGTTTAAAAAAACCTGAAGAAGTCCATTTTTAAAGCTCTAAAAGAATCTATTTTTTTAACTTTGAAGAGGAGCATATTTAGAGAGAGTTAGTACTCAAAAATGTAGGGTTAGAATTTAGTAACTATCACAGAATTTGCTTGTCCTGTCATTGTCAGTGGATGGGATATATAAAGATTACTCATTTAACTTCAAACGCATAGGACTCTAGTGTATATTTTTCAGAATGGTTGATACATTATCAAAAAACCCAATGAACCAATTTACTTGAAATTATTTTCAAAATTTTGTGAATACATAATTTATGTGAGATCAAGTTGATAGTTTTTAAAAAAAAATATTATTATTTATACTACTATAATTTACTAATTTAAATAAAATCACACTATTGTTTTCAAATGATCATATCATGACGCATTTCAACATTTGCTTTTTTCATTTTACTTGATAAATTTAAAATTATAAAAATAAGATTTTATATGAATTTAATTTTTCAAATACTTTTGATTGTTCATGTCCTGCTCACATTCCTTTTAGGAACGTGTATAGAAAGCGCTTTATTTTAATTATTTTCTTTATAAGATCAAAATATATAATATATATATATATATATATATAAAACAATTAAAAACTATTCATTGATCAATAAAAAACAAAAACAATTTCATTTTATAACAGTGTATGAAATTCTTTTAAAAAATTTTATTAAAGAAAGCTGCAAAAGAGTAGTTTTAAAACCGACCTTAAGACTTTAGAATTATTAAGGACAATTCCTGTTCTGATCTACTCTTAATTAGTTTGGCCAAATGGATCAAATCAAGTCCATTTTCCATCAAATTCGGGATGTATGAATGTCAAAAATTGACCGAAATATTGCCCAAGTTGTTCAGATAATTTTTTATAGGATAAAACGATAATTTTTTAGAGAGGAAAGTTAATTAAATATTTGTGAATACCTCACGTTTTAATTCTTTAATTTCACCTCATGGTCAATTTTCGATCAAAAATAATATGAATTTAAGCTTCTTTAACATACTTTTTATTAAAAACCCTTGTTTTGTGTCCAAAAAAAACCGATGTCAGCATAATTGAAAGTTGTTCCATAAAGTGAAATTCGAATTATAAATATTCTTCATAATACAATGTCCTTCATTTCTTACAAATTATATTAATTTAACGTTAATTTTCGAAATCAAATTAATCTTAAACCAGAATTTTTTGTACCGATCTATTTTAAATATTAGTGTTAATGTAAATAAATAAGAGAAAACACACGTTTGTTAAATGAAAAACTATTTAAACCTTTTTTTAACCTTATTTAAATCCGTTTTTAATTTAAAAAAAAAACCTTTTATAGGGTGGAATCTTCAACAATGTCCGATCCCTCCTGCGGCCTTCACGTGAGTAATGCTCTAAATGCTCTTATTATTCTAATCTAAACGCTTTTTCGTTCTTTTTTTTTCTTCCATTGTTGGTTTCTTGAGATTGCTGAAAAGTGAATCGCAATGTCGGTTTTAAAAGTAGACTTTTTTTTCAAGTGTGAACTAGAAATCATTCATTTTCGACGTCATTTTTAAAATCATTAAGCATTATAGGTGAATCCAGAATAGAAATACAGAATGTAAAACGTAACATCTCAAATTTTATTTCAACATTCTATCAGTTCAAAACAGGATGAAGGGATCAAGAAAAAATTTGCACATATTATTATTCCAAAAAAAAAAAAAAAAAACTATAAATTATTAAATCTGAAACTATTTTTAGAAATAAATTATTAAGCATTACAAATATCAGGTTTACAGATTTAATTTTTTTAGTAATGCAAAATATACTCTTAACAATGGACTTTTTCAATAATAGAATTAGATCATTCTATTACTAAAATCTGCAGATTCTTAGCTTAACCCTTTATTGTTATTTACTAATAGCGCTAGATTTAGTTTGAAAAACATCACTATATATATATATATATATATATATATATATATATATATATATATATATATATATATATATATATATATATATATATATATATACAACAAAATAAATAAATACAAGAGAACACGAAGAAAGTTAAGAAAAACAATAAGTTTCATTTATTGCGCATAAGCTGCAAGTAAACTGAACTCATTAGATAACTTCAAAATGAAGCTAAAACATAGGAAAATTATAGACATGTGAAAAGGGGGGGGGAGATGATGATGGAAAAAAACTGATTTAAAAAAAATTGTTAATTTTAAAAAATTTCATCCTTTTTTTTAAATCAGTTGTTTGTTATTTTTTTTCATTATTATTCCCCCCCCCCTTTTTTTTTTCTTCATATGTCTATAATTTTCCTCTGTTTTATCTTCATTTTGAACTTATCTAATGAGTTCTGTTTACTTGCAGCTTATGCGCAATAAATGAAACTTATTGTTTTTCTTAACTTTCTTCGTGTTCTCTTGTATTTATTTATTTTGTTGTGTATATATATATATATATATATATATATATATATATATATATACTTTGAGTCTTTAATCATTTAATACAAACAGTTTATCGTCTTGAATGCCAAACGTAACCAGTGTTTATACTAGTTCTAAGTCATGCCATCTGAATAAGTGACTCTGCTTGATGCTTAATAGCATCTTAAAAAATATTCTTATGCATTTATTTCCAATTTAAGTTAAAATAATTTTTTTCTTTCAATCAGTGATATAGATTATTAATTAATGAGGACGTTGTCCAATCAGAGATTACTCTGTACTAATTAAAATATTAATATCAGGCTCAATTTTGATAACTTTGAGCTTTTTATCGATTTAAATACCATACTTAACCAGCCTCCATCCTTGGCCTAAGTTGTGTCATTTGACTAAGCGAAACTGTTTGATACTCAATTAAAGAACACATCACATTTTTAAAAATTGATTGAAGATTCAATTAGTCCTAATTTGATTAATTACTGGCAAAGTGTCTCAGGGGTTAGAGTGTTTGCCTTCCAATGAAGTAAACCGGGTTCGAATCCCAGAGAGGGTGGGTTGATACGAATTCCGCACTCATCTCGCACCAGCCCCAGTGATGGCGTAAAAATATCCTCAGTGTTAGACTGATCATGGTTAGAGCCCCCTTGCAGCAGGGCAAACCGTGGGAGGATTTCTTCTCCATGTAACGCAAATGAGGGTTAATTCCTATCAAAAAGGTCTACACTAAGGCAAATTTCTCCAAATACTTGATCTAGGAGTTCCTTTGTCTTCTGGAATGGGTTCAACATTACTAGGTTAGAGAGTTGAATATTAGTAGTCGTAAACCCAAAAATTGGTCGGCTGTTCAACGCCATAATAAAATAAAATTACAACAAAGAAAATTTTCATTAAAAGTGCACTGTACTTCGTGTAATAATTTCAAAACAAACAAAATCGTATAATGAACTCTAAAATTTAATGCACTTTTCCTACGTAAAACAGACAAAAATAAACTAAATAATATAATATGCATTGATAACTTCTTAAGAACTTAAGATTTTATTCAAACTAATGATAGTTTTCTTAAAACAGTGGTATTCTTCCGCCTTTAAGAAATCGATTAGCAGCCACGTGCATTTGAGGAAATTCTTTCTGTGCTATGCAATTGAAACCCATATTATCTGAATAACATATTCCTAAAATTTGAACAATAGATGAACTAGAAAAGGTAACTCCATACCTGGTAATGAATTTGTAACCAACTGAACAGATTTTTGCCTTTAGAATTTCCACCATTATTTTAATCGCGTGGGAACTTCAACCAACAATTACTGAAGGCCCGGAGAAGTACTTTAAAGGCAATAGTAATAAGCATAAGCAGAGAAGTGAAGTGAATTAAGTTCATTATTCCCATCATTCCATCGGAGAGGCCGGGCCATTACGATCGAATTCAGAGCCTTTTGCAGTTCTTTCCGTTAATGGCTTTTCTAAAATGATGCCGCGTAGGTCATCGCGTACCCACCACTGCTGTGAGCCATGAAATGGACTGAAAGGACCTTTGACCACTCAGAATGACCATCCAAAAGGAATGGACTTGTTGGAAAATGGGAGAAATGCTTAGATGTGGAAAATCTCACTCTCTTTCGGTTAGATATCATTTCATGGTTTTAGAGAACATTTGGTTGGTTGGAACTACCAAGCAATGGGGATACCTAAATTAACGTATGGAAATAACACTCCATCGCAGGTCTTGGGTAATTTAAAGAGAACGGTTGGGCATCTGCGTCAACGCTTTTAAAACCCATTTGTGGCTTCTGTAATCTATTTGTAAGTTTAGATAACAAGGATTCAACATGCTGCACTGATTCGGAATAGCCAATATCCGTCTTCCTAATTATTTGGCTTTGGAGATGCGCGTTTCAAATTTTCTTATCGTTTAAGATCTCAGTAGTAGTTAACAAATAAGCAATGATAGTATTTGCAAATATGTATTCAAATAGTTGCAATTGGCAAATAAGTATTCAAGAAGTTGTGTTCCACTAATGAATATTGTAATGGTGATATTTAGCGAATAAATACTCAATTTGTAGTGTTTTGGCAAAATGATACATAAAGATAGGAGATGAGATCTTCCTTTATTATTAATTGTCCCTGTCTTAACAAATTAGCATTCAAAGTCAATAATCTAGCAAACTGTTATCAGGAGTATTTAAAGTATGAGTCTTAGAAAATAATACTGCGTGCACTACTATCCATCATATCAAATGCACAGTTCTTAGAAATCTCCTTTGCTTTTAATATATTTATATTATTTAGCAAATAAATCATAATATTAATATGTAAACAGTAGCAGTATGTAAATAGTAAATTGCTAGTAAACGCAAACATGTAAATATTATGACAATGGTATTCATCAAATGATAATTTTAATAATACGTCACACTTAATTTTCAGTTTCAACTAGACTTATATTAATTATATATTTATATTAATATTTTACCCAACAAATATATTTATTAAATCAATCGGAACAGCATTGTAGTCCTAATTATTGCTTTCATTTGCTTAATATCCTCGTTCTAAGTAACTTAAATTACATCTTATATGAGGGTAGTGTTTTCTGATCAGATAAATAAATTTACATTAACATCAATGTGACAATAACAACAATAATAACAACAACAACGACAATAACAACAATATGTATTAATGCGTTTAAAATTGCCTTATTTTTCATCAGTTAATAGAAGCTGAATGAAACGCCCCCATTTCGGATCTCTTTTCAAAACATTCAAAAATGATTTAACGGCATTAAGACGGTATACCAACTTCATTCAATGTAGCAAAACATGGACATTATTATGCAAAAAAGTTTTTTATTTTATTTAAACTGCTTAACACGAAATGTAACATATATTTGTAAATTGATCCATTTTTTAAGATTGATTGTAAATAGATAGGTTCACGTCAATAAACACGTACGATAAAATTCACTATAAACTCTGCAGTTCGTTTTGCATTGTTTAGCGTAATTATATTATTTTTTCTTGATTGAAATTGGGTGGTAGTTGCCTAAAACAAGAAAGGATTTCATGAATACTTTTAAAATTGTCTTTTCAAAATGTAACATGAATTTTAATCTTAAGTTCCGAAACTGAAACGTATTTTTTTCAACTGTTATTGGTGGTAAATTTGAAATTTATATGCTTGTTGTGTTTCTAAATTTATGTTTCTGCTCGCATCAACATTTTCCATACACACAGTCTACATGTCACGTAATTTCGATTCTCTTTAAACTGTCAGATAAATTTGTCTGCTAACTATTTATCTTACAAACAAAAAAACATTCGGGTAAGACAAATATAATAAATGAGCTGAGAATACGCCTGGAATAGCTTTTATGATCTAAGTCAGAACCGTGAAAACTCTCTACCTCCCATTCCCAATTAAATATATGGTACATATTTATTGCCGAAAGTGACCAAGTCAATAATTGGAAAAAAGGAGAACATATGTCCAAATCATTTAAACACCTGTTTCCTATTGGGGAAGAAGCAGAAGCCAATATTCATTGCTGATACGCATGCGCCTATTAACATGGACCAAAAATAATCTTGTTAAATAAGGGTGTTTAATTCCAGTTGTACCTAGAATATTTCACATTTGACTTGGTCACTTTTGTAGTGGAAGAATGGTGCCTAGTATGCAATAGTTCCCATATTATAGGAGATCCCGGTTGTTGCTAATGAGACGGTGGGCTCAAACAAAAACAGTCAAAAACACATGTGAAGATTGTGCGAAGACAACGTGGAAGCAAGTTGTCTTCGCACAATCAAAACGCAATGATGTTTTAGAAGTTTTTCAAGTTGAAGTGTGTTATTAGTCAAATGCAAGTTATTTTTGTTATGCTTCATACATTCTTTTTGTCATTAAGTTGTCTATAAATGAACATGGATCGAGATTGTAATCAATTACAGCTTAAGTGTTTAACAAGCCTTGGTACTATCTTGATATTATGACACATTGAGATAGATCTTCCAAATTTTTGAGATTTGCTAATATTTATCTCTTGAAACACATTGAAATACTTAAGTTTTGTAAATTTGGCCGATTTCTAATGATTTAAACAGATCACATTTACATTAGATAAAATAATTAGAAACGTCATATTGATGACTATGCTTTAATCTTAATTGTAAAAAGTCTGTCTCATATTGGGTACCTTTCCTCTATACCTCTATACATTAATTGCTCCAATGTCATCTTTCAGTGACCTTCATCAGACCAAAACTGAAAATCCAATAACGTAACAATTGCATAATGTACAGAACATAGCCTCAACCATTAGCTGTCTAGATATTTTCCCCTTAATATCAAACACTTGCATAAGCATTGACGTATCGTTTACAATGAAAAAATTACTGCTTCGCTTGTAAGACCTTCAGTGGAAATAATAGGGTGTATATAGGATGTTGGTGAAAAGATTGAGAGTTATTTACTCTTTTACTTCCTTGCTGCAGCGTCGTTTATGCCCCTTCCCCCTCTACCAACGTTATCTGAGCCACGCGACACTTTTTGAGTTACGGCCCATCGAAAGTTGTGTGGACAAGGAGACTTTAGCAGACGATCGTAAAATTTCCGACATCAACCGGCCAACCATGGAGCTTTCCGAACCATTGGCTCTGGATCCATCGTAAAACGATAGCTCCGGAAGAAACAAAAAAAAAATTGAAGTTGGTTATTGAAGTGAAGGGGAGAGCCAACTACCTGTTAGGAAGACAGTGGGTTATCTGGTCAACACCGGTGACAGGTTGGCTTAAAAATACGAACTGGAGGGAGGTAGTCGGCACTGGATCACTCGCGTGGAAAGCGTCGTCCAACCAGCCAGAAAATTGCGCCAACGCCGCCGATGACGTCACGCGGGGCCTTATCTACCCGCTCAGGCCCTCTGGTGACCGTAATGAACACTTCAATTATTCCTTTCAGCGGTTTGCCCCCCTACCCTACCATCTTAGTCTTTGTTTGTAAGCTTTTCTATTCCCCCAACCTCTTGCAACTGTTCCCTATTATGCGCGCTAATCCTTTAGCTTTCTCTCTCTCTCTGATCTTCCTCGTCCACCCTCTATTTCCACCCCCAATCGTCTTTTCGAGAATGTTCTCTGCTGATTCTCTTTATTTCCCCCTCAAACCCCTTTCTCTAGTCGGCACCGGTATGTCGGCTACCGACTCCGTCAATAATTATGACCGGGTTGGCCAACATTAATTCCGGTATGCATACATGTGCAGCAGGGCCCCTGCCAGAAAGCGGAAGGAGAAACCTTTTCGTTTTACTCTTCTGTCTGTCCTTCTTCCTATCCGGGAGAAGAAAGTACGAAAGAGGGGGTAGCCGGATGGTCCGGGAGAGCGAGAGGGGTAGAGAGGACGAGGTTTATTGTTCGAGAGGTCTTCCTCATCGCTGTGGTATGTTCGCACATTGGTGGTGAATGATGTCGCAAGAATAACTTCCATACGTGAACGAGAATGTATAAATTCTTTTGGGTCCCTGGCTAAACAATGATTGGTCAGCAGACGCCGCTCAGGCTGGATGGCTTTTAATTGCATCGACATTCGGCTCTCATCTAGAAAGGGTGGGCGTCGAACGACCGCGATGGGTTTGTGGGGGGAAGGGGGATCAGATTGTTGTCTCGCTTCTTGATGACAAATGTCTTTTAAGATATTTTGTAATGAAGACGATACATTTGTCGTTACTGAGGGGATTTGATTTGGACCACGAAGTTAAATATCAGCAGCGTGTTGTTGAACTGTTATGGGTGATATTTTTCATTCATAAACTTTTAAAGATAACGCCGTATTTCTTTGTATCTACCAAAGCAAAAATTATCAAATTACATTCATTGTGCTAAGAACATTCCTGCTCAGTAAGCAGTAATTGTAGAAATTTTCCGCAAATTTAGTAGGGTTTCAAATCGAGCTGTTTTGCTGAGGTGATGCGGTTGATTACTTTCATTAGAATTTATTATTTATAATCTAATTTAGTTTTACAATAAAATGTATGGATTGTATTAATTACTTCAAGGCTGATTTAATTTCTATTATTATACTTTTTGAATGATTTAAGCATTTTCTGGTTCAATGGAATTTCCTCTAAAATCAACATCCTTTATATTATTTGTAAATAATAATAATCGACCTAATCTACGTATATGTGCAACAGCCGAGAAAGCTATAAGCTGCCATTCTCACGGCCGGCTGATCGGGGGGGGGGGGCTCTACTCCCAGTCTAGACATCCCTAAATTTTCTCCACTCCTTAATGCATGAGAGATAGCCTTCTTCTCCATTCCATTATAATATAGTAAAATATTGTAGCAAATTTTTAAAAAAAAAAAAAAAAACCTTTATGGCGAACTTTAAATTATTATGTTATTATTTCTATTCGCAACTTATTAAGTTTGTGTGTGATTAAAGCCATAATATTATTTATTTTAAAATCTTATAAGAAAGTATCTTACAGCAACACTCGTTTGAATATTTTAAGAAAAGACCAAGCAGAAATAGAAAATTTAAACTGAAATGATTGAAGTAAAAATCTCCTTTGTTCCCTCTAAGCAAGAACGCCTCAGGAACCTTATGGACATTTTTTGGATACTTTCTTTATATGCTTCTTTATATCCTGTTCATTCCGGTAAAGTTTTATTAGTATACCCTCATTTAAATCTTAGAAAGGAAGATTGTTCCTTTGAATTATATGCTCTTTTAAAAAAGAAGGAAATTGTAAAAAAGGTGAACTGTTTGATATGCACAGTTTCAGATTTATGCTAATCGGTCAATAGAGACGGGAGTACAATTATGCCTTTCATACAATACATTAAGATCTTTCTGATACTTCAATATCTAATCGAAACATTAAAGTGATATAATAACAAAGATTATCTTCTAATACAAAGTTGCCACTCTAGACAAGTAACAATTCTACAATTATTTTTTAAGGTAAATAAAAGTCTTCCCTAAAATCTTTTGCGGCACCAAGCAATTTTTAAATTCTACAATACAATGCATTTCTTGCAAAATTGCAAAGACGTTTTAATTAAAATTATATAGGTTTTAATGTTTATTGGCTATTATTGGTTTTAATGCTTTATTTTATAACGTTTTATACACTTTAATAAAATTAAAACATATCATGATAAAATTGCCAAATTTTATCACGTTTACCAAATTTATAACAGATTATAAAACCATATATGATTTTTAATTTTTCTGGATTCATTATCAAAGTGCACCAGAAAAAATTACCGACCTTTTTTGTGTTTACATAGAGCCAGAACCACGGTAAATTCTACCATATTCTGGCAGTCTTGGCCATACTTTTTTTTCAAGAATGTGATCCATTTTATTTATTTTTGTGAGAAAATTTAAAATAAAGCTTTATTGAAACTTGAAGCGGCAAAAATGCAAACGGTATTTTTTTAGGAGAATCGTTCTGAAAATAGCGAAGTTGAGAAATAGTTTGAAATTCTTATCTAGAGTAAAATTCTTTTAACCAAAGAAATACATTATAAATTTATATATTGTATTATTGCAAAATATCGATTCAAGCTTACGGATTCAATAAAATTCTCTTTAATGAATCTAATTGGTATAAATTGCATTTTTCTGACAAGTTTTAAAAGAAAGCTTTGATTAAATTAAGCGGCAAAACAGCAAGCGATATTTTTTAGAAGAATTTTTACGTTACTCTGAAAATGGCTAAATAAAAATATAAGGAAGAAAAAAAAATGGCTGAAAATTCTTCTCCAGCGTTCTTCTAAATTTCTCTCGTCATATAAACTAAAGACAGAATTGCATTCAAGACTGTTGTGTTATAAATTTTCAGTAAAAGCTGACACATCGTGCTTCGGGGTTATTCAAAAGAAAATGAAATATCTTAAAATCCATTTCCCAAACTACCCTTTTCAAAAGACACGAATCGAGTAAAAGTTTTAGACCCGAGACTAAAAATGGGCGACACGCATATGACCGTCTGAGTAAATGGCTTAAGCTTTACGCGCACATTCGGGACCTTCAATTTGCGAACTTCGAAAACAATTTTCTTTCTTAAATAACTGCGACGAATTCCGTATGTCAAATCATTTGTATCCGTCGCTCGGTAATTTTTTTTCTTCTTCGTGCCATTATATATGTTTCTTTAAATTCAGTTTCTTTTTTTAAGCGAGGCAAAATTTCCGAAATTCTTTCAATTTCGAAAATTTGGTTGAACTGGTTTTTCTGGCCACACAATTCAAATTTTTTTTTGAGATGTCTAGTATGGCTAAATAAACCTAAGCATTATGGTTTTATGCAGTTTTTTTTTCGAACAAATTTTGTTTGTTGTTTTTTCAATTATATTTATTGATTTTAAGGATAAATGAAAATTTCCCATGATAAAAAAAATTTTAAAAAGAGGCAGAATCAATATATATATATATATATATATACTGATTTGGATGATATTAAAAACAATTATAACATTAACGATGCATAAATATAAGTATTTCCCAAAAATCTAACATCTAAGAAATGCTTATTACTAAACTATACCTAATTATACTACCTGTTATTACTAAACTATACTATACCTAATTGTATTATTTTATTATTTTATCAAGGGAAAAAAAAACAAATAGAGGCAACATATTGCATGCCTAATACCTCAAATTGTGATTTAACGACGGTCTTGTGTTCTAAAACTGCTTTCGAAAGATGCTATCAAATTGAGTAATTATTCAACAGCAGTTTACTTGTGAAAATAACTAAAAAGGATTAAAATCTTATTTGGAATTTTCCCTCTCAGTCTTCACCCCTTCTACACTCGATTTCATCGAGGGAAAAATGTTCTTACAATAAAGTTTTAAAAGTGGAGCTTTTTTACCAATGACAATTCAAAGAATATTTGCAAAATAGTCTATAGCTTATTACTGTCTCTAAAAACGCATATTTAATGTCTTAAAAATAACAATATAACTTTCAAAACACAATGTAACGAAATTTAATCAAATTCAACTTTGAAAAAATTTTAAATCCAGTTTAAATTGCAATACATTATGAGTTCTGAATGAAGCTACAGTGTTTCTCGGGAGAAAATTGAAATATTCCAGTGCGTAATTTATTATTCAGCTTTTATTCAGAGACGATACTGGCTAACAGCCAGTAAATATTACTATGAGGTTAAAACTATTTGCATCAAAATGATTTGCTGGCATCATATAGCTTCAACCATCTATCGAGTAATATATATATTATAAGCCCCCTTCACAATATTATATATATATATTTGCATTGACTACGCTTAATATTTAATGCAAGTCAGGCGAATTCGGAGTATTGCCCGTAAATTCCTTAAGAGTAGATGGACATGTTAGAATTTTAGTGAATCGTAAATTAATTTTGAAGTTTTATGCAACGACCTCTTGATACAATGAGTCTGTTGAATTTCAAATGGGAGAAAAGCTTGTTTCATGAAGGATTCTTAAGTTTGAAATTTAAGAAAAGTTTAACATTGTGCTAATGCAAATCAAATTTAAACTTTTCAAATATTTAACAAACATTGTCATTTATACAATAAAGCTTTATTACTTTGTGAACTGAATATATTTTGAATATTTTATATTTTAAGGGGAGGGGGTGAAGTTTTGATTCATTTCGTACACTATACAGGATTTGAGTACCAAATGACATAAGAAGGACTATTTGATTATAGTTAAAGTTTGAAGATTTTGTATATATGTATATAATAACATACATATATGGCAATACTTTTAATTTCAATGATTCTAACAAAAGTAAGAGCTAAAAAGTACGTACTTTTGCTTATACTTGATTACTTTTTAAATTTAGTACTTTTGCTTGTTTTTTTGTCGCTTTTTTAGGAGAAAGGTATTTGTAACAAAAATATCGGGAAAAATCCTTACTTTTTTCTCGAATTTTCAGAAAAAATTTCTTAAAAATGAACCGATTTTTTTAAATTAAATATATTTTTTAAACTATTAATTTAATATATAATATATTGTCTTAAAAAACTAAGTTCTTTTTCATTTTTAATTATATTTAATTAATGAATTAATGTTCTGATTCTATATCATATGTATATACACATTTATATTAATTGTAAATATTTAATTAAAAGTAACTAAAATAAAAATTTTCCTTGTTGACCTAAGTAGGTATTGAAAAAATTTTACTTAAAATTATTCATAATTAATTCATCATAAAATTACTTGTTTATGATAAATTCGGTTTTCTAACCCCCAAAATGTAGGAAATAGCCGCAATCTGGGAAATATGGTCCCAATAGTTTGGTCAGGACAGCGGTCCTAAGTTTGAACCCCTAATGTTAATTTTGCTTAATATTAATAATACTTTTTGTGTGCTTCACCATATCTCTAGAAATTTTTGAGCGAAAAACTCATGCTCACAGTTATAAAATTCGTTTATCCAAAAACAATTATATGCAAAAAATAATAATTTTTAATAATTATTTATTATTTTTTAATATTTTATTGAATAACAATCGAAAAACAAAATGAATTGTAAGAAGAAGAAATTGCTTACACAATTTTAAAGAATGTAGTTTTTCTAAGGCAAAATTCAAAATTTGAACGAAAAAGGTTGAATAGTTCTTGAGAAATAGAATTTTAAATGAAGTCGGCATAACGCTTTATTAACTTTGCAATTTCCACAAAAAGTTCGATTTTCCACAACATCATTTTGGCACATCATTTCATGCATTGTAAAATTGCTAAAAGGCTTTGCTGCTTGTAAGAGTCGTATACGTAAAACATACTTTCTAAAATTGATTTGATATCAGCATTTGACTTAGAATGAGCAGCTAATATCCCATTAAATTCAGATAATGAGAACAATTATAATTTCAACAAAGTCTGCTTTGATTAAAATAAACTTATAAAATTTGTACATTTTATTACATACGAGGTAATTATTATATGCTTTCGTTTACTCTAAATATGAACGTGCTACTTATAGCGATATTTTTATGTTCATAAGTAGTAAGGAAAGTTTATTATACTTATATAGAAAATGTAAGTAATTTAATATCATACCTGATAGCGTTCGTATGTTAACTACTGTCATAAAATATAATAGTTGTAGGATTTTTCAATTGTTTTCTTCATCGGATCCTTTTGAAAAAAGTATAGAAATATTGTTTGAGAAATTATAAAAATTATTAAACTATATAAATGCATTAAAACAATAACGGATGCATGGAGAAAGAAAATTTGATAAAATTACCTTACTGTAAGGTAATGACATTTCTAATAAAAAAAAAGAATTTTGGTTAATAAAACCAAAATATACGGTATTTAAACCATTTATTTGGTAATTTTTTTCGTAATGGTAACGGTTTACCGGAAATACTGGTTTTCAAAATTGTAGTTCTTATTACCGCACATCTAGTAAAAAAAAAAATTTTAAAAATTAAATTAAATTTAACCGAATAGTTTTTATGCCATGCTCTAAGGCAGGGGTCGCCAAACTTTTTTGATCGTCGACCCCTATATAATTTTCGGAAATCTCCATCGACCCCCATAAGATAAATTTTCTGTTAATTGAAATAAAACTCTATCAGATACTGTGTCTGTACATTTATTTTATGAATTTAAGCATTTATTAAAGTAATAGTACATTGTGTAACAATAGTTTTATGAAAAATATATTATTGTTGAAGTTTAAATACCTTAATATTTATTAAATAATAAGTAATTATAAATAAGTAGAAATAATAAGCAAAGTAACTACAGATTTATTGCTTCTTAATCAATGAGATGGGTGTGCCTGGTGTTTTTTTGAAGGTTCTCTATATTGGGTTCAAAATTGGTCAATTTTAATCTTAAATCCCCTCGAAACTCCACATTTAATTTATTTCTTTACTTAGTTAAGATTGAATTTACGTGACTGAAACCGGCTTTGACCATATAGGAACTTGGAAATGCTAGCATGAATGACTGAGCTATTTTGTAAAGTTTTAGATAATTTTGCATTGTATTTATATTTGTCCAAAATTTGCTTATTGTTAAATTTTAAAAAAGCGTCTTTGCTTCAAGATCTTATAATAATTCAGCAAGCTTCTTGCAGGTTGATGTCCACATTTTCAATTTGAGCAGAAAATGGCACAATAATCCAATCAGGGATGTCAATGTTTTCCAAATCAACAAAGCACAGTTTAAAATCGTCGCTCAATTTTTGAAGATGTCCTGTATTCTTTCATTTCTAATTGTCGCAGATTTGAAAAATACTGATAATCCTTACGTAGCAATGAAAATCTAAATAAATTTAATTTTAGGAAGCCTAATGGTATTGTTTGAACTTCGATAATTGTTACATCTTTTCCCTGCAGCTTTGTTTGGACATCATTAAATTTTCCAAATAAGTCCTCTAAATAAAAAATATGGTTCTTATTGTTTTGGAGTTCGTCACTCAGATCAGGGTTTATTTCACTGAGAAATTCGGTCGAGGAGTCAAATAACTGAACGAGCCTTTGCAGGCATACACCTCTAGACAACCATCTAACTTTGGTGTGCAGAAGTAATTGATTAAATAACTCGTCGTTTTCCTCACAAAGTTTGGAAAATAATCTTGATTTAAGAGGTTGGACATTAATTTGATTGATACACTTCATACAAAACTGTAAAGCTTTATGTAACTCTGGACTCAGATATTTTGCTACTAAGTTGTTTCTATGCAACACACAATGAATAGTACGTATATCGGGCACTTTTTCTTTGAGAAATGTAGCAAAACCTCGGTAACGCCTTATCATAGCAGGTGCCCCATAATGTGGCTACCGCTATTATATTTTCAAGAAGAATTATTTAAATATTCGTGTAAACATCTAAAAATTGTCTCTCCTTTTCCATCTGTTTCAAAATATTTAGCAAATAAAAATTCATCAATGAATTGTCCTTTTATTTTTCTGAAATATCTAACGTACACCATAAGAATAGCAGAAACGCCAAAAACAGATTCATCAAGTTGAATAGAGAACTTGCAATTTTTTAGCTCTGAAACTACCGTATTATCTATTTCTTCAGCCATTTCGTCGATACGCCGTTTTACAGAATTTGTACTTAATGGCAATGACTTTAAAACATTAACGGAGTCTTTTTTCATTACATTCTCAATGACGTCTTTAATTGCAGGTATAACAATTTTTTCAGCGATTGTGTGTGGTTTCCCCCTCTTTGCTATATTAAGCAAAATCTTGTACGAAGCTATTAATCCTCCTTCAGTTTCAACTTCAGTAGACTGATTCATAAAACTTCTTAAGGAAAAATTCACATTTCGATCAACTATAAGTTTTTTGAAAAATTCAAGTAAATTTTTTTTTATCTGAGTGAACCCTAAAGATGATCTTTCATTTTTGACGGTTTCTTGTAGTCATTTCCAAAAGTTTTTCTCATCGAAGACACATAGAAATCGTTTCATTTGTTTGTTATAAATGATGTCTGATGCTAAGTCAATTATAAAAAAATTCACAAATTTTACATACTCAATTAGGTATGTGTGATTTGAGTATTAAGAACTGTTTCCCCCAATCGACCCTTCCGATTCGGATCGACCCCCTGGCTCAGATCGACCCCCGCTTTTGCTAAATAGACCCCTGGGGGTCTATATAGACCACTTTGGCGACCTCTGCTCTAAGGTGTCATGAAAAAATTAACAAATCTTTATCACTTATTATAAAACCATATTTCATTTTCAATTTTATAAAAATCATTACCAGAAAGCTTTGGTAAAAATTACCAAGCTTTTCGGTGCTCCCATTGAGCCATAAACGCCGTAAATTTTACCATATTCTGCTAGTTTTATCTGATGATACTTTTTTTCCCATTGTAGTTTATTGGAAAATAAATAACTTTACATTCTTCTGAAACTCTATAACTTATAAAGTATATAATTCATGAGTATCTAATTATAAATCACGTTTATAATTAGAAATAATTCTTAATTTAATTTAGTATGCATAACAGATCTGTTTATTTCCACATCAAATTCATAACAAATAAATATTTTACTTGAAACATCCGCTGCTGGAACATCCGTAAATCTCGCCCGAAATGCATTAATAACTTTACATCTCTATAACTTATATCTCTATATAACTCTATATCTCTATAACTTATAAAGTATATAATTCATGAATATCTAATTATAAATCACGTTTATAATTAGAAATAATTCTTAATTTAATTTAGCATGCATAACAGATCTGTTTATTTCCACATCAAATTCATAACAAATAAATATTTTACTTGAAACATCCGCTGCTGGAACATCCGTAAATCTCGCCCGAAATGCATTAATAACTTTACATCTCTATAACTTATATCTCTCTATAACTCTATATCTCTATAACTTATAAAGTATATAATTCAGGAATATCTAATTATAAATCATGCTTATAATTAGAAATAATTTTTAATTTAATTTAGCATGCATAACAGATTTGTTTATTTCCACATCAAATTCATAACAAATAAATATTTTACTTGAAACATCCGCAAATCTCGCCCGAAATGCATTAATAACTTTACATCTCTATAACTTATATCTCTCTATAACTCTATATCTCTATAACTTATAAAGTATATAATTCATGAATATCTAATTATAAATCGTGTTTATAATTAGAAATAATTCTTAATTTAATTTAGCATGCATAACAGATTTGTTTATTTCCACATCAAATTCATAACAAATAAATATTTTACTTGAAACATCCGTTGTTGGAACATCCGTAAATCTCGCCCGAAATGCATTAATTGAATCACTGGTTTGTTTCAAAACTCTGAGATGACGATGAATTCAATCAGCATAGCTTTAAAATTTTATCCCGAACAGCCATGATGTGATCCTTGCTTTACTGACCATAACTCCATAGATAAATTTTCGAGAACTTTGGACAGAAGACACGAAACTGGATTAAATCACTACCCTTTACCCTAATCAAGAGGAGGGGAGGGAAGAGGAAGATCCAGACATTCTGTCACTAATGTATTATCAAAGATTTTAATTCTGTGGCTAGAGGATGTTAGAGGAGAACGTTTTAATGAGTGCAGGGGAGAAATTTCCTTCCCCTTATTCATTTGCAAACGAATCCTCTTCGGCCCATCCTGGCAGATACCCCCCTACCAAACCTTCAACAGAAAAGAAGGGAGCATTTTCGGTCCAGAAGCGAACCCAACACGGTTCATTACATAAACAAACGACGTGAACCTGTGTAGCCGTGCGTGTGGAGAGAAATGAAGATACAACTGGAAGGGGGGAATGTTCGGTTGGGGTATAAAAATTGTTCTACTAAGGGAGAAGGGAGGAATGATTTCTATTGTTGAGGAGAGAGCCCTCTCTCCTGATCGCAACTCTTTGGTAACGTCGGCGTAATAATTCGCCATCATCTTGCCATGCTAACCTTCCACACGTATCAGAAGGAATAAATGAAGTAATTTTGGCAATGGGGCCGGCCTAATTAGAGAGTGTATCATGTGGTGGTGGCAGCCAGTAACCCTTTATTGCCCAAATTAATGGCCGGCCCTCGCCAGGGTTGGCATTGATGCGGTAGTTACAAGTGCTATTTCTTGATTAGTCTCAGCTTAATGCAGCCTAATGCAATTAGTATTCTAGTTCAAGCGTAAAGCCAAACGCTCGCTTTTACACTTTGTACTTCTTCCTTGCATACGTTCCTTGGGATTTTGTGTATGTGCGTTGGGCGATTATCTCTCTCTTTTACCGGATTGCGGAGAGACAGAAAAGGAGTTGAAGTATGGGTGGGTGCTAGAAGAAGAGCCTTTTATGCTCGGATTGATGCCAGATCCTCAACACAAAAATTAACTCTTCTTTCATACCTAGTTTTTATTCTTAGGTTTGCGGACGATAACGCTGGGTTTTCTGTTCTTATCTCTTTCGTCTAATTAAAAACGTCGTAAATTTGGTACTAAAATTATAAGTGTGTTTTCTGTTTAGGAAAGAAGAAAACAAGGTGAATTTTTTTTTCCCCGTAAGAGAAAGCCATTATACATTAGCGAAATCAGATATATAATGTTAGCTCTTAATCAGTATTGTGAAGGGATGATTTGCTGTTTTAATTTTGGCAACGAGCAAATGTAATTATAACTTATATTTTTGATGTTATTACAAAGTAAATTACGCAAGAAAACAAAACAAAAAAAAGATTATCTTGTATAGAACCTAAAAGAAAAATTTTCCCGTCTATTACGTTAGCTTGATTTAAGGGGTGAATAACTTTTAATGATGCTTCATTAAGTGCACCCAGAGTTTTGGAAATATTTATTGCACTTTTTAATCGGTTATACTGTATAAACTTTTAAAAAGAAACAAATTCACAATAAAATACACAAAAAGTGACATTTCACCATAAAATGTGGCTCTTTAAAAAATTATATTAATATAAAAAGGCTAAGATAAGTTCTGAAAAGCATTGGTACAAATATAAAAGTTGTTGCCCTAGTTCCGAAAATTTTTTTAAATGGCATTCATCCAATTAGCATTTCGTACATAAAGATTCATAACTTTTTCACGATATAAATTATCAGAGAAAAAGTTTTCACGCCTTTAAGATTTTAAAGAATTAAAATGCCAATGTCATGTCTCTCTGTTTTATTTTGATTTAGGTAACGAAATCAGTTTTTGAGTCAACCATTCTAGTCAAGGGTTTAATAGTGAAGCTAATCAATTCATTCAAATTGCTTAATTTAACTGTGGTTAGAAATAATTGATTGAAATCAACAATTCAAATCGTTTTCATTATGTAAAATTAAATGAAATATGGTAAAATTAATTCAATTATTGTATCCAGTTAATACAAATCAATCCGTCATAAACTTTAAGTCAATAATTTAAAGTTATTAATTCTAAAAAAAATATGTTAATTGGTTTTTTATAGAATCTAAGAAATTATTGAAATCAAAAAACAGTTTCCTTTTTCAAATGCTCCCCTAATGACCCCTATTATTTAGTAAACATTAATGCTAAGAAGGACGTATAAGTTTTCTAAAATATCTTATCCATATTAAGAAATAAAAATATCTTTTTCACTTTCTGTGGAGAAAAAAACACTGTTTAGTTTCCGTTAAATTCATTATAATAATTTTAAACAAATAATATAAAAAATTTTATTGATAGAATTAAGACTAAATTTTAAAGTTCTATTAAGATCTTTTTATAAAATTAAAATTTTCGACTTTGTTTCGTAATAGATACACCAAAATAGTCCGTTTATAGTTTAATCATAATTAAGCGAGGATTTAGGCCCTTGAAGTCTTACGTGGTCAACCTTTTTAAATCCTCTCTAAATCGTCCTCTATTACAGCTTTTCCAAACTGTTTTTTGTTATGGACCTCTAAGCGATCGAAATTCTGTAGACGAAGCACTGATTTAATAATTATCTTAATTTGCAATTATGAAAATATAACACAAAGAATTTTGATTAGTTTGAAAATGTATGATTTAAAGAATGACATTTTTTATTGTTTTCATAATTTACAATTGTGAAAATATAACTCAAAGAATTCTAATTAGTTTTAACATATATAATTTAAAGAATGGCACTTTGTATTGTTGGATTAATAAGAATTATAATTAATTGTTATATTAATGACTTAAAATTAGTTTCTATATCAGACAATCAAATTCGACAAGCATGTTAAATTCTGAATTTTTTTTTTTAATGACATTTTTAGTTTATTTTTTGTTGAAGTGTACAAGTTTAAATAAGTTATATAATAAGTTGAATAATTTTGCGAAAAACATCTATGAGAGCTAGTACACATCATCGAGATTCAAATTGCATAGAAAACATTCATGCCCGAAACTTTCATGCACTGTTTCCTCATTATGAACTGTTTCTTCGTGTGCTTCTGAATAGGTAATAATAAAAAAGCGCCAATAAGATATTTAGGGACATAGGTTCCAACGCAATTTTAATTATTAATGATCCGATTATGATCTTAGATCTCAATGGCTCAAGAGAGCCGCAATGGCTCAGAGGATAGAGCGTTCGCCTTCCAATGAGGCGAACCGGGTTTGAATCCCAGTCGATACGAATTCTGCATCCGGCTTCCACCGACCACAGTGCTGACGTGAAATATCCTCATATAGTAGACGGATCATGGATTAGAGTCCCCTTGCCGTCAGGCTAACCGTGGGAGGTTCTCGTTGTCTTCTTCTCCATGTAACGCAAATGCGGGTTTGCTCCATCACAAAGTCCTCCACGAAGGCGAAATTTCTCCCAATACTCGATCCAGGAGTTCCCTTGTCTTCTGGACTGGGTTCAAAATTACAAGGCTAAGGAGTTAAACGTTAGTAGTCGTAAACCCATAAAATTGGGTCGGATGTTCAGCGACGGTTATAAAATAATATAAAATAAAATAAAATGATTCAAGAGCCTAACCGTAAATGCTTTTTAATGCAAAAGATATTTTAAGTTACGAAATCAGACATAAAAACGTACTTGCTGTGAATAAGCATGCCTCTTTTTTAATGGATTAGGATTCCTGATCTTTAAAATATTGGGAGAGGAAGCCGCAATCTGGAAAATAAGGTCTCAATAGTTTAGTCATGAGAACGATCGAAAGTTTGAGTCCCTTAATGTTAATTTTATTTTTTGCGCATTCCGCTGTCTCAAGAAGTCATATTCCTAAACTCGCATTTCTCAAGTCCAACTCTTCCATTTATGAAACAAATGGTTTTATACTCAAGAAAAGACTTTATTAACAAAATGCAACCGCAAACATGCTTTCTCAAGAAAATCAAAACATCTGCTAAAAAAGTCTAAAGATCTAGCTAGACATCTTTGTCTTTCAAGGAAATTGCCTTCGCCTTTTTTACAATGCGATAAACTTGAGTGGGTAAGCGTTTTTCCTGCTAACCTAGAGTAGTGAAGGAAAAACAACTTTTACAGTTTTTGTCCTGTCACGTTAGTTGGAAAAAGTGAAATATGTATTGAATTGATTTACTCGAAAATGTAACTCTCAACTCAAGTTTTAAATACTTTGATTTTTTAAAATATATGCAATATCTGAGTTATAATAATTGAACTGAGCGATAAATCGTTACTTTCTGAGTGATAAATAGCTGGACAGCGTTATATTATGAACTTCACGAAATCCTAAGGCTAATTTTAGAAGAAACTATTATCAGTTCATCTTAAATGCATGAAAATCGAAAATCTTTATTTTTTATTAATTAATTTCTGTTCAAACCAAACAACAACAACAAAAAAATTGGAATTAAGTCTCTGAATCAGTATTTTAAAATTATGTATCTTCAATTTTATTACTTTTCGTTATAAACTTAACTATTACGTCATTTAAACTCATTTTGGATTTTGTAACCTAATCACAAAAATATTTTGAACTCTGCTGGATGTTTACATCTTTTGATAAGTTACTTCATTGAATTAAAAAGTTATTATTAAAAAAATATTTTCATTTTTATGCAATGACATAGGATTTTTTTTAAATTTAATACTTTTCATGAAGTCAATCTTATATCCCAATGCGTAATCGAAACTGTAGGTGGATACTTTTAATAGTTCTATTAACATTAGCAAACATTTCAACCATTATTTAAATTTTTACATTATTTTAACTTTATATTAATTTTACTTAACATTATTTTTTCATATTATTTTAGTTTTTTTTTCTTCTAATTATTGAACATTATAACATGATTTTACTTATGAAGATACATCCTTTGATATATGAAGTTTTAATCTAAGGCATTGTTGCAAAATTTTGTTAATTGCTGTTACAAAGTTTTGTTAATTGCTGTTACAAAGTTTTGCTAATTATTATTGTTAAATTTTATTTAAGTGTGGATAAAATTTAGTTTATTTTTACTCAACAAAAATCCCTTTTAAGTATAAATCTTCAGGAAAGTTTCTTTTTGCTCAATTTAAATTTTATAAGTAAGAACTTATTGTTATATTTTCTGAGTATTCGTGAATTTTAGAATATTTATTATATTACTTATCCGGATATCCTTGTACAAAGATAAAATGAGATTCAGACAAAAGTATTTGTTTATAAATCCCAGTCATTTTTCTAAAGCTAAATACCTTTTTAAATTTAAGACTTCGGGAAAGTTTCCTTTTCAAGCCATCAAACTTCAATCCTGAAACACAGTCGAAGAGCAGGAATCTGGGCTTCTATTGTAATGAATGAATCTTAAGAATTACTCTCCTTAGCTTTTCAAAAGGACAAACGATGTTGGCAATCCTTCGAAAAGATAGACACTTATAAACTTTAATTCATTTCTCGATTCCATTCTTCCCCCTACTTTCTCAGCCCGAATTCTCTTCCCCCTCTCCCAATTCCTGCAGAATGCCCCTACAGGGAATCTGGGAATTAAGGAATTAATACTCGCAGACTTTTCCCCCTTCTTTTCTGCATTTATAGAGTCCGCTGACAACTTCGAGGTCCCTTTGACTGGTTGAGATAAATTTTGTGCATTGTAACCAACCATTGCAACTAACCTTTTGATTCTAAGAAAGTATAGGGGCTTGAAGCAAAAGGGAACGTTTACTAAAAGGAGATTAAACCTTTTAGCATAAATCACCTTTTATTAAAAGGGGGACCCCACGCCTTTCTAGTGATGGCGACTTTCTTGGCGTTAATTGTTCTTAGTGACGCGAAAAATTTTAAACTACTTCCAATTTAATTAGTAGTAGACTGCTGGTTATGAGAGGTGAGAACTTTGGAAGGGGGGGGGGGCGACTTTTGAAGTTAGCTGGCTGTGTTATCGCCGCCAGTCAGTAGCTCCCTTCCCCCCCCCCCGTCTGTCTTGGACAGTTATAAACTCTTCCCGAATTAATAACTTACCTTCAGGTTATAGGTTACTCACTTGTTGCCAGATTCCAGTTCAAAAAGTCCTTTATTACTCGCGCTTTAGGTTGAGCCTGCTTCGGTACAAAAGAAAAGGTGAATAATAATTCGTCTTTTCAGCGTTATGCTAATCGAGATCAGAGTTGTTATCCGTAATTAAAATTAACTGTGACCGGAACTGGATGTGGTGCTTTTCAGAGTCGGTGATATTCTGGTAAAATTTGCCGGTTAGATCAAAAGCATATTTCCTTTTCATAAATCTTTTCATACACGTCAAATTTTACAGTAAATTCCAGGTACAAGAATTGGAATTACTCTTTTTTTTCATTTAATTAAGAGGACTTGCGCCGAAGTCCGAACTTATACTTGTTTATATGCTCTTTTTATTTAAATTGCATTTCATATTTTTTTAAATATGTGTTTTTAAATGCATGTTAGTTGGATACGATCTTTTCCTTAGATCCTTGAGAATAACTTGCCTCATTATTATTCCCTTAATAGAAATTATTTTACCAACTATGTACTTTTTACAAATCTTTAGGTCATGAACTTGAAATTTTTGTTATTAAAAAACTATTTTAAGAATTAAATGCTTAAAATAATCGTTATAAAATACCTTGTAAATTAAAAATTATATATTTGAGGAAAAAAAACTAGACGAAAATGCAACCTGATTGGGAAAACTCTGATAAATCAGTCTTTAAAATTTTCAATTTTCAATTTTGTCATTTTAATTCTCTAAGCTATCTTCCTTATTTAAAAGTAAGGAACTTAGTTATAAATTTAGCTTATTCTTAAATAATAACTCTCCTTGTAGTAAATGGTGATTGGTGCTCGTTAAATCTGTCTGGTTACAAAGTCCCCCATTTTCCCATAACAAGTCATGGCTCTGGGTGTACTGAATTGGAAATCGATCGTTCACTGATTCAAATCAAAATTTCGATCTGGGGACGAATGAATGGATGTGCGAATGTGAGCTCCCTGTAAACTGGTTGTGACGTATGTGTGTGGCAGAAGTCGAATTCTTGGCCTTAGAAAGGCACCACTTGAGAACAAAAAGAAGCGCACCCCCTTTTCCTTAATGGAATACGACAACAACAGCAACGAAGGTGGGTCACCGCTCTCCCTTTTAGATATTATTTCTGAAGCTCCAATTACAAGCAAAAATATAATTTAGTACTTTTTAATCATGAAAAAAAAAACAGTTTCATAGTTACTAAAAAATGATAATATCATATTGATGTATGATTTTGCATGTTAAAGAAATTAAAATTATGAATAACTATTTCTCTTAGATCTGCATAACTGCAAAACCATGTTTAGAACATTTTACCTTGAAAAACGATTGTGTTGAGAAAACGCTGGTGTTTCATACTTTATTTCATAACCATAAATAATTAAACAGGGTTCATACGCACCTGGAAAAAATTAAAAATGGTAGCAATATTAATATAATTTTTTTTATATATTATTTGGTTCTAGTTACCAGAATATATCCTTTTCTCTAAGTAAATATATACATAGATCCGAAGATGGTGGATATTATTTTGATATTTGAAGCTAATATAACAAAATTTAGTGGAAGCTATATAACTTTAATTTGATAGTGGAAGCTAATATAGCTTTATAACAAAATTGATACCAGTTAATAATTTTTTCCATGTGAGAACGAACCCAGTTAAAATGCTTCATATAATACTTTTCACTTATTTTAGCCTAAGTCAATACAAAATAATGAAAAAAAGTATGAAAAATATTTTCAGCGGCAAAGGGTTAATTTAAGTAGAAATCTATTCTTTATTATGTGGATTAATTTTAATGGAAGGCAAATGAATAGGAGTATAGTTCAGTTTCTCAAAACTACCACAATTTTAGTTTATCTAAATAGAAAGTTAATAAACAGTTTAAAGAAAAAGTTAAAGTGTAAATTTTTAATTTGATGCCATATTTCAGATGTGGGAAGTAGAATTATCTTAAAACTTTTTCACTAAAATGTATAAAATGTTTAATTAAAAAGTAAATAAAAAAACATTTATTTATAACAAAATTTATCTATTCCGCATCAAAAAAAAACGATAAAACTATTTTTCTCAACAAAAAAAAATTCGAGTTGGGGCTGGAGAAAATTTTACTTTTGGGATCTAGGTAAGTAGTATTATTGGTATTTAAACAATAAAGACACTTATATCACAATCCATAGTTTCATTTCTTTATCATATTTCCACAAATAATTAAATGATGAACGTCTAATAAAAATACAAAAAAAATTTGGAATAATCACTTTTAAAAATTTAACTCATTTTCGATTAAAAAATATTTTTAACATGATGAGGTTGAGCTTAATTTAACGCATATTAAAGTTATTCTGCTCTTTTGATTAGTTAACGCAAAACCTCAGCTTTCTTGATCCGAAATGGAAATCTGACATTTTTCTGGCCAGCAACTGATCCAGTTACCCTGGTATAAGGAACTTATAGCGTCTCTGTTGTGTTATTATATACAGCTGCATCAGGATATTTCTTGTGGACATCTTTGAAGGCATGAAAATAAACTTTTGAAGAAAATAACCCCATCCCGCTCATAAATATCCTTTGTTCCCAGTAGAAAAATATTACAAACGTTAACAATAACAAACAAACGTTTCAATAACAAACGTTTCTCAAGTGAAATGTTCGAGATTATCGATACCGATTGAAATACGTTTTCGAAACACCGATTGAATTCGAACAAATCAACTAGGGAGTAATTGAGAATTTAATGCTTTTTCGATGAATTATGAACCATTAAACTTTTGTGTGCGCGCCACTTTAAACTCACCCTATATTTTACACCTCCTAATATTTTTCACCAATAAAAATGACTTTCGATGTTTAACATTTTGGTGGACGTAGTCGGTTAGAACGAAACTAACAATATTAAGAGGGAAAGGTAGTGAGCTCAAGCTCGAATTCATAGCATGAACAAGCAACAATTCGTCAAGAATTAAAAAAAAATATTCCCTCTTCCTTTAGTATAAAATTAAAATTTGAAAAAGGTTTAAGGAATCAAGTGTCGACCATGACATTTAACCGGCATCGGAACACCGTTATCTGAGTTAAGTTATATTTTAACTCAGACGATGTTATCGATCATTTCAAAATATATCGAAATTTATTATTTGTCAGCCCCCCTCTTCATCCTGCTTGACTATTTAAAAAAAGAGGTTGAAAGGTTTTGATAGTATAAAAAAGAATTCATTCAAAGAAAAGATTTTTTTTTACATTATTGAATTACAAGGTATTTTGAATGAAAATGAATCAAAGTATTTTTTGTATTATTTTATAACGGTCATTAAACAGTTAATTTTGAGTTTATGACTACTAATGTCCTCTGTAGTGTTGTAATTTTCAAGCCAATTCAATGACAAGATATCTCCTGGATCAAGTATTGGGAGAAATTTGCGAATCGAACCCCGGTCACCTCATTAGGATGCGAGTGCTCTATCCCCTGAGCCACCACGGCTCCTTACAAAACGTTTTGTTTCTTTTGAATTAAAGCATGTGACTTGTTTGGCTGAGTTAAGTGAGCTGTTAAAAAGCTGTATAAAAAATCTGTTTAAGCTGTATAAAAATAAAAGAATGGGAAATAATGACCAAGATATGGATCACTTGAATTATATTCTCTTAAAACATTGATATGTCCCTCTTCTTTATCTTATTCAACCGTTTAAACGAAAATAATATACTTTTGAAAAATTAAAGAAATGTTAAAACAATTCCTGCCATGAAGACTTCGGCAAATAGAAAGAACTAATTAAAAGCTGCAATATTACGCAAATGAACCATTTGGAAAATAGATAACATTCATAGTAATGATTAACCAATAATCATAGAATAATTTTCAGTTTAATCATGATTGTTACTTATTGATAATGTAGTAAAAGGTAATCAATCATGCATGCAGTCCGCTTCTAAAGCAAATAAGAATTATATAATTGTTGATTATTGAACCTTGATATTCAATTTTATCTATTGTCCACTTCCAACAATTGATTGAGAAACATTCACATGATAAGCTTACCGGCGAATGAGCCATCCGCAAACAAATAAAAGCGATACTATTGTTGACCACTGACCATTGAAATAATCAGCTAATCAACCCAACTGTCGCCAAACTCCCACAATACGAGAAAAGTGAACAGCAAGCTGAATAACTGACGGATATAAATCAGTAGTTAATCTTGCACGTATCATTAGCGACCAATCTCCGCGCCAACATATATCAATCCGTCACCTCGGCGCTGAAAACAGGGATTGAATATGTGCGCCATGGCGCGCCACGGTCAGAATCCCGTAAATCCCTTCGCAGATTACGTACGATTCAGTGGACACGCGTCCGAATCACGAAGCTCACACAATACGGAGCTGACCACCTGCTAGATTAGCCACAAACAAGCGGTTTCGGACCTCCAGTTGGAGACCGCTGATAAGCGAAAGAGAGAACAGGAGGCGGTCATCCGACGATGGCCACAACATTAAGTAAGAGGCGCTCCAAACTGACCAGTGGTCATCCAACTAGGCTGACCGCAGTCGAACGGTTTATCTATCTTCCCCTTTCCCTATTCCCGATCATCACCCTAGTCATCATCATCATCAGCGAGAGGCAAGTGTGAAACAAGGGTTTGAAGTCGAAGGGGGGGAGGACGAAGGATTTTGAAGGGGGGGTCGGCGTTTCTCCCGTGTGTAGCGATGCGCAATCTAAAGTGGTGGTTGGAGATAGAGGCCCAAGATAGAGAAAGAGCGAGAAGTACAATGCGCCAGCGAGGAATTAATTACCATTAGCAGCGGAGGAGTCACAAGTGGGGGCGCTCCCTCTTTTCTGCTGGAAAAGTTTGAGAGTTAATAGTTATTACTGGGGAGTTATTAAGGCCCTTAATGAATATTCATGGCCGGGTCCGTATAAAAGCGTACATAAATCTGTAACGCATGAACTGTTCCAACAACAAGATCCTTGGCTGCCTCTAAACAATGCCAAATTAAAACCCATTTGCCTATAATGGAGCAGAAAGCGCTTGATTAATGGTAGTCTCGGTTGCGCGGGGGTAGTCCAGGAAGTTGGATTCACTCCCCACCCCCACCGCTTCGAAATTAATGACGCCTGCGACGCGCGTCAACCGGAGCGTGACGCGTCTGCGCGACGCCGGACACCCAGGTAAAGGTCGGCTTATTGTCGCCAAGATGGATGAAGAGCAACCCTTCGGTTACGCAAATCGGAGAGAGGGGAATTAGAGAGTCATCCTCTCTGTTACCGCAAGAAGGTCCAAACCGATTGTGGGACTGGACTTCATTTTCAAAAGCCCATCACCCTCCCACGCGATACCCCTATTCAAACTTCGCTCGTTGAATGGGCTTGGGGAAGGGGAGATTGTTCCAGAGTTTTTAGTCGCTGTGTGGCGCAACGGCGCTCAGGTGTGACCCTGAATAAGTTCTACATCTCATTTGTAGTTGACAGAATACTTAGTTGTTCGCTCATTGGCAGGCTCATTCTACGCGTTTTGTAAGAGTGAATAATATTAATGAAAACAAAACGACAGTTAAAAATTAATCATTGTTATTCATTCTTAGTATAATTGTTTTTAACATTCAACATTTATTCAACAAATAATTATTCATTTATTGAATGACTGTTGATAAATGAAATAATATACTCATTTATTAATTCAGTCATTAGACAATTGTTGATTCATCGTAGTTGTTTCATTAAGTAATTGTTCAGTCATCGAATAAGTTTAAAAAATCTGTATAAAGCTAATAAGGTTTACATCAAGATTACACAAAACTATTATTTATTTATTTATTACATTTTGATGAAATAAGCTTATTAATATCGTATTAAGAAATAGAGTAAACAAATGTTTGATTTATTCGTAAAATAAGTAATTAAAATATTAAAAGCTAATTAAACCTGATAGAAATATACCCCATCCTGTAATTCTTATATGCCTTATTATTGCATTATTCAATTTCAATGTCTGTAAATTTATCATTTGAAATTTTAACAATTTAAAACAAAGCGAAAAGTCTAAAAACTAATAGTTACCAATGGTCAATTAGACTGAAAATGTGTCAATAGATAGTTATTATTTCACATTCTAAAGTTATAATTAATTATCTTGTCCAGTTTTTCCTATAACCTCAATTCAAGTCTTTATAAAAGCATCAACACATCAGTTTTCAAATATTTCAAAACCGAATTCGTTTTCCCGTTTGTGTTTTTCTTTTTTTCCTTGCAATGATATGGAAGATGCAAATAAAAAACTTATTCAGTGTAGTTTGTTCAGCTACTTTACAGTCAACAGTTTTTTAAAAACAACAATTTATAAAGTTTTGCTACTACAAAACAACTGAAAAAATAACAAAATTTTCAACCACAGTTTCAAATTAGAAATTTTTTTAACCACTAATTAACATCTACACAAATTAATGCAAGGGCTAAATATAGAAGTATTTATTTTATTAATAAACTTTAAAACTGCTAATATTTTTTAAAATTTTGTTCATAAAAAGTTTATTTTCTTAATTAATAGGAGCTCATTAACTAATGAGAATTAAATGTATCCCGTACTGGATGTTTCTCAACCAAATTTAGAAGTGCAGAATTTAGAAATTTAGAATATGCATTCTTTCACACTTTAATTACAAATTAGAAAATCTTTTAATATTTTTGCTATTTTTTATTTATTTTAGTCACTAATTTTCTTCAATAATTATTCTGGTTCTGTTATATGTCAAGTACTATTAAATGTGTCTATAATAAATTCATATCAGCTGATTGAAATAACTGATTTGAATCAATCTTAAAACAGGCCGAGAAATCAATCTTTTACGCATCACCTGGTTTTAAATAGTTAAAGTTAGTTAATAGTATAGTTTCAATGATTTGAATCAGTGTTAAATTGGATTTTATTCAAAATACCATATTTGGTCCTGATTATCACCTACAAAATAAAAACAATACAAATTTAATTAAAATAAGTGATTTGAATCAGTGCTTAAACAGACCAATTAAAATCATTTGAAAAAAAAATAGCTTAAATAAGCACATAAGAATTCACGTTTTAAATCATTGCCATAACGAATAAATGAATTTTAGTGAAATTAACGTTTTCTTAATAAATGATACGAATCAACGATTATAATCAACACTTATGATGTTCTTTAAACTGTTAATTTAATATAATTATATGTGTTATATTTTTATTAAGCCTAATAAAAAAAATCTTTAGCTTTAGTCATGTACTAGAATTAGCAATTGTTTCTTCGTTTGTCCTCATTAAAGAAACGATGGATTCTAAAATTTCGTTTTTGTAATAATACCTAATCATCTGAGGTAATTAACCAGGGGTCTGTTTAGAAGAAATCTGGGTCCGTGAACGGACCCTTCACAAAATATCTTTTCATAAAAAAGGATCCTTCACAAAATATTTAAACTTAAAAATGGACCCTTCACAAAATGATTTTTCTTTGGGGGGGGGGGGGCAAGAAAGATGGATGTAAACGAACTAAATTTTGTCTTCGGCAGACGCTTCTTCCATTAGTCATCCGAAATGAATATTCTGCGTTCAGCAGTATAGGTTAAATACCAAATATTTGTAAGTTGAATCTCTAATTTAGTAGCAGCAATTGCTGTTTATTTTTGAAAACTTAATTTTTTTTATTATAATTTTACAGTGCTGATTTAATCTTGTATCTATTTACAATTTAAAAACTCCTTGAAAAAGTTTTTTGCAATAACCGGACCCTATTTGCGCGAATTCATAAAAGCAGGACCCTATTTGAGCAAATTCATAAAAGCAGGACCCTAGTTGAAAGAATGTGACTTAACGTTTATTTTATATTCACAAATTACGAGTAATTTTTTCACAACTTTACGAAAACAGGACCTTTCACAAAATGTCTGGACAGATCCCTGGTAACACAAACAGATAATTGCATTTTATACAATCATATTTGCTTCAAATTATATTTTTTAGCACAGAAAAAATATGCACTTTTTGTACGATACTAAAATTACAATAAGCGACCTAGGGTCACTAGCTCTACAGTAAACTATTTAATTCCTTTCTAAGGATGCTTTCCTTCAACCAGCAAACACAAATAAGTAATTCCATTATTTACCAATCGCATTGCCACAAAATGAAAATATCCTTTTTTCCTTCTGAGATTCTCTTACGCAGCAAAATGCACTTACTTGCCAATGAATTAGAAACCTATGAATTTTTTTTTCATTAAGTGCTCCCTAGAATCAAAATCTGTTTACACGGTAGATTAAGCATCATATTAGAATTAGAAACCTATGAATTTTTTTCATTAAGTGCTCCCTAGAATCAAAATCTGTTTACACGGTAGATTAAGCATCATTAAAATGCTTAAATAAGTAAGTTGTATGAGTGCATTTCACTATGAACGCAATAGAATTAAAAAAAAAAATACGACACATCTATCATCATTCGAAGAAGAGATAATTGTTGGTGCCTGTTCAGCAGGAGCGACAATTATGAAAGCAATAGAACTCTCTGAGTTCTCAAACTCAAAACCATATCAAGAGCAAAAGTAGTCATACAGTGTTCTCCTTAAGAGTTTTTAGAAGGACGGCCCATCATATCTAACCTTTGATCCCTATAAATGTGCCTTCTTTTGCTCTTTTTGTAAAAATAAGCCACCATCCTTTAAAGAAACACTGACTTTTATTCATATTCGATTTTTAAGAAAAATTTATTTACTGTTAAAATAATAATAACCAACAAAAATTATCTGTGTTTATAAGTTTAATTCTGATTACTACTATAAATATTTACTTTGTTATTTTCAACTGGTTAAATTTTCAAAAGTTTCTCTTTTTTCAAAGGGTACAGTAATAAATTTTTTAAGTGATTTTAAATTTTGAAATTATTTTTTTTAAATAAATACCTATTTTTTCTTTTTAGAAAATCACCTTTAAATGTTTATTTTCTAATAATTTTTAATATGAAAAAATCTTTTAAGCAGCCTATCAAAAAAAAAATTTTTTTTATTTTACTTTTTTTTGAAAAAAAAAATGTTTGCATAGATTATTCCTTAGCATGCCTTTAATTATTACTAATAAACTACAAATTTTTATCTTATTTAGATAATGAGTGGAAATTACTTTTTGAAATGTACACATAAAATAGTATAAGACGGTTACTTAAAAATTGTTAAGAATAAAATTAAGTTATTACATGATATTACACATTTCGATAAATTTTTATGGTGTTAAATCAGTGCCCTTTCAAAACCCAAAGTGCCCTTTTCTGTCAGGAAGCACCCTGCCCTCTTTTATTCTTAGGGAAAACTCTGGTCATATCAAAGTTTTTCAAGAATTGAAAACAGAAACCACATTTTTTATCTCGAAGGCGTAACTGAACAACTAACAACTAAACAAGACCGTGATCGACGTAGTCTTCGATGAAATGTATGGCAGAAAAAAGACTCTACTGTACTTTAGCTGCAAAATACCTCCCACCAAGGCTCTTTTTAACCGATTTCGGTTAAGTATTGCAGATACTGAGAATAAGTAGTCGGATTACTGCGAGGAAATATATAATTTCTCAAAATGCCAGATTCAATTGCAGTAATGTTGGTAAAGGCAACACTTACATCTGAGGACTGAAAATTGGTTATATTGACGAATGAAACTTGTAACGCCTTGTTTTGCACTGGTGGAAGGCGTCGAATTTGTCAAGAATCCCACAAAATCATGAATTCATCTTGCCTTGCTAGAACTGTGCACCGTTTTGGTGGGAGTGTCATATATATGAGGGAATGCTTATCTTGTATGGAAGTGGTGCCCTGGTGTTTCGCTATGGTAAACAAAATGCCATGCAATATCTAGCCTTTACTATCTCTAACATATCAAGTACAACTTGTTCAAATTAGTTCAATGAACTTTATTATAACTTCCAACACTTTTCCTCGCCCCCAACAATCACGGATTTTGATCTAATAGAAAATGTCTAAGACATGTTGGAGAGGCAAATACGAATGAAATCTCCTCGTCCGTTTGATTTGCATTATCTTTAAGTCCATTTAGTCAATACATTGCATTCTCTGGCATAAATGCACTCCAGAAGTTTGTAGAATCGACAACCTCGTGGATGCTGGCTGTTATTCGTAGAAAAATAATTCCAATAAAGCATTAATCTAAGGTTTCTAATTAATTGGCCAGTATGTGTATGTCATCAATCAAATGAAGATAAGGTATACTTTGTGCTACGCAAAGATGAAGTGAAAAACTAAAGCACAAAGAAATGCACAAAAATGAACATAATAGTTTCCATTCTGTAAACGAAAACCGCAGTTTTAAAACATTAACAAAAAATGTGTTTCTAGCTATTCCTAAACGTAAATAACACCAATCACAGTCACTATCAATAATTTAAGAAACTGTTAAATAAACTATTAGATTCTCATGCATATAGATTTCTCATCTAAATAACAAATACAAATAAGTAACTCTACTTTTTACCAACCGCATTGCTACAAACTGCAAACTTTTTATGTCCTCTAAAGATTTTTTTTTTTTGCTTTCATTTACACTCAAACCCCAAATATAAATAAATACTTGCTGTTATGGTCACGATCCAAAATTTAAGAAGCTGGGAAATAATTCCCATTCATTCTTCTAACTAACAAACGCAAATAATTAACTCCATTTTTTACCAATCGCATTGCCACAAACTCCAAATAAATAACCGCTTCGCTTTTAAGGGGAAACCATTCGCCTATGCAAATGAGAACTAATCCTCCCTTGATTGTTTCATTAACCCCTTTAGGATTGATTAAAAGGAGGGATAAAAGAACCGAAATCCACTTCTCTTCATAAAAGGGCCCCAATGAATTATGGGAATAGATGTTGCAAGACCAGAAATTAACATTTTCTCAATAGTGCGAATCTAATTGAATGCATCTCTGCCCGGTCATATAATTGAAAATGTTTGTCAACTTGAAATGGATAGAGTAGCTCTTCTCAGCTCATATCAAGATAGCTCATATTTTAGCGACGAAGAGGACTTCCTGTCATATTTTACACATACTTTGTTCGGTGTCAGTTACAGTTAGATGTAAAATAGTTGCTTGGATTAATTGCATTTCCATTATAGCTCATTGTGTGTAGTTTTTAATTAATATTTATTAAAAGTTATATTTTCGTGTGGATAAAATCTTTGATGAATACAATGCATTGGTGCGAGAACACTCCCTAAAAATGCAAGTTGTTATACATTTAAAAATATATATATAAAGTGTGTTATATTGACGCGTACACAAAGTGTTCGGTGTTAACCAACCTTAATATATTCAAATTATTAAAAAGCTATAAAAATCTGATTAATCATTATTAACAGAAATGGGGTTAAAAACTTCAAATCTAGTTAGATTGCCGGTTTATACTTGAAGATGTTTTGAATGATCATCTTTCCTCTCCTCTCAATTTCTATGGTCATTATTTTAAGCTTTAATAGGGTTTTTTCCCCCTTTACTTAAATATTATTTTCTGATCTGATTTATTTGTGAAAAAAAGCTGCAAAATGTATAATAAGGACCGTAATTATATAATATTCTGTATATGGTTTGAGTAAGAGAAGTAGAACACTTAAACTGGGGTTTTCTCAAAGTAGCGTTTTCCACTATCTTGGAGTCAACTTACTAAGACATTTAACACCACGTATGTAACTAATGAGAATTCTGTTGTACGTAGTTTTATTTTCATAGTTTTTTGGGGGAAATTAAACGCTAATATTTGGTTTCTAAGGCACTTTTTTAAAATATACCACCATTTTGTTTAAGAGCATATTAAGAAACTCCCGAACGGAATTAAACATCAGAAACATCAACCATAATGAAGTTATTGAATGTTCAGTAAATAAAATAATACGAAGTAATGAATTGAAGAGCTGAATATTTGAAGAGAAAACAAAGTATTTTTGAGAATAAATTGAGTTTAAGTTTATAGAATAGTTCCTATTTTAGTTTTATTTAACTATAAAACATCTATTTGCTTTATTCCAATGAAAGATCAATTTGGCAATCTTTGAGTATTTCTGGAACAGAAAGTGCAGTTGGTTAAAAATAGGCGATTAACAACGTAGAAAACCTTTCACCTTGCATCATATAACGAATGGCAATTTTCAAAGGTGGTTAGTTTGAATCAATGTTAGAAACATAAAACTAAATTATTAAATAATTCAAAAATAACAAGTTAATTTGCTATTTTTCAAATAACTCCAATAAGCAGTCCTACTTTATCGTGCAAAAGCATATTAAATTTTTCATTATTTCATTTCATTTTTTAAATTAAATCTAGTTCAAACTAATAGAAACTAATAGAATAATTAACAATACATTTATGTGTTTTTACTTATTTTCTTTAAAGCCAGTTTATAATACATGCTTTTTTTTCAACAAATTTGTTGTGTCCATGGTAGAGTTGAAATAATGTAAAAAAATTTAATACTTTTATTTTTTCAACCTTTGGGCGTATAAATTAAACATTATAACCTTAGAAACATTAGAAACATTATTTAAGAAACATTATTTTAGAAACATTATTTAAATGCTAGGTAAATTATGCAATTTTTACTATGTAATTACAATTACAATTTATTTGTTTTTTAATTACAATTTATTTGGTTTTGCAAATAAGAAATGAAGTTGTTACATATAATGGCCGTTTGTAGTAATATTATTTTAATTTGTCGTAAATTTTATTAAGAATGCAATTAACACAAACGCTTCTCTCTTATTCCGCTAAAAACAAATATAATTTTTATTTTCCTTAAATCCTAAAACCATATCTTATTTTCTTTACTTATAACAAACATTTTATTAGAATATAAAATAAATAAAGATTACATAAAAGCATTTGGTATGAGATAATTTAGAGGGGGGAGGGGGAAAAAGACGATATCCAGACGCACAAAAGTGTTTACTTGTTTGTGATCTTTTTAAGGACTTTTAAAACACCGATCCCATGCAATACCGTTTTAGCCATTATTCTTTATAATCTAAAAAGTGAAAAAAAGGGCAAATAAATAAATAATACCTCTTATATAAACTTCTTCCCCTAAGCTATCATATTTATTGCTTACGAAAAGCCTAGACACAATACTGGATGAAAACAAACCTTTTGAGATCCTTCTTTAATTTTTTATATTTATATATATAAAAAAAGAAGAAGAATCCTAAAGCCGTCTATCTCCAATGGCTATTATCTTCTTGAAAAGCATCTTATTGTTGAAACGTGGGCGAATTCGGTGTGAAGAGGTTTATGTTTTCTCTTGAAGAAGCGAGATCCGCTTTCAGAGTGTGAAGATCACTGACGTTTTCCCTTAGTTTTATCCAGATGACATGGTTTTTTGTTTGGATTTGACTGTTTGAGTGCTTTTGATTTAACTCTTCCCTCTCAAATATTATTGTTAAGGAAGGGTTACGGTTACGACTTCAATAGAAAGTTCACATGGGAAAGGGAGATTCTATGCAAAAGAGAAATTAACCTTTTGGCGCATAATCGAAAATGGCGCTTGACTGTTTCAAGTAGTGGAATGTGATGTAGAATTTACTGCAACCTTAATATGGTGCTAAATTGAACCATATTATCGTACTGTTTGAACTTTAATACTGCTATTATCAGGGGTCTGTTTAGAAGAAATTTAGGTTCGTTAACGGACCTTTCACAAAATATCTTTTCATAAAAACGGACCCTTCACAAAATGATTTATCTTTTAATCGGCCCCTTCACAAATTTGTTTATCTTCATTATTGTTTCGCTAATCGAATAAACCCTTCCCGGGGGTCGGGACAGAAAGATGGTTCGAAACGAACTAAGCTTTCCTAGTTTCCCTAAGTTTAAATTCTAAATGTAGTATTCTAATAAAATATTTCTATATTTACAAACATCGCGCTCACATTCTTATTGATATTAAATGATAATTTTTTTCGTAAATAAATTACTGATCAATTTATATTTATACATAAAATTAATTAATAGAATATTATGTAAATAAAAATTAATTTCTGGCAATTTTTTAAATTTAAATATTATAAACTTAAGAATTGTTTAAATTTACCTAATGCGTAGCACATTAAAAGTGATACATAACTAAGGTGTAATATTTAAAATATGTCAATCGAAATTATTAAAAATATGAGTGATTTTGTCTCCATTATTCGTCCGAAATGAATATTTTGTGTTGAGTAATATAGGCTAAATACCAAATATTTGCATGCTGCATCTCTAATTTAGTAGCAGCGATTGTTGAACGGAATCTTGTATCGATTTACAATTTAAAAACTTCTTAAAAAGGTTTCTAGCAATTTTTGAAATATTAGGACCCTATTTGAACAAATTCACAAAAGCAGAACCCTGGTTGCAAGAATGTGACTTAACACTTATTTTATATTCACAAATTATAAGTAGTTTTTTCACAATTTTACAAAAACAGGACCTTTCACAAAATGTCTGAACAGACCCCTGATTATTAAACAACTCTAACGGAAATACAGTTCAAACTAACAATTTATTAACGTTGTAGTAAACTTTCATTATATATGTTCAAAATAACTATATTTGGTTCAACGAGGAACCGATATTTCGGAAAATATAAAAACATTCGTTCAGTATTGAACTGCAAATTTTTCTGTAATGTCAGGTATTAAATTGAATCATGCAACTGATTAACATTGCCTGAAACAATATCATGATTCCTCGCGTTCAACAAGGTACACTTTAAAAAATTCCGGATCAAACTGTTGTAAAAAATACTCCCTGTGTATATCATCCATTTTACCATAAAATTTTCTACCATAATTTTTATTTAATAACAGGGATTCCGAAATTTTACTGTAAATATGATTGTAAAATTTAAGGCGAATTTTCAGAAAAATGGATTTTGCTGTAAAAAGTGCCAGCCGTAATTTAACCCGTAATTTTTACCGTAATTTAACCCGGAAATTTAAAGAAAACTCATTTTTAAATTAAAAATCAAAGCTATTTAGAATTTTGTAATTCTAAATAGTAAAATCTAATCTTGTTTTAATTTCTGTTAATATTTTTCCGTTTAATGCATTCGATTTAAACGACCCTTTCAAATGTTGTAGATTAGAAAAAGTAATGGTTACGACTTCAATAGCAAGTCTTATGAAAGGGAAATCCTATTAAAAAAGTATGTTTTTTGCTTCGTTTGCACGCAATCAAAAATGGCGCTTGTTTATTAACTCGGTTATAAAAATCGACTATATATTGAATTACAATATCAGTGCTATATCATGCAAGTTTTACTGCAATCTCGATAATTTGTTAAATTGAATCATTACGACATCGTGTAATCAAGTTCAAGAAAATTATCTCTCAAGATAATATTGCATTAAAATTTAAGCAATATTGTAGTTCCACACTTTCCAAAATTTTTAGCAATGTAAGAAGAAATGCTTAAATGAAAAATTAGAAATATTCAAAAGGCATGGTTTTGTTTGAGTTTGACACCTGAGAGCAATAGATTTAACTCTTCCTTTTCAAATATTGCAGGTTAAAAAAAAGTTACGGTAACGACTATAATACCTGGTTCTCGTGGGAAATTGAGAACGTATTCAAGAAATTTATTTTTTGCTTCGCTTGCACATCAACGTATTGGAAAACAATCGAAAATGGCACTTGCTTATTTACGCTTTTATAAAAATTATCTCAGTGTTAAACTCCATCAATAATACATCATGCATTTTTTTTAACATAAAAACATTTCAAATAGAACCATGTTTCCGTTCAAATTGAGCATCAGTATCTTGTAATCAAGTGTAAGCAAATAATAATTTTTAAGAATAATATGGTTTAACTCGACACCGTATTTTAAGTTTGCAACAAATGTTCAACGAAATTTTTAACTGTATGGAAGAAAATGGTCATGGAAAAAATCGAGATGCATTTATTCTCCTCTGAAAGTTATAAATCTTATTAAATTCTGTTTCATTTGTGAAAAAAAATTCAAGATTTCATTTAATAATTTTCATTTGCCTTTTTAAAAAAAACTTGATTTACATGAAATTAACATTTATTAATATGGTTACTAGTCGTTTAATAAATTACTAGTATTTATTAAATATAAATATTAATAAATATAAATATTAATAATATTTTTTAATATTAATATTTTGCTTTTAAGAACGATTTAGTTTTCTAGAATACTATAAATATTAGATTTGCCAATGGTTTATCACAGTTGCAAACGATATTTCTGAAACTAAGATTTTATTCGATTATCGTTTTTAGATGCATTATAAAATACAAAATTCTACTTTTAAAATGATTTAGTTAGCGACTATGTTATAAATATTAGATTTATTAATACAAAAACACAGTTGCAGGCGATATTTTCAAAAAAAAGATTTTATTCTATTATTGCTTTCAAGTGCATAAAAACAAAAGTAGTATCCGACACTAATTTATTCTTATTTTCTTTTATAATTTTGAAAAAAGTCATTGTGCTACTTTGACAAAAAAAAAAACACTTTTGTACTTCAAAATCTCTAAAGCCAAACGAAAAGTTCGATTATTTTTCTCACAGAACAACTACAACAGTTATGTAGAACTTCCAATCAATTAATCCAAAAAAAATAGACCACGGGGAAAGTCCCCACATCGTAGGGAACCACGTAAAGCAGTAAACTTCCCTATATCTATGCAAATTGGTTTTGTTTCGGTGGAAACTCGGTGTATAATATTGATATAAAACGCATCCCTTAGTAAAATCCATCGAAAGCATTGAGTGTTTTGTACATGCACCATTTACAAAAGAATGGAATATTTTACGTACAATTTCGTGTAAAGGCAAGTCTATTTATTGCTACTACTGTATTGTGAGGGACTATTATAATGGAAAAAATAAAGTTCGCTATTTTGTCCTAACATATATATATTCGATATTTATAGTCAATACTGTATACATTTATGGAAATTACCCTTGCTCAATTTTTTGAATCTTCGAGAAAGTCTGTATCGGTTTTTCCCCAACTCCAATAGAGCTATTGAGTCTTATACTATTTCTACAATCCAGTCGCTACGAACATTTCCTACTTTAAAATCGGAATATTTAAAGAAAATAGATTTTCAATTTTGAATTGGATAGCTTTAAAAGGAAATTTTTTTAAAAAAATTTCGAACGTCACTATTTAGAAACATTGTAAAATTATTAACAGTATGAAGTTTATTATTAGTTCTAAATCCTTTAAATTAACTTTAAAAAATTAATAACATTTTGTTTGATTTAATAAATTAAATTCAAATAAATGTTAAAACATAACATTTATTTAAGACAACAATATATTTAAGAAAAAATAATTATTTCCTAGTTTTTACACATATTTCTTTTTTTCTGGAGCGAGGCTAAAATATTTCATCAAAAAAATGTGTATCTCAAAGTTTTTTTTCACATTCTTACTAAGATTTAAACTTTCTTAAATACTATTTCATTCTTTGTAATCTAAAATGACAAAACGAATTTTGAAAGCTTAGAAGGTTAAATATAAACTCAGCGTTTTCGTCCTAAAAAAATTTTAAACAGATTTAGAAATTTGTGTTTACTTATATACATGAGTATTAACCATGAAAAAACCTATAGAGCATGAGACTTTTAAGATAATTTTCAATTTTTACAAAATCAAATACTTTTAAAGAATTCTAGTAAAAAATATTTTTTCAAGAAAAAGCCTTATCCAAAAGTTTTCCTAATAAAATATATCATAGAAAATTAACCGTAATACCACATGAACCATGTAAAAATAAATGAAATTCTAATGTCGATATTCTTCAACTTGATACCTTGCTAAAATTGCAGCAAATTTATTACGATTTAATGAGAATCCGTGTTTTTAATAGGGATTAGAGTATTTATGTTTCCAAATTTTTTTATTAAGAAATACAGCAAAAAGTCGTAAAGGAAAATTTTTATGATGTGATGCAACTGTTTGATAAAACCACTATATTGCATAGCCAATGGGTGAGGTCCGCGACATGGAGCTTTTGAAGCCCTCTCCAAATTCTATCAACTTTTGAATAGTGAAAAATCGTTTGACAGTTGCCTTCTCATAAATCGTTTGACAGTTGCCTTCTCATAAATCGTTTGAAAGTTGACTTTTCAAACAATCCAGTTACAGTTTTCACGTGAGGTCATTATCTTGTATTTAATAACAATTATTTTATCGATATTATACTTAATTATATCTTAAAAACAAACTACGATGAAAATTGTTAAGATTTGAAAAATAATCTATTATATATAATTCTCTTACGTGGTTCTCAAATTTTGGCTGTATTTCTTTTCCGCCGGTGGCAACGTTTGCTTTGTTTTGAAAACACCAAAGCATTCTGCCTTTTAATGATGTAAAATATACAGTCAGTGCAACGTTTAAAATATATTACGTACAAATGAAAAGTGTATTTTGAAAACATTTTGAAAACTCAGAACAAAATCGTTAAATTCTAACAAAAAGAGAAGAATGGTGTATGTCTACCCTTCCCCTGATATTAAAACCGATTAAATTTTTTTGACTATTTTCGGATGATAGTGAGCATCCAAAGACTCCAAATCAGAGAACTGACCCATTGTAAAAATTTAAGCTCGCAATTCGATATGCTCATGTTAACTTCTAAATTGTTGTGAATATATTGAAATGTAATATGCTACGATATTATTAATAGTGTAAAATTGTAGCGTATTTGAACAAATTTATTGTTTGCAATTTTTCATTTAGAGAAACACGTAGTAAATGTCGTATGGAGAAAGCTTTCCTATAATATTTTAAACCATAATACCTCATTTCTGACACAAAAATGAAACTTGTATGTCGATATGTTCATACTTTATACCGAATTGGAAGTGAATATATTCCGATTTAATGCGCTTCAATGTTTTTAATAGTGCAAAATTGTAGCATATTTCAACTTTGTTGCTATTTCAATTTAGCAAAATAGGAAAAAGTTCGTTTGGAGAGAATTTTCATACAACGATTATTACAGCCATTCAATGAAACCATAATCTCCCATAGCCAATGAAAAATAGATTAAACTAGCGCATCGATATGCTTAACTTCATGCCTAAGTTGCGCAAATTTATTACAATTTGATGCACACCAGTGTTTTTAATGGTACAAAGATGTAGCATATTTGAAACAATTTATAGTGAATGATTTTTCGTTGGAGATTGTCATTGCAGAAAAATCCATTGTGAGAAAGATTCTATATAAAAATGTGACTCCTTTTCAAGTTGAACCGTAATATCACAGATTTAACAAAAAAGATAAATAAATTTAACTTTCATGCCGATGCAACTGATTAAGATTTATAACTGTGTAAAATGTCAGATTATTTAAGAAAAAATTGTTAATTAATTTTTACTGTTCACTCTAATTTTATTCACACTATCAATTTACCTGAAACTTTTCTTTAGAACTGATTTTCCGTAGTAAAGTGAATAATTGAAAAATAATCTACGGCAAAAATTACATTCGCTTTACTACGTGAATGCTTTATTCATGATAATATACCCAATATAATAAAAAAATGTTATTTCTGAAAATTGAATGCATATATAGTAATAAAAATTTTCAGTCATCTAAAACTGAAGTACAAGATTAGATCCTTATCCCTATTTCACACACAGCTGAACAAAATTTCATATATATGCTATACAAATAAGCTTCATAACAATCTAGTATATTTTCTGCGGCAGAAGCATAACTGCTGGCGTTATCTTTATAAGTCCAGTTTCATTAACGAAAATGAACCGCGTGAAGTCATATGGAAGCTCATTTGCATAAATAGCTAGCGTCGTGCTCACCGCCGATTAGCGAATCGTACGAAAATGCGAGGCCCCCCAATTGATCCCCGAAGCCTCGTTCGAAAAATACTTATCGCCTTTATTGTTCGTATTTGGAGCTATAACTTCTTGATGCGATTATGAACCGAAGAAGGGAAATTGCTTGTTCCGGGAATTAGAGTATTGAGGATATCGTTCAGCAAAGATTATCCAGAGAAACTCTATAGATATATTTCTTTTCCATGAAAACTTCAGTTGGTGGATTCAAAATATCAAATATTTGAAGGATTTTTTTTTCTCAATATTTGTTGCTGTTAATTTGCATATTTTATTATGCTTATCAATTAAAAATTGCTTATCCAATTGTTGTAAGCATATTGTACGAAACAGAATTCAAAAATGTTTGCAAAACAGTATTCTAAAATGTTCTCAAAGAAATCTTCAACGATGCTTGCTAAAAAATATTCACTTTTTTTTTTAGTTAAACGGGATTTAAAAAAAGTTTATTAGAAAATTAAAATAAATTTTGCCAAAATCCATAGGAGTGACCTTACTACAGATGTCAGAAAAACGCAATTATTAATATCAAAATATAAAGGGTACATCGTGTTAAGTAGTACATAAAAATAAAATTCAGTAAATATGTTTATGAGACATTTTTTTAATCTATTAATTTCAACTGAGACAATCAATCAACTAATAAACGAAAAACAAACTGTGAAGGAATACAGGTATAAGCACAACTAATGAGGAAAATATTTATGGTTAAAAATTTAACCGAAACTAAGTCTGTAATACTATATAAACAAAACATGCTGAAAGAGCCGTTTCTTACTGAAAGGCAATGAATAAAATTGATGCATATTTGAAATAACTTATTTTTACTATTTTATTAATATATCATGCTTCTACAATTTTAGATATATTATATATTATCGCAGCTTATCTCTAGCTGTAATCTTTTTTGCTATTGGACTAACTATTTAAGATGATTTCTGTTTCTTATCTTCTGTTTCTTATATATTAATGAAACTGTTAAAAAACAGTTATAAAAATAGCATTTGTTCCTTGAAAAAAGTGCTAGACAGAGACACTAAATATTTAGCAGAAGTTTTCTCTAAAAATTTACATATTTTAATATCACTCAGAGAGAGTAATGGAATGCTGAATACCCCCGAAAAGCCACGAAATATTTAAATAATGATAAAATAAACTTTAAATAATTCATCAAAGACCTTACTAAAATGCACAGTAAAAAATTCTGGATCAAATTACGATATAAAGTATCGGCACTTTGGGTGCGTCATCCGTAGAATTCATTTTTACTGTAAAATACAATGCAGCAATTGTTACAGTAATATTTATTTAGAGTGATTCAGTGATAATGCTGTTATTATTACTGTAAAAATTACGGTACATCAGATTTCTTGTTCCGTTGCATGTTCCGCTGGAATTGGATTTTACAATAAAAAGTACCGGCACCTTGAGTGCCGGTACTTTTTACAATAATCTGATACGGAATTTCTTCATATTACAGTACACTGTCGAAACAGTGTCAAGACATGATTAAAGCTTCGAAATTTTATTAATAGATGGAATTCTAATTCTTTTAAAATAATATCAAGTTTAAACTTATTTTCAAATGAACTAACTTGTGAGGGAAAAATAAAGTAATGAAACTTTTAAATAAAAACTACCAAATGTATTGTAAAATAAAAAAATTTCTTCAAGGGCAGCAACGCAAAAATAATTTCTAAGTAGTGTTGATTGAGTGATGTGTCCATTCTGAAATACAAATATTAAACAGTATATAGATTATATTAAAAGTATTTTAAACTGTTTCCATCTGTATATCGTGTAAAATAAGTTAGCTTTTTCACAAAAACTGTAAGAGAAGCTTAATACGATATGCTTTTAATATCTTGCAGATATGCTTTGAATGAAGTTTTGGAAAAATATCTATTAAACTTTTACTCTAGGATGCATGAATTACGTATGTTGTTTATTGTGTAGTTGTGACATATATGTATAGGTAGTATGAAAGAATTCCTTATTCTAATTAAAGGTCGATTGGAGCAAGATATTTTACCTCGAAAAAATCCCTAAACTGATAGAAAAATGAGCACAAAAACAGAAATTCGTATAGTGAAACCAAAAACTAGTTCTATATTAAAAACTTTCTATCATATATGAAATGATTGCTCCAGTAGGCTTGGAATTAATAAGAATTTCTCCCATCTTTCTACTTTTTATTAATAACATGTGAAATCCTAAGATAAAGCATGCGAAATTGACGTATAATGACTAAAGTTAAGCTCAGTGACTGAGTAGTTAAAATCACGACTTAACTGCCTTTAAAAGCAAATCAAATGTATACTAAACTAATAAAAATATTGTGATTGGCAAAAAAACGCGTTTTATAATTACAATTATATAATTCTGAAAAATTACAAAATTTTGATAACCGTTATTGACTATAATTTAATGGATTAAAAATAATTAAATATATGTGTAAAACATAATTATATGTCAAACAATGTATGTAAAATATATCACAATTCATTATTCAGATTTTATTGACACATTTAATAAAATCTGCAATGGATCAGAATTTGTTTGAGACATTGTCCATCAGGGGTAGATATAAATAATTTTTCTGCGAGAAGTTTTAAAATTTTTGTATTATAGTTTAAAAAATGTAAAATTGCATTCACAAATCGTAATAAAAAATACTAATTATTTTATGATTTTTTTCTTCGTAAACTAATGATTACTATTTTTGCAATATTTTCTGATATGCATCAATCATATGTCTGTGATACAATCATGATGAAAAGCTTAAGCAATTTTAGAGTTTTGTTGCAATTTTTTTATTTGTTCAGACAGTATAATTATTTAGCATAATTATGTAGGTAATTTAATCAAATAAATATTTTATACATTAGGTTTTTTAAAAATAAATTTTCTTTTAGCGCAATTGTTACTGATCACAATTATTTGCTCAAAAAATTTATATTTCATTATATTGAACAAAAATAAGCATTAATATATATTAAAAAAATTAACAGATTGATGCTGATAGATTTTATAGATACATTTGATATAAGAGATACATGCCGATAGTATTAAATGATGTATCTAAAAAAAGTATCATTTTTATATTGTTTAGTAAAAATATTAACAATCTTCAGAACATCAAACACGATTTCTCATATCTAATAAAACAAGAATTATGCGCATAAAAAAGATGCTCTATCATATCCATTTTGTTAAAAAGAAAGAAAAAAAAAGACGTAGAAACAATAAAATCAAATTTATTTTATCAAAAATAAAGAAAGAAAGAGATATTTTCCGTTAAGAAACTTCTCCGTCCGTCAATGAAAAGGATAATATTAGAAAGATTACGGCATCATTTTGATAACTTTAATTTATATACTATTGTTTTTTAAATTAAATGAGCGTATTTCTCCCATAAATGGGCATCTGCATATTGATTGACGAATGCAATTATGCCACTCTTGTTTCCTTATATGCAATATATCTCTTGCGCACAAAAATGCATATGCAATTCAAATCATACGTTTTTGGGTGATAATATGGAATTGTTATGCTCTCTCTTACTGGTGAGTGGCTATTTTCGACTTGTGAATTATGCCTAAATAAAGCATTCCCGCAACAGCCCATAATGGGCAAAAAGAGTCATTAAGGTTAAGAAATAACCTGATCAAACTAAAACAAATTAAATGACTTAATATTTTCAATTTTTATGAATCTGAAAAGAACATATTCCTAAATTTTGCAGTTCATTTGTAATATTGTAGCTAAATTAGAAAGAGAGAGGGGGAAAAACAATAAATTGATTTCTGTATTTAAATTTACCAAAGAAAAAAAATTAAAATCAATAATTTAAATTCTTTAATATTTTCAATTTCTATAAATTTAGAAATAACAGTCTATCTAAACTTAATAACGTAAATAAATGAAAAAAATACATATATTTTTGTATTTCCATTCTCTGAAGTCGTGTATTGAATTTTCCTCTTTTCGACAGAGGGCAGCACTAGGAGAAGAATGTTTGGACGATGAGTGTGAAGATGAAGAGAAGATCAAAGATCATCCTGGACGTCGAGAAGAGGAGGAGCGGATGACGCAATCCCCCGACACGCTCCTTGGCTCCATCAATTTGCACATGGAACTCGCAACGAAGAAAAGAGAGGTGAGTGCTGCCATCTCCTAGACAATTTAGTAACTTATCAGTTGCAGAGTTGTTATTTACTCAATACTTTTTTTTGTGTCTTTTTTCTTGTATTTTTTTCTGTTAAATATTTATGCCACAAATGAATATCGTAAAAAATATATTACAATGCAATATACATTACAAATGAAATTATTAAATTACTTTTCCTTTCATTTGAATTTTTCTAAATTGTATATAACGATTTGGCAAAAACACAAATTTTTATACAACTTTAAATATAGTTACTAAGAAAGAAAGAGTAACGAAGTGTCTTATTCGTACTTTGAGTATTGATATGCGTTCACCTGAAAATATTTATATTATCAAAAACCTGAAAGTTTTAATTCGAAAAAAAATTGAATCTTTTGCGATGCGAGCTTTTAAAAACACAAAGATGAATGATGAATATTTGTAGTGTCTCCAAAATGTACCAATTTTTTAGATGTATCACTTTATTAATTTTTCAACTTAATTATCAACCTAATGTAGTTAAGTTTTTTTTTTTTTTTTCTTTCTAAAAAAGAAAATTTATATCTTTGAGCAGCTTGCTGTTAAATTGGATAAATGTGGTGGACAAAACTCACCTAGTTGATAAAATATTGAGAGAAAAAAATAAATAAAAGTATAAGTTTCGGTGATTATCCATTGTTACATAGTTAATATTTATTTATTATCATTTATTTATCTTAAAATTTTGAATGAATTTCGTTAACTTCCAGAACAGAACACGAAGAATAGATTACATATTTTAAGATATACTTATGATTTTTTTTAACTCATCTAACTTTAGCTATTTTCTGTAAACTGTAACTTTTATCTATACATTTTAATTTAATACTAATTAATTCATGAGTTTATTTTTCTACAAAAAACGTGTTTTGATCGAAATAGAATGAAGATATGTTTAACTATTCTAGAGAGCTTTATTAAATATCTTCTAACTTATATTAAATCACTAAATGTATATTTATATTAAATCATTAAATTCTATCAAGGACTGCTAAATTTAAATCCAATTTTTTTCTTACAGAAAATAAGAACAGTCAAAATTAAACAAGTGCCAAAAATTGATAATTAAATATAATATAAATTAAATATAATATAAATTAAATATAATATAAATTAAATATAATATAAATTAAATATAATATAAATTAAATATAATATAAATTAAATATAATATAAATTAATAACAATGTAAATTAAATATAATATAAACTAAATGTAATATAGATTTAACATAAAACTATTTCAAAAAGAGCTATCATTATTATGTGAGCAGAAACAGTTTCACTTATCACTAATTTCCTAGCTTCATTCATAGTTGAAATTTAATTATAACTATATGATACGAATAATTTTTTGCCGAATTTCTTTCAATACGAAAGTTTTTTTCCTATGTTTAATCTACTTTTGTACATTCTGACTTCTAATATGGTTATGACTTCCTTTTTTTTTTTAATGCATAAATTTGTTTCAGGTATCTCACCTTGTAGATGAGATGCAACGACTTCAATCAAGCATCAACAATTTGAAAGAAATTAGCACATCAAAAGTAAGATTCGTATATAACATTTCATTCTATGGTTTTTATAGGAAATTTCATTAGTTTTGTGATAATATACGCATTTGCGTTTTTTATAATAACAGTAGATTTATTATAACTTCCTTTGGAAATTTGAGCAAGATGCAATTTTCGTCATTGACTCACTTACGGGCCTTGAGGATGATGTTTATTTAAAATCATATAAAATGTTATTAATTTTAAAATTTTTAAGCTATGATCCCCCGCAAAGTAAATAACTATGATCAATGAATTTTATATTATTTGTTTTTAATTTAAAAATCCTGAGAGCTTTTTACTTTGAATGCTAAGTTTGACAGCTCAAATATTTTTTTTTACTACAATAATAAGCTTACAACAGAGCAACGATATACAGCCAAAGACCAAGTGTAAAACAAAAATCTAGGAAGCACAATTTTTCTATTAAAAGAATCGCAAAGTTTCAGAATCCTTAATTTAATTTACTCCTATTGGCAATGGCATCAATTTTATTTTATTTAGAAGAAAACTCAATTTCCTTTTTTAAAAAAATAGAAGTTTTAAAGAATTCCTTATGTTTTAGATATCTCAACTTCAAGACATGGTAACAGAAAAAGATAGAGTAATCAAGGATCTCGCTGAAAAGCTACTTCGTCAGCAAGATTACACCGATTTAAAAAGAGAACTACGGTAAGCTCTTCATAGAGCATCCACTTTTAAATAGTTTACACTGGGGAACAAGCTTTTTGTTGCATTTATATAAATATTATCTTGCCTAATTTATGGTGTGTTTATTTCAAATCTTGAATTAGTTTTGCTCTTAAGGCTACAGATTTTTTTGATGACATTTTTAGTCTATTTTTCGTCGACATGAATAGGTGTAAAAACGTTATATATAACAGGAGTACATTTCATCAAAAAAATATTAAAAATACCATTTAAAAAATCCATAGCTTGAAGAAAAAACCGATTGCAAGTTTAAAATCAGTGAAATGAAAGTTTCTAAAACCTGTTAAATCTCGAGCAACAGAAAACAAAAGAAAAATTGTTCCCCGGTGTTATTATTAATGAAAATTTCTAAATTTTCATCGTGCTAAATTTTTATTTAAATGTTTTTTATTCAGACTTTTAAAAGCTCTTGATATGGGAGGTTGGCAGGCTTGGGGCAATGATCAAGCTGAAGCAAATTCACCGACCAATGAGAAAACTCCTTCTGAACCAGCTGACACAAACGGAGCTAGAATGACACCTCCATCGGGTATGAAACACTTAAAAAATGTACTTTTGTTTTACACGCACTATTTGATAGATTGACTAACGCTAAATCATATTATTATTCAAGTTATTCCTACTAAGTAAGTAAGTTAAACAACATGAAAGAGTACAAATTACTGCATTAAGTAAGTTAAACAACATGAAAGAGTACAAATTTTGACTACATTGTTTCTACGTTTAAAAATACTTTAATATTACTTAGATTATTACGAGTTAAACAATTTTTTTAACGGTGCAACAAAAGAAATAGCCAATTCTACTTTTGTGCACTCAGATATTTGTTATTCCTTAAAAATGATTGAAAAATAATCATTGCACCATATCATATAAGGTTTCGGTTGAGATTTCTGCCATCACTTTTCTCCTTCTTACACTTAACTATATAATAATATGGCTCATTTTAAATGAAAATATAGATTAACACCACAATAAATTCAGCGACATTACGATACGAATGATGCAATTCGGCGAATACGATAAATGAAAAAATAAAAACACGTCAATAGTAAATTCGCAGAATTACTTTAAACCGTTATGATTCAATTTTGAATTGACTCTCCAGAAGATTGATTCTAATATTATTAATAACAAAAATATAATCTTTTCGTTCAATAATGCTTCATTTAAGTCTCAGCTAAACGTTTTAAATGATTCTTGATAGAAATATATATGAAAGTACATATCATAAATAAGTATGACAAGCTAATCAAATCTGATGCAAAATTACAGATGACGAAAGTGTTGGTGGTACTGAAGAACCAACCTCGGCATCCACTCCTCCCTCTGTGTCTTCAGTAGTCGATCAGGTGGATGTAGTATCAACAGAGCAATTGCAACGATGTCTTCGTATCAATGTTGACAGATTCTGCGGGGAGCCTCTGAATACACTCACCATATCAAGGTGCGTGCGCGAGCTGCTGAGTGTCAACAACATTGGACAAAGGCTATTTGCAAAGCTAGTCCTTGGGTTATCACAAGGTATAAATCATATTTGTTCATTTTGAAAAGTTATTCTGTTCACTGTTAGAAATTTCCCAGTAAAAATGGTTAAATAGCAATTTATTTAATTGTTATTTTACCATATTTAAACCAAAACACTCAAATAACTATTAAAAAGATGATATTCAAACTGTTAAGTATGAGAAAAAAACGTTTAATGATTGTTTTTTTCAATTACGGTTCAAAAACCGGAATTCTATCCGCGTCAACTTGGCCCACCTTATGAAGCCATTTTGTTCCATGCAGCTGGATACATACTGTAGCTAAAAGGGCCAATCGGTCAATAACTGGCTGAACAGGGGTTCGCATCCCTGCGTTGATGCCACAATGTTTCTTATTTTCTTTCAATACATGAAAATCTTCTAGTATCCTGTACTCTTCAATCGCTGACCCTAGACCAGCTCCTCCAATCTTTTTATCGTCGAGCAGCGGCCAACGTTTGATAATTTTATTGCGGCCCGTTAAAGGGAGGGGGAGGACATTGATATTTTAGATGGTTTTGATTTAATTGTATTTAAACATTCCTTCAAAACAAAATACAGATACATGCGCGGTATTGATGCGGCTTTAGATGACGTCTCTCACCTTCCAGTTAACCTCTCATCCACAGAAAGAGTAATAAATTCGAGGGAAATATACCACGATAAAAAAATGGAAATAATTTAATGTTCCCCGGATGGCCCAGTACCATTTGATCCAAGGATTGGTACCACTCCGGGGTGTATTAGAATACGAAACTGTCATTCACTCATAAATGGCGCAGCATCCACAACATTCCAATGACTATTTAAGTTATATTTTTATGGCTTAGAAACTATCTTAATTGTAAATGGTTACGAAACCGAATAGTTTTGTATTCGTGGTTTTTTAACCGTACCAGCTGTAAACAGTTTCAAAACCGTATAGGTAAAGAAAAGTTTTTAACTATAAACTTCATGGTTAATCGGATGGACAGTTATAGCCGGTTATTTTACCGTAATTTCAGAATGAAAATTCTAACAGTGTATTAGCTTGATGAAAATGCGTACTTTTAATAAAAATTCCCTAAAAAAATAAGGAAGCTTTCAAAATGACTAATCTAGTGCTCATAAATTTGTTTCAGGAACGGTGTCAGAGCTGTTATCGAAGCCAAAGCCATGGGACAAACTCACTGAAAAAGGAAGAGATTCCTATAGAAAAATGCATGCTTGGGCTTGCGATCAACACTGTGTCCTTCTGCTGAAGTCATTACTTCCTAAAAAAGGCAAAATTTCTATTCTTTATTCCTTTTGTTTTTGGTAGATATTTCAAGTTTTCTACTGGAAAACCCTTAGATTAAATATTAACTAACATAGCAACCTAAGACAGCAGACCATAAAGAATATGATGTAAGGAAAGTATTGTCAAAACAAACATTTTTTGAAAATATAATTGTAATAAAATTAAAAACAAAGTTGGATTTGATGCATGCAAGAGAAAATTTAGGAATTCAAAAATTACTCTAGAAATTTTTTAAGATAAAGTCATTCAAATTTTTTAATTTTTTATTTCTACTGTTTATTAATTTAACTAAATAATATTTTTTCTTTGGGGTCAAAAATATTTTCCGATGGTCTGAAATAAATGCTAGTTATTAATTTGATCTAATAGTTACTAAACACTAAAGCCATTATTTTTGTTTCACTCTATTTGAAGTCTATTTGCACTGTATTATTTTTTTTTTATCTAAATCAAAGAACTTTTTTCATATCCTTGATAATAGATATTGGACTAAACTTATAGTACAATCTTTTATCAATCTTAACACATTTTTGTATTTAGTATACGCTCCAGCTTAAGAATTTCATTACTTCCGAAAATATCTGATTAATTCCAGATTTCACTAATTTAATAATAAATGAAATTAATTCTGTACCGAAATCCTAACTATGTATTGAGTTAATTTTATCAAAATAAATTAATACCTCAGTTCAACTTACATTTACGGGATTATTTATTATCTCTCATAAAAGAAACCCTTTTTAAGAAATTTCCTGCAAATAACTCCATAAATTAATTTGTTTCTGTACATGTGTAACACGTAATAAAGATGAAATATTAGTATAGAGAAAAGTAAATTATTAATTTTGTACCTTTATCTCATGAACAATCATTTATGAAATGAATATCTAATCAGAAAACAAATAAGCGAACATTTATTTATTGCACGAACATTCAGAACTAGGAAAAACATATACTTATATGAAACATATGGTAAAATATTCATTCATTGTTTAAAAACTTCGTTTATATCAGCAAAAAAAAATTGCCTGAATCGAAGGAAACATTATGATTAGATTCTTAATTTAAGAAAGGACTATTTTTCGGAAAAGATATTATTTGTACTAAATTTATTTGATTTGTCATCGGAGTGATAAGAATTATAAGCTGAAACCGGCTATATTTTTATACAATTGCTACGCTTTTGTTTTCATTCACCGTCCATATATTCTGTCTTTAGAAGAGTTTCTCGAGCATTGATAATGAATAGAATTTAATTTTTAGGTCGAGATGGTTCATCAAAAGCTGAAAACGAAGACCGCAACCAACTCATCAACTCTGAATCTTGTCCTCCTCCTCAGTCTTCAACAGAGGACAACAATAACAATTCAGAAGTACCACTTCCATCTCATCCACAAACTCCGCATAAGGACGTGAGACACCACATGCATCACATGGGACATCATCCAATGTATGCAGATGTTATGAACGGGTCCAAAGCAGCCTTTTGTCATTACGGTCCAGAATTTCCTCCCGTAATGCTGGCTCACATATATCAAGAGGAACTCTTGAAGCTCATAAGTAATTAATATTAAAGTTACACTCAAATTATTTTTTGAAACAATTGTGTATCAGGTGTATATACACCGAAGAGCCATTACATTATGACCACCCTGTTAATAACATGTTGGACCACCTTTAGCCCTCAAAACTGCTAGCACCCGCCGTGGCACTGATTCCACAAGGTGCTGATAGGTAGTCTGAGGTATCTGGTACCAAGCGCTCTCCAGCTGGTCCTGCAATTCCCTCACATTGCGAGGGGGTAGCGTGGCAGCACGAATTTGGTTTTCCAAGTAAGACCACAAATGCTCTATTGGATTAAGGTCAGGTGAATTTGGGGACCAAGGCATGACTTGAAAGTCACTGGAATGTTCCTCAAACCAATCCATGTCGATTCGACCCTTATGACATGGTGCATTATCCTGTTGGTAAACACCATCCCCCGCAGGAAAACTGTTGCCATGAATGGGTGAACTATGTTCAAGTAGCTTACAGATGTCAGGGATTGTTCTATGAGGATTATGGGTCCTAATGTGCCCCATGAAAGCATTGTTCCTGGGCGAGAGACCATGAAAACCTGGGCGAGCCCATTGTTATAGATGGAGGGTGGTCATAATGTAATGACTCTTCGGTATATATATATATATATATATATATGCTTCACTTTCTTTAACTAAACAGCTTATTAATGACAAGCTTTATTTTTAAATTATATCAAATGGTTTTTTAACGGTTTAATTCGTAAAAGAGAGATTCAACAATTTCTGGTAGTGATATCTAGTTCCTGGTAGAATGTGATCCTCACTTTCACGTACGCATGCTCTACTTTTGCTCTTTAAAGAAAAAGTAATTGCTCAATTGTAAATGCTCTGAATAGAACATATATAAGTGAGCGTATGGAATGTTACTTGAAGAAAATAGTAAATCTCTCTAATGTATGACGGTCTTACATATAGTTTCTCCAAATTTACCCATCACTGAAACTTTCCGAGAACTAGCAATCGAACTCTTTTAAAAATATGAGAAGACTAATCCATTCCTCACCATATTAAAGAAATTGTTTATAGGCAAACGTATGAAGGATGGACAACCCGAAGAACAAGCAAAACAAGCACAAGATGAAATTCGACAAGCTCTAGCCATCTATCACAGGGAACTGACGTTATTAGCCACTCAAGGATCTCACCACCCTGATCCATCATGCCATTCATGTCCATTGCACCGGAGGCCCGATTGTGGTATTCCATATTGCCGAGACCAGCCATCTTGTTGCCTACCACATCCTCAACAGCAGAACACGCATGAAGTGAGTATATTTGTCACGTAATTTTAATTCAATACTAAATTTATTCGTTAGTTAATTGGTAAATTTCTTCATTTCCTCACTTAAAGGCTTATTAGTGAAAAGATAAATCTGTTCAATAATTACAGTACAGCATTGCTTTAATTTACAACAACCACTGCAACAATATTCATATTGTTTATTCTATTTGTGAATTTGAGCTTTGGATGCAATAGGTTTAAAACAGTAAAAAAAAAGAAAACTGTAGATCTTCAATTTTAAGTAAACCCCAACACGCCAACTGATAAAATTTAATTTAAATTTGCTAACATCTTAAAATGACTAATTTAATACAATACAATGACGTAAAAAAAACCCAGCTTTATTTCTTCGATAAATGTAGTTTATTTCACACTAGCTTTCCTTTCACTATGCAATTGAATAATTACAAAAGATTAGAAAAACACAATCTAAACTTCCAGAAATTATACTATTTGCGCCAGATTAAATTTTTCGCCAAAAATAAAATTTAGAATACAAAAGCAAGCGCACTTTTTTTCCGTAACTGAAATGCTTATATTATTCAAATGCCAATAAAAGTTTTCTGACTTATAGTGAAAATAAAAGTCATGAAATACCGTTTTTTTCTTTGTTCTTTTTATAAACGTTACATTTTCAGAACGTTTAGTTGTTACGTTTTTGGAAAAAGGTGTAGTTTTTATTTCTTTACCATATAAATACAAGTTTTGTATCCTAACAAATAGGACCGTCCATTTCTAGAAGTTCAAAAAGTTATTGCTTAAAGTGCTCTGTTTTATTCCACTCAAAGCCGTTTTTCAATGGTGGAAGACTGTCTTATCTATAAATATTTGACTTAAATTTCACGAAACTGACACAAAAAGATCAATAACGAATACTGATTTTTCTAAATTCAACTTTTTATTCCAGCATGGTAATTTCTTCTCATCGGATGCCATGAAGGTACTTTCTCCTTACTCAGGAGCTTCACCATTAATACCTCTGCCACCTGAAGGACAACAAACTTCGAACAGTGAGGAAACTTCGCCCTTACAGCGAATGCAGTCCATCACCAATTCATTGCTTAATCAAGCAGCGACACCTAGCTTCAGTACTTTACCTCAAAGACCGATGAAAGCAGTCTTACCTCCAATCACTCAACAGCAGTTTGACCACTATAACAATCTCAACACTGAAGACATAGTAAAAAGAGTTAGTATCTCTATTTGTCCAAAAGTCAACGTCACGAAAAAGTCTGTCATTTTATTAAATGCTAAATAATGTAGGGCAAAATTTATAGTCGACTAAATTAAGCAATGAGAGACAGGGCGAATAAATTAAGCAATTGGCGATTAAAAAACTGTCTGTAACTTGTTGTTTTTTTCACCCCATGTACATTTTATTATTATTTTTTTCATGAATATAGAATTATAAAGGATATTTTATAATATATAAAATCTATTCTAAAATAAATTAATTCTAAAATCATAATATTCTGAAAATTATAATGTTCTAAAAATCAATTTATTCTAAAAATTATAATATTCTGAGAATTACTTTACTCATAAAATTATAATATTCTAAAAATTAATTTAATTTTAATGCTTGTTTCTTAAAATTTTTCAGTTTGAAAAATTAACCTTGTAATGCTTACTATACTTTGAGTAAGATTTTCAAAACAAATGCCTTGCATTATTATGCTCAAATATGCTAATTAATAAGTGCAGACGATATTTTAAATTACGAAATCAGGCACAAGAACGTACTTTATCTGAATAAACATACCTTTTTTTTTCGACCGATTCAAATTTCTCATCCCCAAAATGCAGGATGTAACCGTAATCTCGAAAATCTAATAAATTGGGACCATATCTCCCCGATTGTGGCTATCCCCTATATTTTGGAGGTCAGAAATTCGAATCGGTCGGAAAAAAAGGTATGTTTATTCAGAAAAAGTACGTTTTTGAGCCTGATTTCGTAACTTAAAATATCGTCTGCACTTATTAATTAGCATATTTGAGGTCACCCCCTCAGGCCATTAAGATTGAATTATAGAACGTGAAGATCTGATCATTAGATCAAAAGTTATTCAGGGTGGTCCGTACATACATGCATACATATATATGTACAACAGTTTTTTTTTTTTTTTTTTTATCTTTTAAACATTTTAAGTTTTGAAAAAGCAGTCATATGTTTTGAAAAGCGACCGCTGTTTAAGATGCTACAGCTGGCCACTAGTCTGTAGCAAAATTTCCTAATTTTGCTCTAAACTATATAATCTTGAATATTAAAACAAAATTATTTCTTATAATCTTCCTGTATTACAGTTTAACTTTTAGAAAAGCGTTGGCAATTCTCTGATATTTTAATTGGTGGTTAATCGTGTACAAGGAAAAGAAAATAAATTAATTGATTAAAAAAAAAAAACAGGGCTCTTATTTCTCCTACTGTAAAAGTTTAAACATTCATTAACGTTCATTAACAAAGGAAAATCCGAATGAAATTTTTTAAAATTATCTATTTTAATGCACTGTGGTTTTTGATTCCGTCTCTAAAAATACAAGGGTGAATCCAGTAAAAATTAATACATTTAAGTCCTTTTAAAATGCAATAATTTATAATACACCATCAGGTAGATGTTAGATCAATTTTCAATTAAATTATATTTTTCCTTTCATTTGCTTTTGATCTTCCACCTATTTCAATTTTGCATTTCAATTCTTGAAGCTGTTAGAAGAACAAACGAACGGCAATGATTTTAGTTTACTAACAGAATAAATTTACAAAAAAATAAAATAAGGTGAAATGGCAAACATGTTTGTGACGCTGACTCTCGGTCATGTTTAAAGTCGCGCATTAGTTACAACTGTATGAATTACAACGCTTTAGATTATAATTTTTAAAGGGTATACTTATAAAACTTTCATGGTTACTAAATACTTGATAATTCGGTAATTGTAAATCGAGAAAAAAATGAAGTGATTAATGATTTAAACCAGATTTAATTGGATACCTGTAAGCAACGTGACGAGTATGTGTCGAATTTATGCCTGGATTTACCTACGATGACAACACTTTCAGGTATCCAATAGCAAAATCAGGAGTCTGTCCAGGGCAAATTTACTACTGTTTAGCGGTACCTTCACAAATTCAACTTTAGGAAAAACGGTAGTTACACAAATTCAACATTAGGAAAAACGATAATTTCACAAAATACTTTTAATAAAGCAAGTTCTACGATTCTCCTCTCCTCCTCTTAAAATTTTGTTTTTGTATGACCTAGTCGAAAATGTTCTCATAATGTAAAAAACTTTTAGTGTTAGTATTGTTAAATGCATGTTTTATTAAATTCAAGTTGAAATTCAACTATGAACAAAGGTTTTTTTTATAAATTTTTAAATTTGTATAAAATTTTAAACTGAAAATTTTACAATAGCAAAAGTATTTTTGAATATATGAGGAAAACGTATAGAATCTTATCAGTCATTAATGATTTTTATTTGTGATGACAATTCTTAAAAATATTTTCTTACTCTACCATTTTTGTGTTAATTTTTTAATATAATTTTTAATTTTCACAAATTATGTCTAAATTTTCACAAAATAAGTACCTCTCAAAAAAACCTAGACAGACCCCTGAAAATTGTGTTCTTTCTTACAAAAAGGTGCCAGAATTATTTGCATGTTTCTTATATTTTAAAGGACTAATTAACATACATCCAGAAAAGTTTGCTCACGTTATTAATTTTGTGATGTTCTCCTTCAAGGTGAAAGAACAATTATCCCAGTACTCTATCAGCCAGCGGTTGTTCGGGGAGAGTGTCTTGGGACTGTCACAGGGCTCCGTCTCCGACCTGTTGGCCCGGCCCAAGCCCTGGCACATGCTGACACAGAAAGGTAGAGAGCCCTTTATCCGAATGAAGATGTTTCTCGAAGACGAGAATGCCGTTCACAAATTAGTCGCCTCTCAGTATAAAATAGCTCCTGAAAGACTGATGAGAATGGGAGGCTATGGCGGCGTGCCTCTACCACCAGGTAAAACTATATGAAAGTTCATGTACTCAATTGAAACTAAAATATAAGTGAGACTAATTTTTTTTTTTAAACTTCTAGAACAGGGGTTTCCAACTTACATGAGGCCGGGGGCAGCAATTAAAAACACCAGTCAAATGGCGAGCCGCAACTTAATAAGAATTTTATATAGGATTCTTTTATGTTTCAAGGAACATTAAATATTACTGTCAGATTTTTATCAAATTGTACAAAACAAAAGTATTGAATTACAAATTAAAAGAAGAAGTATATTTTTACATGAGAAATAAATTTTTTTGCTTCGTTGGTATATTAAATTTCACAGAGGCGAAGAAATTAGTTTTTTTCAACGAAGAAAAGTACTTTACACCCATATAGAGTTTTTACGAAAATTGTCAGCAAAAAATGACTAATAATATATTTTAATTCCCGGGCCACAAAATAAGGCTTGGCTGGCCGGATGTGGCCCGAGGGACGCCAGTTGGTAACCACTGTTCTAGAAGGATCAATTTGATTTTTAGGAAATTAGGGATGAAGTAAAAATGACCTCGATTCCTTTTCATCCATTTAGTACGAACAAACATGTAAAAAAATTTTTAAAAAAAGTCCACTGAGAAAAACTCTGCGAGTTTTGAGAAAAACAAGTAATAGATCGTTCAGAAACGTTAACATTAACCCCTTGGGGACGGGTGATTCAGAAAAGCATTCGTACAAAATCAGAATCAAGTTGCAATTAAATAAAAAACGGTAACTTAAATGCAGTCTTTTCTAATTTGACAGACTTACTTTGCTTTGACTTTAATTATTGTTAGTTTAATCATATATATAATCAATGTTAGTTCAAAGTATAACTAAATAGTTTTATTTTGAACAAAGTAATGGTGAATTAAATAAATCAAAGAATTATAACTCCGCCCACAAATGAACTGCTAAAGAACTACTTTGATTACCAGTTTTATATTTTTACCCTGATTGATACGGTTTTATGCTGTCACATATTTGTGACAGTCGGCGCGAAAGGGTTAATAACCGTAAAGGCTCAAGCTTTAATGTTTTTTTTTTCTTGCTCACTCTTATTTTATTGCTAATCCTTGATCCCATCCTCGATTGTTTTTTGACCCAAGGAAAATTTTTAGCTCCTGGCAAAGACATAGCTTTATTAACCTTAACCGGAACCTTAAAATTTAAAAAATATGCGGGATTTTTTCACCCTCCTTCATCTTACGCTAAGTAATTGTCAGTTTGTCCTAAAGAGCTTTTTTTCCGTTTTAAGTATCGACTGTACTAAAGAAGCCAGAGGATATTGGAGCTATTTTTACTTCTCCTTTAATTACCAAAATTAAACTCAGATATAATATCAATTTCAAGGGAATTGATATTTTAATATATATAAAGTCTTTGCACCGTTAGACATGATATACCTATTTTATTTATCCTTAATATTAATAGTTTTATTAATAATTAATATTAATAATTTATCTTTAATATTATCTTTAAATTGCACATAGACGTTTTAAAACCACACAAATGAAATTAACCACTCAAAACCACACAAGTGAAATTTTCAAGTGAAATAAACTTTTTTTGTGTTAACACTGAGAGGAAAACTTCAAAACCTTCTACGGTAGGATCAAGGATGATAAGGAGCTCATATCCATTTATCATTTAGAACCAAAACAAGACGAGAACAGTTATGGTCAGAATTCGAACCTAGGTTACTGCAATGGGAATTGAACGCTCTATGCACCCATAGAGTGCTTTAAAATATATATGCGAGTAACAAAATTAATTCTATGTTTATTTTTTTACAGGATCAAACAGATTTAGCCCAGTAAGCTCTGCTGAACCAACTTATCCCAGCCATCGCCAAATCACTTCAAAACCATCCCATCCTTCATCTCCTCAGCCACCCTCTACACCTGAAAGTCCATCTGCACCTCTCACCGCTCACAGTCCATCCGGCAGTGCTGCCTTGCCATCAAGTGGAAATCTGAAGGGGTCCGGCATGCCTGGTCGAAGGGGCAGTCGCTGTCTTGCCCCCTATGTTCAACCGTCAGTTTATGAAATGGCTGCTGTCACCACAGATTTGGACACTCAGATCATAACTGCGAGGATTAAAGAAACTTTAACCGTCCACAATATTGGGCAAAAGGTCTGTGTTTATGCCTAATTTTGATCTGATTTGACTAATTACCTATGATTTACAATGCTATAATATTTTACTGTTATAACCAGAGGTCTACAAATCTCTGGCAACTGGTCGCCATGGCGCCAAAAGAAATTTTAGCTTGCGACCAATGCTACATTAAAATTTAACTAGAAAGCAAAAAGATATAACACTACTTTTTATTCCATAATACGTTGGCTCTTAATTGGTCCTGGCTCTTAGAACTTTAATATTTTTGTAAACCCCTTGTTATAACAAAAACTTATTATCCATTAATTAACATGCCATTTTTTTGAATAAAAAGTAATAAGTATATTTATTGATTGTGTTTTAGTTACGGGAGACTATTCCTTTGCTAAATTGTCTCTTAACTATGGTAAATTGGAGAAGTAAAATATGTAAAATATGTATTTGTATCAAGTCAGAAAAAATATTGATCGTTGAAAAATTACTATAAATGACCAATATTATTGTAAGTTGCACATTTGATACTTATAAGAGAAACTTACTCATATTGTTGGATTTTGTTGAGAGCAAATCAGACTGAAAGTCACGTAGAACAAACTGAAAACTTAACTTTTATTTTACATCAAAAGGAATCTAAAAACAATAAGATGTTGCCAGCACAGGAAACTCAAACTATCTAACTAATCTCAAACTCAAACCTCAACATCCTCCCCACCCTGGTCGACCTCGAGGGGGATGACCAGAGCTACCGGACGGGTTATATTGTGACCATTAACTCTCAGCTCACAGGATCTCATTTTTCCGTCTCGTCCTTCATGCAAGTTCACCACTCTAGCTTTCTTCCACATGTGACGTGGTCGGACATCTTCTTGTAGAAGTACAATATCGCCAATTCGGATGTTAATGATATTGTCCTGATTACGAACTTGATGAAATGACCGCAATTGAAGCAAATATTCCTTAGACCATTTTTTCCAAAAGCAGTCGAGTAAGTCCTGCTGCTGCTTGTAGAATTTTCTTAGCTTTGTGTTGTTATTTGGGCTGGATGGAATGGCCGTTAGTTTCCGTCCTGTCAAGAAATGGCTTGGTGTTAAGGCTGTGGAACTGTCATCTTCGTATATCAATGGTCGGCTGTTCAGAGCGGCTTCTATTCCAATGAGGGCCGTGGACAGACCTTCCTCGTCAAGAAGTGCTCGTCCGAGTACCTTTCGTAAACATCGCTTGACAACTCCGATTAGGCGTTCCCACCAGCCTCCCCACCAAGCCGCTCGTGGGGCGATAAATTTCCAAGTTATGCCATTTTGGGCATAGTATTGCTGAGTTTTAGCTGATGACAGAACTTGCCATAGCAGAATCAAGTCCTTATTTGCTGCATGAAAAGTGGTAGCATTGTCGGTATAGATTGTGTGTGGGAGTCCTCTGCGGCCAACAAAACGTTGTAGTGCCAAAAGAAATTTGTCTGTGGTAAGATCCGACACAAGTTCGATGTGTAATGCACGTGTTGTTGCGCAAGTAAATAGTGTTATGTAGGCTGTGTCTCTTGATTTCAAACATCGAATATTCACGGGTCCAGCAAAATCAATTCCTGTGGTAGTAAATGGAGCAGAAGGTACAACTCTTTCAGGAGGTAAAGGAGCTTCGATTTGTTTTCCGTATTTTGCTTTGGACAGCTTGCAAGGTAGGCATTTGTGAATAACTTGCTTTATAGCTTGACGTCCTCTTAAAATCCAGAAGGTTGAACGTAACTCGGACAGGATTATACGCACACCTAAGTGGTGGAGTCGTATGTGTGTATGCTGGATCAAAAGGTGGACAAAATAGTGTTTACCATCGAGCAATAAAGGGTGTCGAGTGTCAGATGAAATGTTTGAAAATTGCAGCCTTCCCCCAAGGCGTAAATAATTATCTTCGAGAAAGGGATTGAAACAGGAAATTTTGGATTTTTTCGGCAGGGGACGTTCAGCTTTTAAGGCATTTATTTCAGCTGAGAAACATTGATTCTGTACAGTCTGTATCCAATAGTTTTTAGCTTTCTCTATTTCATTACAATTCAATTCATGAGTTATGCGTTGCTGAGTGTTACAGTTGTATACAAAACGTAGTATCCAGGCAGTCACACGAAGAAGTTTCGTATAAGAACTATAACGTGATATGTCTATGATGGGTTCTGTAGTTGCAACGTAGGAGGATTGAAATTTGGTTTTTCGTGATTCAGCTTCAACTAAAGGCTGTGTACGTGTAGATAAAACTTTGATAGGCCAAGTTTCTGGATCATGTTTTAGCCATTTCGGGCCGTGCCACCAAGATTCTAAAATCGATAACTGTGATGGAAAGGTACCACGAGTAAGATGATTCGCTGGGTTATCTGTACCGGGACAGTGGCGCCATTGTGCTGAAGTAGTGTTTTGAAGGATTTCTGTTGTTCTGTTGCAGACAAATGTTTTCCACTGGTTGGGATTTCCCTTTATCCAACTTAAAGCTACAGTAGAATCGCTCCATAGTATGGCAGTGTGGGAATTCATGTTCGTTTCCCTGCAAAAGTATCGGAGTAGGCGTGCTCCTAGTAGTGCAGCTAACAATTCAAGTCTCGGAAGGGTGACCTTTTTGATTGGGGCTAGTTTATTTCGACTGCAAATGAGATGGATCTCTGTGGAAATATCATCTGCGTGACGCGCGTACAAGCAAGCACCATATGCACGTTCCGAAGCATCGCAAAACACATGTATGGTAACGTCGGAATTTTCGGAAAAGCCAATCCATCTTGGGATGCATATTTCATTCAGATAGTGTAATTCATTTATCCACTTGTGCCACTGCTGTGCTACAGATGGAGGTAATAGTTCATCCCACTGAATACCACTAAGCCATGTATCTTGAAACAATATCTTCACAACTACTGTAACTGGAGCAAACAAGCCTAGAGGATCGTAAAACTTTGACATCAACTTCAGTAGTAAGCGTTTTGTTACTGGTTCTTTACATGCTTGAACAATTTTTGTCTGCACATCAATTTGAAAAACATCACTGTTAGTATCCCATTTAACACCCAAGACTTGCGTAATGTCCTTAAACGAGACGTTTTCTTGTTTCCACATATCTTTCAAAATCTTAGAATTTGTAGTCCATTTGTCTAATGGTAGGCTAATAAGTGATGTAAGTTGCTGCAGTTCTTGGTAAAGAATCAGAGCTTCAGTATCCGTAGACGTTCCCGTAACAAAATCATCCATATAGGTGTTATTCTCAATGTGTCTAGTTGCTGTAGGATATGCTTGTTTGTGTTTTGTAGCTAATTCACGAAGAGAAGCTGCTAATAAAAATGGACTAGAGACGAGTCCAAATGGAAGGCGTGTGAATCGATAGGTTACAATGTTATCTTCAGTGCAGAGTTTCCCATCAGGAGTATATGTAGTATTGTACCAAATAAATCGTGTTGCATCTCTGTCTTCTTCTGCTAGAATCAGCTGCAGAAATGCTTGTCGCCCATCACTAGTGATTGCTATTTTAGAAAGTCTAAATCTCAACAGTGTGGCTAAGATATCGGGAAGAAGATTTGGTCCTACTTCAAGAGCGTCGTTCAAAGATGGGTGACCTGGAGAATGTGAAGATGCATCAAAAACTATACGCCACTTAGTTTCTCCATTTGTGATTTTCTTTACTGCGTGATGGGGCAAGTAAAATAAACGTTCTTCATTATGTGTTTCCGAGACAACTTCAACGTGTTTTTTATCAATGTAATCTTGCATGTGCTCAATATATTTTACTTTGAAGTCTGAATTTGCATGCATTTTCCTTGTTAAAGATTTAAATCGTTGAATTGCGACTTCATAATTGTTCGACGAAAGTTGAACTTCTGGTTTCCAAGGCAATTTTACAACTCTTCTACCATCGATGATTTCAAAAGATTGATGAAAGTTCGTTAAGAGTTCAGAGTTGTGAGGACTTATTTTTTCTTGTGTTGGTTGTATGCCAATGCTCTCTAAGTTCCAGAAATTTCGTACCACATTGTCTAATTCCTGAGTTGAAGTATCCACATCAACATTATGAACCGTTGAAATGAAGGAAACTGTTGCGTGTGATCGAGTTCCACTAAGTACCCAACCAAAACTTGATGGGACCAAGGCCAGAGAATCCGACAACCTGACTGGAGCTTCAGAATTCATAACAATCCAGTAGTAATCTGCACCGATTAAAATCTCAATTGGTAAGTTCGACAATGAATCATCTGGATCAGCAAGTTTCATTCGCTTGTTTTTAGCAAAAAGTGAAAGATCCGTTGATGAAGGTAGGTGTGATGCATATTTGTTGGAGCTTTCAAATGCAGTAACATTAACTTTAGATTTGTCCCAGATACTTGATAACTGAAATTTGACTTGTCTTCGCATGTAGCCAACATTAGCTGGGGATTCGAAGGCTTGAATGTCCAAATGTCTGGTTGAAATTACTGGAAGTTTTAAAGTATCCACAAGATTAGAAGAAACGAAACTAGATTGACTTCCACCATCCAAAAGACAACGTGTCAATTTTGTAATGCCAGTGGGCCCAGTTATGAAAACTCGTGCAGTTTGCAAATGAACGAAATTGGAAGGCGATACATCAATTTTGTTTGTAGATGTAGCCACAGGCTGCTCATTGGTTAGAGGTTTGCATATTGATGTATGGTGTTTTCTCTTGCATTTGGAACAGACAAATTTTTCTCTACGAGGGCAAATTTTTTTGGTATGTCCTCGGTTAGTGCACAAAAAACATCTATTACTAGTCTTCAATTTCTGTATGCGCGCGTCTATGTCCGTTACAACATTGCACTGTTGAGGCCAATGTCCGACAGTTTCACAGAAAGGACAAAAGGGTGACATTATTTTACTTTTGGTAACTGATTTAGAATTCACATTAAAATTTTCTAAGGAGGATTTAATAGGATAATCTGGAGCAAGTGAACCTTTAATATTACTTGCAGTAATTGATCCCTCGACCTCTTCTGATAAAAATTTCATTAATTTTGAAATATCGCTTTCACCAAAATTTTCACGTTTGGCATGTACAATCCAGTTACGACAGATTTCATGAGGAAAAGCACGAAGTATTTTAGGAGCCAAAATTCTTCCGTATGATTGAGTTTTTTCTCCTAAAGCATCCAAAGCCTGTATTCTTCGATTACAATCAATATATAACTCATTTATTGCTGCTGGAGAGTGATTTTTGACAGGTTTTAGGTTTTCTAAATAATCGAGATGAGCCTGTATTATTTTATCTTTATCGCCATATTTCGATTTCAAAATATTCTTTGTTGTTGCATATGTTTCTGCAGTTATATTAATTCCATCAACTATTCGTTTTGCTTCTCCATCTAAATATCCCCGCAAAAAAACATGCTTGCCAATCAGCGATAAACTTTCGTTTTTGTCGATACAGTTTTCAAAACGCTCCCAAAAACTATGGAATTCTTCAATTTCGCCGTAAAACATATTTATTTTTATTGTAGGCAACTTTACTGTAACATTTGAAGGCGAAGCTGAAAAATTATTTATATTGGCAGCTGTTGGCGATGTTTCAGAAATTGAATTCGTATTCCGATTCGCTGTTCTTTTGAAATTAAATAACGCCAAATGAGCATATTCTGTGTATCTTTCGCATTCTATTATATCTTCCTGATATTCTTCATCATTTAAAAAATTATGTATTTCATCGTCTGCCAAGGTTAATTCTTTAATTTTATCTTGTAAACGTTCAATGTTGTATTCCTTTTCAGTTTGTGTACTAGCAGCATCGTTCAATTTCGTCGTTAGTTTCGTAATGGCGGTACGTAGCGTTGTTCGTTTGCGTTTAAATATTACAAGTTTTTCACTACCGGTAGCCATTCCAATTCAGATTTTTGACGAAAGTAATTATAAAAGGTTCAGTATGACTTACCGAGTTATTTCGGCACCAAATGTTGGATTTTGTTGAGAGCAAATCAGACTGAAAGTCACGTAGAACAAACTGAAAACTTAACTTTTATTTTACATCAAAAGGAATCTAAAAACAATAAGATGTTGCCAGCACAGGAAACTCAAACTATCTAACTAATCTCGAACTCAAACCTCAACACATATATTGATAATAATTAAATACCATATAATCAGTTTCATTTTAACACATAATATTTTTACATAACATAATGTCATCTAATATTTTAATTATTTGTATGATTTTAAATTGTTTAAGAGATGCAGTTGTATTACTTTGAATTATTCACTTGATGTATTTATTATATCAAATCTTGATAGCTGAGGTACCTGCTATTTATTTCTATTATCTACAAAAGAACCATTTACAATTGGGTATAATATAAAAAAAACACAACTACTTCCACTTAGTAGGAATAACATTTACCATGACGCAATGCTAAATTCTATGCCACTATCCACATAAATGCCACTATCCACATAAATCAATTATTAATCAAAAATCGAATATCAATTACTTTTCTTTATAATGCAATAAAATCTGGCGAGCAGCTATTTAAACGATCAAACACTTCGTTTGTTTATTTGTGGCTTGAAGTTAGGCTCGCAGAAAATGCCGTTCATGGGTTAAATTTAGTAGGAATAACACAACCTGTGACGTAGGCTATAGTATACCCAATTATTGTAGAGTACTGTGAAAGAGGTGTTTAAATTATATTTAAAATGAGAAAAAATATTAAGTTTTGACTTTGCCTTAATAGATAAAAAATATATGTTAAATAATATTGTCCTGTAAAATAATTTTAATAAATTAAAAATATATTAATTAAAAATATATTAATTGAAAATACTATACTCGGTAGCTTAAATCTAAGTATGCATCATTTTCATTGACAACCACGTACAGGGGTGAAAGCGAGACGGAGAAGAGGAAAGGCTGGTAGTAAAACCATTTCAGTTATAGCAAGTTTTGGGGAGGAGTTTACTTATTCTTTTTTTAAATTGTTCAACAATATCTACTTTATCTTGGAAAAGAAGCAGTTTTATATATATGCCAGAATTATAAAAGAAATCTTGATAGTTACAGATATTTCATTTTTTTCGAAAAAAATGCTGGAATGAAATGTTATACGTACCAGGTTTTTCTCTTTTCCGTCTTTCTTTATAAGGGCTTTCACCCATGACCACGTAATAGCAGTAAAGAATATTCCTAGACATAAACTAAAAAAGGACCACCACTTTTTGTTTTTATCTGGAATGCGTTTATCCTTTTCGAGGAAATTTAGTGCTAATCTTATCATAATTTGGCATAATTTTACTCTGTCGATATGATAAAATGAATTTGATTACAAAAAATCAAGATTTTATTCTCTCCGTACAAGCTGTAGAAAAAAACCCGGTTTGTGTTGCAGGAAAGCTTACAAATCGAAAACAGAAGTTGGCTGGCGATCTACCGGTAAAAGGAAATTTTAGCTTTCATGAATTAAAATGTATAAACATTTTTCGTAGAAAAATATGAACTTATATGTGTATGCTAGTTAAAAATATTAAGGTAACAAAGGATTTAAATTTAACGAATAACTTTAAAAATAATATAAATTTTAATTAATTAACTTTTATCTGTAAGTTAAATCAAATTTTATGAAGATTCTATGGTTCTAAAAATAACCTTATTGTTTTTTTTTTATATAGTTGTTTGGTGAGGCTGTTCTGGGCCTGTCTCAAGGCTCTGTCAGTGAGCTGCTTTCAAAACCAAAGCCCTGGCACATGCTCAGCATCAAAGGCCGGGAACCTTTTATTCGAATGCAACTATGGTTGAACGATCCAACAAATGTTGAGAAGCTTCAAGCCATCAAGACAGAAAGACGCGAAGGTAGATAATTGACATGTCATTCAATAAATTTAGGATTACATTAAATTAGCAGTTAATTGTTCTTCATGATGCTATGCCATTTTAAGGAAGACGAGCGCATTTAATAAATTCAAAATAATTATAATTGCTACAGAATTTTTTCTGCAGTAAACTAATTCGTTAAGTTCTGTCCTTTTGAACCTCAAGATTATTTCAACGGTTAAAAAAAAAACCGGTGCAGCAACTTAAAATTTACAAGACAAAACATAATTCACTGTTTGCTCACTTACCATGTAAATACCCGGAAGCCATGCTTCGAAATAAAAAATATTTTAATAGTCAGAGGGGTAGGTACTTTATAGTTTGTAGTAGTGACTGAGAACGGAGGTTTACCCTCTTAATTGGAAATGGTTAAAGAAGTTGTAGTTAGAGTATATTTCCTTGAAATATAAGGCTTTTTTCTTTAAAAAATTGTAATTTCCCCCACCTTTGCAGAAAAAAAAACTTTCGTACTAAAATAAGCTGATTAAACTCTGTAAGGGTCTTTAGCAAACAGAGCTTTTTTTCTAGCATACGCTTAGAAATTTCAGTTCACACTTGTGATTTAAACTTTAAAATTAGGGCCAGAATTTTTATGATCCGAAAAATCTCTACAAGTGCTGTAGCAAAAAAATCCTCTCAAGTTGAAATAATTCTTTATAATTAATTAAGAATTTTAATCCAATCATTATTTCTTAACTAAATTTAGATGCTATTGTATTTAAAAGCGGACAATGCTAAAAAAAAAATTGCTCTAAATAACTCTTGATTTAATGATTGGATCTTTACGTTCTAGGTTTCAATTTAATGGTTTGAGGAAATTACCTCAAATATGCTCATTAATTAATGCAGATGATATTTTAAATTATGAAATCAGACACAAAATGTACTTTCTCTAAATAAACACACTTTTTTCCCCGGCAGATTTGGATTTTACTGATTAGAAAAGTCGTATTTTTGAAATTCAGTTTCCTAGAAACAATTCAACTAATTTCACTCAAATTTTTTATTTTTTCATGTAAAATATCAAGCTTTAAAATGCTGCAAAAAATTTTATACCTTATAATTCAAAATTTTCTTCACCATTCTTCAATAAGATAATAAAAATTATAAATATTTACTAAAAGTTATTTTTTGTATGAAATTATTTATGGGAAAACGAGTTTTATAATTGTGTGCAAAAATATTTTAATACGCGTAAAAAGTTCTCGAGATATAGCGAAATACGCAAAAAGCAAAATTAACATTAAGAGGTTCAAACTTTGGAGCACTCTACTGACTAAACTATTGGGACCATATTTCCCAGATGGTGGCTACCTTCTATATTACGGGGTCAAAAATTCAAATCCATTGAAAAAACGGTATGTTTATTCAGAGAAAGTACATTTTTTAGTCTGATTTCATAACTTAAAATATCGTATGTACTAATTAATGAGCATATTTGAAGTCATCCCCTTTGACCATAGGGATTGAGTCTTAGAACGTGAAGATCCGAACATTAGATCAAAAGTTATCCAGGGTGGTTCGGTTTATTTTCTTGCCGTGCTGTATATCAATCAGTATGCAACTATTATTAAAAATCTAAATAATAATTTCTGGTAAAAACAAGGTTGCCAGATGTTATCGAGAGTTACAGTATAACTGGGTGACGATAGGGAAAAACGTACGTGGTGTCAAAAATATGGGTATGACTAAATAAAATTAATATTATGTGGTTTTTTTTTCCATTTAAAATTCTAACATAACCAGTTGACATTAGTTGCGACGATTCACGGCTGATTTCACAACATTTAATTTTGAAATAGGTAGCGGGGAACGAAATGCAATGTTTCCCGCCTCACAAATAAATCAATGAAGTAATAGTTTGGTTATCAATTCTTCCTTTTTACCCTGATTGTCTCTGTCCCGTATAAAAATCAAAAATCTTAAAAATTTACATCGAGACCCCAAAAAATCATAAAATGTAAAAAATATCCTAGAATTTGTTCTCTCCTAGAAAATATCCTCTCAAAAAATGCCATTTAAATTTAAAAATGTTTCTTAAAAAGCAAAAAGAGTAAAAATAATGCAAAGGTCATCAAAATCCGGGTATTTACTTGTAACGTCGGGTCATTTTCTCTTCTGGTTAGAAACTGAAGTATTATACGTGAATAATAACCAAACCTATCTCTACTATTTTACTTAAACAGATGGTTTTTACATTAATGTATTTTGTCATACTAATTCTTCTAAATTTTCTCTCGTTATTGTTTCAAAATACGTATTTTAAATTTTCCAATCAGAAATGCACCAAAAAAACTTAATAATTTTCGCTAGTTAGATCTCAACATTTTTTTCATCTTTTTTTACGCTTTTTCTTTTCAGTTTTTTACTTTCGCCCAATTCAATTAGAATTAGGCTTTTTCTCTTGAATAATTATGTTTAATTAAGGACAGCTATTTGTTTGTTAAAAATTATGTTAGCGTCAAGCAAAGTTCAGTCACGAATTAAATAGGCAATAATTCAATTACTGGAGAGAAATTCTATCATGCTTCCCTTGAAATAGTTTACCGATGAGTTCGAAATTTATATTTATTCAGTTGGCTTATCGCCATCTGACACATCATGAGCTTTTTGCTTTCCATCTGAAATAGTATTTAAGTAAACAATCTAAAACGAAGTTCAGAATTACTGAGGAGATTGCTCATCACGATTTGATCGAAATATATATATATTTTTTATACATAGAGAGAGAAAACTTAATGTATAAAATCAAAACAAAAATAGAACTCTTTCAAATGCAAAACTCTTGATAAATAAATTGTAGGTTCGTGTTGTTTAATTTTTAAATATTATTAATACATCTCTTTCGAACTGTTTAAATTATACATGTCTTTTTAAAACTTAAAAGCTGTTCTTGAAACTGAAAAATTAGAACTTTATTCTCAAAATTTAAATGCGTTTCGTTTCTATTATTACACTATTATTTTTCTACGATTTTTTTCTAATACAATTAAAAACAAAATTTTATTTAAAAAAAAATTAATCTTTTGTGAGATTAAGTTAAACTTTATATTTTTATTTGCAGTTAGTTACACATTTAAAAACACTTTAATTTGATCTTAGAAAGTGTATAAATTAAATTAACATAATTTATTCTTTATACTGAACATAATATTTTGCTGCGAAATTAAGTTTTTTAAGTAGTTCAATTTATATATTGTTATTTGCGTCATTTATTATGTTGTTTTTAATTTTAATTATTTTCTAAACTTTCATTCAAATTTTAAATCAACGTTTGAAATTATCATGTTCATTCTGTAGATCGAATGTCCATGTTCATTTTGTAGTTAGCGGGAGTCGCTTAGTCTTGCATTTTACAAAAATAAAATGTGTACGTTACAAATATAACTCACGAAATCTTTTTTGTGAAAACCTGTTCTTAACTGTAGCTCCAATTTTTTACACTGAAACTCGGATGTCATATACATCATTGGACGTGAACCTTTCAACATATCAAATTTTAATTCTCCAATAGCACCTCTTCAGAATTGTAGAATGTTCCACATAGTCATTTTTTTATAACACGTTTTACAATTAATAGTTCCCGAATTAATTATCTAATCATATTTCCCGTACATTTTGCTATACATCAACGTAATTTCACGTTTTTAAGTGTGAAAGTTTTCGCGCAGTAAAAATGTATCGTATTGTTGAACAACTTAAACAACGGAGGCAAATCAGGTTTTTTTAATATGGTGAGAAACAACAAAAAAACTAGACAATACTAATTATTAAGATTGTTTTAGGCGGTTATGTTTTAAGCATTTATAAATTTCTATTTCATCTTGTTCTTGAATTTTTTTAAGTTTCATCAAACTCATTTGAACAGTTGTATTTCCCCACTTGTAACTCATCTACAATTCTTCTTCTATATGCTCTGGTATATTTAGATTTGTCATATCTATCATTTCTTTGCATTAGTTTATTTTTTTATCTCAATAGAAATGCATAATTCCAGTTATAATGTATAATTCAAATTTAACTTTCACAAATTACTTTAGCATCTATTAGTACAACATAATTTTTTTACCTATTAAATCAAGCTCATACAGCAAACTTTATTATTTCAGCCAATAAAAGGAGACGCAATGCTATGGATACAGACGGTCCATCTCCACTTTTACCTTGTGGAGAGCAGCCACCATATCCGATTGATCCGATATTCCTATATCCCTCATCTGCAAAGAAACCCCGAATCCTGTTTTCCGAGGAACAGAAGGAAGCTCTGAGATTAGCCTACAATTTGGATCCTTACCCAAGTACAGCAGTCATGGAATTTTTGTCTTCTGAGTTGGGCCTATCTATCCGCACTATCACCAACTGGTTCCATAATCACCGGATGAGACTGAAACAACAGAACCAAGAACCAGAACCACCTCCTTTTCCACCACCAGAAAATACTACTTCATTCGATCCCATCCGGTTCAGATTGTTACTTGGGCAGAGGTTGGCAGAAATGTGCAAGAACCAACAATCAACGGCGAATCAGCTGCTTCCTTATTTCTCAGAAGCTCAGAGGGTGTTCTGCCCTCCAGGATTGTCTGGAGTTCCTCCAATGATAGAAAAACCAGATTCAGACAATACTTTGGACTTGAGCGTATCAAGAGACCAATTTCCACCAAAAGAAGAAAAGATAGACAAAGTCGATGAAATGGATAAAAGAACACCTCCACCAAGAACGGCTTCATCCACACAAGCGACACACTCTCTGGCAATTGATCTAACCCCTTCTGCAGATAAAAGTTCTGCCACTTTTGATACCAGAATGTCACCTATAGTTTCTTCCTTTGAATACACCCGTTCTACGAGTGCGAAATCTTCATCATTAGACCTCAGTTATTCAACACTCCAAAGACTAGCAAACCAGGACATCCCTTCTAGTACAACTAATAATTCATCGCGTAATCCATCACCAGATATCGAGGCAATACTTCAGAGAACTGCAGCCAGACTTAATTTCACTTCTAGTTCAGTATCCACCGATTCACCTGTAGATTTACGCGATGAAAAACGGCCTAGTATTCCACCTCCATCAAGCAGTGGTAGTAGCAACCGTCGAAAACCTGCTGCACCGCAGTGGGTTGATCCAGGATTAGACTTATCTCCAGATAGTGATTTGTGTGGCTTTGACGACGACGATGATGATGATGAAGACAATGATGACATTTTGACCACTCAAGCGACTAGTGCAAATCAAGTTATCAATGGCGTTTGTATTCGCCAAACGAACTTCACGCCTCATCACTCTACAATGGACCCTGCATTGCGTCTAGAGTCAAATCAAATAGCTTTTTGTAGTTCGGTCAAAAAAGAAGACGATAAATCTCGCTTTGAAAGGGAACAAAATATTCGAAGACTAGAACGGGCTATATCTGAAAATGAAGCTGGTTGGGACGATATTAGTGACGATGATGACGATATATAAATTTGTTACATTTGTGATATTTGTTTTTTGAGTGATGTGAAATTGAATGCGCCATTGAGTGATATCAAACGGTGTTCAGTGCAACTGAGTAATAGTGATAGTGCACCAACTGCAGGAATGGATTGCATTAAATACTTGCTAACATTCAGATTTTAAGGGCTATGGAACGCTTCTAATAGCCTATATAAAATGTATACCCAAAACTTCCAGTTAAAAATATGACAGGGTTAAGCTTCGCATGCAGATCAAAATCATGGAAAATTTTACAGAAAATAGCATACAAATATAAACAATTCGATATGTAGAGTGCATTTATATATTGTTATCTAAATAATCACACTTTAAAATTAAGCCAATATTAACGTTTTATTCACATTATTTCTTCGAATGATAAAAACGTTTTATACGGATTGTTAATGTAGCATTAAAAAAACTTAACACTGCTACACTTCAGACAATACCGAAACGAGCAGTGAACATTTGACCAAACTTATAAGCTCAATCATAATGATCAAACATTTTGATCTAGAGGAATTTCTTTAGAAAGCTCTTTTTTCCTTATCGGAATTAGATATCATCCTGTACTTAATGTAAATACACAGCTTCAAGATGTTTTGTGGTGTTGATTTTCACTTTACGTTTTTCATAGTGGCGAGTATTAATTCTTTGTTGTTCGCCGAATCCTTACTCGACCCAAGAACGCGGCATTAGCTGTGATAACCGTTAAGCCTTCAAACCCAACTCAGAAAACGCATAGTTCATCTTCTTTGCATGCAGTATAAAATTAAAGGTTCATCTTATGGTGGTCTTTTGTGAGAAATGAAAAGAGAGACGGTCTTCAAATATTTGTATTATTTATTGTGTTTGTTGGCTTTTTGTAACACGTGCAATCATACATGTTTCATCTAATGAATCATTGTATCTCTATAGATTCGAATACCAAACGAAGTGAAGGAAAACTTATCTGTATTAAATTATAATTTCTATTTCAATTTACGAATTATTAAATTAAATTAAAACAAGTTATATTAAGGATGTTTAAGCTGTGTTTTAAGAAATATGCGTTTATAATTTAATTTTTTTAATTTGTTTATTTGATTAAAACGATTTAAAATACTTAAAAAAAAATTTTAATTAATATAAATGTAAAATTTTTGGATTAAAAACCGACTTATGCTAGTTCTTTTGCAAACCTTTTTTTCCCCCTCTTCACTATTTTTACAAATCATGTGTTTATTTGCCTATTCTCTAAATTCCTTTAATTTTCTGTAATCTAAATAGGTACTTAACAGGGGTTTTTTTTCCTCTTCTCAAAAAAATAATTAAGTTATTTAGTTTTATAAACAAAATAAATTTGTTCTAAACGTCTCTTAACTGACATGTATTTTTCCTTTTTTTATTAAAAAAATTTTTTTTTTGTTATTTATTCATTTTTGCGATCAGTGACAAATTAATTCAAGCGCTTTTCACTAAATTTAGCTCAGAATAATGTCAGAGATGCCAACTGCTCCGGACAGACCAAAATATTTAAAGAAACGGTAGATAACTACAAAGTAAATTATGCAAATATTTGACTATTTTTGCTTGTTTTTTAAAAGCATAGCATTACATTAGAACTAGAAAGTGGTGAATGATATAAGGCTACGAATTGTTTAGAAATAGTGGTGGATAAAAATCTACTAAATTGAATTTATTAAACCAAGAATCACAATTAACAAACTACCACTTTAAAATATATATTTGCTGTCCGGAGCAAGTTGGCATCTCTGTAATATCAAAACAGGCTTTTTTATTTATATAAAAACCAGAAATTTAAGAAGAAAAATTAAAACAATCATGCAGGATGATTCATTTATATGGCATTCATTGATGAAAAAGAATTTTCTTTTACTCGCGCAGCTTACTAACAGTTTTGTGAAAAACTTTTTATTACCTACGTATGCATTAATCTTAAACGTTTCATTACATTCATTTCTTAAAAAACATTTCATTTCTTAATCTTAAAATTATATAATGGAAAGCACATTCATTAAAACAGAATAACATTTTTAAAATTTATATGCTGTTTGAAATACATTTCAATTTTTTTAATCGAAATATGAAACATTAAAAAATTATTTTCCTGTCACAACCTGTTTATTTTAAAGAGATTTAACCATGTTCTTCGTTTAAATAATTTATTTCACCAAATAAATTATTTAAACGAGGTTCGTTCAATAAACTTTATTACTCTTTTACTCAAAAGAACTCTATTACAAGCAAAAATATGCAGCAACATAAAAAAAATACAAATTTTGTACTCACGATTGTGCATAGTTGTCACAAATACAGACACAATTGTCATACTGTGAGATCAATTTCCTAAAGCCTTCATGATTTTAAAAAAAAAGTCTAGAAAATTAAGGATTTTTACTTCTTCACAGTCAAGAAAAAAAATGTGGACAATAATGCAAGACTATACGAAGCTAGGGATCAGGTTTATAGCCTGAGTTGGATGGAATTTGCACACCCGACTTACAAACCCGATCTTGCCCTATCAAACTTGTCCCTCTGTTATGATTACGTCAGAGTTATTAAGAAGCTGTTTTCCATACAATGAATAAACGCAGCAGGTTGTGAAGAAATGAAAATCTTTAAATTATTCGACAATTTAACGGAACTTTTTACTTGGACGAACTTAACGAATCGGCAAGTGTATTAATGTCAGTAGCAACGATGCAACAAAAATACTATTTTTAGCTAATCTTCTTTTTTTTCTGTATTAAAGCTTTCCTGAAGGAAAAAAAAGAGTAAAGAAACTTTCGGTCTGAACCTGCACTTGTTTTTTATAGTTCCTAATCAAATTAAATTTACCTGGTAGTCCCTTAAGTTATTTAAATTTATTTGTAATAGTTAAAATGATACGTTATCCTCAGATTCGAACATAAGGACAACTCAATTTTAGAAACCCTTCCAAATTAGAAAAATCTTTTTCATCAATTTAATATTTTTTTGCGTTTAATTTAAATTCTATCTTATTTTTAAGAACATACTAGACTTGATGTTTTATATATTAAAAGATTTAAAAACGAAATTTTTATTTTTTTTAAAAATAATTTTGAATCAGTATGGTAAACTAATTATTATTATTATTATTATTATTGTAAGAGGAAATTTTTAAAAAAGTTATTTTTAAAAAGTAAGAAGCAGCTTCATCTGAAATTGATAACAAATTCTATTCTTTTTCATATATGATGGTTATAAAATCGGTTCTTGTGTTTCAAGTGTATTACTAGAACGTTTATCGAAATACCCAAAATGTCACACACATTTATTTCAAAGTGTAAGAAATAATTTTTTAAAAATCTATTTATGATTTCGTTGGAAAAAAAATTCTTTGTTTAGAAAATTGTGAAGTTTTTACGATTAAATTTTTTATTATTTTCTTTTGAAATTAAATGAAATACTAAAAGTTTTTTTATTAAAAATTTTAAATTAATTAATTCAAAATCGTGGCATAAATCATTTAAACTAAAATTGATGAGTAAGATGCATATTTAATGTGTCTGCTACTTTTTTAAATTTATATTTTATTTTATTTTTTTAATTATGCATTTATTTCTGTTTTTTATTTTTTTAATTTCTGTTTTTTATTTTTTTAATTATTTATTAATATTTTGAAACTTACGATTACAGTACAACAAGATCTACATTTTTACTCTAATAGTCTAACACTTTCTAATACTAAATTAGAGTTTCTAGTAATAAGGATCCAAACACCTGAAGTTATTTTACACACTCCTTTTATTTTATTATATATTACTTTCAAATATCATTTTAATAATAATTTGTTAAATTTATTTAATAAAACTTGGAAGTTTTTCGCAAAAACTAATGACTGTTTTGCTTCTTCTAAGCAAACAAAATTATCTTCTTCTATCTATCAAATTGTTAACATAAATGCATACCTCTAAGTGCAATACAAATAAAAATAAAGGCTAAAAAAATTAAGAATGTATTTTAATTATTTTACTTCTTATTTAAAAGAAAATAAGAACGTTGTATACGGTTTGTGTTTTACTGTTTTGTTTAAGTCTCTGTTAAAATTTATTTATTCATTGAAGTAGTTTATTGGATGTAAATAAATAAAATATGTTTTCTTGTCTGTTCTCATTTTGTGTTATACTTACAGCACAATAAAAATATTTATAAAATTCATAACAAAGATAGTACAATCAGTTATTTGTAGATTTAAGATATCCGATATAGGCACGGAGAAAACTTTCAGAACACTATGACTATCTCAATAAAGTTAATTTACCAAACTCAAACTACGTAATCAAAGTGTTCTGTAATAACCACCTTTCATGTAAACTTTTTCGGTTGGCAAGTTTCTGACAATTGACGGCCTAACCATCATGTCAAAAAAAACTTTTTGACATTGCTGATGACGACTGTCAAAAGCCCAATATTTTACTGTAAAAATAATTACTAGCCATTATAAATATGAAATATTTTAAACAAAAGTACATATAAAATTACAAATTATGAACAATTATGTTTTGGAATCATTTGAACTTTAAATCCTCCTTTTGCGATTAAATTCTTAAAAATTTTCTTTTGAAGATAAGTAAAATACTAAAAGTTTAATAAATGTTATAAATTAATTAATTCAAATATTTCAAAATCATGGCATAAATCGTTTAAACCAAAATTGATGTGAATGATGAATATTTAAGGTGTCCGTTGCTTTTTTCGGATTTTTTTATTTATTTTGAAACTTAAGTTTACAGTACAACAAGATCTGCCTTTTTATTCTAAATAGTACATTTTTACTCTACATACTTTTTGTTTTGACAATTACTGTCAAAAATCCAAATTTTTGTTTAGAAAATATTAAATAATTATAAATAAAAACACGCAAAATTAAGATTTATCCAATCTGATCATTTGTTTAATTCTTGAATATAAATATACAAAAGCAATCATCTTATGAAGAAAAGCGCTTAACAATTATGTGTAAAATAAATTTTCATTTATTCCCATTTTAACTCTTCATTTCCCCGAACCATGCGATTACAGAAAAACAACTTCAAACTCTCTGTTCTCCAAGTTTTTGTTTTTTTTCTTTTTCAGTTTTGAATGAATAAAACCGAAATTTGAAAACATTATTTTAGCATTATTTACGACAAGTCTTGAGAAAAAAAGTGAGTTAATGAATTACCAAACTCCCTCATCGACAATTTAGAGCAATTTGTAAAAGTTTAAGTCTGTGAAAACTAATCTGGAAGACCTAACAAAGAGTATGAACATGGAAATAACTTCAACGAACTTCACTATTCCATAACAGAAATAATTGAAGAATCTATGCTGGTAGATGTAGAGGATAGGGAAGTGTGTGCACAATGCTACAAATTTAATTAGTGATTCCGAATAGTACAGCATCTGTTGCAAGGTTATTTAGCCCCCAAACCGAATTAAAGCAAAATATCGTAACAGATCGATTGGTAAGCATTTGAGTAAACCTAATGAGAATAGCTAATGAAAAAGTAGATACAGAACGTTTTCCATATGATAATGCCGCAAAAATATTCAATGGTTTAGAAATTAGAAGATGTTAAAAATTTATTGTAATTAAAGAAATATTTTTTTTCCAAGTCTATTCGTGTTTCTTTAATTTTTAGAAATCTCACTTAACTTTTTGAAATCTCACCCTGTTTTTGAGAAAGGCTGAGAAATTCTCTCCCATTTTTTTCTGTAATGAAAACACTGATATATCCTATGTTGGAATAATAGGAAATTTATTCCAACAACTGTACTAAATAGTGTAAACCCTTGAAGTAATTTATTGAAAAATTTTTTTTAACTAATTTAAAAATGATTTAAAAAATTTTGTATTGTAAGGTATACAATTTTTTGCATCATTTAAAAGTATGTAATTTTATATGGCAAAATACAAAATTTAATCGAAATCGGTCGAATTGTTCCTGAGAAATGCAATTTCAATAAAGTGAGATATTTAAAACTTAATTTCTATTATAATAATAAATAACAACTCATAGTTATTACCTTCAATAAATATGAGTTAAAACTGAATAGTTATAATATAGCAAATGATATTGTTATTAAAGTATTGATAGTACCATAATTTTAGAAAAAAACAGTTAACAATTTCACTAGTTTTGGCGATATTTTTTATTCGTAACATATAGTATAAATCGCAACTTATAATGCAAATATTGTGCATGATTTAACATCTAATAAAATGTCCCCCAATGGTAGAAAAGAAACGTATTGTATTTTTAACAGTTTTCTTTTCTTCAGACTTCTACAGTTTATGAAACCGAACCTTGATATTTTTAGAATTCTTGTCAAAAATGAAATGTCAAATAAAGGACTGTAAGTTAATATTTAAAATGGAGAAAACAAAAACTCTAACAAATCATCGAAACTGGAAACATAAAAACCGGGTTGATTGCCGAATGAAACATGGAGAAGTTTAAGAGCAATTCCTATAAACACCTCCATACTTTATTTAACAAACAAACTTGTAAAATGTTTTGTCATCCCATCTTCTTGACTCGTCAGTTTTCTTCAGCGTTTTTGCTTCTCCTCACTTTGAATATTAATTTTCGACTGAAAATCTGCGTATGTTCTTATACTCGTTTATGATAGAAATTCTAAAATTATAGATCTAGAGCAGTCATCACGGAACACCTTGTATATAGATCTAAATACATTTCTATTCCAAGTGTTCTTATCAAATTGGAACTTGATGTAATTAGTACTTCAAAAAGTTTATCCTCGGTGTGAAAGTCACTCTTGACCTAAGATAAAATACACGATGTCCCGTTAAGAGAAAAATTAAAGTTTAATTCACCGAAACTTCTGAAAATTCTACGATTTAAAGGCTGTTAACTGATTCAATTTCAAACTGAGGGTATAGAAAATTAATTATGATTGTGCAATATCCTTTTAAGTTTTTAGTGCTTACATTTGTTTAAATAGCCTCTTTAAACTACTCTGGATACAAAAGCTCAAAAGAAAAGTTGAAATTAATGAAATGTAGAACTAAATATACACTGAACGAATAAAATTATTCTTCGTAACTTCAAAGCTGTCCAGAGCAAGTCCACTATTACATGCGGGATGATCTGAACTCATAATTTCACCTACAGCTTGTTATGCGGGCTTCATGTATTTTGATGTTTAAAGTTACTTCTTTTCTTCACATTTCATAGAAAGGAAGTTCAAGTGCAAAAACATTTTTAGAAAATTCAAGAGTATTTATTATATTATAGATTTTTCAAATGAAAAGTATTAATTTTCCAGTGGCACGTGCAGAACATTTTTGATCACTTGTCAGTTATAATTTTCAACTTGAAAGTATACTAATGACTAGGCCCGGATTTTGATGACATTTGCATTTTTGGACAGCATTTTTTGTCTTTTAGAGCATTTTTTTAGATTTATAGGGCATTTTTCTTTAAATTTTTGGGCGTATTTTGCATTTTAATGCATTTTTTAAAGTTTTTTGTTAATTTTTCCAATTTTTATTATTTTTTATCAATTTTCATTATTACACTGGCTTCCAAACAATGAAGAAAATCTATAGGATATTAACAGGTGAAGCAAAATCTTTTCAAATTGAAGAAGAATTGTCAGTAAGTAAGACCGTCTTTTTCAAGTACACGCCTATAACATCAGTAGACGTTGAAAGAAGCTTCTGCAGGAATGAAAATTTACTTTCAGACAAGAGACGCTCGTTTACATTTCAAATTATCGAAAAACATTTAATAATCCAATGTAATTCTGACATTTAGTAATATGATGAGATGGAAGTTGTTATATCCATTAAAGTTTCTATACAAAATAAAAATATTTTGGTGTCAATATATTTTCCTTTTTTTGTTATTTTAGGATATAAAACATATTTTTCAAACTTTAATGAGCGTAGAACAAGTATTGCATTGTTTTATATTTTTTAAATGACTCATAATAATTTTAAAGAGCTAAACATTTTTTTAATTCAATATTTTTACTTTATTTAAGGCATTTTTTGCCCAATTTTTGCATTTTTAAGGACATTACTTGAGATTTTTTAGGTCATCAAAATCCGGGCTCTACTAATGACAAACAAATTAGTCAAATAGTTCTTAAGAAATCAATTTCTTAGACAAGTGATAGATAATTTAAAATTCGATTTCTCAAAAACTATTTAACCAATTTCGTATTTTAACATATAAAATTACATTCTTTAAAATGATGTAAAAATATGCATACCTTACAATTCAAAAAATTTTCGACTGTTATCAAATAAATAGTTATTGAAAATTATATTTAGCATGAAATTATATTTGGATGAAAGAATTTTATAACTCAGTGCAAAAGTTTTTCAACTCGGCAAAAAAATTTCACATTTCTAAAGATCTGTCAAAATACGCAAAAAGTAAAATTTTACTTTGAGGGTACCCAACCCTCGATCACTGTCCTAACCAAACTATTGGGACCACATTTCTAAGATGTGGCTACCCCCTTTACTTTGAGGGTCAGAAATCCTAATCCGTAGAAAAAAAGATGGAAGGGGTTTCAGAGAAAGTACGTTTTTGTATCGGATTTTGCAACTTAAAATATCGTTCACACTAATCGATTAACCTATTTGAGATCATGGTTCATTAAGAGTATTAAGATTGATACTCAGAACGTGAAAATCCGATTAAAAAAATCAAGTTATTCAGGATGTACCATTTTATTTCGTATTACAGAATAAATATTTATTTTAAAATAAATATCATGATATACATTATTTTCTTAGAAAAAGTCTCTTTAGCGAAAATAAATATTTCACTGTAAAAAAAGTTTGCCCAAGATGATTATTTTAAAAGATTAGGAAAAAATTCCGCCATTTCATTTTAAGATTTTATTGTAAACTCTACCTGTTTCCTCTACTCTACTCTACCTCTTCCATAAATATCAATGTTAAAGATGAAGTTTTAATGTTGATTAATTTAGAATGTCGATTGAAATCCAAAACATTTCATCGAATTAGTCAATTATTACTATTTTTCTTAGAACAGGTGGTCCAGGAAGAATATTTTACTTTTGAGTTAGTTTTAAACTATGCAATCGCTTAGTGGTTGAAAAACCAGTCTTGTCCGGCATGAATATTTTTATTCATGCCGGAAAAGAGAATTAAAAGAGAAAATTTCAGTTATTTTATATTTTCAGTTAAATAAAATTGTCATGACACTTGAAATAAACTAATATTATGCATTTCAAAAAAAAAAAAATTTTATAATATATGAGAATCTTGTTTCTGCTTGCTAATATTTCAATCGATAAAAATTTTGTTATATGCAAAAAGAGTAAAATGATATAATAAAACTTTATATTAATGAAATGTGGATGCTTATTGTAGATATTGCTTTACATGATATGTTTATTTTTGTTCATACAATAAATAAATTAATTCACATTTATTAATTAAATTTAAGGAACATTTCTGCATACCCATTAAAATCTTATATTAAATAGGCATGCATTTCTTAAAAAATTAGTGTTTAAAATTTATGATCTCATTCCGGTGGATTAGAAAAATAAAGTATAATAAGGATAAAAGTTGATAATTTTTTGTACATTATAAGACACGAAAAGAATCCCTTGATTGTAAAATACAAATGATCATATCAATATTAAGACATGATCATTTGTATATTCTTATAGTATGTGTATTTACAATTCATGAAAATATGCACTCATTGACAAAAAAATTAGCGCACCAAGAAGGAGTCGTCAAAATGAAACGAAATTTTACGTACGTAATGACTACTTTGATATAAGTAAATTATTAGAAAATCAAAGATTATCGTTTTTCTTTGATTTTCTTATATACTTATACTTTTCTTATCTTTCTTGATATACTTATACAGTCAAACCCCGCTATAGTGAACACCCGGATATAGTGAACGAAAGTTTTGATTCCGTGCCTTGCCATACACGTATAGTGTTATTTTTTGTGGATATAGTGAACCAAAAAAGTGAGGAAGTTGGATATAAGGAACTTCTTTCTGTCTTCGACTGATTTTCTCTCTCATTTTTTTGTAATAATTTGGAAATTTCTGCTTCAAAATAAATACATATACCGATTTTTAAAACCATTTATAGAGGGTAATGTAGCGATAAGCATTTTTCCTGCTTGCTTCTTTTATCTCACTTTCCCTTGCCTAAACAAACCAAGCAGATGTTTCCAACCCAGGCAGATGATGCACCTGTAAGATGTAAGTGGGATCATTATGCATTTTCTGTCAGAGGGAATGAGTAATTATTCATTATTGGTTAAAGAGTTGGACACTAATATGTGTTGATAAGGCCCTCAATAATCAGAAAAATTGAAATAGATGCAATCAAGCTGATATTTGTAGGGAATATAAACTGTCCAAATCTGCAGTTTATAACATATGGAAAAATAGGCAATCAATATTTTCTGCTCATGAAAAAAATTTAGCTGGCAGAAAAAAGTTGAGAAAAGAGCAGATCAGAAGGACGTTGAAAAAGCATTGCTGAAGTGGTTCACAAATCGAAGAAGCCGCAATCTTCCAGTATCTGGACAAATGTCGATGAATTTGCTAAGCGATTTTATGAGGCTACTTTTATGTGCTCGAATGGCAGGTTAGATAGGTTTAAAAAGCGGAGATGGGAAGTGTTTCCATATCTGATGTTGAGGATTGCTCATCAGCTAAAGATTACTAATATTTATTTTGTACGCAAGACGAAGAGTAATGAAAAATAACACTTTTTTTGCTACTGCATAATATTTTTCAGTCATTTATTTAAATAATGTGTAATAAAAGGGTGGAGTTCGAGAACCATTAGTTAAATTGCATGCGTAACGGATATAGTGAACTCCCGGTTATAGTGAACCGAAATTTCAGTCCCTTGAAGGTTCACTATAGCGGGGTTTGACTGTATCAAAGTAGTCATTACGTTTGTAAAATTTCGTTTCATTTTGACGACTCCTTCTCGGTGCGCTAATTTTTTTGTCCATGAGTGTATATATAATTTCACTATGGTTCTGGAAATTTCTTTCATAAACTAAAGAGTTAATTTATAACTAGCTGAATAACCGTTCTTCGTACATGAGACAAAAAGCAAATGATCAATAAATCAGTAGGTATTTATCATCACTACGAAATCATGCACAAAACGGAAAAACAATTCCATTTTTTAATATTTATTATTTATTGCCCTTCCCAATGGTTTTATGCTATCAGACAAAGCAAATTATGTTTTGAGAAGTTCATCCCTCCAAAATAAAGATAATTATATTCAGTATTATTTGGCATAATGCTCTTGCTCGAGGTTAACAAAATTAAAAAAGCTCGATAGTCAAAAATAACCTTAATCAATAATTTTCTCTTATACATATTCCTTTTATGGGCCGTAAAAACACCAATTAGCATTACTATTCATTGCTAAAATTAATAAAGCATTATTGGCTTCAATAATGATAAGGGGATTTCTTATGATTCTTCTAGATGAAAAAAAAATACCTTTTCTCCATTAATTTAGTTTTTCAGTACATAACTTTTTTTTTTTTATTTCCATCTGTACCTACTATCAAAATTAGTTAAGTATCACTAGCGTCAATTACAATATGGCAATTTTTTACGGAGTATATACATGAATAAGTACCTTTCCTCCAATAATTTAGCATTTTAATAAATTATTTTCCATTTCAATTTGCACCTGTGACCAAAATTAGTAAATTATAATCCCAAAAAAATTAGTAGTGACACTAATATTTTTATAATATTTAGCAAACGAATTAACATCGATGCATATTTCGAATGCCGTAAAAAATCACCCAACTCTTATTGACTCCTATCATGCTTAATTGAATGCGGTATTAAATACTTCCGGTTTGCTGCTAACTTTGTTAATGAGAACCTATTATACCAAGGTGTATAATATAGGTTCTGTGTTAATAGATTTTTACCACCATCCGAAACGGCTAAGTACTCTAATATTACCATCCTACACATTCAGGGCATCTAACATACAAACTTTTTTTTTTTTTTTTAAATATTTTTTGCATATTTCAGAGCGGCTTCATACTATCAGATTTACCATAATCGGAGTTAGAAGTTCGGAGTTAATCATATCGTATCATCATCGGAGTTATGCATATTATACATATCGTATCATTTAAAATGTGGCATTCGAAATTTACCATAATTTTTCCATGGCTTGATAGATAACTTTCATTTTATTTCATCAGTTTTCGTTGCGTTTTTATAAATTAAGTTTCACTGCTCGAAACGAGTGATTCAGATCATTGATTTAAATCTAGTGATTTTAACTCTGTTTGAATTCAACTTATTCAAATCTCTATTCGAATTAAGTTATTCAAATCATTATTCGAATCAAGCGATTAAAATCAAATGAACGGAGGGCTCATCCATGAACGATAAAACTTATTCCCTGAGGGATCATATTCTATAGTATCAAAAACAATTACGATACAATTAAAGTTTCGATTACATAAAGACAAATAGAAATTTATTTACAGCTTTACATTTTAAATAGGTCCATGTAAAGAATCATATCGTAAAAGGAAATCTGGATTTAAATTCCATAGGTCTATAATAATAATAATAATTCGCTTATTCTGATTGATCAAAAATTGTCGCGTATAAATATTCTGAATATCGTTATTTAAAGTCAAAACTACATTATGCAAGAAAATTATTCACATTTTAATACTTCAAGTTCTATTTAAATGATTTTGCACAGACTTAACGTAAAAAATATCATTTATCTCTTTAATGCTTTATTTTGTTTATAATAATTTTAAAAAAACGCTTTTTATTTATCATGTTGATAAATTATAAGGTTTCTATGTGCTATCAATATATTTTCAATACTTTGTAATTAAAATTACATTTTAATTAAATTACTACTTATTACTGTTTAAGATTAATTCTAGTGCATTTCAACTCACTGTACGTTAATAAATTATTCTAAATGATTCAGCGTTAATATACACTCTACGTTAATAAATCATTCAAAATATTTTTAAAATAGAAAACAATATAACTGAAAATACCTGCTTAGTATGTCTTGTATCAAATTGATATATGGATTTGTAGATCTTCAGATGTAGAAGATTTTGATTTTAGGTCTTCCAATTAATTTGTTGGACAGAGACATACTCATTTGTTGATATCAATCAACAATAATTAGACACAAAATTAAAAAAATAATTCGACATTATTGTCAGAGAGTTTTTTTTCCCCATAGTTTTAACGCAATTTTTGACTTCAATCGAAGAAAATAAGTAAATAATTGACAAAATAATTCTCATAATATGGAGAATAACACATTTCGATCATTCTAAAACATAATTCGAGCTGAATCAAAGTTGAGTTTCACAAAAGGAAAAAGAAAATCGTCTGCTGTTTTATAATTATTATTTGTTGAGGAAATTAAAGTCTAAAATCGTTTTCTGTTTGCAAATTAATTTGTTGACTTTAAAAATTGCTTGTGTTCACATATTAAAAAATCGTCTGCTTGATTTTGTCATTTGCTTTTTTTCATAAAGAAAGTCGTCCCGCAGTGGACTGATCGTTAAGACACGGTTCCCAGCAGATCACCGAAGTCAAGCATCACTAGCTGCGGTCAGTGTGCGGGTGGGTGACCACTTGGATCAGTCTGCGTAGGGACCGAGGGTGTGCGGTATTGGTCCTCGTTAAACTGTGCTACCGTAAAGTGCTCGACTTCGCGCGCAGGTCGTCGGGCTACCGAAGCGGGGGTGCCAGCCCCTCCGCTGATTCGAAGAATTGTGATGGCATGTCTTCGGATCATCCTCCGGGATGTTTCCCAGACCGTCGCCCATAGCCCATTGTGCAGCTCTAGTGCGACGTAAATTAACAACAACAACATAAAGAAAGTCCACATTAAATTATTCAAAAAAAAAAAAAAAAACGACTATTAGTAATTTAAGCAAAAGATTTTTTTTTCTTTCCATTTAAGCTTTGAGATTGATCAAGAGAGTCTCAAAGCAGCGAATCCGAAGCATTGCTTTCGACCGAAATCAGTAAAAATGATTTGATGGAGACAGTAAAGAATATAGATTCCGTGCGTGCTCTATTTTTACCCCAAGCGAATTGTCCTGCGAAATAACATTCTTTTTTTCTTTTCTCATTTCTTTATTTCCCGTATTATTTATAACGGAGAGCGGCAAAGAGCAATAAAACCGAAAACATCTATGTCGAGCCACGAAGCAATGGCCTTATTATAGGGTGAACCAATAAGCCAAGCATGAATAAAATTCTAATAGTGATGTACTTGTACATCAAGAAGAAAAAGACATCCCATACCCACATATATGTGACCCATGACGTCAGCACCAACTAATCTTTACCAGTAAAATGGCGTATTAAAGTTGAGCTAAGTTTCTCTACATAGGTTACAATGTTTATTAGAAAGTTAATTAAATACAGAGCCGTACCGCACATCGAATAAGTTAAAATATATTTCTTTCTCGTCTACTTTTACTCAACTTCGAGGCATAATTAGTTTGTTTATGTGCCACATGGCTTCGTGCCTGTCTTTATGTCAAATCTCTGTGTAAATATATAGTGAAAAAATTGAAATCTTTGAGGAAGAATATAGACTGTGTTACCTAAGAGAATTCATACTTGATGGGCCTGGCTTACTCGAAATAGAATGGGAAGAACAGTTGCTAACGCAAACAAATACCACGCTTCAACAACCAATCAGGATCGAGATACCCACACTTGCATGTATCCCATTATGTTAGTGATAATTTTATAAGCATTCAAATTTCATTGCAATTCTACTACCGTCGTATTAGAATTATTTCACCATCGCATACAAGAACCATGATTCTATATAGAGGGTACTTCTATGTCTTCAAGTTTTGTTGTCGCCACCATAAGGGTGGATACTTAGCAAATATTTCATATATTTTTTTAAGAAATAATTGAATGCATTTAAAACTAGTTTCATACTAAAAAGTTAGTGCCAATTTGTTTTTTAAAAAAAACTATATAAGTCAGGAAATATTTATAGAAAATTTAAACAAAGAACTTGTTTTGCTCAATACACGCTAATTTATAACTATGAAAATCATAACCACAAAAGTAGACTTTTTGTTGATTTTTTATAATTTTTTGAACACTGAATTCGTTTGAAACTAGTCTCATATTAAAAAGTGATCATCAATTTGATAGAAAACAATCATCTATGTCAAAAAATATTTACATAATTATGCTAATTTCACGCTAATTACATGCACGCTAATTTCATAATATGAAAATTACTACAGCAAGAATCATTTCTTTGTGATTTCTTTCATATAAATTTTCCAAAGCGAAATTCATTTAAAACTAGTTTCTTACTAATTAGTGAGTAGCAATTTATTTTAAAGTATCCATATATGTCAAGAGCTATTTATAGACAATTTAATAAATGAACTTATTTGGTCCAATACACTGAAAGTTCAGAGTATGAAAATTGCTAATGCTAAGGTGGACAATTGGCAAATTTTTCGAAACTATTTTGATATTTTAACAGTGAGTAGTATTTATTGGTTTGAGAAAACACACTTAATGGTCAAGAGAACATTAAGTCACCTTTACATCCTGGAAAATCAAAACAGGGCGTAAAAAATGGTGCATGTTTCTGAATCTGCTTCTCATAACCGCAAGTAATGAAGTTTATTTTTTTCTTTAAATGTTGTCTTCAGTAACTTAGGAGAAATAACATTACCCTCTTAATAAGGTGACCAAGTTTCAATCGCAGCGGTGGCTTGTTGGTACGAATTCTGCTCCCAGTTTGAACCGACCCCAGTGCTGACTTAAAATATCCTCATTGGTAGATGGATCATGGGTTGCAATCCACTTGCCATCAAGCTAATCGAGGGAGGTTTTCCTCTCCATGTAACACAAATGCATGTTAGTTCCATTAAAAAGTCCTCCACGAATATTAGTTTCCCTAAATACTTGATCCAGGAGTTCCCTTGTGTTATGGGTTGGGTTCAAAATTACAAGACTGCCTCGTAAACTCAGAATTCGGTCAGCTATGAAAAATAATGGTGCATTCAGTGAATGAAACTAAATAAAAGTAGTTCAACATATACTTTTCGCATGACACTGAAATACGTGAAACATGCCACCTAGTGGTATGCATGCTATTGATTTGCCATTTCTGTTCTATGGCATCAAACAAATATTCAGAAAACATATACATTTGGCAAAAGAATGTATGCAATTATATTAGCAAAAAGATTTCATGAAAATGGCTCACTTCTTTATAGTGTGCAAACAGAAGGTATTGTTCTGCCAAACTTAGCCTTTTTTTTTCTTTTAACGAGAGGAAGAATAACAAAGTAAAATATAAATTCAACTAACAAACAATTTATGTAGAAACTTTGTTTGCATATGAATAATATTAAATAATAAAATGATCTTTAAGAAGCATAACTTTGATTTTATTTTAAACACTAGCTATGTTTAGTAAAATTTTAAAAATATTTTGTTGTCAGTTATTATCAGATAACTATAATCATTAAATTAACTAATTTCGCACACAAAAAATAATAATAATAATAACCAAAATTCTAACTCTCTTCTTCTTCAAAAAAAAAAGACGAGGAATAAGATTTTATAATCCATAAAATGCCATATAACTTCATCTTGATCCTCATTTTACATTAAATTCAGCATTACTTTCAACTAAAAATGTATGCATTTAGATTTGATTGATAAATCTTCAATAAAATTTTAAAAAATGTTAAGAAATTTATTAAAAAGTTACCAATACTTAAAAAAAAATACTTGATGTTTTGTGAAGAAAAAAATTAAATTAAAAAGAAAGAACAGTTTTAAAAAGGAGAATTTCACAATATATTTATAGTTTCTTTTATCACTTCATTTTATTGAGAGCTCTCATCTTTTCAAGGAATTTTTGAACTATTAAAATTCTATTTTTATTATATTTTTCATACTATTAAAAAATTAGGTTATATTTTTGTTTATTTATTGGAGTAATATATGGAGTTTGTTTTACAACTGCAAAAAATCTAAATTTAAAAACGGAAAAAATTAAAAGGAAAGGTTTCAATAGAAAAGAATTCTGAGGAATATGCACGTCTTGCAATTGAACTTTAAAATTTTATATTATCTACATAATTTACACAGATAAGGTTTCTTTTTTTTAAAGATATTTTCCTTCCAACCTGCGATAAACTGAGAAAAAAAGTAGAATTCAATATTAGACCTTAAAAACCATCTGCAATGTGCTATTAAAAAATGTCTATGCAATACATAGACATTACAGTAGAATTAAGATGAGACAGGCAGAGTCAATTGTAAAAATGAATAAAAACAGAGACAAGTAAAAAATCTGTCAATTCTGCTCATAATAACCATACAAGGCACAAAATTAATGGTGGCCCTCCAGAACAGTAATCGATGTAAAGGAATAGTATGCTGTTTTGTTTTCTCGACTTTCAGTTTCACATTTTAGTCTATTTAATTATCACTGAATAGCTTATTTCATCTTGTTATAAACATAACACATTCTCCCTGTTACCTTTTTGAACATTCAAAATTTATATTATCTATATCATTTATACAGATAAGGTTTGTTTTTTTTAAAGATATTTTCCTTTTAATCAGTGATAAACTGAGAAAAAAAAAGTAGAATTTAATATTAGACCTTAAAAACTATCTGCAATGTGCTATTAAAAACTGTCTATGCAATGTTTAGAATAGGATTAAGATGAGACAGATTATTTTTTGTTAATGGTAAAAATGAATAAAAACAGAGACAAGTAAAAAATATCAGACCAGTAAAAATGCATAGTAATATATTCTAGTCATTCAAATTTTCTTAATTTTTACCCCTATAGTTAAATATTGTAAAAAACAATATTGTTAAATACATCAGAGAGCAAAAAAAAGCAAGCAATCACTATAACACTATTCTTGTTCACCCAATAGAATCATTGAGGATGGCCACAAACATTTAAAAAATTCCGACTTTTCCAGCCTAATTTTATTGAATATCCCTGATTTTTGTAATCTGTGACAAAAATTTTATCATTAATTTTTCTGTTATATCTTGTTATGATAAAATATAATAAAAAATATTTATATTGGCGATTAGAATTGCATTAATTGTAAAATATTTACAAGTCCATTTCTTTAGGAAAAATCTTGGACTTTATTTTATCTTGGACTCAAAATTAATTCATTTTCCTAACTTTTTTATTATTTTATCTAAATTACCTGACATTTCTAAATTGAAAAAATTGCCCTATTTTTTTCCCGTTCTGTGGGCACTTTCATCATCACATACATTTAAATTTGATATAAAAGAGAAAAATATTTTAAAAAAAAACATCTTGTTAACAAATTCAAAATGAAAGCCCATCTTAAATAATAAATAATTACAAACAATTAGTATGAGAGAAATTAGGTTTTATTCAAAGTTTTCATTTATTTTTAAACATTAAAAACAAATGTTATGTAACTTTATAAATATCTTTTAAAAGAAACATAATGCTCTAAACAAAAAACAATCTATAGCATTACAAAAAAAAATAATAAATAACTGAAATATTTTACTTTAAAAAGACAGATACAATGTTTTTATAGCCCATTATATTACAATCAGAAATTTTTAAAAATGGTCAAAAGAATTTAAAATTATAAAAATATAAACTCTCAGGATAATTTAAAATAACATTTACTTATTAAAAATATTTTGAACTAAGTGCAAAATTCAAATATAATTTAGCATGTAAAATTTAAAAATAACAATGGACATATATATTTCAACACAATTTAATTATGGCACAAGATTCAATATAAATTTCAGTTTTTAAATAAAAGTTTCAATAATCAAACTCAATAGTTACTTTAATGCAATCAAATAATACATTTATTAATATATTTAAGACTCCTGAAAATTTTTAAACTACACATAAAAAAACAGAAAATGTATTGTCACACACTAACCAACGCAAAAATTTATATAAAAAAAAAGCATGAAAACCCAACAGATGTATTAATGAATGTATGTCTTTTTATTTCTTACAAATAATTTAATAGTTCTTAATTCTGACATTTAAATTAACAATTAACTTAATAACTTCTACCAAATAATGTAAAATTAATTGGTTTTCTATTACAACTGGGATTTATGCATTTTGTTTTAGGTTCTAATTTGGCTGGCTGCTTAAATGGTATACACAAGCTTTTAGCACCCATTGATGGAGCTCTAGGATCATCAATTTCTGCTGCAGATTTAGCAGCACTTTCTTTTTTAATGCTACCTTCACACTCTTTATCACCACAAAAAGGTGCCATGATAATACATTTCTGATTCAATTTTTTACACAAATCATTAAAATCGTAGGTTACAACAACATGCTCATCCATTTCTTTTTTAGCTTTGGCAAACATACAATCGTGAATATTATCCAAAAGTTCTTTAACTGAATGAGGAGCAGAATCCATTTTGAGAGTTATCTTTTCCCCTGTATCTCGCCTCACTGCCACAAACTGTTGTTTAGCCAGGTCCTTTGGTCCTATTTCAACTCTGATTGGTACACCTTTCAATTCCCAGTCATTGAACTTCCATCCCGGGGAATAATTGTCTCTAAAATCACCTTTAACTGCTATGCCGGCTGTTTGCAACGTTGCCATGAACTCTTTACATTTGGCTAATAATGTATCCTTGTTGGCCTGAGATAAAGAAGCAGTAATTCCACATGGGACTATAACAACCTGATGAAGAGCTACACGAGGAGGCAACACCAGTCCAGTGTTATCTGCATGAATCATTACCATAGCACCAATAGCACGGGTACTCAGTCCCCAGGAATTCTGGTAAACAAATTTCTTTTCATTGGTCTCAGGGTCCTCATACATTATTTCAAACATTTTTGAGAAATTCTGTCCTAAATGATGTGATGTACCTCCTTGAAGACCTCTACCACTAGCAGCTATATAACATTCAACAGTTGTTGTAAAATCAGCTCCTGCAAATTTTTCTTTCTCTGTTTTACGACCTTGGATGACTGGCACTGCTAACAGATGTTCATACACTTTAGTATAAAGCTCCAAAATATCAAGTACTTCTTTCTCTGCTTCATTTTGAGATGCGAAAGCAGTATGACCTTCTTGCCATAGGAATTCTCTAGTACGAATAAATGGTTGAGGATTTGAAAATTCCCATCTTACGACATTACACCACTGATTTACTTGCAATGGAAGATCTCTATGAGATCTAATCCATCTAGCAAAAGATGGGTACATTACTGTTTCACTAGTAGGCCTGATGGCAATTGGTTTTTCTAAATCAGATGAACCAGATTTTGTAACCCAAGCAACTTCTGGAGCAAAATCTGCAATGTGAGTTTTTTCTTTTTCTAATACATTCGAAGATACAAACATTGGAAAATAGCAATTGGTAACACCCATTGCCTTGATAGCAGCATCAAAAAACTTTTGAATTGCTTCCCATATGCTATATGCCCATGGACGAAGTACATAACAACCACTAACATCATAATATTCAATCATTTCTGATTTTGTCAAAACTTGAGAATACCAATCAGCTAAATTGTCTTCTTTTTTTACTTCTAATCCAAGTCTAGTAACTTTCTTTAAACCACCATCAGCTTCCTCTTTACTTTCAATTTTCTTAGGTGCTGGATTATTTTTCTGATTTTGTTTCTTTTGCTTTTCTACAGTTGAATCCTTCAATGGATTATTTGGTTTTTGATCTGGCTTCCAATCACTATTAGTAACAGCTTTAAATTCTTCTTTTAGTTTTAACAACTTTTTAACTTCAGTATCTATAACAGATTTTTCAGCCTTTTCAGTTTTCAGCTTTCTTACCAGATCACCTTGAGATCTTATTTGTTGATCAAGATTTGAAGCATCACATGAGGGTTTACCTAAATCATTACCTTCTTTACATGATTTACTATTTAAAGCATCCAATTTTACATCAGGCTTCCAATCCATATTAGAAACTTTCTTGAAGTCTTCCTTGAATTTTAGAAGTTTTTTAACTTCAGTGTCAATAATCGACTTATCAGCCTTTTCAATTTTAAGTTTCCTCACAACATCTCCTTGCGCTCTTATTTGTTTATCCAGCTCTAAAACATCATCAGCCCCGGTTGACGAACCACAGCCAGTACTAGTGTTACAGTCAGTAACACCAAGCTTTAAATCAGGCTTCCAATCCAGTTTTGAGCATGCTTTAAATTCTTCTTTTAATTTTAAAAGTTTCTTTACCGCAGTATCAATCACAGCTTTGTCAGCTTTTTCACTTTTTAGTTTTCTAACAAGATTGCCTTGATCTTTTATTTGCTGGTCAATACTTATAATGTCAGCGTTTCCAGATGAATTGCAGCTAACATTTGTGTTACTATCATCAGCATCAAGCTTCAAATCAGGTTTCCAATCAATATTAGAACAAGCCTTAAAATCTGTTTTCAGTTTTAAAAGTTTTTTTACCTCAGTGTCAATTGCTGCTTTATCTGCCTTTTGGCTTTTTAGCTTTCTTACAAGATCACCCTGATCTCTGATTTGTTGATCAAGTTCAAATACAGAGTTTGTACAATTACTGTTAGATTTCAAGACTGTATTGCCACTTACTGGGTTTTCCAATTTAATATCAGGCTTCCACTCCATGCCCATGCAATTTTTAAAATCTTCCTTTAACTTCATCAATATTTTGACTTCAGCACCAATGGTCTCTTTACTAGCTCCATCACTTTTGATTTTTCTAACTTTATCACCCTGCTCTTTTATTTTACTCAGCAATTCAACACCAGTTTGTATAATACCTTTCCCTTCGTCTTGAGGTGATCGTTCAAAATCCTTTCCTTTCATACTAATTATCTTTTCTTTCTCACTTTCCTCTTTGTACCATAAACGTTTTACAAGACTGGGCAGGGTTGAAGTATCCTTGGTTCCATCTGGAATCGAGAACAATACTACAGGCTTAGCAACACTTACATGTCTCAAAGTATCAGGATCATATGTTTCATCACATATAAAGAAACCCTTTCTCTGAATTTGAATTATATCGCCCTTTTTTAATTTTGCAAGATCAGGATCACCGAGCATATGTACAACTAGCTTAGTACTGTCATTTAAATATTTTTTAAAATCATCATCTTTACCTAAAACTGGTTTAGTGATAAGATGATTAAAATAAACACACATACATGGGGTCAAAGGAACATTTTCAGTATCAACAACCCATGTAACTTTAAGAGTCTTTTTATAGTCTTTATTTTCAAGATTCAACTCAGTAACAACCAGATTAATTGCTCCAGTAGAGCTTCTTTCTATACGCTTAATTAGGAGATTCCCCCAGTTAATGAAGGTGACGTTTTCTCCAATTTTCATAGCTTCTGCATCAAACCTATCAATCTTAAGTTTAGGTCCAACAAAGATAGTTTTTGTACCCAGTTCAGGGTTTTTTGGATGTTTAGCAACCTGCAATTCTTGATAAACAGCATTTTCAACAATAACAGACACAGCATTTACCTCAACAGCATTGTAGCGAGGAGATATTGGATCAATGACTTTCTTGTTAAAAGCCCAGATCTTGTCCCATTCCATCACTACTACAGAACGTGAAGAGCCTTGAGCAACGATAAATTGTTTCAAACCTTCAACTGTCATTCCTCTTCTTAGAACCCCACGGACAGTTGGCATTCTGGGATCATCCCAACCATCAACATATCCTTCATTAACAAACCAGGTAAGTTTTCTTTTAGACAAAACAGTATTTGTCATATTCAACCTAGAATACTCATAAATATGTAATTTTCTCAACTTCAAAGCATCAATAAACCAAAAAAATTGTTCATCCCGATCATGATATTCGGTGGTTCTCAAGGCATGAGTTACACCTTCTTTACTGTCAACAATTGGACAAGCGAAATCATAGGTTGGGTAAACTTTATATTTGTTGCCCGTTTTTGGATGAGGCATATCTTTACAACGATAAATAGTAGGATCTCGTAAACATCCATTATCAGATTTCATATCAATTTTAGCTCTGACACAACAAGTTTTCCCAAAAGCCGTACCTTTTTTCATTTCTTCCCACATACTCCAATTTTTGGCAACATCATTATTTCGATTTTTGGATTCCATTCTTTGTTCACGTTCATTTTTCATAGTCTCTGGATCTGTATCATCAACATAAGCCATGCCATTTTTAATTAAGGATTCACATTTTTCTAAGATATCATCAAAGTGGTCTGATGTATAAGTAAAGAAGTCTGGTTTGACTTGAAGTAATGCAACATCCTCCAAAATTACTTTTTCGAAATCTTCCTTCTCTTTCTCTGGATTAGTGTCATCAAATCTAAACACTAACTTTCCATTGAACATTGTTTGATAGTGAGCATTTAGAAGTGCAGCTTTGGCATGACCAATATGCAAGAAACCACTTGCTTCTGGTGGGAATCGTACCACAACTTTGCCCATTTCAGCGCCTGGCAAGTCAACGAATTTACCTTTATCTTCAGTCTTTTCTTTAGCATTAGTGACAGAAGTCATCGGAAACATTTTGAAATACTTCTGAAAGGCAGGCTGTTCACTTAAATATGAAAACCATCTCTTTACATTTGATGGTAGAGTATTATCAGCGATCATGCTATGAAACTGCTTATTGCTAAACAAAGTACTAGCAACACAGATATCGGCTAAGGTAATAGCATCTCCTACTAGAAAAGTTACCATTACTAACGAGCAATCCAGCTTTTGTACACAATCTTTGAATTCATTGACAGAATATTTTCGACTACAAGTTTCTAGCCAATGGTCAATTTCAGTTTTTTCCAATATAGTACTGCCATAAAGAGAAGGAGCAAACTGTCGTGCCAGAAATCGACAGATCGAATTCACAGATGTAAAATTTATCAACTCTGTAGATGGTTTTCGATGGATTTCTAATCCTATCACATTACCGTACTCAATGCTAGTCGCTCCTGAAGGTGTGAGTTCAGATGTAATAAGAATAGGAAGAGATGACACACTTTTAGTGCATGTAACTTTTATATTTTTTAGTTCCACCATGGTGGATTTTAGGAGTTGAAAATTCTGATAGCACTATAATCAACTCACCAGGTCAAATAATTTCTTACGAAAGCGATCGCTTTAAATTATCAAACTCCAACGTGTCAAAAACACCGAAAGTTGAATCAGAAAGCATGCAGAAGAAAAATAATTGACATCAAAATTATCTTGAGTTGAGAACGTCACTAGCTGATGCAATTCGCAATAATACTCCATCTGAAGTGAGTAAAATATGCGACGAGTTTCGAATGACAAAAGAAGACACATCTAGCACCCGTCTTTTGATAAATCGCAAATGGTGGGCAAATACATTTCTATAAAGTAAATTATTTGTCTTTCAAAATCAGTTTTTTAAACAGGAAAATTAGGTAAAAGTCAAAAGTTTAATTTGACTGGTTTCGGTTTCGATTTCTATATTTTCATTTGAATTTCATATAACTTTTGGCAACAAGCTGTATGTTGATTGATATCAGAAGCTTTCATCGTCGTGAGTTAAGAATTTATAAATATGTGTTGACGTTTAGGAATGAAGATATGGGGGATAGTTCACCATCTCCTTCAGGTAATAAATTGAAACTCATCAAATTATTTTATTTTCTCATTATACATTGTCTTGCCAAGTTTATGGGTTTCTAATTATGTTTATTCTTTTTAATTTAGCAGATGAATCTTCAAGTGTTTGTGCAGGATGCATGAATATCATCGACGATGATGAATTTTTAGAGGCGTTAAGCAATGAATGGCATGTAGATTGCTTTAGGTAAAACGTTAAGAAAGAAATTTATGTTCTATTTCACCACGAATTGCTTTTAGTTTACTCATTAATTTAAAATTTTAAAAAATTTCTCTCAATCTTGTGTATGACTTAGCTAAGATGTTTCTTAATTTCAGTGTAGGGGTATTATATTGATGTTTCCTTTAATCAGTGTTTTTAATATTATTAAGCAGATGTCATCATTTACTTTAAATCTAATGTCTCTAAATGTGCTGACTAATATCTAATTGATACTTTTTGTCACAACAATGTACTGGTACAAATAATCTAAAAGATTTTTTCCACTCTAAATATCAAAATTACAAGTAAATTAATACAGTTGATAAAACCTGTTAAATGTCTCATTTATTTTTTCAAATTAAGTTTTAGGTAAAGTGTATATATGTAATTTTTAGTTTAAAAATTATTGTCAAATCTCTAATTGCTAATCCATCTAATTTCTATAATAATTACTTTAGATTTAATAAAAATATCAATTATATTCCTTCAAATTAAGTATTTTAAATAATGCCAAACAATTCTTGAAATTTCAATTTTATTATGTAAGAAATCTGGAAGATTTCTATATCATGATCTACGCCAAATCTTAGCAAACTCCAGGCAGTGGTCCTCTAGGAATAAGACAAAAAAGCCTCACAGAAAGTGACTAGAGTGAAGAGTATAACTCATATCCTTTAGTATAGTATAACAGTATAGAATTATTTCATATTTTACTGTGTAACTAAAGTTTGAAATTATAAAATTGATATGAACTTTACTTCATGAATTTTTTTAATCAAATATTGAAATTTTTCAACAAAATAATGTGTATTAAGCTATTTTTTGAGCTTACAAATTAATTTTTAATAATAATTTACAAGTTAACGAGGAATTTTTGCTTATCGTTGTTTTTTTTTAAAAAAGTAAAATTAATTTATCTTAACTTAGTTATTTACTGTCTTCCTTTACTAACAGTGTTTTAACTTATTTCTTTTGAGGAACAATTTGTTCAGTTTATTTCCTAAAAATTCATTCTATTTCTATATTATAGTTTTTTTACTTTATCTTTTTAACTTTCTTTAGTATAATAATTACTTTTATTTTCATAGGTGCTCTGTTTGTGATATCTTGTTATCTAACTGGTATTTTGAAAAAGAGGGACTTTTGTTTTGCAAAGATGATTATTGGTCCAAGTACGGAGAGTCTTGCCAAGATTGCAATGCTGTTATTACGGGTCCAGTTATGGTAATGAATATTTATAATTATGTAACAGCTAATGTTTATTGCATTAGATTGATTCATTTTAATTCACATACTTTTGTGTTGAGATTTAATTTTATATGTTTTTAATAAATTCTACCTAAGAAAATTAGTTACTTTTTTAAAAAATGATTTTAAAGAATTAACAATTTTTTGATGTTACTTAGCCTTTTTTTTTTTTTTTTTTTTTTTTCATATATGCATCCTTATTAAAAATCAAACATATTTTTGGGCACAAAATACATATACTTGTCAATGAGAACACAAAATATGTATCACTGAAAAAATTGGTTTTTGGAGAAAGAGACAATTATCCCTTACTCTTCTCTTAATCAACAACAAAAAAGCTGTAATTTAGTTCTACTTACAATTTTGCTGTCAAAATTTTATATATTTGCTATATAGCAACTAGGGTTGGAGTTTTTGCCGGCGAAAAGGGTTTTTTGCCAGGACAGTGGCAAAAACTGGTAAAAACCGGCAAAAACCAAATTATCTAAATTGCTGATTAAATATTATTACAAAATACTTGAAACAAATTTAAATCAATCATTAGGAATAATAATTTTGATACATTACATGAAAAAATTATTTTTAACATATTAATAATTAATATAATGGTAATAATTTTTAAAAGATTGAAAGTTTGTGATCTCTTTTCATTTTAGAATCCTAAAATAAATGTTTTTTTACAAATAAATAAATATTATTATTTGCATAATATTATTATTTATTATAAAAAATTATTATTTGTACAATAATTAACTACACATGTTGATAGATATTTTATGTTTTGAGTTATAGTTATATTAATTTAAAATAAGTTCATTTCACTGGAAAAAAAAGAATAATCACAAATTTTCCAATCAATAATGTTTTAAACTACTAAAATGATATATTATTACATTATCATTTAATTATGGAATAATAATTTTGTTAATTTTTTTGTAATTATTTATATTTATAGTATGTATTTCAATTTTAGGAATAATTTTGTATCAAAAATGTGTTTTTGTCCTCTCATCTTGGAAAATATAGGTTTTTGCCACTTTTTGCCAATTTGCTTGGCAAAAACCTGTTTTTGCCAGGACGGTTTTTACCGGTATTTACCATGGTTTTTTCCACCTGTGGCAAAATCTTGCCAACCCTGATAGCAACCTTATTATATGAATTTCATATAGGTATGAATAATACCATTTCTTGAAACTTTTTCATGATCTTTCAAAATGTGGCATAAAATTTTCCAGGGTTATTGTTATGTATGCCAGGGTTATGCTGTTTCTGTAAAATATAAGTTGTAGTCAGTCCAAATCTTTTTCTAGAAGTATATTTTGGGGAGTGAAGTTTTATATTAATTATTTATTTTCAGTTTCTTAAAAATAAGCAATAATTAAGAATTGCATATCTATCATAATGTCTTATGAAAAACATTAAGTGAACAGTCTAAAGTTTTAAATTTATAACAAAATTGAATAAATCATATGTTTATGAATTTATAAAGTTGTTTTATGTGTAAAAATATCATTTAAAACATTTCCTTAGCAGTGTACGTCGTCTGTTTTATAACTTTAAGTATCTTTATTTTGCAATTGTCTGTTGGATTATAATGAAATTTTATAATTTGTTGTAATATTTCAACAAATTATAAAATTTCATCTCCTTCAATTTTTCCCCTTCTCCCCTTCAATTTTTACAAAGAAATATAATTTTTCATTAATTTTTTTATGAATATCCTCTTAAGTTAGCTCAGGATTTTTCAAAGGAATTAGGTTTAATTTAAAAAATATCAACTACAGCCAAATAAATAAACAACTGATGCATCAATGGCACTTTACTGATACACTTATAATAAAGATGGGCGTGTTTTACCAAGCTCCTACCTAAACTAATTACTAATCGATTAGTAATAATAACTTAATAATTGGTTAGTTTTGCCAATCACAAACCGATAAGTAATTATTAATTTCAATATGTTGTAAACATTGATGTTGTGAGCTAAATAACTAGTAATTCAAGGCAAGTAAATTTGTATTAATTAAATATATTTTTTGGCACATCGCGTGTTGATATTCACATATAGTCTTCTGGAATCATTTGATAACTGTTTCAAAAAATTTTACAGATTAATAATCTTTATGCCATTAATTGCCTTTTATTGTAATTGTGACATGATATCTATAAGTTTATAGTTTTGTCTGATATTTATGATTTTATTACAGTCTCTTGTTAAATTGCTCTGAAAAATATAAGTTTTAAAAGTGAAAAGAGTCACTTTCTCAAAAAAATTTGTGAGGCAAAACACCATCTAAAATATTTGTGACACTATAACAAATGTGTTTAATTTAAAGCAAAATTTTCTATTTTCAGGTTGCAGGTGATCATAAATTCCATCCAGAATGTTTCAAGTGTACCAATTGTGGTGGATTTATTGGCGATGGGGACTCATATGTTTTGGTGGAACGGTCAAAGTTATTTTGGTAAGTTTCATGAAAGTGATCATTTTATTAGTATTCTATATTATTTTTTATTCTTTTCTCAATGTGTTGCTTAAATTTTTCATTATATTAACAAATCATGCAATTTCAAATCTATAATTTAACTTATATTGTGGTTTATTTTTTGTTCTATATATCCATATAAACATACCGTATGTGCAGTAACTACCACCCTTAATATGTATTTTTCAATTTACAATGAGGAATGAAGTAAAAAAAAGTATACATAGTAATAGTTGCAATTTGATATTTAATGAATACAGGAACGAAAAAATTTATCAAAATCTGACTAAACAAGGTTGATGTTGGAAGAAATAGAGAGCAATTATTAAAAACAACTCTAATTTTCAATAGACAATTAAACTGGTTTTTCATGGCACCTTCATCTTTAATGATTAAACAGATTTTGATGGCTATTGTTTTTCTAATTTAGGACCCTTAAGGTGTATACTTTTTGACAAAAATTCTAAAAGTATATAATTAAGGACTGTCTTTACAAAACACCTTGTATTTGGTTGATATCCAGCTTAAGAATAATTTTTCTCCAGTTTCAATTCGTGTTTGTTGCTATGTTATTTGTTATTATAGAAAGTATAGTTTATATAATTAATACTTTTAAAAGAAAAGTTGGGGGAATTCAGCTTTCACAACTGTAAGGCATTGATATTGGTTTTAACTTAAGTTTGAACTATTATAAATGCATTTTCATGCTTAATTTCTAACGATAGCTCTTGTAAATATATAAGAAAGAGGAAATCTATTCTCCATTACTGAATAAGACAATCAGATAACATCTAGCTTGTTAAAATTATAAATATAAATAAAGTTTGTACTATAATGTTTTTTTTTTTTAAATATAATTACTTTATGAAATAAAAAAATTTTTCACGAATAACATCAATGTTATTTTTGAATTTTGTAAGGGAATTTATTAACTTTTATTTCTAGTGGTGGCTGTTATAAAAGACATATGCAGCCCATTGCTGAGCAATTCAGTCGCCTACCACACAGTATCCAGCTTGTTGAAATTCCCGTGAATGACAGCGGCTGTGAAAGAAAAATTAAGCTCTCTGTAAATAATCCAAAATGCTCAACAATCAGTGGGGTTCGATTAGGAGTTCATGTTGTAGAGTATGTATTAATTTATCTCTATTCATTTGTTTGTATATTTTTTTCAATATTCAAGCTTAAACAATTTTGAAAAATTAGTTTTTAATTATTCTCATTCATAATTTGATAAAGTAACAGGTTTTTATTTCAGATTGTTGTACCACTATAGGTGAGTATTTTTGTATAACGTATTTGAGATTTTATCTCTACTTGTAAAAAATTTTCCATTCTTTCCTAATTGCTAAAAATAACGATTTATTCCAGTGAGGTGAAGATAATATCTATTAATATATGAAAATTATATCAACCATGTACAGTGAAACCCCGATTTAACGTTTTCTGTCGGACTAACGATAAAAAACGCTCGAAGCGGAATAACGTAAAATCGGGGTTAAAAAAAATCTATGCATATTTTTAAAAATTGACACCTACCAGTTAAATTGATGGAAAAAATGAGTACTCTTTACTTGCTTTTCGTTTCTAGCTACAATTTCGTATACAGCTCATTCAATACTAAAAATTTTTTGCAAATTTTCTACTTGATTTACATTTGCAAGTAAAAATTGTTTTAGAGTTTTTATGCTTTGTATCGCTTGATCAGCTGTTGGCACGTCTTCTGTTATTTCATCGTCATCAGCACTATCGTCGGAATCAGGCATTAAATCTCTTATGAAAGGGATTTCTGAAGTAATGATATCTGTGTCACAGTCGATGTGATTATTAAATGTTATGCATCATCGACTTCCGGAAGGTCCTCAACTTCAGACACGCTACCTTCTTCCAAAACAACAGTGCTCTCCTCCTCCGATATTGAAAATCCTGCTTTATTGAATCCATTGATAATGCACTTTCGGTCGACACTGTCCCAAGCTGAAGATATCAAATTAAGAGCCTCAAGAACATTAATTTTCGCCTTAGAAGCATCCTGAAAGTAACCGGAATCAAGAAACATTAGAGATTTTCTAACCAGTTGCTTCCGGCAACTCTCTTTAAATGATCTTATAATTCCTAAAACCAGTGGTTGAAGTTTGCTCGTACAATTAGCTGGAAAAAACTCTATTCGCACGTTTTTCAATTTAAGGTTTAAATAAGCAGTGCATTGGTCTAGGAATAAAATTATGTTGCGCTTTTGAAAATTCATTTTCTTATCCAGTTTTCGAAGAAAATTTTTAAATAATGCTTGCGTCATCCATGCTTTTTTGTTTGAAGTGTAATCGGTAGGAAAACTTTTGATATTTTTGAAACACCGTGGTTTCTCTGCTCTACCGATCACAAGAGGCGTTAACTTTTGGCTTCCATCGGCATTTGCACAAAGCAAAACAACATTTTTGAAAGCTTTCCTCCATGGCAATTTTCACCTTTAATTGTCAATGTCTTGTTTGGCAATAGGTTGAAAATCAATCCCATTTCGTCCGCATTAAATATGTCACTTGGATTATAGCCCTTTAATAAATTTGGCAGAGTTTCTTATTTTCACTGTTACACAATTGTCATATCCACACTATCGGATTCGCAACAGATAGATTTGAAGCATAAATTGTTCCTTTTTTTTTAATCGATCGATCCAGCCGTTTAAAGCACTGAAGCCTTGGAGTTTAAGCCTTTCAGCAATTTCAAGCGCCTCTTCTCTCAGGATGGATCCATGTATAGGTATCTTTGCTGCTCTGGTTTCCTTGAACCAGTTCATTAAAATGTTTTCTAACTCATCGTACGAAGATGTTTTAAGGGTTTTTCTCTTCTTGGCTTATTTTCCGAGTATTTCAGCGTTTAGTTCAGGGTTCGTTGATTTAAATCAGCTTGATTTAAATCAGCTTGATTTAAATCACGATTTAAATCATGATTAAAATCAAATGATTTTTTTAAAAAAATCATTGATTTAAATCAACTAATTTATATATATATATATTATATTGATTTTAAAAGTTAAAAAACAGTGCTTTAAATATTGATACTTTTATTATTTTCTTTTCTTAGTTTTAAAATTTATTTTAAATAAATTGCTGCATTAATTAATTTTAGTTAACGAAATTACTTTCTTTCTTGGTGTGTGTTAAACACATTTGAAATTACATGTTTAAAAATCTTTTGATTCTTAACATTGAAAGTACAGATTAAAGTAAATATTTAATGCTGTCTTAATATAGACTTGCATAGCTGTAGAAAGTAAATAAACATGATTTTTTTTCAAAAAGAAAGAAAAGCAAATGTTAATTAAAATTCTACCTTTTGATTAAAAAAGCATGGAATTCAAATCTACATTATAGTTTATTGATGGAAATTTCTATGTTTCTAAAGCGCGAGGTAATATTAAAAAGAAATTACCTTAATATGCCAAAAATAGAAAGAAAAAAAAAAGAAGCTGAGTACAGATATTTTTTCCTGATATAGTGTCATTCTTCCCTTACAAAGTCTATTTGAAGCAGTAGGGTTTATTAACTGGTATTTTTTCTTCTTCTTATAATATGTTTACGGTATCTTTGAAATTATCAGATTTTCTTTTGTGAAAAAAAATCCAATGAGTACATAGATTTTTTTAAAATGTTTTTTAGCTTAACTTATGTATTTTGATATAGGATTAAAAATGAATATTTTAACATAAAAATTTATAGATTGAATATTTATTTTTTGATGAATGACAACATTTATAAACACAATCTGTTGCATTTATTTTGCCATTTTATAAATCATGAGGAGAAAAAAAAGAGATCACAATTTTAAATTTAAATTATGGTGGGCTAATTGAAACTTTGTGTTACTAGTTAAAGTAGTATTCTTTAAATTATCTATTTTATCTTGTCTTTTAATTTCAATCATGCCCTTGTATCAAAATGGTCGCTATGCATTATAATGGAAAATTATTTTAGTAAGTTAGAGCTTCTAAAATATTGTTATAATATAGTTTTAATATTAATTTAATTTTGATTAAACATTTATAAGGTTTTTTTAATCATAAATTAAAGCTCTTATAGTGTTTTTGAATAGAAATCAAAATAATCCGATTTTTTTGATTTTTTTTAAGAAAATCAAAAAAATCACGAACCCTGGTTTAGTTCTACTGAAGCTTCTTGCTTTAAAGTCATTTGCAAAGTTGAATAAGCAATACCCAAAGATTTGGCAAGATCAACTTTCTTTAGCTTTTTCGATGATTTCAGCCTTTTCGGCCAGAGAAAAGCATTTTCGTTTCAACATCTTCTTTCGAGAAAAGAACATGATGACTGAGGTTTTGAAGATGAGAAAAAATGCTATAGCCTTTAAACTCAAACAAAACTGACTGAAAATCTCTTTTGGTATGCTAGCACGGAAAAATGAGTAAAACCATTTCGAATAGAATAAAAAACTTTTTTTTGATCTGTTTGTAGAAAAACGCATCAAGCGGGATTTTCATAAAAGGGTTAACGCAAAATCCGGGATTTCTTAACATTATCAGTATAGGCAATTTTTACGGATCAGCAGAAAATGACGTAAGAAGCAGGATAATGTACGAAACGGACAACGTAAAATCGGAGTTCCACTGTATTTCCAAATCTAAGCACATCCATGTGAAAGCTAAAGAGTATGCTTTTTATTTAGAAATTCACTCAAAACTCATACATAAGCCGCTGCTTGGAAATAAAAATGTGCCCTCATCTATTGTAGTAATGGTAGATCCAGTAAAAAGTGAATGATGAGTAAAAAAAGCATGAACCTTCCTAATTCATTATTAGAAAATTAAAAAATAGTAGTATTTCTTTCAAGTTGTCCTTTTTGAAGTGTTTCTTTTTAAATTTTAATATTTCAATTTTTTAGCTATTATTTTAGATTTCGTATGTATATTTTACGATCTTTACTGATTATTGCTAATGCTTGACAAAAGGAGAAGTATTTCTTTTAGCGATGTTATCCTGGAATTTTTTTAAATAAAGGGAATCTGATTATAAGCCACTTTCCTACTTTATCTTTTGTAAATTTCCTAAAAAGTCTCATCTTATGTTCGAAAATATATGGTAATCTATTGGTTTATTCTAAACTTCGAGGTATCTTAAAATAAGCGTATTGTAAGTACCATTTATATAGATTAATAAAAGATCATCTTCCACTTTTGCTTACCATTATGACATCACATTTCCTGACAGTGCTAAGCCAAGCATACATTTTAATCATCATGTAAGGATTTTTGTCTTGATGGCATGTTTGGTTTTAAAATGAAAGAGCACTAACATATGAACTTTTATCGTTAGTTTTTTTTTCTCCCTCTGAGCTGAAACAATGAGGAAGTCTTGATGCAATAGTAATACATATAAAAATTTTTTTTAATATATTTTAAGTGCTGTTTCTTTTTTATTGAATTGTATGATAAAACTTTTAACATATACTTCTTATAAAGCAACCTACAAATTTTCCATCAACTCTTTCATTTAGTATTGATATGAGCCCAGATCTGATGTCAATTCACGTTGGAGATCGTATTCTCGAGGTCAATGGGGTGCCAGTCAAAAATCAAGCTTTAGAAGAAGTAAGAGGCTGTTACTTATAAAGTGTTAATCTGAGTTGTCCCATTTTCTTTTTAAATTACTTCAGATTTGTCATTTCTTCCAGATTGAGGAACTGATTAAAACTGCTAACAAGCCCTTGCAGCTGACCATTGAGCACGATCCCAATGTTATTCCTAAACATCCAGCCATTCCATATTCACATCAGCAAGTAACAAAAGAAAGACTGTACAAAAAAAGGGATGGAAGATCACGCCAACTTAAACGGGGTAGCAAAGAAAGATCTTCCTCTTTGCCAAGATTTCTTGCTTGGTGAGTAATATGCTTTTAAATCTGTGTCACATTAATTTTCCATATGTTCTGCCAACTTCTTCTAAAATTTAAAACATTTAATCGCAAATTTTTATTAGTCTTTGTGAATATATTGGCATAGATGTTATGAAAAAAAATCTATATGCATCTATTGATTAAAAAAAGAAAAGCTAAAATCAATACAGTTTTAAAGTATGAGTCAAAAGTTTACTTCTTCTTCTTGGGCACTACAGCCTATGACAGGCCAAGGCCGTCCCAATAAGTTTTTGCCATCTTGATCTATTCTGTGCCATGGCCTTCCAATTAGTTATTCCTATTATCTTTAGGTCCCTCTCAACTTCGTCCAATACCTCCTAGAAAAGAGTAGGCCTCTGCACGGGTTACCATAAATATCCTTTAGTAGTCCAAACGTAATGACATATTTCATATTTTCAGCCACTGCGCAGCTTAGTACCCCGAACGTAATGACGTCTTTCTTATTTTTTATCAACTGCGCAGTTAACTTCGTCACATCGGACTACTAATTTAATCCATGCTGAGACCTTACTTATTCTAGGAGGTGTTGCTTCGTCCTACTACCTAGTCAGTCGACGACCCTTTTTTCTTGTTCCTTCTGGTTTTAAAAAAGTTACTTTTTTTGTGGAGATTTGGTCTTCAGATCTATAAAGGTGTCCCAGCCATCAAATGTGATTGGCCTTAATAACATGAACTATGTCTGGTTGTTTATACTTTTTATATAAATAAAAAAAAAGTTTACTAGACTGTTTAAATATGCTTTTAAAGGGTTGAAAGATATCATTCAGGGCCTGCCTTCCCCTCTTCTTGAATAATATTGTTATTTAATGAACAACCCTTTTATAACTTACTCTTACTGAGTTTTATTTATTATTGTTATTATTTTGAATTCACTGCTCCTTTGAAAAAAATTTTCCTTTTGTCTGGCTAATGTAATGGAATATTACTTATAGAGCTCCTCCCATTAAGTGATATCAATATCAGTAACCAATGCTTCCTTAAAACACCTTTGATAAGTTTGATTTATTTATTTTTTATGAATTTTATTTTTCACAGTGTTACAAACTTTACCCATTTTAATATGATAATTTTTTAAATTTAAATATGTAGCAATATTTCTATTATTTATGTTTTTAACTCTACAGTGAACAATTATTTTTAGTACTCAATGAACAATTATTTTTAGTACTTTGTAGATATTTGCAATGAAAATATGTATTCAGGTTAAAATTAATGTGCAAGTTAAAATTAATATTTAATATACAGTGCCATTGTTGTGAACATAAGTTGATATTAAACGTAACGTAAATAAATAACAACATTAAAATATAGAACAAATTTTTTTGCATTTTGATTTAAATAATTTTTTTTACATTTATTTATTTATTATTATTATTTTTTATTTTTTTTGGAAGGATAAGAAAGATAAATTCGCTCTTTTTTTGCATGAATAAGGTAATTTTATAATTGGATTGCTTTTTATTGATATTATGTTTAATATCTGATATTTCTAATCTAATATAAAAAATAAAATAAATTATGCTATAGCATAATATATGTTTTTTTTTAAAATTTTTAGTGACTCATCTGCTTCCAATAAAAACTCGTATGATCTGAGTCGTACAAAGTCATTCCGTGTTGAGCCGAAGAATCACAGAATTTTTCGTGCTTCTGATCTAGTCCAGGGAAAACTCTTAGGAAAAGGGTTTTTCGGCCAAGTGTTTCAGGTAATCATATTTTTACAGTATATTATGAGGTTCAGCTTTTGAAATAGAAATATGACTATTCAAATATTTGAAGTAAAATTCTATTTCAAATAAGTACTCCAAAATCCTTTTTGCATAAGTGATTTCAGTGCTCATTAATGTAAACACTATTTTTTTTACGACATATGTCTAAAGAAATGTACTATTTTTACTGTAATATGTTTTAAAAAAAACTTTTTTTTAATGCTTTAAGATTTTGCAACCTGAGAGTTATTTATTATGTTGCTCTTAAAATTCTTAAGCCTAAATTTAAAGAAAATCTTTCAAAACTAGAAAGTTAATTAAATGTTCACTTTTTAAAGAAAATATCTTAGGTGGAGACAAGAACATGCCTATACTCTACCTAAGATACTGGAATTAAAGAAATACAAAATTTGGTTCCAATTATTTTATGAAAGTAACATTCTATGTTCTAAATAACATTCTATATCATCCATCTAGAACAGTGGTTGCCAAACCAACCATGGGGAGCTGCAAGTAGCTAATGGGGACATTTTCAGTAGGTAACATTATCACTCCTTTTGGCTAGCTTTGATGCTTCACTGTGTTGATGCATGAAATATTTATTTTTTGAATAGTAGTTTTTGATTGATAGCTCACAGTATTACTTAAAGAAACAATAGTTTAGCTCAGAAACTTCATTGATTTGGCAACCACTGATCTAGAGTTTTATGACTATTGCTTTTTTGAAAGAATACAAATTTCTGGTCCAAATGTCTCAAAAAAATTATACATTGAGTTTAATGGGGATTCGTTGTTTAATGTATAACTAATATCTTGTAATGTGTAGTTTTATTTTTATTAAATATGTTTCTAGTTTTAAAAAAAATATAAAACTTTAGAGTTCAATTAAAATATTTTATTTGTTCTACAAAGGAATTAAAATGCATGTTACAAGATTTTAGTTAGTCATATAAAATTAAAAAGAAATTTCACCAAATTCTGTTCACAATATCCTGGAATATTTTTATCATAAATTCATATCTTTTCTCCCTCAAAAACATGAAGATAAGGAAAATTTAACTTATGTTCCATGTTTCTCTCAACTCGAAGATACAAAATATGTTTGAATTTTCAAAAATCTTTCAATGGAGACTTTATAAATTTATATGAATCAGGTTTTTAAATAAAGCATTGTATACAACATTTTACATATGATAAAGGAGTGGCTCAAATTTTATGTTTTTGTAAAGTCAAAATTTATGTGAATAAATTATATTGAATCTTTGGTAGCAGAAATAATCAAATCACAAATTCCTCCCATGCTTATGAAAGTACATCACTATCCCCTTCTCTCCTTTGCTTTATATCTGATTTTCACTCTAGTAATTTAACATTCAGAATTTAATTTAAACAAAAAGATGCTTACACAAAACAAGATACACAAAACAAAACTCTATTCTTTTCAACTTTTTTTGTTTTTGTTATCCGAATCAAATTAGTTTGTATTTGCTGACTTTAGTGCCAAATTGAACGACTAATATTTTGTTGGTATGGAATGTTTCAAACATACCGCAACACTTTAAATTAACATGCAGTATTAAAAATAATTGAACCAGTTTTTTAAGCGTAAAAAATAATTGGGAGATATGTATGAAATCTCTATAATTCCACAAGAAGATTTCCATATTAGTGTATGCTATTAGAAATATCAGACATGCTTTAAAAGTGATATATTCCTAAGAACCTTTTGCAAATACTTTAATTTACAATGTAACTGTGGTTAAAAAATTCTGACCTCAAACTCATAGAAAAAAAAAATTTCCAGTTTTTTCCCCCCAAACTCAAATATGAAGCTTACCAGTTACCCAACTTAACTAATACGAATACCAAACTTATTGCAATTTTTTTTTTTTTAAATTTAAAAAAAAAATTTATAAAAGTGATTTTAATGTCTTTCATAAGCATTGTTCATGTACCCTTGTTAACCAAAACAAGAAAATCACAGCCCCCTGACCCTCCATTAGGTACTTACATAATATTCCAATAGAGTAAATATTATCGTAATTTTTTTTAAGGAACAGCTATATTCAAAAATGTGAGTATAATGTTGATGCACTTGCAGAAATCTTTTATGGGACTATTCTGTAATTTTTAACTTTTTTTTAAACTTAAATTTGTATTATTTTTTTAAGGATTCATACGGTTTTGTTAAAAAAAAGTAATTTTAAAACTATCTTGCTTTTTATCATTTTCTGGAAGAAACAAAAACTTATGCCATGTTTATAAGTATAACAATATAATTAAAAGAAATTTAGATTTAAGATTTCTAAATGTAACTTTCAAACTTTCACCAGACTGTAGGAATTATTACCACCCTTATTTACCACCATTAGGATGCATATACTGTTTTGGTTGAGAGCTGCAAAAAAATTTTCTTCGCTTTGGGACTTGCAATCAGTTTAGTTTTTATATCAGTTAAGGATAGATTAATTAAAACAATATCAATTTAATATGAAAATTTACTGAGAAGTTATGTTTCATATATTTTTAAATTGCAAGAATGATATCTGGAATTAGAATATTTTGAATTGGAAACTTAGAATAGAATTAAATGATAGCAGGTTGTCAACTTCTATGTAAAAATTAATTTCATTATCTTTTTACTGTATATAAATTACTTGCATCTTTAATTTTTAAATTAATTCTTTGATCTTCATTTATTCAAAATATCTTTTAGTAAAAACGTGTTTTTAGGGGAGTGTTAAAAGGCTGAAGACTTTAAATCTTTTTACATCTTGAATTAAAGTACCTCTATTATTTGCAATTGTAAAGTTATGCTTTTGATGTTCTTTTATATTTTTTTTAAAGTTTATCAAGATTTATTTTTGAAAAACAGCTGTAAAACCTCATATGTAGTGCTTTCCAATTAAATTTTGGTTGGAGGGCAGGGTCTCACTTGACCATTTAATATATATTTAGCCTCCTAACAGTAAGTTAAGCTCTCCTAACCCTTTATCATAAATTTCAATTTACTACCTCTTTTTTTTCCAACTATTTTATGTTCCTTTCATAAATAATAATTGTTGTTGTATTCTTTGACTTAGTTTTTCTAAAGCATCTGTTTCCTTATAAGGTGACCCACAAAGAAACGGGCGAAGTAATGGTTATGAAAGAACTTTATCGTGTTGATGAAGAAGCTCAAAAGAATTTTCTAAAAGAAGTAGCAGTACTTCGATCACTGTGCCATGAAAATGTACTCCATTTTATTGGTGTCTTATATAAAGACAAGAAATTGCACCTAGTCACAGAGTACATCAGTGGTGGTACATTAAAAGAAATTATTCATGATCTTAATCAAACTTTGCCATGGACTCAGCGAGTAAGCTTTGCTAGAGATATTGCATCTGGAATGGTAAGCCTACTTTGTTTTCTCTTTTGTATTTTGAAAACTCTTATGACTTAAATATAACTAATTTGTGTTATAAATTATTTTTTTTTGTAACTAAGGCAGCTAAAATTTTTGACTTTTTAGGGTAAGTAGGGTAAACAATGTGTTGATGTAACTTTTCGGATTTTAGCTGATTACTAGCTAAATTACTTTCCATTTTTTTAAAAAACATTTTCTGTTTAAATTTCATCAATTTCTTACTTTGTATCAGAGTTGGCCAAAAATGTAATCGATTACATTTTTTGATTACAGTAATCAATTACTTGTAATCATGATTACAATTTTCAAAAATTTTGATTACAGCTGTAATCATGATTACAATATTGATTACTGTAATCAATTACTTGTAATCGTGATTACAAAGTTTGATTACAGCTGTAATCATGATTACATAGTCGATTACAGTAATCAATTACTTGTAATCATGATTACAATTTTCAAAAATTTTTGATTACAGCTGTAATCATGATTACAATTTTGATTACAGTAATCAATTACTTGTAATCATGATTCCAAGTAATTGCGATTACAAGTAATCACAACAAAAACGATTACAAGTAATTATGATTACAAGTAATCAAAATATATGATTACATGTAATTTGATTACATGTATTTTGATTACATGTAATTATGATTACATGTAATCTAATTACACGATTACAAGACTATTGTATTCTTATAAATGATTATATTTTACAGTAGATAGTAGAATGTATTTTATAATGATACATTTTGCACGTATTAACATATACTGCATTTTGTACGTATTTGTATACATACAAATGAATGTAACTAAAATGTATGTACATATGATTTTATCTAGTGCATATGTTCAGACATTTTATTTTCACACACATGTACATACACTTATATTGTAGGTATAAAATATATGTACGTATGTATATAGATAATAATTACGTATGTATGTGCGAACAATGTAGACATGTACATTTATACACAATGAATATATGCATTTTATACAAATATTTGTGTATGTAAAATGTTTATCTATGTTCATGTACGCATGTATATACAAGTACTTGTGTTTGTACGAACATATATACATTGTCTGTACAATGTATGTCCCATGCATGTATGTGCAATTTATTTATGAACAGTATAATATATGTATGCATGTACAATATAGGTATATCTGTAGGATGTACAATATATGTATGTATACACGTACATGATATGCATGTCCAGTGTATTTATGTACATGTACATAATATGTTCATGCTCAATGTAAGTATCCAAATATGCATAATACATTTGTGTACGATTGTACGTACATTGGGCGTATTTATATTTTACATATATTCATACATACATTCGACATGCATAACGTACATACATACACACATTTGAGATGCATATATTGTACAGATGTATATACATATAGCGTACAGATGTATATTCATATATTGAACATATAATGAAATGAACATATAATGTTCATATAATGTACATATGCGTGTACATATACAGTACATATGTGCATAAATATATTGGGCATAATTCTTTCGTACAAATTTTACATGTGTACATGTATGCTATCCCTATCTATGCATATGGTGCAATGTATATATGTCCAATGAATGTATCCACACATGCACAATACACATATGTTCCATGTATGCATATCCATATGTACTATATATGCACGTACAATACATGAATGTATGTACATACATTGTACATGCGTACATACATTATACGTATACATATGTATATTACATTTATGTCTAAATATGTGTACAATGCAATAAATAAAATGCATGTAAGTTAACTTTTAATGACTCAAGCAAGTTAAATGACAAAATCAAACGATATTTAAATTTAGTTTTCAGCTTTAATTCTTCTATATCATTTTGAAATTCTCTGAATAAAAAATTATTTTCAGGTATTTTCATGAAATGTTTGACAATACAGATTTATTTTTTTTATAACATAATGCATGATTTATAGAAATTTTTTAAATGGTAAGAAAAACGGTAAATTTTATGAGTGGAATTAATATTTAGAAATTCCAAATAAAATTATCGTTTGCTTTCTAAAAAATATGAGGTCGAGTTTCATATGCCTTAGAATAAATTTTAATAACTTTACTCATATAAATTTTTTTAATGTATGCACAATGTATGTGTATATTGTAATTACGTATATTTAAATATACGCATGTATTTGTACATTACTTGTAATTATGTACATGTATACGTTGTATGCACATGCATACATTGTGCATCTAACTATTTTTTGTACATCCATGTATTACATGCGCATAAGTATTAACAAAGTATGTAGTTATACAAGTACATACGTAAGTTGTACATAAGTACGTACTTTGCGTGCACATATATGGTTGTACATGTAAATATGCATGTATACATGTACGCATTTTATTTACGCAACTATGTGCATATATTGTACCTTTAAGTAACATTCTTACATATTGTACGCAAATACGTACAATTTTATATACAAACGTACATTGTATATACGTGCTATTATCGTAAATTTATACAATATATGTACTTAAGTACATAAAAGCATGCAAACGCATAAACATTATTTTCATATACGTTCATACATACATTGTCTATGTATACAAAGATACAAAACATTGCCTTTTTGTAGAAACTAACATACATGCGTACATGTATCATAAATGCATAATTATATGTACTAAGCATATGCGCATTGCATTAAGTATATTACAATATAATTATGAATATTGTACGTACAAACAACGTTTGTGCATACATTGTATGTATAGGAATCGCAAATTGTACGTTCATGCGTGCGTACATTCTATGTACATAAAAATATGTAAACACATGAATACTTACATAAAAAATTTGACTATAGTATACAATCGTAATAACTTGTAATCGTATAGTTTGATTACAAGTAATCACAATTACATGTAATCAAATTACATGTAATCATGATTACATGTAATCATATATTTTGATTACTTGTAATCATAATTACTTGTAATCGTTTTTGTTATGATTACTTGTAATCGCAATTACTTGTAATCATGATTACAAGTAATTGATTACTGTAATCAAAATTGTAATCATGATTACAGCTGTAATCAAAATTTTTTGAAAGTTGTAATCACGATTACAAGTAATTGATTACTGTAATCAAAATTGTAATCATGATTACAGCTGTAATCAAAATTTTTTGAAAGTTGTAATCACGATTACAAGTAATTGATTACTTGTAATCGTGATTACAAGTAATTGATTACATAGCTGTAATTATCTGTAATCAATTACAGTTGTAATCGATTACTGTAATCAACGGCCAACTCTGCTTTGTATCATATATTTTTTAAGATGTATGACTGAAATATTAACTTTACTAACAAGTATGCTTTATTCATTTTTACAAACATAACACATAGCTTTATGCATGAAACTTAACATCATGATTCCTATATTACATATGCTATCAAAGTCAGTTTGCAAAATTATTAAATTCTAACTTTAGTCACCAAAATTGTGTTCAAAAAACAACATTGTTTTTAAATCTTGCTTATAGGAGAGTCCTCTATTTAAAACTATTAATTTAAACTGAAATATAGCTATTTTTAAGTGATCCCATAATGTAAGTGAAGATTTTAATGAAGGAAAATATAGTAAATGGTAATTTAAAGTCACTCAAATTCCTGATTTTTAAAAAAAATTCAATTATACATAGTCTAAAACTAAAATTCCATGTATTCTAAAGCTGATTTTAAAAAAGAAAAAATGATCACGTTTATGTCATTTAACAAGTTCTTTCTTTAAGTTTATTAAACAGGACCTTTTTTAAACATTTATTTGGTTTCTAATTGTTTTTAGGTTCCTGGAATAAATACTAATAACTACAAAATGTTCTATCCTATATTTCCATTAACAAATTAGCCTTGAATGTAATTTTTATGTATGTTAAATAGTTTTATGTTTTGTTTTAGGCATATCTCCATTCAATGAACATCATTCATCGAGATTTGAATTCAAACAACTGTCTAGTAAAAGAAGTATGGGTTTTATTTTTACTTGCATCTGCTCTTTATTTACACTTTTAATATATTTATCATATTTACAATTTATGAGTTATGCATTTTTGCATATAATTGTAACTCTTCCTAAGTATTACAATGTTTAATTTTTTTTTTGCTATATTTTTTTAACTGTTTTATAAAGATATGTTTTTAACAAGTTGTAAAAATCTATTGAAATTCATTTTTATTATGTTTATCATACTGACAGTTCAAGAAAGATAATTTAGATTAAGAAATATAATATTAGAATATTTAAATTTATGTAAATGTTGCATTTCATTCATACTATACAATATTATGTATTTTTACATTTAGTTTATATTTTTGATTAAGTTTCCATGAAAACGAAAGGTGGAAGCAACGCATCTATTACTTGATAATGTTTGAACCATTTTTTAATTAAACAATTCTAAAAAAAAGATTTTTACAATCAAGACAAAAAAAAATTTCAGATGTAGGAAGAAAATTTAATATTAAAATTATTAGATTTTTTAAATAAAAAGATATATTTTATGGACATACAACCTATTTTGAAATAGGGCCACTAAAAAGAAAATTTGATTTTCAAGAATGATATAAATTAAGTTTTTTATATCATTTGATAGCAACTTATATATTCTTCAGTTTAAAAAGAATTAAAACTTTGATGGACAAAATCAATTTTATTACTGACTTTTTTCCTTAAATAAATTATTTGCATCATTAATTTTTAAATATATATTTGAATCGCATTTGTTTTGGTTAAAAAAAATTATTTTCAGAGGAATTGAAATCACAGAGGATCTTTCGATGCATTAAATTTGTATCTTCACCCCTGCACACACACGCATACATATATATAAATTAGCACTAGTTTAAAATGGCTGCTTTTGACTCCTAGGTCACTGGTTGTACACCGTCTTTAAATATATGTTAATTGCGCATATTTTAAAACTTTAGTGAGTTTTGTCTAACTTCATTTAGCAAGGAGAAACGGGTGTGACGTGCGATGTGGCTGAAGACGGATTCTTGGCCCTAGATGGCGCCACTGAAAAACAAGAAACACACTCTCTGCCTTAAATTGCTCGGCTTCGCCAAGCAGGCTTGCTAATGTGGCAAGTGGCATTAGAAGCAACAACAGCAAGGAGAATAAATTTTTTTGTTTATTTAACATATGGGGCGTCCCCAAATTCACTTGTGGGCCACCCTGTTGTTGCAGAATTTTCCGAATAGGGCATTCCATTTTATCCTTCAAAGTGTGAGTAATCAAATACTTGTTGTTATAAACTTTAGACTTTAAAAAACCACAAAGAAATAAGTTCTATTGTATTGAATCGCATGACTTAATTGAGCCATACTGAAACACTAAAACAAGAAATTGCGCTACCAGAAGATAGCACAAAAGATGCCCAAAATTCTACCCAACAATGAAAACATGTTCTTTTGTGTAGCACTCCATTTTACATAACCCCGAACTATTCGAAATTTTTTTGGCACATATTTTACAAAATCAAATCTTACACAAATTTCTTATCACAATGTATTTTATTTGTAAGGGTTTTTTTTAATAGAGTAGTTATAAATTGATAACAAAATTATATTTTATTAATAAGTATCAAATTGTGTCTTGTAGGACAGAACTGCAGTAGTGGCTGATTTTGGTCTGGCTCGAATAATTTCTGACCATAATATTCATCACTCCTCTCGAAGATATGGAAAACGAAGTACTCCAAAAAAATATGAAAGGAAAAAGCGATATACTGTTGTAGGAAATCCTTATTGGATGGCGCCTGAAATGATGAAGGGGAAGAAGTATGATGAGAAAGTAGACATATTTTCTTTTGGAATTGTTTTATGTGAGGTAATTTTTTCCACAGCTTCTTTTTCAACATTTATTTTTTCATGCAGAACACTCATTAACTGATTCACAAATTCCCTTATCACAGAAATGATAGTTATGGTAAACAGGGAATATTAGCTCCTGTGTGCTTTTTTTTATGTATTTGTCATTGTTTATCGTAACTAGTCTAGTCTATGAGTCCGTACACTTTTTGAAAATCAAACACAGGAAGGGTGTTTATGCAGGCAAAAAAAAAATAATAATAATAATCCTATTTCACACATTCACATGGTTTTTCATTATATACATCATTAAATTTATTCTTTTTTTCATTAAATGCATTTTAATAAATGTATTACTTTTTTTTTTCAATAAATGTATTTTTCAAAAATGTGTATTTTTACAATTTGCCAATAGTTTAGTTTTAGTTATTTATTTTTTATTTGTCATTTTGTAAAAATAGTCAATTTGACTATTTCAGTTTATTAATAACATGAATACTTAACTTATTATGTTTAAAAAAGTTACCAAATATAAATGGTTTGGAATTGAATCTGATGAATGGTTTATTCATAAAAGTTTAAAATTTTAATGATCTACAGAACTGTTTCATATTAATTTGCATGAAAAGAAATACATTTTAATAAGGAAAAAAAAGGTGTTCCAATCAAAATTAAATTTAAAAAAAAATTGCATTTTCCCGCAAATTCTCTTTTTAATGTAGCTTTAAGTTTAATCTATTACCTGTTACATGAAAACATACCAAAATATATAAACTAATTTTTTTTCTCAATTTTCTTTACAGTTATTGTTCGAAATTGGATTCAGATAGGGTTAATATTGCTGTGTTCTAAAAATAAAGAAAGAGTTGTGTACAAAGCATATTATAAATTAAAATAGCTAAAATTTGTTGTTGAATTTTGATGATCGAAAAAAAAAATTTTTTTTTAGAACTTTAAGTTTGATTATTTGATGTAAACAGTAACAAAATTTTTAAACCAAAGTTTAATCTTGAAAACTTTAAAAGTATCATCTTATGTTTATGGGAGAATGTGTAAACAAGCTAAATTTTTCTTAGAAGTTTAATTTTTAAAATTGTATTTAAATTCCGTGTTATTTAACCAGTTATATTTTTCTGTGTTAATTTATATATATATAAAAATCAACCTAAAGTAACATGCAATAGTATCATTTTGTTTCTTTTTAGATCAGATGTAATATAATCTTCTAATTATGACACTACATTTTTAATAAATAAAGATGTCATATTTGAATTGTAGTAACATTTTATTTTCAATATATTCTTAGATTATTGGCAGAGTTTTGGCTGATCCTGACTATTTACCGAGGAGCCATGACTTTGGATTAAATACTGTAGTCTTCAAAGAAAAGTTTTGTGCCACATGTCCAGAAACATTCTACAACATTGCCTTTCTTTGCTGTGATTTGGACCCTGAAAAAAGGTATTCGAACTAAAAACATAATGCTATATTTTTCAATTTTGTACTGTCTAACTCATAAAGTGCACTCTGGGCTTTAAAGTCTTTTTTTTTTCTTCCAAAAACTTGTAACCATATTGAGAACTTATCAACTGCTCAAAAATATATTAACAATTTTGAGGAATCATATCTAAAAGAAATGTCTTAAAATTAAAGTATTAATTAAAATATATAATTAATTTAAAATATATATTTCTTGCAGCTTTATGAAAAATTGGTTTCTAGTATTTTTAATACTATGCTATTAAGTAAATATTATAAGTAAATTTTTTTAATATAATAATTAGATAGCGATATAAACCAAACAATATTTTCTTTGCTTTGTTTCTAAGAATGAAGCACATTTATTTTCTCTTAGTTTGGTGAATCTCAAAAAGACAATAAAATAAAATATTGAAAAATTTAATACAAGTTTAGTCCTCAAAAGGTTTAGTTGGCAAATAAAGTTTTTAAGTTATTTTTAATTTCTGCTGAATATAATTTTTCAATATCTTAAACAAATATTATTGTAAACCTTAATAATATAATTTGTCAAATATTATTTTTAAAATAGCCTAGGGTCTATGTAATTACAATATCCCTTTTTTCAACAAGTTGGACCAAAAAGCTCATTTATTTTTGATAATTAATTAAAATTCATATTAATAACACTCTAATGTTATCAACATAATAAAAAATGAATATTTTATTTGAAGGCCTCCATTTGAGCAACTTCAGCCTTGGTTTCAAGGTATGGTAATCCACTTTGCTGTTGGGGCTTCTTTACCGGAAGAAATGGTCAATGAGGTGCTTAATTATCGCCAAAGGAGTCCTACTTCATCTTCCTCAGAATCAACTCCTGAGGCTCTGGTCCACAGCACTACCTGTCCAAGTCTTCATGCTTTGAGCAAGCATGATGATAGCTCATTTGACTCCTGTAATGCAGTTACTTACGAGTTGTAGGTAAAATGCATTATAGTTTATAGTTTTAAAGTAAGTATCAGTGTATAATGATCTTTTGTAATAATTACCTACCAAATGTCCAAGAAATGACAAACGGTTTGAAAATTAGTTCATGCAAAAATGGAAGTAGATAGAACTGCTGTGTTATAGTAAGAAAGTAAGATATTTAGTTTCATTAAGTTTTTTAATTAGTTAAAAAATTTGTCAACAGAGGGCACCGATAAATAAGAAAACTTTTCAGACGAACTTTTCAAAATAAAAATTTTTTGCAGGAATTGTGTGCTCTGGTCGGAGAATAAAATTAACTGTTGTATGTGCTAATATTTCTGTCAGAAGGTCTAACATGCGGCATAAAACATTGTTTTGTAATTTTTTTAAAAGGATTTAATTTTTTTAATAGGCTTTGTTAATCTTTAAAATTTATCGTAAGAATAATTTCCTAATTTTCTTAAAATGAACAGAGAATGTTTTCTGATTTTTGATAAGTTCAGTTCAAACTGCAAAATTGCTTAGGGGCTGAAAAGCAGTAATACTTTCTGTTACATTTAAATACTTTAATAAAAAGAAATAAACAGAGACTTTCTGATATTTTAAATGTTTAGTTTAATTGTCATAAAATTTGAGATTGTTTATATTTTACATTTTCATGAATGCCAAAATGAAAATGTATGTTAATATTTTATTTGGTAAAAATTTGCCTAATTACAAAGAAAGACAAAGTTATAGAGTAAACATTAAATGAAGTTATTTATTTATGGAATGTAAATGAAAATATTGGTTGTTCATGATATTTTCTTTTGTATTTAATCTTCATTAAATTTAATCAGCATTTCTGTGTGTTCATTAAAATCTCATATTATATTTACTTGGACTGCTTAAAAAATGAAGGTTTCATTTTGATTATTATTTTGCAAATTTACTGCGAATAAAGAATTCATGCATTTAAAAATACAAATGAACATATTTTGTGCTACAAGATAAGTACATTTCATTTTACAAATGTATACAATGCTTCTTGAAATTCCATTTTTTATCTTTAAAGCAAATTATAATTTAATTATAAAGCAATTTATAATTTAAAACTAATCACATAACAAATTTTGTGTTACAAAAAATCATTTCAGTAAATTTATCATTATACACTTAAAAGGCAGAAAAATTACTGAAATAGTTATTTGCATAACCATTTCTTTAACTAATCTTTTTGGTTATAACCAAGCAATATTTTTTTCAGCATATACTAAAACGTTATGTTATATTTAATGTAAATAATTCTGCATGTATAATAAAATTTTTAAAAAAAACACTTATTTCCAGGTGGGATAGTAGATCTTTTTATTGTAAATAAGAACTTTTTTTACACTTTTGATGGTATTTTCATTTGTTTCATATGTTATTTTTATTTATTTCTCAGGTGACTGACTTGAAGAAATCTGATAATCTTAGTGTTATTTTTTCCTCAAACGTGAATCTCATTGTATAAATTCTTCTCAGTATAATTTTTATGCTGTAAATGTAGCATTTATTGTTTTGTTTTTAAAAAGACAAGGATTACATTATTGCAGTATTTTGTTATCCAATGTTTTAGTATTTTCCATTTACACAATCACTAATATGAACATTCCCAGCTCTATTCGAATCGACCAAGAACGATGTGATATATTCTTTCAAATTTTTCTTTTTGGTCATTCTAAATTTTATGACATCATATAAATAATCATTAAAAACACTAAAGAGAATGAAAATATTTTTACTACACCCTTTCCCTATTATCAAAAATTATTTGAGGTTTGAATAAATTTAGATTCACATTTCATTTATTTTCCCCTTAGAAATCAACTACAGCATCAATTATTGTGTAAAATACTATCTGTCTAACTGAAGAACTCCCTCGCTAGTCATTTTAAAGAACTGTCAGTGTCTTCAGTTACGAAGAGAAACAGATTAAAATAGGAATGTGGGTTAAACATTTAGAACAGATTTTGACTTGGTTGATCAAGAGAAGTATCAAAAGCTCCCCACTTTGAAATGCATTTTGCTTTGTCTTCTTAATATCAGTCAGCTTCAAACTCTGTGCGGGATGTTCTCCGGATAGACAGACAGTATATTACTGATCTTAAAAATAAATAAAATAGGAAAAATAGATCAAAGCACGCGGCTTGCTATGCTCTCCTTACAAAAGGAAGGATATATTTTCACCAAATTTTAAAAAATTGGTTACAATGGTTGTTAAGAGATGACATTGGTAACTGAGAAATACTACAGAATAATTTTTTTAATTTTAGGATAAAACTAACTGATGGAATGGAAGTAACTGTTGGTAAAAAAAAACATTATATAGTTTTTACAGCCAATAATGCCATCTGTTGACGAACTTTGTAACTAGTTTTTGCTCTTGGTGAAAAATAAAGCCTGACATTCTAATATAATTATTAAAAGTAAATATTACTTATAACATTACTTTCAGAAATAATAATTTCCAATTTTTTTTTTTAATAAAACATCCATTTTACTTATCTAAAAAAATTTGTATACTTTGAAGGAGTAATTCTCAGCACAAATTTTCTGAAGTCATTAATTTTATATTTTTAATGTTATTAGTAAATATTTTTGTTGTACTGTTTGTCTACGATAGGTACTCTGACAGACATTCGTCTGGAGGGGTGGCGGTGACTATGGTAACGAGGTATGATTATTTCAAGTAGGGGTGCGGGTCCCTCTTTAAGACTGGTTTTGGCGCGAGAAAATGAGACCTCTTTCTTCGGTCTATTGTGTTAGCTTTAGAGTGAAGAGAAATAAGTATTCGCACCTGAAACATCGTTTTGATCGTTCGATTTCCTCTTTTTTAAAAGAGTCAAAATTTTAATAGCGGTAGCACCCAAAATTTGATATCATAATTTTTACATTTTTTGTTGTTTTTTAAAAAGTATATATTATACAAAACAAGAACCCAAAACGATTTTTTTTAATTAATTTATTTTACAAGATATTAACAATTAAATTTCAAAGCTTTTTTTAATTAAAAAATAAATATCTAAGGATAGAATGAGTGGATATTAAAAAAATGTATCTCATTTTACGCGGAAATAATTAAAGTTTTTGATAAAATAATTATAATAAAACAAATGTTTAAAAAATTTAATTTTTCTTGCAAAATCAAGTTGTAAGATGAAAAACAAAAATGTTGTTAATGTCGTACAAAGTTCAAACAAAACCCATTTTAAAGTAAATTTTATTCTGAACAAAATGACTTTTCAGAAAAAATGGATCGCAATTCCACAAAAAGTTATAGCTTTTTTCGCGAAAAGCTGCACCGCGACGCGCTCTGCCACTCCACTCTGCTGATCGCTCAATCGCGCTGTATCAGTTGATTTGGAGGGAATTTAAAAGCCTCAACTAAAGTTTCACAAAATAACAAACATTATATTAAATAATAAATTTATATTTTTAGGTGAATAATATTATGAATAATTAGTTATTTATAATTTACTTACATAATTTTTTGAGTTCAGACTTGGAACTAGAAGAATATATTTTATTTACAATTATTTTATCAAAAACTTCAAGAGCTTCCGCATAAAATGAGATAAAAATTTTTAAAATCCATTTATTCTATCCTTAGATATTTATTTTTTTAATTAAAAAGAGCTTTAAAATTTAATTGTTAAGATCTTGTAAAATAAATTAAGTAAAAAAAAATCGTTTTGGGCTATAGTTTTTTGTAATACATACTTTTAAAAAAATGTAAAAATTATGATATCAAAGTTTGGGTGTAACCGCTATTAAAATTTTGATTCAATGACTAATTAAAATTGTTATTTCTATGTAATGATTGATAAATAGGATATGTATGGAAATAGTATAAAATTGTTTAAAGCAAGCTCAATGTTTTATTAATAAATAACTCATCTCTAAATTTATCATACATAGTAAATTGGTTATTAAGAAAGAAAAAAATAAATTTGCTAATAAAAAACTGTTAGAATTATTTTTTTAATAAATAATGAGAAAAACTATGCAGGTTACATTAAAATAAAAATAAAAAAACGTAATTTAAGCGCACAAAAAAACTTAGATAATTTCAGATGGTTTGATGGGTGTAGATAAAAATCATCGTTGATAGTTTTAGATTTCATCCTATATGCAGTAACTTGCTTTCAGTTTTTAAAAAAAGGAAAATATAAATAATAAAAACAAAGGTATATTTAATATTTTTTCAGCACAGATAACGTGAACTATTTCTATTTTCAGCAAAAGTTTTATCTCCTTTTAAAATCAGAGTTAATAAGTTTAAGCACTTCACATTTTCCAGAAAACTCAAGTAATAAAAGAAATTAACTGCTTTAAAAAATGTGCAAGTTTAGAAATTAAACCATCTAACAATCAATGAACATTCATAATAAATATCGTAAAATTAAAAAAAACTGTACTACCCTTAATGTCAGAATTTATTCACTTTTTTCCTTTGTATTTAAAAAATAACAACCAATTGAGTAGAGCGAATCATTTCAAGTAAGAAAGAAATATCCATGCGAATCTTAAAAAAGTTATTGAATCAGATTAAATAAGTCTCCTACTGGTGGCTGAGTCAGCCAATCTGGTATACTTCCCATACATGCAATCATCGAAGCTACCCTCCCTAAAATGCCCTCTTCTTGTTTCCATAGCACCAGACTGTCGCAGACTTTGTGGCCGTCAGAGTACCTATCGTAGACAAACAGTATATGTTTTCTGCTAGTTGGTTTTTCTTCTCTTATTAAACCAGGTTGTTGATCAAAAAATGTAAAACAAAACATTATTTCATAAGAATTTCTCAATATGTATATTATGCAAACATAATGAGTACTAGTATATTTTAATTTTTAAAAAAGTTAAAATGTTTTCTAGGTTTTAAACATATTATCCCTTTCAAAAAAAAGTCAAGAGCTTATAATTTCTTAAAGTACAGTACCCTTATCAAATAATTGTTCGGGACAAAATAAAAACATAGGTTTAAACTTCTAGAAATTAATGTGTTCTTAAAATAGAGCATTAATAGTAGATCAACCTCAAATAAAAACTTTGCTCTTGAAAGAGTCAATAAAGTTTAACTACAGTAATTTAAATATTGGTGCTTTTTTTTATTACATTTCACTACAAATGTACATAAATTGCTATGAGATGGTAAAGTTGCTTTCATTATTATTTGAATTTTATAGCTGTATATTTTTTATAGAAATTAGTACAAACTATAAGTTTAGCATTGTTATTGTACATAAATTTTACAATCAAAAAAATTTCTGGTCAAATTAGGTTTTTTTATTTATTTTTTAATAACTTTATTTGTTGCTTTGTTTACTTAAAAGTAAAATAGTTTGTATTCATTGTTTTTTATTTGAAGATCTTATTGAATATATACGTACCAACTAGTTAGCTTTTCTTTGTTACCTCTTATTAAATGAAATTTATGCACTCTATTTAAGGCATGTGTTGGTTACTAGTAGTAAAATATTTAGGATTTTTTAAATGTAGGTTATGCCTATTTCTATGTCTTGTTTATAAAATCTATAATTCTAGTGCCTATAATGAGATGTATTTAGAATTTTCATCAGCTGATTTAAGAATAAAATCTAAACATTCTTTTCTATTCCTATTAAAGCAATAGCTTTAAACAATATTTTCTTACACTGCTGTACATTATTTATTACAGTACAAGTAAATCAGTAGTTATAAATTAGGTATTAAAATACTCAAATGCTGTTTGTTATGACCATTTGATCCTTTTAGTTTTCTTTTTAAACCAATAATTAGTATGTTATTATCCTAGTGTTTTAATGTTTTTGTCTTCTAGGTAGCTAAAACTAATAAATTTTATGTACCTTACTGCCTTTTGAATGTACTTTTCTTAGAAAAAGCTAATTTTTAGTTATTTATTGTTATAATTTTTCCTCAGTTTTATGACTTAAACTAAACTAAAATAGTGAAAATAAGTAAATTTTAAATAAAATATCATAAGAGTCAGAAAATTAATGTATTTGCGATACCTATGAGTGCCGTATATTTTTCGATAAAAAATATCCCCGTAATTTTTTTTGAATTGTTTAGACCCAATTCTAACAGCAGTTATAAATGTTTTGTGATGTATTTTATGTTTAAAAATAAATCATAATTGATAAATTATTGACGAATCAAAAATCAATGAAATTTGATAAAATTTGTCCAAAAATATCAGGTTTTTTTTTATAGTTTTTGTAGACACTTTGAAGTTTTTTTAAATCTGTATGCTAAAATCGATACTTTGTTCACTTCAATCATCACTTATGAGTTTAGTTTGCCCTTTCGCGAAAATATATTCAATAGTATTGATTTTATTGCCCATGTAGTGTATTTAAGCATGAGATTTAGTATGGATATTTGACAAGCATTTTCAAATAAATAATGCACTATACTGGTAATATGTGATAAATCATTAAGAGTTTTATTTTGTTTGCTTTATGGTTTTACCAAAATGTTATTATTTTGCTCAATGTATTCTATTTCTTTATTCTATTTTGCTATTTCTTTATTCTATTTTGCTATTTCTTTATTCTATTTTGCTATTTCTTTATTCTATTTTGCTATTTCTTCATTCTATTTTGCTATTTCTTTAATCAACTCATATAAATGAATAAGAAAAGTTCAAAAACAAAAAAAAAAAATTATTTTTACTGTTATGCATAAATGTGTGTTCTCTCTACATTATTTCATAATAAGTTTCATTGATTACAAAAAACCAAATTAATTTTTATATTCGCCTTGATTTTGTTCATCTTGCAATATATCTGCATAAATTATTCAAACTTTTATAAGCAAAAGGCAGTTGGGTATTAAAAGTGCATATTCTTTTTTTAAAAAAATCAAAATGTTAATTATTTTTATTTTGCTATCTGATTTATTAAAGCATTTATTCATGACGTTTTTGTAAAAATTATAAAATGTCTTCCTTATGTTATTGTTGAAACAAGTGAAGTGCCATTATATTTTATTATATGTTATTAATTTGAATTGTTATTTTTATGTTGCGCATTGTTAGAAAGGTAGACACTAAGTGATTCGGTTTTATTTTACTCAATGTATATATATTTGTAGTTTTGATATTAAGGATTTATTTTGCATTTAATTGAAAAGAGCTATAAACCTATTTGTTAGTTAGCTATTGGAATTTTTTTTTATTTTTAAATACAGATCATTGAAACAATTTAAAGAATTTAAAGTTCTTCATTAGTGTGAATTTTAATATTTAGTGATAAAAAGCTCATAATAGTAAAATTAATAACAACGAAAGGCGATGAACAAAGTCTTGACAGTGAAAAAGCTTTTTTAATGTCATTATACTATTGACTCCTTGACCAAATTTATATAATTTATTCTAATTGGAACTAATTATTATGAATCTTACCTGACATCTAGAAAATATTGACCTTCTCTGCTGAATGTCAACTATCACATTGTTTTATATATTTGATATTAATTTGTTTGTTGATATTTTAATATGTATTCAATATTTTAATATCTGAATTGAATAGATTGGGAAAAACTCTGAATGCCGAGCTCTGAATGCCTGTTTCCTCCTCTGTCGATTCAATTGGAATATTTATAAAAGTGTTCTGTATTGTTTAACAAAAACTTTTCTCAAACAAATAGCTAAGCTTTCTGTAAACAATCATGAGAATAACATAAAATCATGATGCTGAACATTCAATTTAAAAAATAATTGAAAAGCAATTGTTGGTTTCCTGGTCCATAATCATAGTTTAATCATAACCAGACTAGTCTTTAACCAAAATGAAAAGCATATTGGTTGTTCTCATATCGTAAATTTCTGAAGTTAAACTGATTATTTCTGCTATTTGTATATATTATTTCATCGACTTATTCTAATTTAACTGATGTTTGTCTACACCATAAGTTTCATTTATATGACAATTAAGATCTGACTCATTAAGCAGTATATCTTAGCTTATAATTTTCTTTTTCTTCTATGATTATTGATTTTTGTTTATGCTCAGTCTTCATTCATGCGAAGTTTATGTTCACCTTGTTATTCTAATCACCATAACTTAAATCCTTTTATGTTCTGCAATAAAATCCAAGTCATAATTAGCCTTGAAAGCTCGTTTTTTACAAAGGAAAGTTTGACTTCATATGCTTAGGATAACCTTATGCATAATTAAGTGCCATAGTTTGGAATACTCCGATGTTGAAACAAGTCCAGCTTCTCTAAAGCTGTTGAATATTTTTTTTTTTTTTTTAAATTCTTTTCTCACCTGCAATGAATTACTATTGACTTTCTGCAAGACACATTAAATGTATTTTATTTAAACATTTAACTGTTTATCTGAATTTAGAGCCTGTCATTTATATTTATTTTTACAGAGTGTTTTGTAATAACCGCCTTTAATATATGTTTTCAGGATCCTCTATGATTAAAAAGTATGCACATTGAGAGTCTCAAAATATTAAATGAAGATAATAGGAAAACGTTTTTAAAATCTAATAAATAACTACTGAGGTAGAGAGCGGAAAACATAGCCATAGTTACATCAGGCATTAAAACTGGTTTTAAAATTTTTTATTCTTTCTGGCTAGTAATTCAATAAATTGCGACAGCGTTTTTGTTTCTTTCTCAATTAAGCAACACTTTGCAGCACATAATGTGCATACTTTTTTATATAAAGGATTCTAAAAATATATGTTAAGGGTGATGATTAGGAAAAACTCTGTGTGTATTTTTTTTTTTTTTTTTTAATTTTCTAAATCGTTCATGAAAAAGTTTTAGTCAATTTTTAAGCAATTTTCCTATATGCAGCTGGTTTAAAATCTATTTCTTACTTATTTACCTATTGTTAAGTTATGTTATATTTATCAGTTTGTTACAAAGTGGTTATAGCACATCAAAAAAAAATTTTTTTTCAAAGCAATTTTTTTTCTTGTAAGCTGGTGATCTATGATCCATCGAACAATATGTGTTATGGACTGAGATTTGTGCCTGCCATATATATATATATATATTAGATATGAAAATGCACAGAGTTGGATTTTCGTCTTATTGTTTTTATGAATATTAATACTGAATATGTGTGTTATTTTTATTTGTTAAAAGTATTTGTATTATCGTTATGTTTGAAATTTCAACTCAGATATAATAAATAAAACTTTTTTTTATAAACAATAATGTCTGTTTATTTCTATATTTTTATGCTGTTAAAAAAAAGTTGAAAGCTCATCTCTTTCAAAAGACATAAAGGGGAATATTTGTAGTGATAGAAAGTATATCTCCTATTTTATTACAAAAGTGATACAATTTGCATTTTTTGTTTTAAATGTGACAAGATAATTACTGATTTACCCATAAGCAGATCTGGATTACCCATTAAGCCATGCCCAGGGGCCCCCAATGATCAAGGGCCCCCTTAGAATGGATTTTTTTAAATTAAATTTTAAAAAATTTAGAAAAACAATGATTTTTCAAAATGTTATGATTATATTTTAGTTCTAATTTAATAAAATAAAGTAAAATTTAAGTTATTATTATTTATTTTAAATAAGCTTTCTTAAATGAAAAGATATATAAGTACTTTTATATTTGAATAAATAAAAAATATAGGAGAAAAAAATTTAATCTCAAGGGCCCCAAAAATTTGAATGGCCTGCGGCCCCTCGTACGCTTAATCCGGCCCTTCCCATAAGCGCATTTAGACATTTTTTTTAGGGTTAATACCATAATTTTACTTTCAGATATAGAGTAATGTAGTGTTAAATTTATCTGGAAAACAAAATCAGCGATTATCATGGAATTTAGGTAATAGGAGTTGTAGAAGTTGCCATTAGTTTTAAGCGATGTTGATTGGTCGATTTCCAATTCTTCACTATCTTATTCCAGAGGGATACAGGGCTGCAATTATAAATTAAGCATCATAAACTGCTTAAATGAATAATCAAATCATGATAAAAAAAAATGTTTTATTTTGGAAAAATATGGTTGTAGTTTATTTACGTCAAGGGATGAGATTTTTTCGCTTTTGTCTCTCGAATTTCAGAATTTTTATCCAAAAACTCCGCTTTTCTGAAATTTTCGGGGGCTTTTTTTTTAAATAAATATTCCGCTTTTTCTGAAAATTCAGTCGTTGAAAAAAAATAATTATTTATTTCTGGTTTTCAAAGATAAACAGAAAATTCAAACTACGTATAATTGCCTACCCTTCCGCATGTTTACTTATTTTAACGGTTTTTTACGCGCGGACAAGAAGATTTTCTGCATTTTTACCCGTCCGCTTGATAGCTCGTAATTTCTTAATCCAGACGTCGCTGCATTTTAATATCAAACATCGATTTTCGTATTAACCTGATTTAAAAGTTGCGATTCTTATTCACGCGATTTCAATATCGTTCATTGCAATTCTTATTTACGAGATTTAAAAATCTATTATCGCGATTTGTATTTACGCTTTTTTAAAATCTATGTACCTATTCGTAGTTAACGCGAGTTTAAAATCCAATGTCGTGATTCGTTTTTGCGATTGTAACATCAAACATCGATTTTCGTATTTACACGTGATTTAAGAATTTGGCTTTCGATTCCTATTCACGCGATTTAGAAATTGTGCATCGTGATTCGTATTTACGCGATCTGAAAATTACGCATCATGATTTGTATTTTTACATTTTTGAAATCCAATATTGAGTTTCAAATTCACGTGATTTCAAAATTCAATATCGTGATTCATATTCACGCGATTTTAAAATCCAAGATCGCTATTTGTATTCTCTTGATTTTAAAATCCTTCATCGCGATTCTTATAAGAAGTAAGTTTTTTTCTTGAATTAGTTACTATAAGACAGTTTTTCTATCAACGATTATTGGTATATATAGGCATTACAGCATCAGCGAAACTGTATGAGAATATGTTACTGATATTTTTACTATAAATCACGTAAGATTTACTCGCGTTAAAATTCAGCTTTTTTGCCTTTTTGCCAATCTCATCCCTGTACGTCGCACTAGAGCAGCTCAATGGGCTATTGGCGACGGTCTGGGAAACGTCCCTGAGGATGATCCGAAGACATGCCTACAATTTTGATCCTCTGCAGAGAGAATGGCACCCTCGCTTCGGTAACCCAACGACCTGCACGCGAAGTCAAGCACTCTACGGTAGGACAGTTTAACAGGGACCAATACCGCACACCCTCGGTCCCTACGCAGATTGATCAAAGTGATCACCCACCCGCACACCAACTGCAAAATATGGAGCTTCAAAGTAAAGAGAAATCTTCAATCTTTATGTAGATATAGTCCCGCAGTGAACTGATCGTTAAGACACGGTTCCCAGCAGATCACCGAAGTCAAGCATCACTGGCTACGGTCAGTGTGCGGGTGGGTAACCACTTGGATCAGTCTGCATAGGGACCGAGGGTGTGCGGTATTGGTCCTCGTTAAACTGTGCTACCGTAAAGTGCTCGACTTCGCGTGCAGGTCGTCGGGCTACCGAAGCGGAGGCGCCACCCCCTCTCCAGAGGATCAAAATTGTGATGGCATGTCTTCGGATTATCCTCCGGGATGTTTCCCAGACCGTCACCAATAGCTCATTTGTGCAGCTCTAGTGCGACGTAAATTAAAAACAACAACAACAATAATGTAGATATAAATTGTTAAAAATAATAAATTTTGAAATGCTCTGAAGTTTGTGCTGCAAGGTTAAGTAAGCCCAACAGGTCACCTCCGTCCAATCAAAAATGCGAGAGTCGCGTTTACGTTAAAGTAGTTTCCAGCAAGAAAAGTTAAGGAATCCGTTGACTATTGCTTGATTTAATTTATTTGCAAGGCTCTTTTTTCTTACGCATTCAAATGTGTTAGCGGAAAAGAAATTAAATTAAAGCAAAACACTTAACCACCATGTGATCAAAATTGTGATGGCATGTCTTCGGATCATCCTCAGAGATGTTTCCCAGATCGTCGCGTCCATAGCCCATTGTGTAGCTTTAGTGCGACGTCAATGAACAACAACACCAATTCCTCTTGGATTTTCAGCTGCATAGCGCGTTTTTCCACTGGAAGTTTTGTTTTTAATTGCTTAAATTACTGGGCTATGACGCTACAAATTGAGGTCTTGAGGAGAAGAGGTATTGATGGTAAGTTAACTATTCTTTGAAAGTATTTTTGCTTCATTATTTTATTTCTGCTCCAATCATTGAACATGAACTACGTGAGTCTATTTTCCGCAAGTCAAGAATTTAGAATTTAATTGGTATCAGTTCTCGTTAAATTGTTCGACCCTAAAGAGTTCGACTTCGCATGCAGGTCTTCGGGCTACGAAAGCGGAGGAGTCATCTCCTATGCAGAGGATCAAAATTGTGATAACATGTTTTCTGAGCATCCTTGGGAATATTTGCCAGACCGTCGCCAATAGCACACTCTCCTCCAGATCAAAAGTTTGGGGCTGTCCGCTGCTACAGTAGCAAGCGAGAGCACAATTCGAATGGGGGTTGCAATGGAGGAATGAAGAAGTCGAATGATTTATTCATGTTGACCTATGCCGAGATCAAGACAAAAATATTCACCCCACACCCCATAGATCCACACCCCTATTCGAAGGGGTGTGGGGTGAATATTCCCGCCACAACGCGAGTCTGTTGTCTGGAGGATTTCTTCTGAAAAGACGAAATTTAACTGGGGTCTCTATCTTTTAAGGAATTGGTAACTAATTTTAAACCATAGTTTCTACTACAGAATGGCAACAAGGAAATGATAACGTCGGATCAATGGGCTTTTCGCATTGTGATTGGCTGTTGACTATCACTCATGGTTGCAAGAATTTGGGAAGTTATCGCGTTTATTGTGAATTAAAATAAAAATTTCAATAATTTTGTGCACGCCTGTCTGTGTTCTCGCGTAATCTCGTATTTGGTGTGATGAAACAATTGGTTCATTGATGGATTGTGTTTACATTTATTTCGTAAACAGACACTGGAAAAGAGGAGATTTGTGTTTAAAAAAGAAATTAGGCGAAAATGTTTTCGAATTTTTAGATATTTATAAATGTAACAATAAAAATGAATGTTTTCTTTGCTATGTTTATTATTTGTTTTTAAATAAAAGTATGTCATTTTGATATTAAGAGTATGTTCTTAATACTTTGCTCTTAATACTTTTAAATTAAGTATTCTCTTATAAAAGCTTAGCTGCAATATTTATATAATTTTCTTACATTCTGTTGTAAGGAAAAGAAAATTCGGATCTAAATTAAAAGAATAATTATGCCATGTAATGTCTAATCATCCTATGCATATTTCCTAACATTTGTACTTAATTATTAAGCATTATAAATTGTAACATAAAAAATAATTCTGGAGTAAAGTTCAAATTGATGTTTAAGTGTTTATATATTATGTTTATTCGACATTAAAAGTGTTTCTACTTCTAACATTTTATAAATGAATTTGTAACCCGCAGTTTTAATAAAATAAAATTATCGCTAGTTAATAAAACTATGGCAAGAGAAAAATTATCGGTAAAATTTTTATGTGGTTATCAATTATTATATATTTATTTGGAAGTAATGAAAAGTAATAATATATTTGTGAATCTAAGCACATCATGATAAGCAATAATATTGAAATGATAAAAATTCTGTGGAAATAACAATAATATTGGAAATGAAAAAAATTCATGTTACATGAAATTTATTTTCGAATAGTTGACTACTTACTTTCATGATGATAGATTAGATTTTTGATTACATATTATTTACTGCTGTGTATTAAGAGTTAGGTCAAATGTGCATCAAGTGGCAGTATAAAAATGTTGCTTTTTTTAAACTTACCACTGCTTTATTAGAAAAACAATTTTGTAGCAATCAAATAATAAATATATAAAAATCTATATTTGAAGCATATAAGAGTAAAATTTTTTATTTTTTGATTTAGAAACTATCAATCAAAAAGATCCTTTAAAATTTGAATTATATTTATATAATAAGTAGAAAGAAATATTAGCAAAGGAAAAATTTCATAATAAGTCATTGAACAATATATCAATCACTTTTGAACTGACCCCCCTACTATTTTAATGAAATTTGATGGAACATGCACACATGATAAAGTAAACAATTCGAACAGTTTTTAATTTGAAATTTGTCCAAGTTATAAACACTTGAAAAAATAAAATTTTCACTGAAAAAACCACTAACTTGCATACATATAAATAACTGTATTTTTTTTTACTTAAAAAAAGTTACTTTAAGAACTTTTATTTTATAAGTTACTTTTTTTTTACTTTAGAAGAAAGTAAATGGTGTTTAAAAAAAGATTTGAAACACCATTGCAATAAACCTTTCATTTGATACCTTATATGACTTTCTAAGGCTAGGTCAACTTTCAAAGCAACCTGATTTGACCTGTGATATGTGGTCTCAAAGAATTATGAAAGAAATATTTTTTTTTAACTACAACATTCTTCTACACCTTTCAAATTTGTAGCATAGAAATTGAAATTTAAAAAAAAAAAAAAAGCATTAATTATTGCAAACCAAAATTTTTATTAATTGAAAGTGGTATGCTGTACAACTTTTTTCCCCTTTAAGACATTTCATACAATATACATGGAAAACTGAGTAAAAAGCCTAAAATTCTTAAACCAATATATAAATCAATGATCATTCATACCAAAAGTAGTATTTATCCCATACTTTTGTCTCCTAAAATGTATCGAAAATAACATTTTTATTTTTAGCAAGTGTATTATATTTTTCTTATTAAAAAATGGTTTACCTTTTGATATGCAAAAAATATGTGAAATAGTTACAAGATATGAATAACATTTATTTCATAGAAAATATTTTTTTAAATTATGATTATTAACTCTGTTACAATATGTTATGAACAGAATTAGTAATTTTTTAAACATATAAGCATTATAAAATTTTGTGAAATAGTTAGGAATGATGTAGTGCTATTTTTTTGTTAATTATTTTTATCTCATTAGACGGTATGAAAAAATCTTAACCTGTTGTTGTTAGTACTTCAACCTTCTAAATGATCTGTGATTTATTTACTTTCAATATCAAAGGCTTCTGTGGGTACGAGTATGACAGTGAGGGTCCATGAGGCTGTAGAAAACGTATCTTAACTTCTTCGTAGTTTATATTTACATCTAAAATACATCGTATCCACCATTGGCTGTACTGCAAAATTACAACATACCCTCTAATATCTTCTAAGAGCAGTTCTAAAGGATGTAACACCACTGACTGGATCTTACTTTCAGATGAATTTTAATACATTTTCGTTTTAATTGATGTGTGGCTTTCGTGTCTGTTTTCATATATTTTTTTGTGTACTGGAGATTGTGTGGCTTTTCAAAAAAGTGTCTATATTTCTCACAATCATAATATGATTTTATAATACACAAAATTTGTTTATTGAACACAATATTAAAAAGTGTAAATAATTTACTCTAATTTTTATTTCATCAAAGTTTTTTTTAAAATTTTTTATAGGATTGTTTTGTGTTGAATGAATATCTAATTTAAATTGGTCTAAATGTTGCTAGCATATAGATATATATATATATATATATATAGATTTTTTTTTCTGAAAAAGTTATGTATGAATGCTGAAACATGAAGGAAGAAATTTTTTTTACAGTACAACTATCGTTTTATGTTGAAAGGGCATTTATTTTTTATGCTTTGTTTAGAAACATAAAGAGACCAAAGAACATCTTAAGGGATTGTGGATCTCATTTTAAATCAGCTTAAGTAAATAGAATTAAATTGTTTTTTATTATTTGAATTAACAGTATTTGTTTATGCTTACATGGTTACTGCTACTTTATAGCCTAAAATAATAATTTCTTGTTTTGTAATCAAATGGAGAAGTGTATTATTTCTTCTTAGTCTAAATCAACTACAGTTTAAATGGTCATAAAAAGTATATTTAATTCTTAATTTATTTACCATTTGTATCAATGTTAATGTACTCAAAGTTTGGTATGAAATAAAACCTAATATAAAAAAGAAGCTGCTTTTGTACATAGTCTTAAAAAAAAGCTACAAGTAAAGTAAAGTTTCATTTTTTCATAACATGTTACACATATATAATTTTTTTTTTCATTTTTTTATCATAGCTAAAATAAATTTTCATAAATTTAATACAGAAAATGAGATTTGTTAAATATTTAGTTAATTTTTTACTCATGAAAAAAAAAATATATATATAATTTTTATTTTATTTGCATGTATAGAATTGGCCTTTTATGTATAATCTGCACTAAGGCTCTTTCTCATTCTGTTTAGCAGTTTTGGAATTTTGACATTTTTTTCAAAATAATTATTGAATATAGCTTTTTTTATTTTATTTATTTTTGTCATTTCTTAGATGACCCTTTGACTATCCTTGAGCTGCAACCCGCAAACAGTAAGCCTATACTTATCCCCATGATTCATGCATAGAATAAAAAGGCATACCCCATTAATTTAACAGTACTTTTTATTATTTATTTTTAATTGTTTATTTGTAAAATCGCTGTTTGAACTCTAATGCACCATTGAAAAAGATTTTCCTTAGAGCATGAGTGGTGAGTTTTCATTGCTTATTACTAAGGAAAATAGTGAGGTTAACTGGTAATCAATAAATAATGTTTCAATTTTGATTTGCTACGTTTTATATATGGATTAATTGTATTTGAAGAGAAGTGTGCTTAGGATAAAGCTCAAACTGGACTGACTCTTTCTAGATGAAATTTCAGTTATAGTTTAATGACAGCATTACCAGAATCGACTACACTGTTCCAAACATCAATGATATTAAAGAAAGCTCATCAATATTTGCAACATGCCTGATAAACCTAGTATGAAACACAAGGATAAAAGCAGCAGAATTTTATTTATTTACTTTTTTTTTTTCCAGAGTGCCTTCGACATTCTAAATGCTCCTCAATATCGTTTGAACACTAAGTTGTTCTTTTTTTCGTAAAATCTATGCAACTTTTTACAATAGCTCATTCTAAAGAGCGGTCGAAAATATGAGCACAAATGCTATGGCAATTCGCATTTCCGTCGTATCTATGAAGTTAAATTCAAGAATTTAAAAATATTTTCACATTACAGTAAATTTTATTTGTCCAAAACTAATGTTGAAGTTCCTTTAAGAATTAAAGATTATTTGTATTTTATTCATTAATGATTATAAAAAGAAGTGTATTTTAAAAGGTATGAAACATTTTATATCATTCTTAACATCATAATTTTGAAGAGACGTAGTAATTACAAGAAGTTAAAAAATGATATTTTTAAATTTTAGGTATTAGAAAAGCTATTTATCTTATTAAAATTTAAATTTGATTGTGAAAATTACCTAATTAATAATCACGTAAAATACTGTATATCATACAGGGTGTTCTGTAATTACATCTAACACGTTGTGAAAGCTGCAAATTGATATTTCATAAAGGAGAAAAAATGACAACTTCATCGTATCAGTTAAATTAATTGGTAAATAGGCGGTATGAAAAATAGAAAACCAGTTTGAATGGCCGATGACACACGAACGTGTTAAGTTTTAATCGCCTTCTAAGTTTTGTTTTCTCTAGTAATCACAAGTTTTTAGTCAATCCCACCTTCATCAGTCGTGATTCATTAAATTTTGATTTTTTTTTCCTTGCCTAAATATTAATTTATGACCCTTAATGTGTGTACTCGTTTTTTTACTTAAATTTCATCAAGGATTTTAAAAATATACATTAAGGTTGAACTTTATGAAATGCCCTGTTTAAGTTGAAACCTTTTATTGTTTTTAAATGAAATTATTACGACAACCAGTTTCGACAACAATGATTGTAATAGAATGATTTGAATGCAGTCATCCAACTCCATCCAAACTCAAATATGTTATGCAGTTTAAGTAATGATATTTAAAAGCTTTAAATCTGACTCTCAAAAAAAAAAAAAAAAAAAATCGGGATATTACTGAAAAATATTGTGATTGGAGCGCGTGGTTTTTATTTTATTTCATAATCGTCGTTCAACAGCCGACCCAATTTTGGGTTTACTGTTACCAATGTTCAACAACGTCGCCTTGTAATTTTGTACCCAATCCAGAAGACAAGGGAACTCTTGGATCAAGTGTTGTGAAATTTTTTTTATTGAAACTAACCCGCGTTTGCGTTACACGAAGAAAAAAACCACGAAATCCTATAATCCGTCTACCGTGGAGGATATTTTGCATCAGCACTGTAGTAGGTGCAAGCCGGGTGCGGAATTCGTATCGACCAGCCATTATTGGGATTCGAATCTGGTTCACCTCATTCGGAGGCGAATACTCTTTCCCTTGGTTCCATCTTCACTGAGTATTAACTCTACAGGATGTTCCAATTTTATTGATTGGTACCAATTTTATTGTTTTGTCTAAATTTAGTCATCTTCTAAATGTAAATAGCAATTCGATCGTAATTTAAGGAAATAAACGGTTTTTTTTCTCTTAATCCGCAATGATTAATGAGAAGCAACCATGAGGGTTGATCAGCAACGTTAACAAGGGGCGGAACTTTCCAGTTTTTAATTATAAAATTACAAAACTACGGAGTTGAACATTAGTGGTCGTAAACCCAAAAATTGGATCAGCTGTTCTACGACGGATATAAAATAAAATAAAATCTATCTATTATAGGCCTGGATAGTAGGGCACTGAACCCATGCCCAAGAGTTCGTGGGTTCATCCACAGCCGGCCGAAGACTGCCCGTGTAGTAAATGGTGACTGATGCAAGTTAAATCTATCGAGTTGCAAAGTCGTCCATGTTCCTATAACAAATCAATACCTCTGAGGGTACTGAAACAAAAATTTCCTTGTCTTCTGAATTTGTTCAAAATTACAAGGTTACTGAGTTGAACATTAGGAGTCGTAAACCTAAAATTGGGTCGGCTGTTCAACGATGGTTATAAAACAAAATCTTTATTTTAAATAAGGCGAGTGAAAAAGTCTTTCTCACAGTTCAAATAAGGGGAAAAATCAAAACTGTTACTCGAGTAACCAAAAGTAGATTACAAGACAGGATGTGAATATTAAAGTGCAAGAGCGTTTAATTTAGAATAGTAAATTAAGAAAAAGACTTCGACAAAGGAATAACATAAAAAGATTAGTTGAAGCGCGTTATGTTACACACACACATATATATAGGGAGGGGGGAGAGACTCCCCCCACTCTATAGGTACTGCCGCGGTCATAATTTTACTTCTTATAATCTTAGCTTAACTAAATTACGCCGAAGGAAAAAAATGTAGCTTTAACTTAAACTAAACTCAGTGGCGCGACAGCCCCTAGGGGGCCAAGGCCTACTGGGCCCATCTCAGTTTTCTTGACATTGGGCTCTGGGGTACAGGAGCAGATGTTCCAGTTAGGTGGTCAGCCGAACGCGGAACCCCAAGTGTTTAGTTCCCAAGCATGCTTGGTACTCATTTGTCTACCCACTTAAGGGATGAAAGGCTGAGTCAACCTTGCCCGGCCTGAGGATCGAACCCAGGACCGGTGGCACGGGAGCGCAAAGCACTACCACTCAGCCACCGGGCGTCTAGCTTTAACTTAAGATAATTTAAAATCTGTTCTCCTATTTATATCCAATTATGTTAGAGGCTATGTGTCCTTTTCGCTCGCACTCACTTGTTTTTTCCTATATTTTAAAAACATGAATGTAATTATAAATGGATGCAGAATTTAACAGAGTATTTATAGTTTGTCTAAGCTAAGAACTCCCCCCGCCACATGGTCTGAGGCCGTCTGCTGCTATGGATACAAGAATAGCGTATTCCAGGGAAGGTAGCTAGCCGACCGGCCTGTGGAGGGGTTAGGGAACTGCCTTTGCACCAGAAAGGTTCTGGGATCGAATCCCGGGCAAGGCATGGATGTTCTTTTCTTCTCTGTACTATCTGTCCTTACTGTGGGAGCAACGTTGGCCCACCTAATATGGTGCCCTTGTAAGAGAGGCCAACAAATCTGCCCTGTTAATGTCCGAATTGACGAACAATGTTAACACAGGAGGGCATTGGGGGGGAGGGAAGGTAGCTTCTCTTCACTCTAGGGCTAACACGATAGACTGGAAAAAAAGTCCTCTTACTCTCGCTGAATCTTAGCCAAAATCTGTCCTAAGCAATGACCCCACATCCCTTGAAATAGTTAGACCTCGTTACCATAGTCACCGCCAAGGGTCTTGACAAATGGCTAGGCGAGTTTTTACTTTAGACAAACTATACATTAACTAGTTCATTAAACATTTTTTTAGAAAAAATTGCACGTTGAGACATAAAGGTTTGCCACCCCTGGACTAAACCATCCGACAGAGAGCAATGAAATTTGGCATACTAATAGTTCGTCGCACGAAGGTTACTGTTCACATTAAAACATTATATTACAAACCGTTCGAGCGAAAAACGGATTGGAACTTTCTTGCGTCATGTCCACTTAATTACATGTCGGATAATCGAATAACAAGCTTACACGAATGGAACCAAATCATTTTGTATGCAACTAATGTTAAACTTCCCCGTTTAAACTGACATTCTTTGTTTTTTGTCCCCGCCTAATTGCATGAAGAAGAGGTACTGAAATGAAAAAAATTTGTTTATTTTGGAGAAATGCTTCACTAACTAAAATGAAATTTTCGTTTTTCAGTTAAGATAAGGATACAATAGGTGGTCACTTCAAAAGGGTCCTGTTCATTAGTTGGTCTAAACAGGTGTTAGGGGTAAAATTGAAAAAAAAAAATCTAATCTTGCTGCTAGTTATACATTGAAGTGAGCGACGAGTGTTTTACCCCTCTTTGAATTATAGTTTGTTTACGGTAAGAACTCCCCCCGCCACTAAATCTGAGGCCGTCTGCTGCTAAGGAAACAAGAATAGCGAATTTCAGGGAGGGTAGCTTCTCTTTACTTTAGGGCAGTGTTTCCCAAACTTATGACTTTTGTGTACCCTTTCTAAATTTTTCGTAATGCTGTGTACCACTAATAAAAAAATGAGTGTATTTTTTACTATAAAAAAAATTGCACAAAAGTTAAAAATCACAACTGGCTGTTGACACCACTAATTATTAACTGCAAACTCCGCAAAAAATAGCAAATAGAAAAATACGTAATCGTAAATTTTCATGGCTAGCTTTGTTTTTAAATAAGTTTGTTTGAAATTTTCGTTTATTGCAAGATATTTCGCATAAGGACGCGTACCCTCGCTAAACTGTTCCCGTACCCCTGGGGGTACGCGTACCACACTTTGGGAAACACTGCTTTAGGGCAATATGAAGAAAAATGATTCCCTTTCTCTCCCCCACCCGAGACAAAATATATCCTAAATAGTGACCCACACCCCTATTTGAAATAGTTATACCTTGTTACCATATTCACCCCCACAAGTCCAGACGAATAGGGGAGTTCTTACTTTAGACAAATTGTACTTACTTACACATCATTTAGAATTTTAAAAAGGTACAGAGTGATTTGTTTTGTAGTCAAGATTTGTGGTCCCCTCCTGGTGCGCTATTAGCTTTCATAAGAAAAAATTTCAAAAACGTAACAAATCAGTATACAGTGTGTCTTTCTCTTAAGTAAGAATAATTATTGCTTAATCCAGAGAATAACTCTGAGAATGATTGCAAGTTCAGCAAGAAAAGGATGGATTTGAATTAATAGAGGGGGGGGGGCAATGAATCTGGGAAACGATATATTAAAAAAAATTCCAAACTAAAACAGCTCATTAATTTGGAAATTCTCAAGACAAGGTTAGAAAAAAAAAATTTAAAATAAATAATCTGACTATACGTTTGAGAGGAATACGCAATTATTCATGAAAGTCTTAATAGAAACTGAAAGGGAAAATCTAATTTTGATAAATTGACGAATTAAACGGGTATAAAAATAGTCTTCAATTATAGATTTTTTCGGAAGGGATCAAATAATATTTTAGTACCTATATATTATACTATTCACTAATATTGATTTATTTTTATATAACTTTAAATGACATTTATATTTTATGATCATGATTTTATGTCTAACACAGATACTATTAGTCAAAATTCTTTATTGATCATAAAACTAAGTTTATTTAATCAAAACACTATAATTTGCATTAAATACCATTAAAAATAAAATTTCGCAGAAATTTAGGATAGAATATTGCACTATCCTTTTAATTGAATAACCCGCTCAATTGCATAGATTTGGCTGGAACTGATGATATTCCTTTAAGCGGGGTTGACTGGTTAAGCCTTAGCCGTTGTTTCCTCAAAAATCTTAAAGATAACATCATTGATACTTTATAGCTCTATTTAATAACAATAAAAAAGAGTTATTGCTTGTACTTTATTTAGTTTTTTTTCTCGCTACGTCATAATTTCAATCAACAACAGTTCCGCAATTGACTGATTGTTGACACGTTCTCAGCAGATCACCGAAGTCGAGCATAACTGGTTGCTGTCAGCGTGCAGGTGAAAAACTACTTGGATCAATCTGTGAAGGGACCGAGGGTGTGAGGTATTGTTTCTCGTTAAAATGTTATACGTAAGTACTTGACTTCACGCGCATGTCGTCGGTCTATCGAAGTGAAGGGAGCCTCACCTCGGCAGAGTTCAAAATTGTGATGGCATGTCTTCAGATGATTGTCAGGAATGTTTACCAGACCGTTACCAATAGCCCATTGAGCAGCTTTAGTGCGACGTAAACAACAACAATGAAAAAAAAAATTTACGTGGTAGCACTATGTCACCAAATTATCTCTGAAGTTATCTGAAATCACGTATTTAATTTGTCACGTCTGTCAAAATGTGTTTCGGTATAAGTAAATAATTTAAAAACAGCGGTAATTAAAATTAAAAAAAAATTCTTTTGCAATGAAAGGCAAAATTAATGGGAAAGTGGTACTAATTTGCTTAGGAAAAACGTAGAAAATTACTTCAGTTTTATTAACAGCTGTCCCTCTTTTCTTTTTCTCTGGCCTTTTAATTCCTAGTAAGAATATATATATTTTTTTGGTATTCTCTCTTTAAAAATAAAAAGTCAAACAGCTGATAAAAAATATTTGTTAGATTACGGAATTATATATTTTACTGAAATATAAAATTCAAAATAATTAGTTTGGAAAAATCTTTTTTTGATTCATATTCAAAAATGTATTAATGATTTTGTAAATTAAAGAAGTTTCAATTATAAATAACTATTTCGCTAAGATTTAAATAACTGCATATTAGTTAAATTGTTTGGAAGTGAACCGCGTTTGAAATATTTGACTTTTTATGCAGGAAAAGACATGGTGTTTCACGTTATATTTCATCTCACCAAATATTATTAAACTTCTAAATTTATTTCTCACCTATCCTGACATGAATAAATACAAAGAAATAATGAAAAAAAATATATTTAATGAAAATTCTGAGTCAAAGTGTTAATGCTGATGCTCAGTTCATTTAAGTAATGTAATAGATGCATATTGAAATACTAAAAAGTAAGCCATTATGTTACAAAAAGCAACATTTATGGAGTTCAGGTACTTATTCGTATAGATTAATCGTAAACAAGCGCCATACTATTATTGTCGCCAATGATGCTTAATTAATATGGGTAATTCCTATTATATAAATTAAAAAAATTACTTATTTACAAAAATTCCAAGTTAATGGTTAATTTCGATATTATGACTAGTAATGTTGAATACAGTTAATCTCAATTTTAATGGGCTGAACAACAAAAAACAGGTTTTGTTATGTTTTTGCTTATTAATTTTGTCAGTATATACCGTTCAGTTTTGTCCACGATTTCATTGGGTTGTTCAGTACCGAGTTATTGTTTTTTTGATTTTATTAATCCTGTTCGAAGAGTGGATATTTAGCTAGTTGAAAATAAAAAAAAGTTGAATTACCGTTCGTTAAAAATAAGTTAACTAACGCTTTTCGTTTTTTTTTTTAAAATATGGCGGGAAAATTTATTGAATTTCGTTCCGGTTTTTTGGTTTTCCTGCTTTCTGATTTCCGGATAACGGGTTCTGTACTGTATAAGTTTATCCTAAAATAGAAATATTTTTTTTAATAGAGTAATAGAAATTTTTTTAATAGAAATAATTTAAGTATTCATATGCATGTGCTGCTTACCTGTATTCATACAATTATCAATGATTTAAAATTTATTCGCAGAATTTATATGCAGTCATTCTGAATTTAATTTTGTAACAAGAGCAAACAAACTTTTTGGTTTATTGAATTGTTTTTATCACTTTAATTAATTGCATTAGCTACAAGAAGATTGGAATTTGAATAAAATATTCAAAAACATTTATTATTCTTACATTTTTAATAAACTCAACTACAGCATATCTACAACCCATCAACTAAACAAAAATTATAAATCTGAACACATGCTTGCAGCAGAAAATAATTTTACAGAAATTCTATAGACTTATAACAAATTTAAAGGCACTAAACTTAGTGAATTTGGTAAGTACTGCATAAACAAAACCTTAAATAGCTTCTGATCTAGTTATTATATCTTCACACACGAGAACTCAATCTCAATGGTTTAAAAAGGTGACTAGCAAATAAGCTAATTACTTAGTGCAGTTGATATTTTAATTAATGAAAACAGAACATACTACTTTATCTGAATTAACATACCTTTGGATACCTAATAGGGTGACCTGGGGTAATTCCTGATCAAAAAATGCAAACATCTGTTTTGTGAAAAAACTATTCAAAATAGAATTTTAATATTTACTGGAAATTTGAGGCTATATGGGATGAGTCCTATGCTACCTTCTTTTGTTTAAAAATCTAATTAGAATTTAAAAGATTTTAAATTTTTAGTGATAAGGAATTACCCCTTCTCTTGATCATTTCTGGGGTAATTACTGATCACCAGTTTTTATAGTAAATGGGCTGTTTAAAAATAATTATACAATGGTAATTAACAAATAAGACATTAAGATCAAACAAATAAACCAAAAAGATATTTTTAAGCAGCTATTAAAACGTTTTATTTAAAAGCCGGAATAAAGATTAACACTTCAGCTCTGGCAGCAGCTCTCACACTGAAATTTTCATTTTCAATCTTTAAAAGAAATTTGCCATTTTTGCTTTCTAGAAGCTTAGTATCCTTTTTAGGACTATAATTTCTCACCATATTTATATTAGGTTAATTTATCAACTTAAAAATTATTCTAACAATGTACACACATAAAAATAAGATAGAAGAAAGGTAAGACAAGCTAGAAATGGTGCATATCAGAACATATTTGTCTTGTATGCAGCTAAAAACAAATTTTGTGATTATAGTTAAAATATATTTTATAGTCCTAAACGCTTTTCGTTTATTTTTATGAATTTAAAAAATATACAATTATATTTAATACATATAGCAAAATCAATGACTGAAATGTTATCTTGTTACGGTACAGAGATATTCTTCAAACTAAATGAGACTCTGCATAAACCATTGTAGAAAATCAAGTCCTGGTAAATATATCTCACAGAAAAGCTTTAAGCAGACAATGCTGTGAGACCATTCCCCGGGACAAACATGAATCATCAGCAGAATCCAGGCAAAAGCTAGAAGAGAACAAGTTGCTTCAAATTAATATTGTAATCAAGATACCTTGTTAAGATTTCAACCAATGGTTAAGTATATAGATAAAAGCACAACTCTTCAAATTGTGAATCTAATAAAGGATTGCATACATTAGTTTGAATCAATTTGAATTACAGAGTGAAAGAACTTTTAGCACAGAAGTATAAGTTTTAAGTTATAAGCACAGATTAACAGAAATTTTTTTATTACTATTAAATCTGGCATATCCATCTTTTTCCACGCATATGGCATACTTGTGACACTTTCAGAGTGGTCTCACAACTCTTTTGGGAGGAAGCATCACTCAAACTCATACTCGGGGATTTGACACATCTGTCACTTTAAAATCAAGACATAAAAAAGGAGTGTAAATTCAGGGTTTGAAAAAACCCGGGGATTTTTGAAAAAACCCAACCCACCTGGGTTTTATTGAAAAAACCCGGGGAAAATTGGGTTTTATTTGAAAAAACCCGGGGAAAATTGGGTTTTTTCATTTAGTGCTCATAAATTTGACTGTGAAAATATTTTTATTTATTAAATAGAGTTGTATAAGTAAACACTAAAATTTCATCTGACTTTTACCTGTAATAAAATTAAACTGGAATAAATATTTAATGGTCTTCCATGTTTTTATAATACGATTAACAGAAAGTGAAATTAAAATTACGTATAATTATAAAGAGTATCAGTTATTTGCCCCTTTTTTTCAAATATTTAGATAAATATATGCATTTTTAGATACATTTTAACTGTATAGTTTCAAAAGACAAATTAATCTTAAAATTATAAAAAAAGCATATATAAAAAGTTATAGCTTATCTTTTTAAAATCAGAAAATAAAACTTTAAATTTGTTTATTGTTGTTTAATGTATCACTTAATAGAAATTTTTGTTTGTTTGCTTTCATTATTTTAAACATGATTAAAAGAAACAAAATAAATTGTATTCAATTAAAAATAATATTTAAAATCTTAAAAATAATATTTAAAATAATATTTAAAAAATCTTAAAAGTAATATTTTAATTTTTAACTGTTTTTTAATTGTGATAAACTTTCTCCAAATAGTTAAAAATTGTCAGCAGATGTTAAGAGTTAACTTAAAAAAAAAGGTCCAATTTTTTCCTTTATTATTATTATCATACAACAGATTCAAAGGGTCTACATTTCTCTCTTAGATGGTGATACACTTTTACGAGTTTTGTAGCTTTATCTATTTCGAAGTTTACTCTGCACCAAACCGAAACTTGAAAAGTGTCTTTCGATAGAGACAGAGGATGCTGGTGCTGAGTTCAAATAAAAAAGAATTGTCAGAAATTTTGTGGAAGCTAGGAATTTTATTTATTTATTTACTTATTTTTTTTGCCATAATTTTCCACTATTTTTTGCACTCAAGCATCATTGATTTTGGAAAGTATTCAGGATCAGAAATTTTGAATGCCATAACAAGTGGCAGAAATTCTGGATGATGCTTAGAAAGACAGTTTTCTGCTAATTGGTCTTGTTCATCATTTAAAAATTGTCCCCTTGTTTCGGGATCCAGGATGCATATGCTAATAAATGAAGTGGCTGAACAGCCTGATTGAATCTTTTTACAAAATGTTTTTGGGGTTCTAATTCATCACACGATAGTAAGTTAATTCATATTTCAACAGCTTCTGAAATTGAAATGTTTTCTGATTGAAGCTTTTTTAAAGCTTAAGTAACAATTGATATCTGTTTTTCCCAATTGATAGTTTATTGGTAAAGCCCAACATTATTTAATATTTTTGACATATTATTATTAGATTCATTTTGATGTTCAAGAACAATCTCTTCATATTTATGGTAATTATTGGCAAAAGTTTTTACGTGCTCATAATATGAATTCCACCTAGTGTCATTGGGTCATCAAGCAGTTTTTTTCATTTTCCCATCCATGTGCTTGATGCACATTTCTAAAATATTTGTTAGCTTCAACGATGTGTCCAATGATAGTATTAGGAGCTACTTCTTTTTGAATCAAATTTAAAAAAACCAATTAGTAAAAAAACACCAAGTGGGTTTTTTCAAAGTGGGCCCACTTGGGGAACCCTGGTTATATGTATTTTATATTAAGTTTAAATAACGCATTATCACTACCTATTTGAATCTTCTTTATTGTTAAGTGCATTATGTTTCATAATTTTTTAAATTAGGAATTATAAAATATAAATGCAGTAATATAAAAGGAACAAGTTTATTAATCTTTTTGTTTTCACACACATTTATTTACTATATTTATTAAGCATATGGATATTACCTATTATAAAATTATAATCTGTAAATATTTATAATCAGTAAAAACTAAAATTTCATCTGACTTGAGTTAAATAAAAAACTGAAATAAATATTTAATAGTCTTACATGTTCTTATAATAAGGTTAATAGAAAGTGAAATTAAAACTACGAATAATTATAAAGAGTATCAGTTACTCGTCCCATTTGTTTTCAAATAATTAACCCTAGGAAAATAATTTCATTTTTAGATAAATAATTTTAAAAAGTTCTCTTATAAAAAGTTTTAGCTTTTTTTTTAAAGCCAGAAAATAAAACTGTTTAAATTTGTTAATGTATCACTTGGTAAAAAAAGAAAAAAAATTTTCTTTTCAATTTTTTTAAACATATGAATTAATAATAATAATAACCTGTTTATTAATATATAAAGCATGCAACTATATTTGAAAAATTGATCTTTTCAGAGTATATTATTTAAATTTTTATTTGATTTAATATCATTGAAATATTACTTTTTGAAAAAACCCACTTGAAGTTTTCAATAGTAGATACCTACTATAAAATTACATGCAGATTCCAGTTTCTTTTACTTACTAATATTAAAAACTTAATCATATAAATCTTGACAAATTTGTGCTGCACTATAAATTATATAAAAGTAAATGCAAAACAATAAGTTTTAGTAAAAAAAAAATTTTTTTGTTGAAAAAACCCACTTATCGTTCCAAGTGGGTTTTTTCAAAGTGGGCCCGCCCAATAAAACCCGGGCGGGTTTTTTCAAAGTGGGCCCACTTGGCGAACCCTGTGTAAATTATTGCAACATTAGCTTTGTTGCTCGATTTTTTCTTTTTGCAGATCCCCAATTTAGTCAGGTTACTTACATCTGAAAGAGAGGGAAAGTGTCTGATTAACATTATTTAATATTTCTATTGCAGCATCAATCAGGGTTTACATATGAAGACTAATGGCTTTAAGAACAAGACAATCACAGGACATTACATCACAGCATTTAATAGTTAGTCACAGCACAGATTTTATTATATTTTCTTTACACAACATAAATGACCCCACAGCCAATTGTTCAGTTGGTGTGTGCACTGTTGAGTCACCGTTTACCCTAGAGACAGCCACGTAGGCTTCTTAAAGGCACGAGTCCATGATGGATCATGGAATGTGCATGTTGTGTTATCCCCACGCTGACTTTTAATGATGAGCCAGTACATGTTGATGTGTTTGTCCATTGTTCAGGTTTGATTGCACTGTTCCCAGTTTTTTAGTATCTAATCATCTAAATTCTGTCGACATCACCAGTTCCTTAATGAATATTATTTTCTAAACCTTTTACAAGAATAAAAAATAAAATCATAAATTAATTTTCTAAACTTATTAGTATCTAGATCAAACATTAAATTAGTTTTTATTTAGAATGCAATAAATGCCACTGATAAAAACAAAAGTAATAAATATTTTTGAAATAATCAAAGTAAAAGAATATATATTATTAATAAAAGAGGAATATACTAACTGGTAGGGCACTGTCTTTTCCTTAACCACGGTGTGATTAAAGACAAATACTGATAAACATTAAAAGATCATTTAATTCATTCTGACTTTAATTATTTTATTAATACTGTAATAATTTATAAACAGAGCTGTACTAACAGTAAACAATCCATACTATAACAATACAGTTGGGGAAAAAAAACTCACAACGATTAAGGTATAATGCCACTGTTAAAAATAAACAATTCTCCGAATAATCAAAACATTATAGTAATAAAAGAGAAAGATACTAACTGAGACACTCATATTAGCTTCTGTTAAGTCTAGATCTCATTTAAGCTAACAAAGAATAGAATTAGATCAATCTCCGTGCAATCTAAAATTTTTTATAATCTCTTTTAGTGTTGAACATATATCCATTGCTATTTAGAAATAGCAATTGGCATTATTCATTAGTGTTATTAGCATTATTCATTTAGTATATTTTACCAAAGGCATTTAAAGTGGAAGAGTATTTATAATTCAGGTACAATGCTCTAAACAATCTTCCCTCTGTCCTTTAAGGGTAGAACCAGAATCATTGAGAGAGAGAACTAGTCATAAAATATTCTATTGCATCTAAAAAATTTTCTGCATTGTGTAAAGTAGCACAGATAAGAATATTAGAAAAAAACACTCTCTACTGAATATTTTTCTTTACAGCATCATAGTACTAAATCTGTTCAAGTACTGTCAGGGATCTGTCCAGACATTCTGTAAAAGGTCCGTATTTGTAAAAGTGGAAAAAAATTACTTGTAATTTGTGAATATAAAATAAACGTTAAGTCACATTCTTTCAACCAGGGTCCTACTTTTGTGAATTTGTGCAAATAGGGTCTGTTATTGCAAAAAAAAAAACTTTTTCAAGGAGTTTTTAAATTGTAAAGACTTACAAGATTATGTCCAACACTGTAAAATTATAATTAAAAAAATTAAAATTTAAAAAATAAACAGCTATTGCTGCTACTAAATTAGAGATGCAACATACAAATATTTGGTATTTTGCCTATACTGCTGAACGCAGAATATTCATTTCGGACGAATAAAGGAAGAAGTGTCTGCCGAAGACAAAATTTATTTAGATTACATCTGTCGTTCCCCCCCCCCCGGAAGGGCTTATTCGACTAACAAAACAATAATGAAGATAAACGAATTTGTGAAGGGTCTGAGTAAAGGATAAATTATTTTGTGAAATGTCCGTTTTTATGAAAAGATATTTTGTGAATAGTTCGTTAACGGACCCAAATCTCTTCTAAACAGATATCTGACTGTGACTACTCTTTCTTATTTGTATGGGATGAGTTCTGGTTATCTGGCTAAATGTCAAGACAAGATTACAATATTTTTATATTATTAGTATATAAAGTTGTGTATAAATACACTTCTTTTTTTAGCAACTTTGCTATGCATTCTTCAAAGATGTTTGCCAGTTGAATATGGCCCTGGCAGTTTAAATGTATGTGATCTTAACCAATACATTCATCCACAGATAAAGCTGATTCACAGAACATTAGCCCAAGTAAAATTCACAAAGTTTTAATTACTTCATTGAATCGCTTTATAGTGACGTTTTCAAGATTAACAAAATGTTGATGCATACGCTGATCTTTCAGCAAGAGAAATTTCTAAACTCTTCGTTCGAGAAAAACAACTCAGAAATATTTCTGTATTGTGATCTGCCGTGCCAACTACAATCGCCAAGGTGCTAAACAGATTTTAAACTTGCAAATTTAATAACAAAAAAAAAAAAAAAAACATGTAGATAGTTGTCCGGGGGTGGTTACAAGTTATACCTTCTGAGTTCCCTTCTCTTTTTATTAGTTCCTGGCGGCTGGCTACCCAGAATTATTCTTCCACAGATAACCAAACAAAATCTCCCTAATAACCCCACAAATTTTATTAACCACACAAGCCAGTTTTTTAAAGTTGGGCATTGTACCCAATTGCACATCATTAGTTCCTTTATTATTAAGAAAAGCAAAATAAATTATTATTTTATAGCACAACCATAAGTAATATTAATAAAAAAATAAATAAGTATCTGAATTAGAATAGTTACACAAGATACTAACAATGCCAACAAATGGTTTAGATACATAATCATTAAATATGTAAATAAATTACATTTCAACTTACCAACATGAATTAAGACAAAAACACAATCGTCCCTTCACAACTGCACACTTAATTTGTCCACACCGATTCCAGGGTGTGCAAATATCGATATCCCATTTTCATTCAGCATTTAAGTAATTAGCCAAATACTTCTCCAAGGAATCACCTAGTAAAAAAGTATTTTATGAAGAGAAAGAAGAAATATGAAAAGTTTGCTTTACATTGTCCACGTAAACTGTCAAAAATCTTAGGGTAATGAAAAAAATACAATTATAGATATAGTTTGAGAAGTTAAATAATTGAAAAAATTCAATTTCATATTAATATCCAATAAAGATAACTTAAATTTAAGATAACTTGCTAATCTGAATTATCTTCTAATTTATTATAGTATTTGTATTATATATTTTAAATAAAACAAATTATTGAGTACAAATTGTTTTGCACATATTGTGATACACCTATAGAATAAAAAATTTTTTTGAAAGTATGCATGCTCATAATTTATTCAATAGTTAAGACAACCTAAAAGAATAATAATGAATGCAGTAACTGTGAATGAAAATGATAAATATTATCTAAATTTGTTCCATTTCTCTCAGAATTTTTTTTTAGATTAGTTTACAATAAAATTGAAACAAATTATTTTAGACATGATCAAAACCCTCTTCACTATTTTTAAGAAAATTCAATATTAATCTTTCTGTAAATAATAAATTTTAATTAGCAATATATTTCATAGATAAAAAAGATACCTCTGTATTATGTCACTAAAATAAACATAAATCAAGTAATTCAACTAAATGAAATTTCATTACTAAACTGCTTCACACAATTTCGGCAGATCAAACAAAGGATTTCTAAGGAAGCAGAGAAAAACTTTGATAAATGAATTTTTATAACGATTTTCTTAAAATACATACATTTTACAAACTATTTACTTTAAAATCTAACGCGTGGTATTCACAGATATTTAATAAAATTCATTAATCTTTTTAAAAATTTCATGTAATTTTTTTATATACTGCTATGAAACGTACACTAATATTATAAATCTTTAATTAATAAGAATTACCTGTAATTAAAACTTTTATGATGATAAAATATGAAATCCCGCGCAGCCAAATACAGAAAATGGCTTCCTCTAACAATAGCTTTTGTTTAAACAACGCCAATTGCTTTGGCGAAAAAGTTTGGTCACACAATCAATATAGGGTTATAAGAAGATTGATGGATAAAAGCTAGCGTCAAGCTCACTCCGCCCAGTTACCAATTCCTAAATTGACCAAATATCATTTAACTGCACTATTTTTATTGAAAAAACAAAGTAAGCTAGAAGCTTAAATGATATGTAGTATACTATTTAGTAAGCTATAAGCTAAAATAATTTTTAGGATATATTCCTTACGACCTATCTTCCTACCCATCCTGAATAATAAACAAATTGAAGAAAATTGGCGCGAGTGTTTAGAAGTGAAACATGTCTGTTGAACATTATAGCTTTAATTTTCTAGAGGAAATTTATGTTTTTATGATTGATATTTTCTTGCTTTTAAATATTTAATGAATATTACCCCTTTATTATAAAATGGATTCGTATTTTGATATTGAAGCTGTTAATAATTTGGGGACTTTGAATTCATTTGGGGCTTCATTTACTTCTCTTAAATTAATTGCACACCCTCATTTTCACTCAAATAAATTTTTATATGTTTTCTTCGCTAGTACGAGTCAGATTACTTGCTATAAACTTTTTGATAAAAAGCCAATTTTGAGTTCCGAACATAGTTCAAAAGAAAATATTCATAATTCATCACTGGCTACATTTTTACATTTTCAGGTAACTATTTTTTATTGATTTTTTTTAACTCTATTTTTTTAAAATTTGTGTTGTTTATTTCAAATTTCTTCTACGATTATAATGTTTTTTAAACTAAACATAAAGTTTTAAGTTATCTAATAGTTAAAGTTATAAGTGTTTGTTATAATAATTCTCCCATGGGTAAATTTTCACATTGGTGCCTGCCTCTTAATAATCGCGAAGTCTTAGTTACGGGATTACTTTTCTTAATTCTTCCATTTGTCATTGTCTTATTCTAATATACTGCACACAGTGGATTTTTGAACCTTTGGAAGTCATTTACTAGTACAGTAGGGAACCGATTATCCGGAACGATCGGGACCATCGCTATTCCGGATGACTGATTCTTCCGGTTTTCTGAATCGCTACAAAAAGCGGTTTTTTTATTGTTAAACCCAACTAAAATTAGAAAAATATTTAGAAATAATCTTAAAAAGAAGAAAAAACGATGAAGTAATACACTAATGTTTATTTCTAAAATGATGGTAAGGTAAACATCTTTCAAAAAAGAAAGAAAAATCCTAAAATCTTATGAATAAAAATATTTTTTTTTTTAAATAGCGGGAAAATTTGTCGAATTTCGTTCGGGTTTTTCGGTTTTTTTATTTGCGGATAACGGGTTCTGTACTGTATAATAACTAATATTATAATCGTATAATAATAGAATAATAATGTTATTGTTTTCGTATGTTTGTTTTAGGCAGAGGTATGCGATTGTTCAATAGAATAATAATATAATAGTATAATAACTATAATTATAGTATAATAACTAGTAGGTGTTATTTACTAGTATGATTAAGCAGTATAAGCACTTTGGTTTGCTATATATATTGTATTACTATATCTTAGCTTCTGAATTAATTCTTTTTTTCATTTTAAAAGTAAGTAAATAAAAGCATTTTACGATTGTTAAATAAGAATGACAGCATTGTGGTGTTAGTGAGAGTTTTTTAAATTTTGCTTAGCCTGTATTAATACATTAGGATTTCATCATTACAAGCCACAAAATGCACTTTAATGAAACTATTCAACTTGTTAGCTTGTTTTAATTTCTATATTTTCAGATTTATGTAAAAGTGTTTACATAAACATAACCTTAATGATTTAACATAATAATTATTAATTTGTTCTTATCTTTTTTTCTTTTTTATTATCAAATCATAGCTTGATTCATTAATTTCAGCTTTGTATCTTGTTATCTCATGTTTCAAAGACCATCTCCAATATTGTGCAGCTTTAATACGATCTAAATAAAGTACCTACCTATAGTGCAGCTGACAGGAGAACTCCTCCAGACACCCGTCTCGCGTTGTGGCTGGTACTATGGTTACGAGGAAAGGTCACTTCGAATAGGGCTGTGGGGTGAATAGTTTTGTCTTAATCTGAGCTATAGGTCGTCATGAGTAAACCAATCGACACCTTCTTTCCTCCATTTCACTCCCATTAGAAATGTGCTCTCGCTTGTTACCATAGCAGCAGACAGCCCCAGACTTTCAGTCTGGAGGAGTTCTCCTTAAGGCCGCACTATACCTGTCATCTCCTCTGTTAACTGTAATTTTAACAGAATTATCTTTATATCTCTTCTGTTAGTTAATTGTAATTTTAGATTTAAAAAGTCACAGTTGTGTGACTATTACTTTAATCATGAGCCTTGAGTTCTTTAACATTGATATTTAATGTTTGTTAAATTTAATAATTTATTTATTGTTAAATTGTGGTACAAATATTCACACTCATAATTTTTTTATCCTGTTGTAGCAAACATTACGCTTTTGTGTACCTCTTTTGGATATAACTTCAACTAATGATGATGTCTGGGCTATAGGAAATAACTGCCTTTTGTCTATTCGGTAAAAATTCAGATTTAAATGTTTGTTTTAAAAATTAAATTGTTCCTCAATTGAATGTCTATTTATCTTTAAATTGGCACAACTTCTAATACTTAAATTTAATAAGTTGTTTTTAAACTGGCATTATATTTTGAAAATAATATTTTTTAAAACTGCTTTTATAGTAGATGCTAGTTTTTTGTATGTTTTAATTCGTTTCTAATTCTCATGTTGCTTAGTTTAGTTTTTTTTCTTTCTTCCTTAAAGAGCTTTCTTAAGTTTAATCTATTTTCTACCAAAAATATTTGCGCAAATTAGCAAAGTGTAGTTAAATAAAAGACTAAATAATATTCCCCCCCCCCCCATAGGAACGTTTTTGAGAATAAGAATTCCGTTCAAACTGATGATTGCATGGAACCATCTATGAAAAGAGAATATCCTTTTTATGGCTTTGAAACACTCGTGAGTGCAAACAGTTTTCAAGAGCACATTTTCCAAAAGAACTTTTACTGCTTCAAGTGTGATTTAATTGAGAATAGTATTTTAGTATGTCATGAAAATACAGAGCTATCTTCATGGCAAATTGTCTTAGTCATTAACAGTTCTACTTCTACACGGAATAATTTGGAATGTATTAAACTTTTGAGCTTTCCTTCATCATATTCAAGTGAAAATGCATTGTGGGGAAGTATGTATATTTAATTATTATTATACTTAAGTATTGTGTATCTGATTTTTAAAAACTATTTAAAGAGATTAGAAGGAAGATAGAATTGAATTGTATTGTTTGCTGAGGGAACAAGGTTTAATTCTTACTGATTTTTGCAATTAGAAATATTTTTTTTTCAGGCATAAGAGGGGGAGAAGAACAAAAGTCTTAAAATGCCTGTTAATTGTTAAGATTTATACATAACTCATGATTAAAGAGAATAAAGTAATACTTTAGTAAAACATCTAAATTATTTAGAAACATTAGTAAGAAAAGGTGAGACATTTAACATAGCATTTTCCAGATATGGAGTAAATTCTAAGAGCTTAATATTTCCACCATAGTTCATAGTTCTTAGGAATAAAAAGGAGTAGGGCGCTTTGAGTTTTGTATACTTAACATTGAAAAAATTTATCAAAATGTGTAATATAAGTGAATTTTATGTTAAACAATTTTTAACGTATCCAAAAACAATTTTTATTTTTAACCTATGAGAATAATTCTAACAGAGTAAATATTTGTAATAGTAATTAAACATATAAACATAAGATAATTTTAGCAATATGTATTTATTGTTTATTTAAGAACACAGAACAAATTTTTTTTAAAAATGGAATTTGAATAAAAAGGCAGTGTTTGTAAGGGATGGATGCTTACCTTAACAAGAAGGGCAAAGAGGACACATTTATTGGGATGAAAGGGCAAGCAGTGTGGGCTGCCCTTCAAAAAAACGTTAAAGGAGAATACTGCATAGTTATTAATATTATCAGTAATTTTTTGAAATTTTCAAATAAATCATGTTGTTTTCATTGCAATAACTTTTTAAAAATACTTTAAGTAAGTAAAGTTTGTATTTTATTTAAAAGAAATTATTTAACAAAGAAGAAAAAATTCATTTGATTTTATAAAATTCCTAAATAAACTAGTGCTTGTGCTAAAAAAATTGATATCAAAGTATATTGAAATAGTAATAATTTATAATTATAATTTGTAAATTGCCCTTCACAACAAAAAAATTTCAACTTTTTTATTTATTTGATTAGACTATTTCCTCTGGGCTGTCTGAATAAAAAAAATCTTAGAACTTTACATGTATTGTTATTAGTCAACAAAATTCATGCTGAAATGAATATTTTACATGTTCTAACATCTTTTCTAATTGCATATTAATGAAAGCATTTTAAATATACCAATCAATTAATCTAATAAACTAAAAGGAAATTGATAACATAGTTGCTTACATCAACACTCTTTTTTTTCAGTATGAATAAGTATTATTAGCAGAGAAGTATAATTAGCAAAGAAGTATTAGGCATTGCTAACAAAGAAGTAAATTAATAAATATTAATTAAATAAATTAAGAACATTATTATTAACTAAGAAGCATTACATTATTTAACACTCAGCAAGTGGATGCTCTTCAATATTTTATTTTTAAAATGATGATATAAACTTTTATCTTTGCTATTTTTGTGCACAGCTTTAACTTTATGAGATTAACTTTATGAGATTAACTTAAAAAAAAAAAATTAGTATAACTTTAGGAGTAAAAGAGAATAAGCTAACTTTGGTTCTTATTTGTTTTCATTGTTAAATTCTATAACATTTAGGTCTTATTATATATTATCAATTTTCCTTTTTTCTCATCCCTTTTGGCGCATATTTATTAACCTAGTTTAGTATCTTGGGGATTTTTGTCAAAATTCAAGCGGTGCTTAATATATATTTTAAATATTTCAAATGGAATATTACAATTCTCGGTTGTACCCTGGGCAGTATAATTTTTGTTCCTCCTTATTTATGATGATATTTTAAAATCTGTTTTAAACTAATATATTTAATCTAATTTTTAAGCACTGGTATTTATAGTGATTTTTTAAAAATCTATTTTAAGCTAATACAATGTTACATCTTGATCAAAGAATTGTGTTATATCTTTATTTATTTTTCAAGGTAACAAAGAAAGAGTTGGGAAACCAGAAGTCTTATTTTCTGATTCCAAGCATCCTTTATGGAAAAATATTTGTGATTCGAAGACCAGATCACTTTCAAACTATGTGGTCTTAATAGCACAACCAGATGGAACCATTCTTTATTCTTTGTGTTCATGGGCCTGTCAAAGGAAAGAATTCAAACAAGTATCTTCATTACAAAAATTGTGCAAACTGGAGGAGCCTATTTTATGCTTTTATTTCAGGGAAAACATTGTAAAATCCATAAGTAATTCCTTTTGATTTATATATTTTTATATTCATTTGAATCTGTCACCCTTTTAGTTTTTTAATGTTTTATCTGAGTTAGAGCTTTGTAAACTATAGATAACATACCTAGCTGAGGTCTTGAAATGAAATTTTTAGATAAAGAAATTTTTTTGATAGAATAACAGCGAAAAATTAAACTAGGGTAGTTCTGATAGCTTTGTCGGAAAAAAAGCTCTGGTCGGGACAAAAATTTCATATAGATAAATATCGGTTGATTAAAAGTTCAATGGTTTTGACGAAAAGTCAGTAAAAAGACAAAAAAAGATTCATAAAATGGGATTTTATCTACGAAATTTATGTTTTGAAAAAAATATTTCCTCTTAGTTGTAAAATTTTAGTGCTTAGCTTGCATCAAAGCTCTCTTTCTGAAAGTTGTCTTATTTCTTTTTAAAATTTTACTTTAAAGTCTCCTTTGCTTTGAAATTTTTTTTTTCAATGCAAAGGATTTTTTTTGAAAAAAATTTTGAATTTTTGAAAATTGTTTTTTTTTTTTTTTTTATAATTTTTTTTCTTATCTGTTTTAACCCTTTGCTTACGGTGTGCTATGCTGTACCATCACCTGTGATCCACATGTTGTACCAGCCGTAAGCAAAAGGTTGAAGTTTTGTGTTGAAGATATTTAAGACTGATTGCATTCAAAAATTTATAATTTTTCCTTTTATTGAAATGGGAAAATTCTAGAAAACCAACAGGGACTGAAAATATTATTTTGTGTTATTTTCATTGTAACTTTTTCATTGAGTTAAAAATGTATAAAATTTATGTTTTTGGAAATTGAGAGTTTGATTGATGCAATTTAGGCAAATGGGTCAAACTAGTTTCAGTAAGAATGTTAAGTTTCTAAAAATAATAAATTAAATATGCATATTTTTTTGTTAAGATTTTATTCTGTTTTCTAAAAATATATCTGTTACAGAATAATTTGAAATATTGATCAAAGAATTATTATTAAATAAAAAATTATGACATCATGAGAAAACTATAAACTGATTTGTTTGAAAAGTCAACATTCAAATGTTTGTTTACATTTAAATTTTTAAAGTTAAAATAATTTGGAGTGTGTTCCATTAACTCCATGCTAAAAAACTGATTCAATGTTTCTCCCATATGCAGTGTTTCCACGATTACATATTACAGGAAAAAACAGAACTGTTTTACTCTGCTCGAAATAACAAATTCAACCTTCTATATTCAAAACAACCAAGGTCTACTGTACTCAGAAATAATTTAGTAGTTTTTTTTCTTCTGTTGAGTACTCCCCTTTATTGTTTTCAAAATTTAATTATTAACTAAATAAGTTCTAATTAAGTCTATATGCTTATTTTTTTAGGATCAAGTTTCATGATTATAATTGGAGAAAAGGGTAAATTACTTTTAGTAACATCAGAAAAACTGCCCAGTGATGCTGATTCGAATCAACTTGTAAATGGTCTATGTATTTTATCTTGGCAACTGCCTTCATCTGTTCAGAGTTTCATCATTTTGGATGATTGCATAATTTATTGTTCATTTAAAGGAGAAGTATGGATAACTAAGTTTTATGCAAATGATTCTCAGGAAGATGGTATTGGGAATCAGTGCATAAAAATTACAAATAGAGCATCTGATTTTAAAAATATATGCAGCCTGTCTTTGATTAACAAAGAAGATGGTGAGAATAATTTAAAGATTTAAAATTATTTGTGCATATATTTAAAATTTTTATAATTTATTTTGATTTTTACATATCTTAATTTATTTGGACTCTGATGTTGTTTATAAGGGTGTTTTTACCCTTCCGAAACAGATATTTTTTCACAAATTTCTTCTAAAGTTGTTGCATTTTTTTTTAAACTTACTAAATCGTCTTCAAAAATTCTAGTTTTGCTCCTAAAACTAATTTTTGCTGAAAAAGATATTAAGATTTTATGGTTTTATTATTGATGAATTTTATTATTATGATAAAGTTTTTTTCTAGTTTATTAAATTTATAGTTCCAAATGACACTAAAAGTAGTAAAACTGTCATAAAAACTATTCCAAAAGTGCAAAATTTAAGTTGAAAAAACTTTTTTTTTATTAAAATTTTTCCCTGAATCACTTTAAAAGAATGGTTAGTCTTGCTTCTAAAATTAATTTTGGTTGAAAAAAGATATGATTTTAAGCAATTATGTAGGATAAGTTTTTTTTTTCTTTTTTGGTTTATCTCATTTGTACTTCTGAACAATTTCATGAGTATGGAAACTGACACAAAAACTATTCCAAAAATGCAAATTTTAAGTTAAAAACGTTAATTGCTTAAAAATTTTTCTGAAACGCTTTAAAAGAACCATAACATATTACTAGGTTTTGAAATTTCTTGTATTCAGATCTTGGTTTCCCTTAATATCTGATAACAGCATTAAAACATATGGGAGAGTGGCGTACAACCATGTATTTCCATTGGGAGGAAATTAGTTCTGTTTTCTAGCAGACAAACTCTGAATTACACGTTACTAGCTCAGAAGAAAGACCTATCATTTTAATTACCGTTGTTAATTAATTCACAGCATCTGTGAAGATAAGTTTGTTTTACTATGTGAACTCTAATGTTCTCTTGTTTTTAAGCTATCCTTATTTATTGGTCATAAGAGTCATAAAAATTGTTTTCAATCCAACTTATTTACTAAAGATTAATACCCTGACAAACAATAAGAATTTTGTCCAATAGTAGCACTGTTCTGTTTTGTTTCGATAGCCTCTGTGCTATGGCAGTGGAGACAGGGCAGTGGAGGAGGAGAAAACAATTATACATCCAAAGCTAAACAAAAGTTTTATGGCCCTAACAAAAAAATTTGTTGCACGCTTTTTCTTCAAGCACGAAAAGCCTTATTTTTATATTTTGTAGAATTTTTGAGGATCCTTTGTGCAAAATTGTAGTTTTTATATAGATATAAAAAAATTCTTTGCAATTTTCTTTTTAAAAAAAACACGTATTAATAAGCAATATTTGTTGTAAGGAATTTTGGTTAGGCCCACAACAGGCCCCAGGATAATTGTTTCAGGACATAATCTTCTTAATTTGTCCTTTAAAATAGAAATGTCAGCTACTTTTTCACTTAAGTTCTAGCGTTTCTAATTTTCCTTTAGTGTTTACATGTGTATCCGGTTTTACTTTACTAGTAGAGTAGGACTGGGTGATTTGACTTTTTCTAGAAAATAGTCATTTATAAAAAAATGATTTATCAGTCTCATGATTTTTTTGAAACGTCTTCAATGATTTTTTAGGAATGATATATTGTACACAACTAAACAATGAGTATCCGTTTTTAGTTTGACTAAACAATGAATATCAGTTTTTAGGTTGAACAGTTTAGTTCCAACAAGCTTTTGAATCTTAGCTACCAGATATTACACCACATATTAAGTAGTGTTAAAAATCATGCAGGGATAGTTTAATTACATATTAATTATACATTCATAGAGTTATAAAAGAAGTTATCTGGACAAGTTTTTTTTTATTAATTTTTTATTAAATTTCATAAAATTTAATTTATTTTCATTTTGTTATTTAAATGAGAGCATAAATATTTGTTTTATAACAAAAATAATCTTATCCTTTTCAGCGATTATCTTTTTAAAATCTTTTATATCTATCATAGAACAGAATCTTCTATCATATAACAGAATTGTCCAAAATTTAAAATATATTATTTATTTTTATTATTGAGTCTGTACCTTTAGATTATTGTCTCCTATAATTAGAGATTAATTTGAATACATTTTCTTGTTATTTAAAGATAACTATTTTAATTGCAGGGCTTTTCATAATGGTTACAAACACTGGTAATATGTATTTGATGAAGTATTCAAATAAAACAAGCCTTCTTAACAATAGATCACTGCCTGTTTTGATGAATGGAATATTGGAACAGAGTATGTTGTTGAAGGATTTAGCATCAGTGAAACATTCCCAAAGTCGATTATTTGTTGCATTATCAACATTTGCTAATATAAAATTTGGAGGTAAACTGTTTTTTAAATACCCTAAATTAATTTAAAGTTAATTCATATTTAACTATACGAAATCATGCTTTTCAGAAGTATGTAATTAGAATTATATTTTAATGTCATTGTTTTCTTTTAAGAGTAAGTTGAATTGAAGAAAAATAATTACATTTGTTTCATATTTTAGTTACACACATACTATGTATGTAACATACATACACATGCAATCAAAAATCTTTTAAAAGGGGGGTTTCCATGGTCCTTAAAAACTGCTTAATTTTTATTTTGGAAAATAAGGACCCTTAAAAGTATTTAATTTTGGTACAAGGTTTTTAAAAGTTCTTAATTTTTCAGCTTCAGTATAGTTGATAGGAACAATTTTTCAGATGAATTTTTTAAAACAAAAATTGCTCTTTTATTACCTAGAATTAGACCATGCATCGAGGGTAGAGCATTTTAGAGAGAGAAGAAGGGATGTGTGTGAGGGGGCTACAAGCAAGAGGAAGAAAGCGTGTCCTTTCATTAATATATTCTGCCTGGAATGGTACTCTCAGAGGAGAGTGAAGCATTCTAAAAGGAAATAATAGAGTTTGGACAAGGAATTAACTGCACAGGGAAGAGATAGTGCGTTTTGGGGGGGGGGCAGTTCTAAGGTACCTAAGTAAAAGACCCACACTGACCTTCAAAATCGATAGAATTCAAGAAATTCAGATCTACTGGTAACCCATCTGCTTATAAGGAACGAAGTAAAACCATAAGAAAAGAAGTACCAGAAAAATTTTTTGAACTAGAATCCATAATGAAAACTATTTTTTCAAAACATTTTGAAGAATTCAATAAATTTGTATAATATTTCAATGTGTAATAAGTAACTGTAAATTTATATAAAGCAGTAACATTTTTAAAAATTAATAATTTCACTAAAAATTAAACAGATTTGTAATAAACAGGGTTTGAAAAATCCTGGGTCACCTAGGTTTTTTTTATTTTTTTTTATCAAAAACCTAAGGTTTATAGAGTTTTTGATGAAAACCCTAAGTTTTTTCAAAAATACTTTAAATTTTTATTCCTGAGTTCTAAATAAGAATGCATGATTTGCTCCTGACAAGAAAGTTAAATAATTCATAACTATTTATAACTTGTTTTGTTGCAGTGTAAATTTTTTTTTAGAACTTTTAGATTGTTATGCTATTATTTTTATTTCTTAAGGATAAGCAGAATGTTACATAAAACTAACTTTAAATTACTCGATTAAAAGATCCCAAACTTTTTGTTAATAATGTCTATTATAAAATTCAAACTTAGATTTCAATTATAATTTTATTATCATTTAAATATCACGTTATTAACATTGTCACTTAATAAACTGTTTTTTTTTTTTATATTAAACTTTTGCTTGCTTTAAAATTAATTCATGTTTTTTTGCCAGATTATTTAGTAATATTATGTAAAGTTAATTCCTAATAACAGTTTTGGCTGGAAATAATTTTATGTTAAACACAATATGAAAATAAACATAAGTATAAAAATATAGTTATAAAAGTAAACATCACACATTTGCTGTTTAATAATAATTTCAAATTGGTTAAGTTATGTACCATTTTCAACATATTTTTCATGAAATGTTTCAATATTTTTTTAGTAAACGTTTCCTGATAAGATATTACAGGATTACTTTATAATAAAAGAATAGCACTTTCAGTTTTAAACTGTTAATTTGCGATATAAATAAAATATTAAATCATAATAATAGTAGAGAATAATATTAAGAATGATAGAGGATGATAAAGAAATTTCTGAACAATGATTGTTTGTTGGTGTAATTTAAACAGTATTTTTCACCTCTTGCTTGCCATAATTTAAAGAGTCTTTACTAAGCTTATTTTTCCTCAACGGTTATCCCATACTCGTCATTGTAAAAAAAAAAAAAAGAGTTATTCTTAAGCATTTATAAGAAATCAAACATGGATGCAATTAGACAGTTCAGTTCTGCTCACTAAAGTTATCTTACATAGGTGGTATGCATGAATCTTGTTTCAGCATTCACAATGGGTGGCAATTCTTAATTCAACTTCGGTCACTTCTCATTTTATTCAATTAGAAGAAATTGCTTGTGTGTGCGTTAAAGAAGTATCTTGTGCATGTGTTTGACCAACATTTATTGATTTTATTTTTACCTTTTTAAGTTCTGAGTTTTTTTAAGTGGCCACCTCCTAACATTGGCCGCAAAGACTCAGTCCCATAAGAGTCTGTGGTTTGCAGGTTTTTCTGTTTATATGTCTAAGAAGCTATTAAGATTGAAAGAAAACTGAAATTTACACAAAATTATTAAATTTTATTAAATGTGTAAAAACTGCAAGTACGTTGAACCTCCTTAAACTAAGGTATTTACTCAAAGAGAACAAGAAAAGGACTCATAAGACAAAAAATTAAAACTTAACAAAAAGAAAAACTATTTAAAAAGATTTTTTCTCCAAAAAAAAAAAAAGACAAAACTAAAAATTCATAAAAAATTATAAAAATTAATAAATTAAAAATTAACTGCGAAAATATATGATTTCTTTTTAATATATTTTTTACCATTTGCTAAATTATTATTTCTTGTAATTCATTATTATTTTAAATAATTTTTTTGTTTTTGCCTTTTGTTTAATTATACAAATATATATGTTATATATATTATTTTTTCGTATTCAAACCAATAATGTTGAAATATTGGAGCATTAAATAGAAATTATTGTAATCTTATTAATAGAAACACGCCTTATTCTACACTATCTGGCCATTAATGACCGGACACTTCTCATTTCGGATACATGAGGTGCTAGTATCAAGTCAGTAGGGCGTAGGGCCGCTACGCGCCCGAATCACAGCTTTAACCCTTCTAGGAAGGCTATCCACTAGGTGTTGGTACACGGCGGCAGGTATTGCCCGCCATTCCTCCTGTAACATGTTGAAGAGTTGAGTGGTGGTTTTGGGGCGTTGTAGTCTGGCCCTCAACTGGCGCTCCAACTCATCCCAAAGATGCTCAATTGGATTGATGTCGGGACTTTGGGATGGTCAGTCAAGTTCTTGCACCCCCATTTCATCAAACCAGTCCGTGATGGCATGTGCTTTATGAATGGCAGCGTTATTGTGTTGAAACACAAACGGGCCATTACCGAACTGTTGCCACTGGGTGGGAAGCGCCGAATTGTCCAGGATGTCTCTATATCCTTCTGCGTTCAGGGTTCCACGCACTAACACCAAGGGTTCAAGGCCAAACCATGAGAAACAGGACCACACCATAATTCCTCCACCGCCGAACTTCACAGTGGTGACAATGCACTCCTGTAGGTACCGCTCTCCGGGCATTCGCCAGGTCCACACCCGTCCATCAGAGTGCTACAACATGTAGCGCGACTCATCACTCCACATGACGCTTTTCCATTGCTCTACTGTCCACTGGCGACGTGCTCTGCAACACTGAAATCGGTGGCGGGCGTTTGATGGAGAGATGTTTGGCTTATGTGCTGCTGCTCGTCCATGGAATCCTTGCGCAATCAGCTCCCGACGAATGGTACGTGTACTGGCAACACTGCCAGATACAGCCCGGATGCTGGTAGCGACAGTGTTCAACGACATTTGTCGGTTTGCCTTCACTACACGTCGAAGAGATCGTCGATCCTTGTCGGACATTATTTTGGGCTTGCCGGGTCGGGACTGCGGTTTTATCACTCCCTCTCGTTCCCATTTCAACACTAGGGCTGGGCAATGTCAGAATTTCGATATTGTGGTATATTGTGAGCTTCATATCACGATATTATGATATACCGCGGTAATTAAATTGTTATGTATATTATAAATGCTAAGACTATTTTGCAATTAAAAATTAATGTGTTTAAAGAGCATCATTTAAAAAAAATGGGGTACTTATCCTATATTAGCTCGCAGCATAATTATCCCATGGAATCAACTAATTATAAAACATCATTATTTTAAAACAGAAAAATTTTATTAATATAAACATCAATTACTAATATGAACATCAACACAATTATAAACATCAAAACAGTTATAAACATCAACACAATTATAAACATCAACAATTATAAATATCAACACAATTATAAACATCACAAGGAGATCCGACAATCTCGGATATTTTTTAAATCAGAAACACGCTATTCTCAAAATGAAACCAAAATCAGTAACTAAGTATACCATGGAGGGTTGATATAACGCGCGGGTGTTTGAAATCCGATATCGCCAATACCACGGATATGACGCATGCGCTTTAAAGTCAAATGATACCACAATATATTGTAGGAGAAATTTCTAGCTGCCGAGAGGAGGTATCGTAAATATTACGAGCAAGCCTTTGAGTTCTTCACCCCTAAATCAATCACGTGCCATACCGCCACTTCCTCGCCGCCGGTCGGCCGAAGATATTGGATAGCGGTGAGTACCGAGAGGTGCAGGCATACCGAAGTTCAATAACTCGGTATTGCCGAAGAATATACTTCCGAATATCATTACCGCGGTATCAAAGAAATACCGGTAAATGACGGTATTTCGGTATATTGCCCAGGCCTATTCAACACGACGTCACCAACTGTTGACCGATGTATCTGAAACTTGTCGGAGATGGCACGTATGGAATGACCAAATCGGTGGGAGCCTATGATCATGTCCTTATCAGCCTCATTCAGCTCTCGCCGTCCACTCATTTTCACTGTTAACGCTCGCATGGCCGTCGCCTGCTTGCGAATGGTCTTTCCCCCTCCACAGGTTGCGTATTTATTCCACCAGGACGAGTCCACCTGCCTTTCAAGGGGTGTCCGGTCATTAATGGCTAGATAGTGTATACTTATATCCAATACTTGTGCCTATCCAATACTTATTCTATACTAATGTAAAAGATGGGCTGTTCAACATTGGTACTTAAAACGTTGGTACTTTATTTGTATATTTTGAACTCATTTAATCTGCTTTATAAATTTTCATTAAAAATATTATTGAATTGTAACTTCTTCAAAACTAATCAATAATTTTTACTATATAATTGATAATTATTAAAATCTTTTGTACAAAATTATTTTTTAAAGTACATATATATTTTTTAATTGTAGTAAGTGTTTTTATTTATTTAAATCTGCATGTTTAAAAATATGAAATTATTGTGGAACACCATTATTAGTTACTAAATTTATACACAGATAGATTTAAGGGCCGTTCAAAAAGTACGCACACGAAAATGGAGAAATTTTAACCAGCTTCCCCCTTTGTATATTACCGTACATAAGGTCTTACCCCTCCCCCCCCTTAGAATACACACATTTTATTAGTCAGCCCCCTTTTTTCATAAAAATTATGTGACATTTTGCGAGACAACTTTTTTTGAAAACCGATTTACTCATTCTAACAAGTGGTCGGCGTGTGAAAAAAAATACAAGAGCAAACATATGTATAATACATGTGTAGGAAAAAGTCAAATTTGAATTTGGTGTATGCTTATAATGCACGTACTTTGTATAATACCTCCTCCACTCTCCATCATACAAAACCGTAGAAAATAGCAAATCCCCCCCCCCCTTCGTGATGTACATATTTTTTGAACGGCCCCTTAAGTGCTTAACTCATAGTTGCCAAATAAAATAAGTTTTTCACATACTTAAAGAAATTAACTAATTATATCAAATATATAATTTGTATTAACGTATAATAATAAGCTTTATAAATTATTAAAAATTGCATGGGAATCCCATCATTGGATCAAAAGTTTATTTTTGTTTTCTTGACTATCTGTGCATTAATAAAGGCATGATTCTATATGATATGTTTGTAATCTTTTATAGCAATTAATAAACTTCGTTTGGATTGTAAAATAACTGAAGTAGAAGACTTTTCAAAAAAGTTATTAATAAATATAAACTTGGATGGATTACAGCACTTAAACCTGGATACCGAGCTTTGGATGATTTCTACATCAATCTTCAGCAATTTTCAGACAGATTCAGCAATTGTTACAAAATGTTCACCTTTAGTATTAGGTAATTTATTTATATATATATATATATATATATATATATATATATATATATATATATATATATATATATATATATATATATATATATATATATATATATATATATATATATATATATATATATATATATTAACAAATCACTTGCAGTTATTTTTGACAACACGATTAAATTTTTCTCACTTTCTTTTCAGGCCAAACTTTGCATCTTGAAGTCTTAGAATCCAATTTTTGTCCATCTTACAGCTCTCTTTTTCCTTTATACCTTGAAGTCGGTCTAATTCTAAGAGTGCCAAAAAGTTTTATGTCCATTGACTGCTTTACCGACATAGTAAAAAAATTACCTCTTTATATCAAGACTAATACTGCTATATTGACTGAATTATATTTATTAAAAAATAAGTCTAAAATGCTCCAAAATTCAAGGCTCAAGAATGCCCAAAATATAAACATTTTACAAGAAATATCAAATAATAATGCCAGAAATCCTTTATATAAAAAAGAAAATCATGTTCCTGAAGTATTTATTCCAATTTTCAATAAATACACTTATTGTCTCTTAGAATCTACAGCTGAAGAGTTTGTTAAAAATCTAAATAAAGGTATGGTAATATTATTTTATTAAAATATCATGTTTTGATTAAATAATTTATAATTATAAATGTTTTGATTAAAATTTCTCTTATCCTAATTTGTTATAAATGAGAAGTAATATACTATGCTAAACTAAATATTGAATCACTTAAAAATTATGTTTTTCTATTTGTTAAGTATGTATAGGTTCATAATACAATTGCTACAAAGATAGTAGTATAGGCATAGATCTTTAATTGCTCTATGATAAATTTACATTGAATTTTTATATTTCCTGTTTATAATACGACTTGACTAGGGAAACGTTACTATTTCCTTTTTTATCAAGATTTTTGCTACCCTAAATAGTTACTAAATCCAAGATTGAGAAAGATAATAAAATATTTTATTATAAGTATATTAGTTTTACTATATGTATAGATTAAATCTAAGTAGTTTCATTATGTAAAATGATGTATGTAGAACATAAGTTTTAGAGTTTATTTTATGTAGAAGTTGAAGATTTCTTTTACATTATTTAGGATAATTAAGTTGAAATTTGATTTCTTACATACATGTTCTTTTAGGTCTGAAAATGTCTAAGTTTAGTTGAACAATTCATTTGTAAAGTTGCATTTCTTTATGAAGAAATAACGATCCAGTCAATATTTTGATTGTTTCCCTTTTATTGGTATCTGTGCGACTGTAAATTTAACGACCTGAAAGGAACAGTTCTGCCAGTTCTGAGGGTTAACAAGTATTGGTGTGCTAGGGCATTATCTGTAACTTAAATATTAGGAATTTCTTTAGAACAAAAAATTCAAAATTTTCAGCCTGTCATATTTTAAAACAATTTTAAGAATTATTATCGATAATGTTTTAAACAATTAAAATATTAGTTAAAAGTATTAGAATTTAAATTCGTCTTCTGACAAATTTTGATCCCTAAGGAATGGCTGGACCTTACTAATCATAGAATCATTTTGATATTTTCTTTTAAAAATTTTTTTTAAAATCTCATATTGCTGTTTCTTTCTGAAATCCTATTTTTAAGATTAATTTATAAAAATAATGCTTTAAAAAGTAATATTAATTTAATACATTTGGAAATCTTTTAGAGGTAGGATTGGAGGAGTCCATTTTCCAGGCAATTTTGGAGAGAGGCTCTTTATCACCAAACAGCGATGGTAATAACTTACTGTGTCGAGATCAGTCTGTTTCGTTGTCTGTGTTCCAAATAGAAAAAATAGTTAACATTAATATTACTACTGAATCTATGACTATATTGGGTTTGAAAACAGCAATTGCAGAACTTCTCCTAAGCAATCAAGTCAGTATATTTTGCATAATTTCTTCTAGTTTAAATAACTAAATTCAGTAACTTTAGAATAAAAAGTTATAATTTGAGTTACATCATGCTCCCAAAATTAGACAATAATTAAAAAATTGTTGAGAGTGCAAAGTAAAAAAGGAATGCTTAAATACTTTTTGATCCAATGTCTTTTTTCCTATTTCTGCCAAAGGTATTTTGAGTTATGATGTCGGGCAAAAAAAATTAAATTTTTTGATATAAGCAATTTATTTTATTTTATAACCATTGTTGAACAGCCGACCCAATTTTGGGTTTATGACAACTAATGTTCAACTCCGTAGCCTTGTAATTTTGAGCCAATCCAGAAGACAAGGAAACTCCTGGAGGTATGGTTTGCTACAGGAACATGGAGGACTTGACTCGACAGATTTAACATGCATCAGTCACCATTTACTACACGTGAAGTCTTCGAATGGCGGACATTGAACCCACAGCCTCTTGAATGTGGGCTCAGTGCCTTACCAATCGGGCTATATCGGCCCCAAACGTTTTGTTGGTAACAGATTTGGCTACTTTTTTTGGCTACTTTTAAATTAAATTATAAATAACTCTTAAGAATTATATTTTTCATGAAATTATCATCGCTTTACAATTCTGTGTAATTTTTTTTAAAATTTTGTTAGTTAGCTTCTGAGATAAATTGCAAAAATGGTGAAATTAACATTAAGGGGTTCAAACTTTTGAATGCAATCCTGAACTAACTATTTCTACCATATTTTCCCGATTATTATTACTCCCATATATTTAAAAGTTAAAAATCCAAAATGGTAAAAAGAAAAAAAAGGTATGCTCATTGAAAGAGAAAATTTTTGTGCCTAATTTTGAAATTTAAAATATTATGTGTACTTATTAATTCGCAATCAATTCCTAAAAACATGGCAATGTTAAAACATGGAAATCTGATCAATACATTAAAAGTCATCTAAAAGTTCCATTTTGGTACATGCATTTTCACTGTCAAATGAACAAAACTTTATGTTCATTAGTTATAAAATTAGCTGATAAGTTTATAATTATCAAGTTATTAAATAAATTTATTTATACTTTATTCCATTAATTAAGCGCAAATATTTATCCTTTTGCAGCCTAAATCACTCTATGAAGCTTCCAACTGTGTTAGTATACCTGCTAGTATTTTAAAGAAGTGTGAGGTGGGTATATTTTGTTTTATTACATCTATTTTTAATTATGAACTAGGTAGCAGAAACTCATCAGTATGGCAGCCGGTGTTGCAAATTATATTACATTTCAGATTTTTTTAAAAAAAGGAGAAAAATTTTTGCAACTTATTTTCAGAACATATCTAAACTTATTCCCAATCAAAATTTTAAAGCTGAGCTTGAAATAATTCTGTAAAAGAAAAATAATAAAAGAAATAAAGCAGTACATATTAAAAAGAAACTTAAGAAATAATATTTAGTTCTGAATTTTTAAAACCATTCTTATTGCACTGATTACACCAGTCTTTCTAAATTACATCAATCTGGTTATTAATTTCATATGAATTTTTATGAAAAAGATATGATAAAGTTATCGCTCGTACTGTTCTTTATCATATTTTCCATTACAAATTAAAGTTATAAATCAATTGTTTTGAAATGAATAAAGAGTGTAAATGTCTTTTGTTTATACTAGTTAAACTATTATGTATGCAGCAACAGTATTAGTTATTCAGAATGACTCCATAAGGTCTGTATTCTATAATTTGCTTTATAGCGGTAAGGGAATTATATAGGCTGGGATAGCCTGGTCGGTAGGGCGCTGGGCCCATGTCCGAGAGTTCGAAACCCGCCGGGCGAAGACTCTCCGTGTAGTTGGTGACTGATGCACGTTAAAATTCTGTTGAGTCGCAAAGTCCTCCATGTTCCCATAACAAATCAATACCTCTGGGGGTACTGGTTCGATACAGATCGATAGTTCTCTGATTCAGGTCAAAATTACGATCTGTGGATGAATAAATGGATGTATGAATGGGTCCGCCTTATAAACACTTGTGACATATGATGCGGCAGAAGTCGAATTCTTGGCCATAGATGGCGCCACTAAAAAATAAAAATCTCACACTCTGCCTTAAATTTGCTCGGTTTCACCAAGCAGGCTTGCCCGTGTGGCAAGTGGCATTAGAAACAACCAACCAGGGGAATTATAACAGTGATTGGAACTTCAAAAATATTTTTTTCCAAGTATTTGTGTTTTAAATTTAGAATTTAAGTGACCATAATTCTGAATTATTAAAGTCAGAGGAATAAATAGTACAACAATTAGCAAAATGAAATGAATTCTTTTTATATCAAAATGATATCATTATTGTAATTTTTATTATGCTTTCTATTTTTTAAGAATATTTTTATATTAAATTTAGCCTATTTTTTTATATTATGGCATCATTGAATGCCTTAGCTCGTAAATGCAGTAAGACAGCATGACTCTATTATGTGCCACACAGCAATGTTAAACACATAGAATTTAAAATCTGTCTCTTCATCTTGAGACGATTCTCAGTGTATGCGAATGTGTGTATTTTACGCCCACTTAATGCACAAGTTATTTCTTTCAGAAATTCACAGTATTCCTTTATCGTAATATAAAATAATCTTATGATATTACCTTATTATGGAGCATTTTATGGTAAAGAAATATATTATTACTATTTAACAATTGTTAAACAGCAAATTAATTATCAAGTTAAATGTATTTTTATAATAAATTTTTTGAGAAATCGTGTTTAGTCAACACATACAATTAATGTAAAAAATACAAAATAACTATTTAAAATTCTAAACAGCAATATTAATAAACAATACAAAACAATTTTTTACATTATTGCTCAGTATTCCATCACTTTTTATAGAAACCAAGAATTTTTTAAAAAAAATTCTGAAGTTACAAGGGTAAATGAGCAAAATTAAAATTTAATTTTATCCCAATCAATAGAATTAAAAACTAAATTTGTCATAACATATCTATGTTGATAAAAGAAATGTTTTTGAATTTTTTTTAATGTAACAATCTGTTGAGCCTTAAGAAACAAAAATGATTCCAAAGCAATTCTGAGAGTAGATGAGTAAAGTGAGCAGGAAGTTGAGCCTCCAATGTAATACATAAAAAGTCACATTATTTTTTTTTAATAATTCATCATTAACTTTAAGAGTTATGATTTGAAAAAAGAAATATTAATGATACATTTTTGTTTTTATAGGAGTTATCAAAAGAGTTAAGAAGTATGTATGGGCAAAATGTCAATGCTAATGATTTTCTAGGAAGAATTTTCAAAATATATTGTAAATTAAGAAAAGAAATTTCAGAAAAATTGCCCTTGTGATCTATGAACATATGCTAATATATACATAATATATTTTTCTGGTAAAAACAGTGTTACAATAATTAAAAAATATATTTAGAAGATTTAAGCTGATTTTACAATCAAAATTTACAATAAAATATATTTATTTAATGAATGCATTTAAAATTGTTTGATGTTTCAAATCGATGCATGTAAAAAGGAACTTCATTAGTGAAGCAGTTGTAATAAAATTTTTGTGTGTGTGTATATGCTATTAATACAATGCGTATTTTATTCTATGAGGTATAAAATACAGCATGTATTCTATTCTATATAAAAAGTAAATTATTCTTTGGTTAATTTATAACTAATTAGTTAAAACCTTTTTATGAATTTATTTTATACGAGTCATTAAAAGTGATAAATTATGAACTTTTTAAATCTGTTACAATTTAACTTCTCTGATAATATTTGTTGTTAAAGCAATTTTATTGTAAATTAAAATTGTGCCATGTATATAAAAGGTTTTTAAGTTATTAAATCTTAAAAACTGATTTTTTAGTTAAGAAAAAGGCATACAATGATTTACTGTTTTGTGGCTTTTCTGCATAAGTTATTCAGTTCTACTGCTCAAATCACAAATTAAGAATTTTATTAATATGGATAATTTCTATGATTCAATGTCATTTGGAAATTGAAAAAATATGTAAAAAATTTATTTTAAAATATAAAATATTTAGTTACAATAAAATCTCATGTTTTTTTATTAATTATTCATCATTAATCTTTTCAGAATGTAAATTAAATTATTAAATGTTATTATGAGATTTGACAAAGTAGAAATTTTCATTTCTGGAAGTATATTCTGAGGAAAATATTTTAGGTTTTAAATTTCAGACAGCTATATTTTCAGTTTTTTTAAAAATTTATTTTTCTTAAATAATGTCTTAAAACTCGTTATAAATATTTTGTGCTTTAAACTATCTATAAAATGTTAATGTTATAAAGAAAAATATTTTAAGTTTCTTATACATTCAAGAAAAAGTATTTTTAGGCAGATAATGAATGATGACAAATCGTTAAAACAACCCTATACTGTTAAATTCTTATTATACAAGACTTAATCTTACTACACTTTGGTTACTAAATAGCAATTTAAACTGTCTCCAAAACGTTTCATCGTTGTTACCTGATTGCTATTACTTTTATGGATCTTGTTCAATTAAACAGCTCAATCAGTCTAATTCAATTACTGTTAGCTGCAACAAATCTAGTTGCTACAAAATGGCACTTATTTTTCCCATGCTATGTATCGTTATTTATAAAACATAAGTGCTTCTTAATAATGACAACTATTTAATCTAAAAAAAAAAAAGTAATAAAAATCTTAAAAATAAATTCTGCAAATATGAGCAAAAGTTATAGAAAATTTATTAAATATTTTTCAACATAAAATATATAAATCTTTGCAAACAATTTCAAGTTATTGTTTTATTCTAACATGTTTGTCTGCATAACAACTTTTTTCCTGCTTGAAGCACATTACTATCCAATTTAACTGAAAGAAAGAAAAAAAAAGTAAAAACACCAGATATTAATTAAAATATATTCATAAAAAGAAACATCAAAACTCTACTCACATAGTTTATGCTGTCCTTTCATAGGAATTTTCAATTTCAATTCTTGCGGATTTTCACAAATAAATACATAGGGTGAAGCACTCTCACCTTCAGGAAACTACATAAGAAAAGAAACGCTTTGCATTCAAAATAAGTCAATTATATCTCCAATAAAAATGCATTTATATTGCATTTTTTAAAAAGAATTTAACAAAATAAAAAAATATTTTTCTATTTACAGATGTTTGCTTTTAACATTTTTTAAACGCAACACCAATCAGATTCTTTATTATTAAAAAAAGCTGTAGAGTAGAATTTCTCAGCATCTAAGCCATTCTTAAATGTTGATAGCTTCTACTCGTTCAGGACAAAAACTGAAATGTTACTGTCAAGAATAGTCTTTTTAGAGGGGAGGGAAGGACTTTGAAAAACTCAAATGAAATATGAATATTATAAAATATTTCTGAAGGAATAAATAAGTTCTTTTAAAAATAAATTAAACAAATCAATGTGGTGATGGGATAGCCTGGTTGGTAGGGCAATGGGCGCATGTCCAAAAGGTCAAAAGTTCAATCCCCGCCAGCTGAGCACTCCCCGTGTAGTAAATAATGACAAGTGCACGTTAAATCTGTTGGGGCACAAAGTCCACCATATTTCCATAACAAATATCTCTGAGGGTACTAAATTGGAGATCGATAGTTCTCTATTTCAGATAAAAATTTACGATATTTGGATGAATGAATGGGTCTACCCCATAAACGGGCAGTAATTTGTGTGTGTGAATGAAGTCGTATTCTTTGCCATAGATGGCACCACTGAAAAACAAGAAAAGCACCCTCTGCCTTAAATTTGCTTGGTTTCACCAAGAAGGCTTGCTGGTATTGGCAAGTGGTATTAGAAACAACAACAAAACAATGTATTACATTACTTGATTTTTATATTCTTCTTGGGGTAAACAATCCACAACATCTACACAGCCTAGTAAACATCCTGTAGGATATGTTTGAGGAAAGGCACAGTAACCTGTAAAAAAGAATTTTTTTTTTACAGGAATTAAAAAAAATATACTATTAAAATGCTAATTACTGTTAAGCAAAAATTAATGTTTAATTTCATTTATCGTTCATTTAAGTTATTTTTTTTATTGGTTACTTGAGCTGCAATAACACAGTAAAGACATTGAGCTGTAATAGTGAAGAATTCCAAATTCTTATCCCCAAGGCAGCTTGGAACCTACTCAGCTTCATATCAATGGGTATAAGATTGTCCAGAAAGCAAAGACTGCTATGGAGCACAATGCTAACGAAATGTCTTTGATCATGTTATCGGTCACTAAATTGTGGAGTCTTATGCATATCCGTCCGGCATTGTTTGTACTGCCATTAACTAAATCCAGGCATTTTTTGATAATTATTTACTGCAATATACAAATGGCAAACTTTTGTTATTTGCCTAAGGTGATTTATCCCCTTCCCTCTCATTCCCGCTTAAATGACGGGTTCAGGTTTCGCCCTCTATTTCTCGCTTCCGTGATATTGACAGGCTGGAGTGTTCAGTAGTAACGCGCCAATAAGAATAAAACTAATTTATTTCTTTTGACCGGAAAACATTTTATTTCTCATTTTATACACCAGATGGCAGTACCAGGATATTTTTAAGGTAATTGTAGATAGTTTATTTTAAACTAGATGTCAGCACTAATCAAATACAAATACAAAAAAATAGGCACTTTTATGACAGTTTTCTTGAAAATTAACCGATCGTTTAGGAGTTATTGACGATTTTCGTCATGCAAGCGGATATGTTTTAACCTCCATGGCCCTTTAGACCAGCAATTTTATTTTGGCCATGGAACCTTAAATCATCGACTTTCATATTGTCGTAATCCCAACTTATAAAATGTATCATCAGCAGTGAATGTATTAACCAAAAAGACTACAAATTAATTTGGATATATTTAGTGTGAAGAATCAAACTTCTTTATTGCATATTTACAGTTAGGTTATACGTCAGGGTTACGCCATCGACTTCCATTTGGCGTATCCCTAACTTATAAAGTTTATCATCTACAGTGAATATATTAATCAAAAGGACTACAAATTAACTTTGATACATTTAATGTGAAGAATCAATCTTAATGAATACAATTAATGCTTAATGAATTACAATTAGGTTATATGTCAGGCCATTGAATCCAAAGGTCTGTAGCGGCTTCTAGTTTTGAATTTGCTTTTGGCATATGACGGGCCAGGTTAAGGTTGTAATAAGTTAAGGGTGAATAAAATAAGCTGAATTACCGTTTTCGAAAACAAATTGTTATAAACTAAGAGAACAGTTATCAGATAAACATAAATCTTTATTTTTGAATTTAGTTAGTTTGAATTTGTAAATATGTATGCAATATTTGTAAATGCATATCTTTTTCATAATTAACTTAATGTATTGCTATTAGAAACTAAAAATAGGTTTTTTAAATTTTACTATTATTTTTGGCATTTTACATAAGTTCATAAAAAAAAAACAAATTAATAAATAAGTTATGGATTACTGGTTGGATACAAATATAATATTTTACAAATTAATTACTGGTTATGAAAAATAGAAGTTCTAACTTTTAAAATCCCTGTCACCTCACCACAGAACCCTAGGGCTCCACAGAACACCTTTTGAAAACCACACCCCATAGACCAACAATGGGCTGTTGCAAGAATACTTTTTGTTTTTTTTTCAGTATTATTTTATGTGTTTGCTTAAATTAAAAAAATATAAAAATAGTTAAAATCCTAAAAAAAATAGTTGTAAATGTTTTTTATTATAGCTTGGTATATTAAGTACAAAAGAAAGAATTTTTATTGAATGTCCCCAATTAAAACTAAATCCCCTAAATTTTTTTATTTATTTCCAAAGCACTAAATAGCATGATTATGTTCTTAGAAAGTACCTACAAGCAACAATGGTTATTTTCTTTTATTTGTAACTGTTGCATTTAATTTCTTTCACACTTAACTTTTAATGTGCATTTTCTTACTACCCAGTTCCAAATTGTTAATTACATCATGTAATTAATATGTTATTTTAATAAGTGAGTTACATAAGAGGTTTGGGACAACTTTTAAAATTATATTCAGTACTGGTCTTAAGCTTGTTTATTGTTTATCCATGAAAAGATTCTTAATCATAGAATTTTGAAAACAAGGCATGACAATTATGGATCTTAGCAATGTCAACTTTCAGTTGCTATAACAAATAAAAAAAATTTAAATTTTGTTTCAAGACAAAACTATCACCAATAAAATATCTCCCCAACCTTGTCGCCTTGAGTAAAAGGTCTCAATATCTGTTATTTCTTCTTTGATGGGAACTTTTCCAGCAGCATGTATCCACAGACGCCCTCTATAACTGGTATACCACACTCTTCCTTCATGCCTAGAAATAAACAATTAATTGGCTTAACTTATTTATATACAGCTAGACTATCTGGAAGATAAAACAATGACAAGATCACTCCAAGTTTAATTTTATGAGAGCAATAAAACATTTTATTATAGGATCACTTCAAAAGAAAATGTGGGGGCCGGGATAGCCTGGTCGGAAGGGTGCTGGGCCCATGTCCGAGAGTTCGAACCCCGCCGGCCGTAGACTCCCCGTGTAGTTGGTGACTGATGCATGTTAAAATTCTGTCGAGTCGCAAAGTCCTCCATGTTCCCATAACAAATCAATACCTCTGGGGTACTGGATTGGAGAAGTCGAATTCTTGGCCATAGATGGCGCCACTGAAAAACAAGAATTGCAGACTATGCCTCAAATTAGCTTGGTTTCACCAAACAGGGTTGCCCCTGTGGCAAGTGGCATTAGAACCAACCAACCAGAAAATGTGCTTATAAAACAGACTTGTTAAAAAAAAAAAAGAAAATGACCAAGTCAATCTTATTTCCATATTTGATACTAAAAATTAACAAATATGCTAACGAAATTGGCCTTCAAACAGAAGCATAGAAATCAACTCTGAAAAGATCGAAGAGGTTGATTCTTTTGTTTATCTCGGAGCTATTGTTGATAAACAGGATGGAAGTAAGGATGTTTCTCAGAGAATCAGACAAGCTAGATCCTGTTTTAGAGGTCTGTACAAATTTTGGAGAGCCTCAAATATAAAATTAAAAACAAAAGTAAAAGTCTATAAGGCTGCCGTGCGTTCCATTCTTCTGTATGGTGCCAAATGCTGGAGTCCCGCGGAAATCAGAAAAGAAAAGCTTTTCAAAATAGATGCTTAAAAATAATACTAAAAATCTTGTGTATTATAACAAATAAAGACCTTTTAACAAAAGCTAATATCCAATCTGTTGATAAAGAAACTTTTAAACGAAGATAGAGATGGCTCGCCCATATACTAAGAACAGATAGAAACAATCCTGCAAATGTTGCAAGCTCATGGGCGCCTGACGGAAAAAGAAAAAAGAGGGAGACCGGGACTAACATGGCAAAGATGCATTAAGGAAGATCTTAGTAGAGCAGAATTAACTGGATGGGAAGAAGGACGTTGCCAGGCCAAAGACGAGTGTGTGGAGAAAAAAACTCGAAGCCTTATGTGCCAGTTCGGCACAAAGAAAATAAGTTAATAGATATTACTGATAGTTTCTTTTAATATAAACTTAATAATAATATAACAATTTATACAGTTTTAAATAATAGAGAAAAATACACATTACATATTTTAAAATCTTTTAACAAATCCTAAAGAAAATATTTCAGAAAAAAGAATAATACTAACTATAAACTAGTAAAATTTTAAATTTGTATTACAAAACAGAGGAGTAAAATGAAAATAAAATATTTTAATCTTAGAATTTGACAATTGATACAAAAGAAAAAAAAAACCCTTTGAAATAAAACATCAAAGTTTAAAATCAGTTTAAAACTGATGAAATAAAAATAAAAATAGCAAAGTAGAAACACTAATGAATTATAGAAACAAATTAAAAATATATTTTGTACTTCTTGATTCCAGCAGTCAACAATGATGCATGAGGCTGATGCATACTGAGGCACATCCCTTCATCTGACATTTCTTGTAGCTCTTTATCTTGAATTCTTAATTTAGAACGTTTGTCGACACCTTCATCTATAGGAACTGCTTCATAATAATCCCGATGACGTTTATCCTCGATAAACTAAAAAAAAATTTTGTTTAAAAAAAAACTTTTAATGTAAATAGCGAATCAATTATAGGAAATCAAAACCTCTATGACCAAGGTTATATTTATCCTGATTCGTAACTTTTTAACTGACCTTTACTTAATTTTTTACCTTCATACTTTCGGAATTTTACTAGAAGATGGTGACTGGGTGAATGATAAAAAAAAATTCAATTTCTCTATAATAATCTCAACAAAGAGAGAATGTTCTTACAAGGGAATAACTCAAAGGAAAAGTGACTCTACATAAGACATCCTATACATACCTTCGCCAGAATTTTAAAATTGAAGGGGAAAAAAATGTGTAAAAAAATTATCATACAACTTTTATTTCTTTGATGATTGCAGCTGAAAACATTAATTCATTATTGTCACAGCCAGTAATAAAAATTAAAGCGACATGTTTTTAGCTAAAATATTTTTATAGCAACGAAAATTCCTATAAAAGAATTTTTAGTGATATAAATCTTCCAAAATATATTGAGCTAAGAATTTTAATACTTTTTTTTATTTTTAGATGTTTTATAAAAAAGGCATAAAAGTAAAAATAAAAAAGAAAGAATACATTTTAGATTATAAAATAAGGCTGAAAAAGATAAAATAATTAAAAAAGAAAACATTTTATTCTTGGAAATCATAATATTTTGTTTTAAATATCTTTTTTCTTTTCTTTGTCTCAACATAAAATTTTTAGAAAAGCATTTTTTAAAAAGTTATATTAATACATAATGGACGCCATAGCATTAAAAAAAAAAGCAATTTAAAATTTGTTAACAGTGACAATAGCAAGAATACGGGGGAACTGGAATTTCCTTTCGAAAAATTAACATATTGGAAATACTTTTTTATGTATATATATATATGAATGACTGAAATGCTATCAACATGCATACCAAGTTAAAACAATAATTTGCTATCAATATTTGTTTACCGTAAATTTTACAACACTATTTCAAGTTTTACCAGAATAGAGAAGATAAGTATTTTTTTAAAAGAAAAAAAAAATAGTTCAGTGGAAAATTGTCCGAAACAAAACATTTTGTTATGTAAAAAATAATTCTGTATCAGATTTTAAAAATGTACTATTATATTAACAATATTTTGAAACAGGTAATTCAGAGAGTCTTAAAATATTCTTAAATTTTTACCTAATATAAGCAGTAATTAACAAAAATAAACAAGAATCATTGAAAATATTTTTTTTAAATGACAAGCGTGAAAAATTACAGTATTTTAGTGTACCCTCATAAAAAAGATACACATTTCTTTAAAATTAAAATAAAAGATTATTTTAGCTGGTTATCTTAGTAACTAAAAAGGGTGATATATTAAAATATTCTCTTGGTCTTGAAAGAACTTGATATTTACAGCTATAACTAGAACACATTTTAACTTCATGATCTTGACATTTAAATACAATTATATCAGATTTCAGAAATTTTTTCTTATACTAAAAATATTCAGAAATTAATTGAGTTGACACTTTTTTTGATAATGTAATGTAAATGTTTATAATGTAAGGAAATGTAAAATATTCTGAATTGAAATAATTTTTTTTTTTTTAAAAATGCAAAAAGGTGCAAACTTTATTCGGTAAGAAGTCACAACATTTTTATAAAAAAGGCTATCAAAACAATTTTGCAATTTACTAATCTTTGATAAAATATACCTTAACATTAAATTAAAAACACATAAAAAGAACTATTCAAAAGGAATACTATTATTTTTTAATCCTCTAGCTTACGTATATTTAGGTAGATGAAAATATATATACAAAACAAAAAGAATACACTAAAATCCATTAAATTCCGTATCAGAATCAGATTCTCAGCAAAGTTCTGCTCAGTTATCGGAAGGTCCAGACATGCATCATCCTCACTTTTGATGTCTTCTTCCTTATTTGTGTTATCACAGACTAAATGACCTTCACTCTCATAGATATTGTTACTGATGCAATATTTTTTAAAAGATAAAATTACGACAAGGAAAGGTATATGCTTTTTTTACCCACTGTGCAACCATTACTAGATCTTTTCGTTACTATAAGAGAGTGGGTATATTTTAATTTCCAAGCATTGCATGCCTTATTTATTTTTTAACATTGGCTTATATATATATGTATATGTGCTCCTCACACTATTGTATTGATATATTTTGCTTTGGCTATGTTGATACAATATCAGAAAGCACTCTTTTTTGAGGATATAATCGTGTGGGCTGATGAAAAGATTATATCTTTTATTTTCCGGATTTTTCAAAAAAAAAAATTATAAATTTTTCTTATTTTTCCCTCAGTTGTTTGTTATTCTTTTATTATTGTTTTTCTTTCCCCCCTTTTTTCATATGTCTGTAATTTTCCTTCGTTTTATCTTCATTTTGAACTTATCTTATGAGTTCTGTTTACTTGCAGCTTATGTGCAATAAATGAAACTTATTATTTTCTTAATTTTCTTCTTGTTTTTTTGTATTTATTTTGCTATATTGTATATATATATTATATACACGAGTTTTGAATTTTTGACGAATTTCAAGATAAAAAGTGCACTCTTCGACTTAGATGAGTTAAAATTCAGAAATATACGGCATATATTTTTTCTTCTTCAAAAATACATTTTAATTTCGATATTTCTAGTTTAATTTTCATTATTTTTTTTTAGTTTAATATTTGACCAAAAATATATTTTTGTCAAATTTATTTAAGACATTTAGTTTTATATTTTTTAGTTTAATGTTTCGATTTTATTATTTCCTTAAAATTAGTTTTTATTGATGACAGATGTATTACTAAGATCTCCAGTACATATATATTATTAAATCGTATCTTTAGGTGTAATAACAATATTTAGATTTTCCATGTAAGAAGTTTTTAGCATCATATATTTTTTCAAATATTTTTTTATTTGCTTTTTTATCTTTTGGGGTAAATGTTAATTCTACTTTATTGTATAACTATTTATTTATATACATGAGTGAATACAAATCTATGTCTGAATCAAAATGTAAATTATGTCTAAATCAAAATGTTTTTGAGTAGCGAAAAAAATTTTTTAAGCAGTTATGATCAAAATGTTGTGTCATTGAAATGTATTTCCCAGCGTTAACAAATTTAAATGAGAAAAATTATAAAATTTATTAATTAAAATCTTTCAGATTTAATTTATTTAAAAAAAAAATTTGTTTCCCAGAGGTAAATTATTTTTTGTTAACTATTTTGATGGTATAAAAAGATTAGATTAACTATAAGATCGTCATAATCACCTAAAAGACTTTAAGCAGATAAAATTTTGGAAAACTGTTTCACATTTAAAATGATAATATATAATTACTATTCATAAAATGATACGTATTTCAAAATAATAAAATGAGTAAAAGTTTATGACCCTTGGCATTGGCCGCTACCTAAGAAAAGTTGGCACGTTCTGTTGGAAACAATTCAGTATATGGTGATAGTGAATCAGAAATATTAAAAGATGCTACAGTATCAGGAGATCCATCAGAAAAGGAAAATGACTAAACAGAAAAACTTTAGCGAAACGTAAAATCAAATAAAAAAGCAAAGATAAGGACATTGTAAGATTTAACTGCTTTATGAATAAATACATATTATACAACTTTTAAGATATCAGTACAGTTAGTCATTTGACTGAAATGTTAAAAAAATAATTGATATTCAATTTCCAATATTCCAAAAGTTTCGGTCTCACTTTGAGTTTGTAACATATAGGTTTGACTGTATATTAGAATCGGATTTTAACAATTCTCCAGTCAAATACTCCTAAAAATATTATTATACTTATTTGTAATTAATATATATACTAGAAAATTATGAATATATGATTCAGTAACTTACAACAGGTTGAATATTCGAAGGCAAATCTGAAAAGTCATGTTCTTGGAATTCAAATATACTTGTATCAGATTTTAATAAATCATCTGGATCAATACTTAAATCTGGTATATCTTCAACTACTTTTCTTCCAGCGAAATCGAAAGTGAAAGCGTTATTTCGGCGACTATGCATTTTATCATGCATTTCCTCCTTTTTCTTATTTAATATTTTTCTTTCTTTTTCAGAAAGCCACTGTGAATTCACATGAAAATAATCATTTTCATCATCAATAACTTTAGTTCTTCTCTCTCTGAAATTGAGGATATAGGAAATTGAGGAATTGAAGGAATAGATTGAAAAAAAACAGCACATACAGTGTTTTTGCTAGAAAATTTTTGGATTATTTTCTCATAAATCTATTTTTTAAAGCATTTTAAATCTTTTTTTAAAGTAAATTATGTCATACATACACCTCATATATGTCTAAATATAGTTTTTTAGAAATCATGTTGTGAAAATGTATATATAGGACGTGTTTCATTTTGTGATATTTTATTATCAACGTTAAGTTCGATAAATTAAAACAATACATATAATATGACAGTTTAATAAGAAAAAGCAAAAAATTTATAACTAAAAAGAAAACATGAATAGTAAAATATATGTTACATATAAAAGCAAAAATAACCTAGCTTTTTCCTAAAACCTTTTAACAAGTTTGATAAATTTAAAGAATAGCCGTGATGGCTCGGAAGTTAAGGCACTGAGCTATTGTTGAAAAAAAAATGGAGATTAATACCCAGTGGTGGCTTGAAGTTTACATAGCTTTAGATTGATGTGTACAAGTTGGTCTGGGAAATAAAGGTTGGTTGTGCACATTATCGACTACATTCTCAACATCATGCTGTTTATCACATGATTATGGAATCTTAATCACCATGATCCCTGACGGGTTGTTGCAAGAATACTTTAGATTTAAAGAATGATCAATATTCTTACATTCTTAAATTTGAAAATTCTAATTACTAAACTCTGTGGCAGAATTTTTTTGAGCTACCTGCAACAAAACTCTCTAGCACTAATATCTTTCTGCAAGACACTTTTAATAATAACAAACATATATGCTATTAATTTAAAATTTATAAAAAAGCGCTGTGTATACAAAGAAAAAGCCATAATATATATTTTTTTAATTGCTCATGTAATAATTTTTTATTCTAATATTGTAGGTGATATTCTTGCATTCTGTTGGGGGGCAGGAACGCACAAATCATTTCCTTCTTCGCATTTTGTAAATAATTAACACAGTAAAAAAATAATTAAAAATCATGGAATCCGTAGTAGTAATTGCTGTAAAAAAAATCGAAGACGAAATCACGTGAATCGGACTCCTCAAAAGAATTTTTTTGAGCTATCTGCAACAAAACTCTCTAGCACTAATATCTTTCTGCAAGATACTTTTAATAATAACAAACATATATGCTACTAATTTAAAATTTATAAAAAAGCGCTGTGTATACAAAGAAAAAGCCCATAATATATATTTTTTTAATTGCACATGTAATAATTTTTTATTCTAATATTGTAGGTGATATTCTTGCATTTCGTTGGGGGACGGGAACGCACAAATCATTTCTTTCTTCGCCTTTTGTAAATAATTAACACAGTAAAAAAATAATTAAAAATCATGGAATCCGCAGTAGTAATTGCAGAAAAAAAGATCAAAGACGAAATCATGTGAATCGAGCTCCTGAAATGCGAATTTCGTATCGAGATTAGGTTGTTGTAATAAATAATGTTGTATAAAAAATATCGGACTTAAAAACTATGGGGTAATAGCAATAAATGCCAAAAATTCGATAGAATTATTGCCTGAAAATGTAAATACTCAAATGCACGATTCGAATTTCCCATATTGTTTGAAATCTATTACGATATTTAAAATCTACGAGAAAATCAATATCAATAACTGCTGAAAATACAATCGAAACATTGCATCGATTTACTATCGGAGTAAATTGAGAGCATGAAAAAGTGATTATCTAAATGCATGATATGAATATTCCGTGTAAATTTCTGCAGAAAAGAAAAGAAATGTTTTTTTTTGCTTTCCAAAATAAAAAATTTTCTGTAAGAACTCAATAACGTTCTGCGACAATATCGCCGTGATTTTGCCGCAGGGTTACTAAATAATTGTGTTTTTAAAGAGAGTATTATAAAAAAAAATTTTAAATTACACATTTATATTGTAACACATCTTACAAACACTCATATATAAATATATTAAAGAAAATTGCTACAATTAACCCGACCTGCCTTTGGGGTGAGTTAAGCAGAACCTTGATCTCTATATTTTTAAAAGTCATTGAAGAATCATGGCTATGATATCACAAAAGGATTTCTTAATAACAATAGTGATTTTTTTTTAAAAATTAGTTTTGGTATTAAAAGTTTTAAAACTTTATTTTCTATTTCAATCATTTGGAAAAATGCAAAATGTCTTCACATTTCTAATTGGGTATAATATGAAAAAAACACAACTACTTCGATTTAGTAGGAACAACATATGACGCAATGCTAAACGAATGGAATTTAGTTGTTGTTTATTTAGTTATTGTTATTAGTAGTTGTTGTTATTTGTTTTAGTTGTTGTTGTTTATTTAGTTGTATTTAGTTTCAATAACTTTTCTTTATAATGCAATAAAATCTGGCGAGCAGCTATTTAAACGATCGAACACTTCGTTTGTTTATTTGTGGCTTGAAGTTAGGCTCGCAGAAAATGCCGTTCATGGGTTAAATTTAGTAGGAACAACACAACCTGTGACGTAGGCTATATTATACCCAATTATAAAAATGAAAATCATAATATTAAATAATAAGATAAATTTAAACATTTTGATTATTATGAAGATGATTATATTAGCAGGGTTTTTTAAACCTAAAACTTCTTTCTTCTAAAGCAGAGGTCGCCAAAGTGGTCTATATAGACCCCCCAGGTGTCTATTTAACATAATTGGGGGTCAATCTGAGCCAGGGGGTCGATCCAAATCCGAAGGGTCGAAGAAAAAACAGTTCTTAATATGTAAATCCCAAATATCTAATTGAGTATGTAAAATTTGTGAATTTTTTTTATAATTAACTTAATAGCAGTTTCTTTATAGAACATAAATTAATAAACGCATCATCAAAAATGTGGACATCAACCTGCAAGATGAGTTTGCTGAATTATTATCGGATCTTGAAGTAAAGACGCTTTTTAAAAATTTAACAATAAGTAAATTTTGAACAAATATAAATGTAATGCAAAAATATGTAGAACTTTATGAAATAGCTCAGCCTTTTTATGGGAGCTTTTCCAAGTTCCTATATAGTTGAAGCCGGTGTCAGTCACGTAAGTTCAATCTTAACTAAGTACAGATATAAATTAAATGTGGAGTTATGAGGGGATTTAAAATTAAAATTGACCAATTTTGAACCCAATATAGCGAACCTTGCAAAAAAACACCAGGCACACTCATCTCATTGGTTAAGAAGCAATAAATCTGTAGTTACTTTACTTATTATTTCTACTTATTTATAATTACTTATTATTTAATAAATATTAAGGTATTTAAATTTCAACATTAATATATTTTTCATAAAACTATTGTTACACAATGTACTATTACTTTAATAAATGTTTAAATCATGAAATAAATGTGCAAACACAGTATCTAATAGAGTTTTATCTTAATAAACGGAAAATTACTTTTATGGGGGTCGATGGAGATTTCGAAAAATTATATAGGGGTCGATGATGAAAAAAGTTTGGCTACCCATGTTCTAAAGGCTTAGGGCCAGATACATCAGGGATATATATAAATTATAAGATAATCGAAAACTTGAAACAAAATAATAATAATAACATGAGAGTTTAAATTGTTATATATGAGAGTTATAAATTGTCTGTTTTAATGAATGATATTTAAAAACAAAATCATAATTGTTTGGGTTAAAAAGTTAAATTGTCATAAATGTAGGGATCTTAAGGCAATTTTTTAAGCCAACATAACAATGGGATCAGGATATAAAACACAACAGAAAATAGAATAGCATCTTAAGGAAAAAGAGAAAACTGTCAAGAAAATGAAAAAAGGAACATAGTTAAAGAAAATGTATTGCATTTTTGCAACTTAGTACATTAAAAATCAGTAAGAAAAAAAAAAGAAAATCTGAAAAATTAGGAACTTTAAGATAGAAACAGAAAATGTATAAATACTACTGGTACTTTTCTATTTTGCTGGTGCGAGCATTTCAGCATTTTAAAATTTTATTTTATTTCTTTAAGTTTTTTTTTTAAGCTAACGAAACCAAAAAAAATTACATTTACATAAATCCGGTGACTTTTCATTGTCAACTTTATTGCTCACGCTGGCGAAATAGAAAAGTACCATGCTACTTTATGCATTATTTTAAAGGGCAACTTTTTGGACGTGCTAAATATTTGTTTATCTAATGTGTATGGACCTCATTTAGTTCATCTTAAAAAATAGTTGAGCTGTATTTACTTTTCTTGAATTGGCAATTTCTACCCAGGGCATTTAATCACTTCTTTTAAGTAAAAAGAGGGAGGTTTCAGTTTAACAAAACAGAGATTTTAGAAAGTATTTTTGAGTAGCTGTGAGATAGGTGTAGCTGTAAGGTATACAAATTTATATTTTTACATGACACAATATCTTCTTTAAGGAGCTAATAACCAAGAAATATATTTTGTAGTATATAAAGCTTTTATGTAGTATTCTGAAGTACAACTATAAAAAGTACCAGATAAAATTGAAAAAGATAATGAAAACTATACATACGCATTACGGTCATATTCAATTAGTTTGTCTCGATGTTGAATAGCACTTTGAAGTTTAGAGTCCAATTTAACATTCATATCAATAGTCTCATTGTTTGAATCTGTACTCATTAATTTATTATAGAGTTTGAAGCTTTGTTTACTCTGACGTGCAATTATTTCTTGTTCTCCTCTAGTGCAAACCTTAAAAAAAATTAATAAAGATAACATTTAGTAATAATATATATATAGACAGATAACAAAAACATTAATATGGCAATATTCTTTTTCAGAATGTACTCTTAAAACCAGTATGAATTAAAAAAGTACGAGAATCTCCGGTAGCTTAAAATTTTAACTAATAATTGTTTTAAAACATCAGCTTGGGAAGAAAGTTCGAACTAGGTTAACGGAACTTTGATATCTTAGTTTTTTTTAACCCTTTCGCTCCTAATGGGTCACATACGTCCCAAGCAAATTTCAAAAAACTCGTTTGGGACAGAAAACCTTCCCTGTCTAATGGGAGACTTTCCCACCCGTGCTGCCAATATTTTTGAAGGTATTTTCATTCACAGAACATAGATGGCGCTACCGTGCATAATGCTGTCCTACTCATAGTTTATACTACCAAAATTTTTCCGTTGTAAAAAATAAACTCGTCGCGGAAGGGTTAAAAGCTTTAGAGCTGATTTGTTACCAGTATGCTTCTGCTTTTTGGTGATTTTTTTACTGCCAACCAGTTTTGGCATATTTCCATTGGTGCCAATTTCAAGACATCCCAGATTGGAATCAAATATTGCAGTCCAACAAAATTTTCATTTATCAAAATGTTATCATTGTAACTGAGAAAAAAAAAAAAAAACTTCATTGCACTGATAAAGGAGTACCAAAACTTTTATCATGCACTACATGTATATGTGCAAGCATGTCATATTGCTGTAATAAATCAACAGAATCTTTGCATTTTAGTAGAACTCAAAATAACACAAACATGTGACAGAATGAAAGAAATACTGAAATGGTTTAAAGAAGCCAAGTTGTCAACATATTTTAAGATATTAATGCACAATTACACAAAAAGATACTGAAAATTCACATGTCTGATAACATGTTTTAAGCATGCAGTTAGCAAAAATGGAATGCCCGTTCAATGCATGCTACGATTAAATAAAATTTCCCATTTCTAATTTGTGTTTTTAGATCTTCTTTACATGAGCCCTCCTTGCACCTTGTGGTGAAAAGTAGAACTAATTTTTAAAAGCAAATTTCTTTTCTCATAATCCATATATACGAAGTTTCATTGATATTTGTCCATGAAAATTGAGTGTGTATTGGTTTAAATAGAGTAACTTTTATAATGGTTATATTCAACATTGCATTATCATATTCTACAGGGCTTATTTTGAAAAATGGTATAGTTGTTTGATTATTTGTCAGTTATTGTTATGTGTGGGATAACGTAAAATTCAGGGTAACAAAAAATAGAAGTATATTTTTTAAAAATTGACACTCACGAGATGAACTACCAGAAAAAATGTGTAATCTTAGGCAGTGGCGTACGCAGAATTTTTTCAAAGGGGGTGTTCAGAATTTTCTGAAACTACTAAAAGAAATTCGAGTCTGTAATAAAGCACTATTATTTCCCTAATTTAGACAGCTAGACAATTTTGACTTTTTATTTAAACAACATTGTTCAGTTAAATTTTGATTTGATTTTTTAAGTTTAAGAACATAATGTAATATCTTCTGAAAAAAGTCCAATGTCATATGGGTGGGAAGTAACACTTTGAGGGCCACTTTCACATTCATCAGATTTTGTTATGCTAGAAACGTTTTCTTCAACGGAAGTATCACTTTTCTGTACAACAGAAAAACTTACATTGGTACTAGATGCTGTCACCTCACTAAGTTCAGGTCGTGATTTTTTCTCAAAGTAATAAAAAATTGTTAAATTCTTGCCTTTTGACATCCTAAAGATCCAAGAACAACAAATATATATATATATATATATATATATATATATATATATATATATATATATATAAAAGTAGGCATAAGGCACATAAAAATAGTCTTAAAAAATAATAATTCGCATAATTTTTACTAAAATTTTAATTTTTGCCATTTTGTCTGAGCTCAAGGGGGGTGTTTAAACCCCTCCCTTGCATACGCCACTGATCTTAGGATGGTTTTTTACTTTTAGATACAATTTCAACAGGCTATTTACTTTTAGATACAAAAAAACAAAAACAAATTCAGAGCTTCCAGAACATTTATTTTTGATTGAGAAGAATCTTGCATGCTACCAGAAACTAGAAAAAGGAACATCTACCAAATCAGTAAATGTAAAGTCTACCAAATCAGTAAATGCAAATGTAAAGTTCTTTAAATTATTGGATAATTTCAAGATTCAAAGTCTGAAGTTTGTTAAAAAATTCCACTAACAAATTTTACAATTTAAGCTTCCATACTTCCACCTACCCACCCTTTTTGTGCTTTGTCCATTCCACAACCATTCTCATTTAGACCTAAGGGGGAAAATCCCTCTCACCGACCAAGGGACAATAAGATTGAATAGAAGAATTTCAGAAAATCTACAAACAGCTAATAAAGTCTCGTTTTTTTAGGAAGAAAAAAGAAGACCCGGGTAAAGTTAATGTGAAGGAAAAAATTATTTCCATCTGTTAGAAGAACACACTAAGAGGGGTAACTTTTAAAAAAAAAATCATTTATAAATAAATAAATAAAAAAAGCATAACATCAGATTTAACATTATTTATATAGGCAATTTTCCCAGACCAGCAGATAACGACATAGCAGAAAATTACACGGGGATATTTCCATATCGTGACCTGTCACACCATCTACAATCGCCAAGGTGCCAAATAGATTTTAAACTTGCAAATTTTTTTTGTAAAAAAAAAACCTGTAGATATTTGTCTGGGGGTGGCTACGAGTTATATCTTTTAAGATGTTTCCTATCTGTGATGTTTTTTTTTTTTTTTTTTTTAGTTTCCCAGGAGCCACTGCCCGAAAGTATGCCCAGACTTGGCAATTATTCTGCCACAGATCACGATACCGAAGTCTCGCCAATTACATAGTCCCCCTCAATATTTCAGTCAAATAAAGACAATTTTCATAAACCATTGATTTAAATTTTTCAAAGTTATAAACAAGAAGAAAAAAAAGAGATATCTTTTTAATATGCAAAATTTAGGAACTACAAATTTTCTGAGCATTCTAATTTTGTCCTCCTGAAAAATTTAAACCATGGGGCAGTCTTTGCAATAAGTAGTGTGGTTGCCAATATAAAAATTAAACACAATATTTGTATGAAAATTTCTTGCATTTACCAAATGTTTACAAGTGAAACAAGGACCAGATCCTTCCTGCTCGCAAACAATACGGCCGCACTTCAGGCAGTTATTTATTAAATTGTGCCTAGAAGCTTCACATGTGCATGGTCTCCTGCCAGGAAGAAGATATTTATCCTGGGCTAAATCAGATGCACTCAAAGGAACAAATTTTGAACTTTTTCCTGATTTCCTCATGATCTATTTTCAAAACTGAAAAGTAATTTACAACAATTAAAATAAATGATGTTAAAGCAGGAATGGTCAATTATTTTTGAGTAATAACCTAATAAATTGAATTTGTTAAAAAATAAATTTATTTAAGACTAAAATCAATCATAGTCTGCAAAAAGCATTCAGAGAAAAAAAACTTAATCACATAATCTGAAAAACGATACAAAACGCCTCCATAAACTTCCTATAAATTTATATGATTTATTCTCACTTCTTTCATTATTTACATTTTACAATGTTTAAAGTAGCAGATGTAGATACCTGTTACTCACACACTAGTACCCGTTCTTAATTTTTACTAGTTATAAAAAGGAAATTTTTTTTTTACTGTTTTACCTTTTCTTGATCCCTATTGGTTACAAGATGTAAAAGTTCCTACAGCGACTGCGCAAAGTGCTATTGCTCCGCCTATCACATGAATTTGCATCTGTCAACAAATACAACATGGCAACATTGTAAGCGTGATTAGAAACAAGCACGTGTCATCGGTTATCATATCGTTTAAATTGAGAGGTATTTATTTAAATTAAGATGTTGCAATTAAGAAGTGTTTTGTTATATCATTATTTAGTTGTTGAATATCATTTAAACTAATTTATTAATGTGAAAAATTCTTGATCATACTGACTCAATTTACAATTTATTTTACATTATTGATGTAATTATAATAAAATAAGTACCTATAAATAATCTTAACGATGTACTTATTTAGAATACATGTTTTAATAAAGCATATAAATTTAACATGCTCATGAAACTAGGAATGTTATGAGGAGTTGAATCAAAATTTTTATACATAAGATGTATAAATCATAATATATTGTATTTACACATGCATTAAACTGCTTTTATGATAAAATTTGCTAATTATAATAAAATCAAAATTAATTAATTTGGCAAATGTTATAAATTATTATAAAATTAGATTATTTTCTTATACCTGGGTATTTCCTTTAGCTCACAGTGTAAGTGTTATTTTGCAAAATCTTTTAAAAACTATTAGTGCCATGTCCATTCAAAAATTAATCTAAATTAAATAAAGTAACCCTCTGTTTGATATTAGATTCTTTGAAATAACAGTCTATGTAGTATCATCCTTGTTTTTTTTTTTTTTTTAAAGGAGATTGTCAGAAAATTTTATGATACATTTTCTAAATATGAACTGTAAATTTGTTGATATATTGAGAAAAAAATAGTTATAACCTTAATTTAAATGAAGTTATGCAAATAAATAAACTTCCAAAAGGCAAGTTTAATTATAAATGTACTTTTTAGTTTTTTTTATTATGTTGCTGATTCAAAAATATTAAGTGAAGGCTCATTTCTTAATTTAAGTCCAACCTTAATTAAGTAAACAATAACAATCTCCAGCTTTTTTTTAAGAAAAATAACATATATTAAAAAGAATTGTGTTGTATATTCTTAGGATTTATATTAATATCATAAAAATGTTATTTAAAGTTCATTTTTAGTATAAAGCTGTGATTTGTGTCTTAATGGGAGTTAAAAAGTTTATATAAAAAAAAAAAAAAATTACCTTATATATTATATATAAAACATATCTCAAAATAGGAACAACTTATCAATCAGACTCTGAACTTATATTTAAAAGAGATTCTTTTAATCTCATGTTTGTTTTTACCTTTAATTAATTGATTTCTATATTGATTGAGGAGAATTCTCTCTATTTGTCTGAAATATTGAAGACATTAAGACAATTTTAATTATTTAGGGGGACATAAACAATTAAAAGACTAAGGCTACCAAGGCATCTTTAAATTTATAAAATCTTTTTTGAAATGAGGCATAAACCCTTTCCTTATGTTATTTATTACTTAAAAGGTCGATTACAAAGAAATTTATTTAATAGAATATCATTTATAGACGGTTCAACTAAGAAAGCTAATGCTAGTGTAGTATCTGGTATTTAATGGTAGCTAAACATACCTAGTATTTAATACCTGTTAGTTTTTATCTCTTATGGAGCTGGAGCTGAGATAAGAGAACTAGAACTATTCATAAAATTAATTTTTTAGATAATCAATAATAATTAACTGTAGACGCTAACATATTATAGTTATGTTATGAGTTATTATAGAAAATTTTCAAAACATAAAAAAATTTTTATCCTTCAAAATTATTTAAAATTTTTTTTTTTTTTTTTTAAAGAATTTCTTATGTTGAAATAAAGTTGTTATTTATTTTGAAACCACATTTTTGTTATTAATTATAATTATTTCTTTTTCGAATATTTTGTTTTAAAGATGATAAGAAACAAAAGTGGTTATTTATTGTCTGCGGCTGTTTTCTCAACTCACCTCTTCGCGGCTATTCTTGATGAATGAAAGAACTGTTTAATTTAGGAGTGACTTCTTTGTTATGATTAATTTGTTACATTACGATTATATTTTCTAAAACTGTGGGGATTTGATGTGAGAGTGCTCTCTCTTTTTCGTAAAGAGATGCAGCATTCGGCGAAAATGACTCTTTTCACCTAGGCTTTTTACTAAAAATGAAGGAGATGGTTGGGGGATGTTGTGTATGCTCTGACGAGCGTGGTTGGGCTGAAAACCCCCTTGTTTATTGTGATGGCCAAGGTTGTAATGTTGCTGTTCATCAAGGTTAGTGTAATCAATAATTAGCTTTATTGCAATATAGATTAGGTTTTAAAAAACATTATAGTTTGTGGTATTTCCATTAGATAATTAGTTATGCACAAGGGCAAACCTGCTGTCGCCATCTACTTGGAGGGGAAGGGGGGGAATGTTTATGAAAAATTTGATAACTATAAATAAAGCTTTAAGTGGATTTTTATTAGTTAATTTCTGTTAAATGGGAGATTCGTTAAGAGAAAACGAACATTCATCTTTAATATTTAATTTTTTGAACATGTAGATCACACGAAATTTAGAGGTGAAATTTTTCTCCACAACTTAAAATTTAATTTTGTGTTTTCATTTAGATTGTTTATTATTTTATTGTTATAAGATTAATTAGTTTTTTTTCTTCATGAAAAATCCATCAAATACGTTTTTCAAGAACAATATTTCCTGTTAAATGGGAGATTCCTTAGGAGAAAACGAACATTCATCTTTAATATTTAATGCATATTTAATATTTTGAACATGTAGATCTCACAAAATTTAGAGGGGAAATTTTTCCCCACAACTTAAAATTTAAATTTGTGTTTTCATTTAGGATTGTTTATTATTTTATTGTTATAAATTAATAAGTTTTTTTTTTCTTCATGAAAAACCCATCAAATACGTTTTTCAAGAACAATATTTTCTGATAAATGAGAGATTCCTTAGGAGAAAACGAACATTCCTCTTTAATATTTAATGCATATTTAATATTTTGAACATGTAGATCACACCAAATTTAGAGGGGAAATTTTTCCCCACAACTTAAAATTTAAATTTGTGTTTTCATTTAGGATTGTTTATTATTTTATTGTTATAAATGAATAAGTTTTTTTTTTCGTGAAAAACCCATCAAATTCGTTTTTCCAGAACAATATTTTGTGTTAAATGGGAGATTCCTTAGGAGAAAACGAACATTCATCTTTATTATTTAATGCATATTTAATTTTTTGAACAGATAGATCTAACGAAATTTAGAAGTTCAATTTTTTTTCCACAACTTAAAATTTAATTTTATGTTTTCATTTAAAATTTAAAAATAACCCTTTTTTTATTTTATTGTTACATGATTAATAAGTTTTATATTTCATTAAATACCCATCAAATATGCTATCACTATTTCAGAGGTCCCCTACAAATTAAAAAGGGTCAAATTCAGTTTAATGTGCAGTTTAGTGTATTTTTTACCAATTAAATGACTATAGTTATAAGCTTAGAAAAGGACTAATTCAGTGTGAAATATTATTTTTTTTAAATGCTAAAGTGGTACATAATTAAAAATACCTTTTCAAATATATAAAGGAATCTAGAAGAACCTGATTTAAAAGTTATTGTTACAAATATTTGAAATAATTCAAAGATTTTAAATGTTCGAATTTATTATTTATTAGAAATTAATTATCGTTTACTCTATAATTATGCTATGATTAGAGAACTAAGAATTTTTTTTTTCACTGTTCTTAACTGAAATGGAAATGTTATGTTGAAGATTCTAAAGAAGAATGTCTAATTGCAATCTTTTGGTTAAGCTAAAATAAAATGGATAAGCTACACTTAAAAAATAAAATTAAAAAGCATTATAGGAAGTCAAAATATTTCTAAAGTCTTACAAAAAATATTTTGCATGAAAAATTAATAATTTTTAATAGATAACAATAAAGTTATGATGCATCTTTTTTTTCTATGAAGAATTAATTAATTTCCATATGTTCTTAAGCAGTAACTATATTTCAACATTTTAAATCAATCCGGGGTCTGTCCGGGCTAAATTTACTACCATTTAGTGGTACCTTCTCAAATTGAACTGTAGGAAAAGCGATAGTTTCTTGAAATACTTTTTCTTAAAATTTTATTTTTTTATCCCATAAGAAACGATAAATCCATATTTTTGTGCTGATTTTTTAGTATTTTTAATTTTCACAAATTATGTCTAAATTATCACAAAATAGCTACCTCTCGGAAAAACCTAGACAGACCCCTGTCAATGATTTTATACCTTGAATTTTATTTCTTTAAAAAATTAGGAATTTAAAAAATTAAAAATTTGCTACCGTAAAGATTCTAAAAACAAAAATTTAAATTTTTTTTAAACAGACCCTTATGATGGTTTTATGCAAACTGATTGGAATTAAAGAAAAAATTGCCACCTTTTTTTTAAAAAAAATGTTGAGAAAAGAATTGAATTAGATATCTATTTTAGATAGATATAGATATTAATCGTCAGACTTAGATAAAAAGAGAAACTTTCTACTAATACAATATCTCAAATACCTCTGCAAGATAACTTGTAATCCGTTATGGTGAAATTTGTTTGAAAATCACAGATTTGCTTTAAAAATATTTTAATTATAAAACTCCTTGTTAATATTTACCACAGGGAGTTTTGATTTTAAAAAAAATCTGAAAGTAGAAATTCAAAAATGTTATATGCAAAAGCACTTTTTAAATAATTCATAAGTAACTGAAATTTGCAGAAGAAAAATATAATGCAAATGTTATCAACAGTTCAATAAAAATATCGATGGAAGGTTTTATTTATTTACTTAAATTGTGTGAGTTCAAATCTCGATTTAAGATTTATAAATCGCATGAATACTAGTATCAATATTTGGTTTTAAAACTGTGTGAATATGAATCTCAATGTTTGAATTTAAAATCATGCGAATATGAATTCTGCTGATTTTTGATATAGAATTGTGAAAATACAAAACATGCTGTGCGATCTTAAATCATGTAAATATGAATGGCGATGATGGATTATAAATCATGAATGTAATTTGACTTTGCGTGGGTGTACAACCTTTTTGACTGAAGGGCCACTTGACTAACAAAGGTCCACACGCATATTTAAAAACGTTGATGGAATATATAGTAATATTTATTTAAGCATCAATGTTCTGAGCGTTAACTTTTTTTATCAGTAAACTTAGTAACATATTTGAAGAGAATGTTCATGAATGTAATTTGACTTTGCATGGGTGTACAACCTTTTTGACTGAAGGGCCACTTGAATAACAAAGTTCCACACGCATATTTAGAAACGTTGACGGAATGTATAGTAATATTTATTTAAGCATCATAGTTCTGAGCGTTAACTTTTTTTATCAGTAAACTTAGTAACATATTTGAAGAAAATGTTCATGAATGTAATTTGACTTTGCATGGGTGTACAACCTTTTTGACTGAATGGCCACTTGAATAACAAAGGTCCACACGCATATTTAGAAACGCTGACGGAATATATAGTAATATTTATTTAAGCATCATAGTTCTGAGCGTTAACTTTTTTTATCAGTAAACTTAGTAACATATTTGAAGAAAATGTTGACGTATGCCTGTTTAGGCAGTGCGATTGTTCTTGTTTTCCAGTGTTTAAAACTTTAAAAAAACTGTTAGTTCTAAGAATTCAGAATGATTTTTATGTACCATTTTTGCTATTTTTTTGTTTTTAATGTAACACTTTTTAACAGAGCGTTTCAGATAAACTATTCGTTTATTATAACTTTTTTTCTATCAACATTTTGTTCTGGAAAAAAGAGTTCTAGGTAAGTCAAATGTTCTTAGAATTTAAGCTGAATAGATTTTTGAAGCATTTGATTCAATCTCATGATTCACAGTTAAGTCATTAATTAAGTCATGTAATTCGATCTAGTAATCAAATTACTTGAACAGAATTAAGATCCAAATCACTTGATTTGAAACAAAACATTCCTTGATCCAAAACATTCTACTCAAATTACTGATCTGAATCCAAATCGAATAATTCAGATCAGGAATCCGAATCGCTTCATGGGAATAACTGGTCTGAAACCCTTGATTTGAATTGCTTGATTATCGGTGTTGTGAACTACTTGCTTCAAATAGTGTTCTAAATCGCATGATTCGAATCATTGATCTAAATCGCTAGATTTGAATATTGATCTAAATTATGTAAATCGAATTAGTGTTCCTAATCAATTCCTAAGAATCAGTGATCCGAAACGCATGATTTAAATCGATTGTCTCAAATATTGTTCTGAATCGCATGATTCGAATCAGTGATCTGAATCACTTTATTCGAATAATGATATGAAATTCATGATTTGAATCACTTGATTCTAATATTGATCTAATTCACACGATTTGAATCAGTGATCTAAATCACTTCCTGGGAGTAGATGATCCAAGACACGTGACTTGAATGGCTTGATTTGAATTAGTGATCTGAATCACTTCATAAGAATCAGTTATCTGAAATACTTAATAAGAACCAGTGATTCGAATAGCTTGGTTCAATTATTGATTCGAATAGCATGATTCGAATAATGATCTGAAGTGCATGATTCGAATTAGTGATCTGAATCATTTGATTCAAATGGTAATCTAAATTGTATGACACAAATCAGAGATGCAAATCGCATGATATGAATCAGTGATCCGAATCACTTCATAAGAATCAATGATCCAAATCGCTAGATATGTATCACTGATCTGAAATCTCAATCTCTTGATTCGAATAGTGACATGATTCGAATCCCTGATTTGAATCACTTGATTCGTATAGTGATCCAAATCATATGACATGAATCACATAATTTGAATCAGTGTTCTGAAACGCTTCATGAGAATCAGTGATCCGAAACAGAATGGATTAATCCACGGTTTAAACCATCCTGTCCAAAACCCCTTTGTCCAAAACTGTCTTAAACTGTCCAGAACCCTTTTACTCAAATTATGTCACAATTTTTTCTGAACAATATTTAAGAGGTAAAATAAACATAGAACTAATAACATATTGATAATTAAATATACTAGAGAATATATGTTTTTAAAAGTATAATGTTTTATTAATATTGTTTGACTCTTCAATTTAAACAAAGGAAGATTAATCAGTAATCAAGTTTAATTGGTCCTCTCATTCAATAGTACATAACTGAAGTTTGACCTTGCCATACAGGTTAAAATATTAGGGACTAAGTGCTTGGTTCGTCATAAACAGGTTTATTTATTTATAGTACTATTCAAGAATGCTTTTATTTCATTCATGTTCAATTCTTTTAGCATAGGGGTGATACATCACCAGTGTCAGTAACTGAAACTGATGTTATGCCCTTCAAAACTGTTAATGCATTTTTCAGTTATTTTGTATTTTCAATTTAAACTAATGTATTTATATTTAAAAGCAATTTTTTTTTTAAATAGATGTCTTTTTTATCATCCCGTGATGCAGAAATAATCAAATTTTTTTAAATAAATATTGTGAAAAATAAAAGTTTAATTTTTGAACAAATTTATTATTTTTTTTAAAGAAAAATTATTATTTTTAATATTGCCATATTTATCCTTATGCAAAAATATTATTTATCAGTATTAAAAGCATAGTTATATTTAAAGGATTAGGTATTCACTTTTGTTGTTCACTGAATTGTGGAGCTTCAAAAATTTTAAACCTTTTCCTATTATATTATATTATTTTCTTTTAATAAGTTATAGTAAATTGTATAAAAAATATCAAATATTTATTGATACATGTAATTATTATGTGTACAATGGTTACACCTATAGAATTTTTACCTTTTACCAAAGTTCAAGGTTTTGGACACTTTAAGACAGTTTAGGACAGTATTACCCAGTTTAGGACAGTTTTACCCAGTTTAGGACAGTAAAACCCAGTTTAAGACAGTAAAACCCACGTGTCCTGTCCAAAACCAGTTTAGGACGTCCAAAACCCCAACCCTGGCGCTAAGGATGCTTAATTAATTGTGGTAATAATATCCTTATATAGGTGCTAAAGCAAAAAAAAATTTTTGCTGCCCTCCAAAAAGGTTATGAATCAGAAGTTTCAGAGAATTTATATAAAAAAATGTACCACTATTCATAAACAATTAGACTAAAATGTGTTAGTATTAAAAAAGCCATTTGAAGGAACTACAAAAGCAATTCCGAGGATTGGTGAATGCAGCGAGCAGGGTCTCATCTTAATATTTTTTGCACTATATTTGTATTAAAATTAAAAAGATAATTTTGAACCCTCCCTTCAACAGAAAGGCAAATACGAGGGATAATTATAATAATCATGCTTTTCTAAAGACAATAAAATGATATTAAAGCATATGAATACTGCCGGAAATTGTGAATCAATCATTTTTATCAAATTTATTATTGAACCACACACTGATTTGAAGCAGTTAGTGATTGGAATCAACAGGAGGTTCGAGTCAGTAAATGATTTGAATCACCTAAGTAGACTGATTCTATTGATTCAAATCACTTTGATGATTCGTTTTGCCCAACTCTAATAGTTACCCTCTAAGTTGTATCTACATGTATAAGAAAAGTGTTTTAAAACGGAAAAAACTAAATAAAAACCGAAACAAAAATTGTTCTTAATTTTTAAACAAAAAATTTTATGCTAAAAATCTCAAATTAACTTTTCAAATTTCTGCATTTTTTAGAAAAAAGTGACCATAAAAGAATAATGTTCATTAGAAACGCTCTTTAAAAAATTCTGTGTTGTAATCAAAAGGTTAATAAATTTTTTTTCTTCTCAGTTCTGAAATATAACTTTAACTTTGAGAATCATAGTTTTCTGTGTTACTGATTATTTGTCTTACCATATGAGAAAAAGTGATAATAAAAGAATGAAAATTATTAGAAACACCCCGTTAAAATGGTGCTCTATAATTAAAACAAAAAATAGCAAAAACGAAAAAAAGCAACAGCAAAGTGTACAATCCTTAAAACAAAACAGTATTGAATAAATGACGAAATTGACTTGCCTAAATGTAATTTTAAAAAAATGAAATCAACAGAACAAAATTCATGTTTTAGTATAAAGTACAAATCTAGTTTCAAAATGTGTATATATATATTTTTTTTTCAGAATATAAATTAACAGGTTTTCAACTATTTCTAATCAAAACTATTTCTAATAATGTATAGGGGTGCACAAACTTTTTGAGTGAATGGGCTACTTGCACAGCAGGTAGGATAAGAAATGGCCGCACACATAATTATACACATTAATGACAAATAACAAAATTTTTATTTAAGCATAAACTCCAATTTTTTTTATTAGTAAACCTGGAATTAATCAGTAATATTTTTAAAAAATTAAATACTTTTAATTATTAAAATTCATTTGAAAATCAAAAAAATTAATACTTTTTTTTTTTAAAAAGGAAATTTTTCTTTTTATCAAAGTTGATAAATTAAAAAAAATATAAAAATTGGATAAAAGAAAAAGGTTTTTTTGTCATATCACTTAGTTCAAAATTCATTTTAAAATAAATTCAAACTTTAAAAAAAAAATTTAATCCGCTCAGATTTAAAATATAAGAACTAAATCAATAAATACATATTTTGATTAGTAATATAAATTCAAATTAAATATTTTAATTCAGGAAAATTTATAGGGTTTAAACAAAAACCAAGAATAAAATAAAACCATAAACCAAAATAAGATTCATTATTTATTTCGTATTATACATCAAACATTATTTCTATTTCTTGAATTATTAGTGGTTTCATGAAATTTAATTAGGAAAACTTTTCTTTTTCGTTTTTTTTTTCCCTGTAAAAAATCACCGAAGTTACAAAAAATGTTTTAAAAAAATTACAAACAGTGAGCAGCTTAAAAATCGATGTTTTCTGACACCTCTCGAATTCTTCACGTTGCAGTTACATTGTATTAAAATATTGAAAATCTGTTTTACATTGTTTTAAAATATCCGAATATATGGCTCTAATTGCCAGAAGAATAAATTAGATTGATGATGAAATTCGACACAAAATTCTATCAAAAAGTGATAATGCGCTCGTCAAAATCAAGGGCAAAAAAAACTTGAATTACGATAAAATCAGCACAAACAAAGTGTGTCAAGAAGTAATTTAAATCAAAAAATCAAGTAAATCAAAAAGTAAAAGCCTTATTTAAATTTGCATATTGTAGTAAAATTTAGATTTTTTAAAACCAAGTGGAAATGACAACCAAAAAAATAAGTGAAAAGCGACTTGTATTTACGAGAAATCGATATGAACAAAGCGTGTCACAAAGTGATTATTTAAATGCGTCGTAATGATCTATAAGTAAAAATTTGGCATTTTCAAATCACATGGAAAAGTGTAGCAAAAACTGACTTTCAAAAAAAAGTTTATTAAAAAAATCATTTTGTTTTATGATGAAATAGGCGTAAATAAAGAAAGTTAAAAAGGACGCAATGAAAATGTATAAAATATTAAATGCACAATTTAAAACTTACAAGTTGTTGTTATTTCGTGTTAAATGTATCAGAATTTTAAAAACCACATAATGAAATTTATAAACAAACTAGATAAAGAAGGATAAAGAATCACTTGGATTTAAGATGAAATTGGCAAAAGTAAAGCAAGACAAAAAGTGAATATTCGAAATTCGTGTATCTTAATATCATATTAAAAGTATTGTTTTTTTTTTTAAAAAAAGGCATGCCAAATTCCCTAGCAATTATGGTGGAAAAAGTAATTGATCTATGATAGAATAATAGAACGTAGATCTATAATAGTATCTATGTAAATTGAGCTCGTCAAAAAGTGGCAACTCAAATGTGCGATTCAAAATTTTTTTAGATTGTGTTTGACAGCCGAGATTCTCGCAGAATATCATATTTGTCATGTCAACAATAAAAGAGAAACGAAGTTTCTGAATAAATGAGTTTATTTAAAAACATTAGTAATAAAGAATGTCACAAACAGAGTGACGAAAAGAAAGAATACAAAATGATCTGCTTCTACAGAAGCTTAAATACAGATAGCAGGTGACGTCAAGATCCACGCAAGAACGACCAACAGCAAATGAAAATAAACTGGCCGATCCCCGCAGACCATGACGTCACCGACGCAAGTTGAATGCATGAGATCGACGACGGAAAATCGAACCTCATACCTTTTAACTTCTATTATTTGTCTAACATGCGGCCCCCTCTCATGCCTTCAACTTTTACAAAAAAACACACATATACAGTTTATCAAAATCCTCAATAAACTAAAGAAATATTTAATTTCCTTAAACTAATACTTAAGCTGTTTCAGTCCTGAAACCACCCAAAAGATTAAACTTTCACAAATACTTTTGAACAAAAATTTTCCACTTCTAATTTTGTTAAAGGTTTTGTAAAAATATCCGCTAAATTAAATTAACTCCTAACGTGCTTTACAGCAAAAAATTTATCATAAATTAAATTTCTTAAAAAATGATACCTTACGTCGATGTGTTTCGTTCGACTATTTTCAATAGGTGAATGAGAAAAATCAATTGCAGATTGATTGTCACTAAATATAATACAATCACTTAAATTTATGTCCTCTAAATTTAATTCTCTACACTCATCTATTATTCGCTTGATCCACATTACCTCTTTGGCAGCGTCAGATAAAGTCACATATTCTGATTCCATTGTAGATAGACTCACACATTTTTGTTTGAAAGTTTTCCAGAATATCGGAGTTTTATCTAAAAACAATATTATACCACCTACTGATATTCTGTCATCCCTGTTAGTAGCGAAATCTGAGTCACAGTAACAATTAACATTTAATTCTTCAATATTTGACAATTTGAAGAAATAATCTTGAGTATTTTGATCATAACCTAATAATCTTAATAAAGTATTCCAGTGTTTTAAACCTGGGTTTTCTTGAAATTGTGATAATATATTTACCGCATAGGATATATCCGGTCTTGTGCGATGAGCTATATAAGCCAAACAACCCAAAATGCTCCGAAACGGCAATTTCGCCATTTCATCCACTTCGTTTTTAGAAGATGGACAGTCAGCTTTTGATAATAAGTTACCCTTAGTAATCGGCAACGATGACAAAGGAAATTTAAAGCTAGAAAACATTTTACAAACTTTTTGGATGTAACTCTTTTGATGTATTAACATCTCACCATCCTTTTGAACAAATTCAACACCTAACAACTTACGAGTATTACCCAAAATTTTTAAATCAAAATTATCACCTAAAAGTTTAATAACACTATCTACTTCATTTTTTGTTTTAGCAAAAATAATTATGTCATCTACATGAATTATAAGAATTACATTTTTATATACATATGTACAATTACACCACTTCAATCTTAAAAACTTTAAATTTTCAAGTGTATTATCCAGTTCAAAAAACCACTCTCGACCACTTTGCTTGAGTCCATAAATAGCTTTCTTTAAATGACAGACGTGGTCTTGTTTATTTAAATGAACAAAACCTTGAGGTTGATACATAAATACATCCTCATTCAAATTTGCGTAAAGGTAAGCACACTTTATATCTAATTGGGAATGATACCATCCTAGCATACAAACTAATATTGTGAAAAACATTCTTACAAGAACAAAATTAACCACAGGACTAAATACTTCATCATAACTTTCACCTCTTATTTGTTTAAATCCTTGGGCAACTAAACGTGCTTTGTATCTTACAATTTCCCCCTTCTCATTTACTTTAGTTGTATAAACCCAACGGCTTCCCAAAATTCTTTTATTTTTAGGAGTTGGTACCAAATCCCAAACTTTTCTTTCTTTCATAGTAGTAATCTCGTCAGACATAGCTAATTCCCAATTTTTAATTTGTGGGGATTTTAAACAGTCTTTATAACTTTTAGGAATTTTTATTTCAATATGATTTGCTTCATGTTTTATATTATGATTAACCTGAAAATTTGAAACTTTACCCGAAAAAGCATTTTTCCCACTGAAATTAAATAAATCCTTATCATACTTAATATTATTGCTGTTGCAATAATTTTCTACATCTTTATAGGATCTTAATCTCATATTTACTCCTTCAATGTTATAATAAATATCAGTTCGACTATTATCTGGACGGGGTACAGCTTTTCTAATCCATGAAATGTTTTTACACGGAATTAAATCGGGTTTTAAGCTTGAATTACCTATGTCTTCATCTGAAGAACTTCCGCCCAAATCGGGACGTTCCGGTATAAAACTAGCAAAATTGCGTTTAATGAATTTGGTGCCCAGTACAGCTTCCACACCAATTACACTTTCGTCAAAACGAACATTTATTGTTTCTACAAGTTTCCTTTCGTTTTTAATCCAAATTCTATAACCCTTCGTATGCATTGCATATCCTAACATAATCCCTTATTTAGCTCTCATTTGAAATTTATTACGCAACTGTTTTGGTTGACCCACAAATGCTAAACAACCAAATGTTTTCAAATGAGTGACTGATGGCTTTCTTCCACTATACAATTCAAAGGGAGTTTTAATTTGGTTTTTATGACAAATTCTATTAAAAGTGTAAGTAAAACATAGTAAAGCTTCAGCCCAAAACGCATCTCCTATTTTACTAGATTTTAGCATTGCTTTTACATTATCTAAGGCAGTTAAATTATAGCGTTCACTAACACCGTTTTGCTCTGGCGTATAAGCGTTAGTACGCTCAGCTCTTATACCTTCATTCTCAAGAAAATCACTAAATTCTTTATGGCAAAATTCCATGCCATTATCAGTTCTAACATTTACAATTTTACAGTTTAAAAATCTTTCAGTTCGCTTTTGAAATCTTATGAAACAATAAAAAACATCAGATTTCCTTTTAATGGGAAAAGTAGTAACTTTTCTCGAAAAATCGTCAGTGATAGAAAGAAAGTACCGACTTCCACCATGTGAAATGACTGGCATTGGACCACATACGTCCACATGTAAAAGTTCCAAAGGTTTCTTAGACCTTATACTTAAAATTGGTTTAAACGAAATTCTTTTAGATTTAGCTAATTTATATTCTATACAATTATTGTCTAAAAAATTGAGATTAGGTAATCCTTTCACACTAGAATTTTTACTTGTTTGAATTATATAATCACAATTTATGTGGCAGTACCTTAAATGCCAGATGTCTAAATCATTTGTCTGAACAGATACGTTAAACAATTGTTCATTCGCGTCACTAACACTTCTGTCAATAACTAAATCTTTATCAGGCTTTGTATAGGCATTAGGTTTAAAATAATACAAGCCATTAAATCTTTTACAATAGAAAATCTTCTCATTTACCCGATTATACACAGAAATACAATTTTTGACACCCACAAAATAACCTCCAGCTTTCTCTATTACAGAACCAGAAATAAGATTTCTTCTAAGTTTAGGAGAATACATGACATTTTGTAAAGTTACTCTGTGCATTTTACCATTTAACTTATTAAAAAATTGCACCTTTCCAATACCTAAAATTGGGCTCTCAATGTCACCTATGGCTAAAGACATAGAAGCATTTTCTACAGTTTCATATTCAAAGAATAAATCCAAATTATTACAAAAATGTGTTGAAGCGGCAGTGTCAAAAAGCCAACTTTCTTTTTCAATTTCATGACTCACATTGCCAACATTTGCTTCAACAATATAAAGACTATTATCTAAAACATTTGTAGTTACATTACAATAAGAATTATCACTTGCATTTTGTTTAAATTTACTCTTTATACTCTTTGAATTACACCTTAATTTTTGCTTACAATCTGATATTAAATGACCATATTTGTTACAACGATAACAAGGTCCTATCTTAGATTTATCACAACTAGTTTTGGATTTAGACTTAATATTAGCAGATTCTAAATTTCCCTTACTATTAGAAGAACCAGATTTAAACTTATTAGTTATGCTTAACTTTTCATTAAAACTTGAATTAACATTATAAGCAATATCACTAACATTATTTAAATCAAAATTAAGTTGCTTAAGTCTACTCTCCTCCAAAAGTAATTCGTCTAAAATGTTCTTAAATTTAAATTTAGTGTCCTCCCATCTATAAATAATCTGAACTATACCTTGAAAGTCCTTGGGTAAGTATCTTATAAGTTGGAATCCTTGGTATAGGTCGTCGACAGGATGTCCTGCTTCTTTCAATTGAGAAACCAGGTTCTTTAATCTTGCAGCGAATATTCCAACCTCTTCTCCTGGGGTGTATTTCAGGTCGAAGAACTGGTCTAGGAGTTGAATAACTCTCGCTCTCGTAGTCGGCTCAAAATGTTGTTTTAAAATTTCCCAAGCTTCAGCACCATCCATTGTCGCCGAGATCAGACTTCGGTATTCAGGTTCCACACTAAGAAATATTGACGTGTACGCTTTGTCCCGTCTCCAGAGGTATTCTTGACTTTCTTTTCGACTTGCTTTTGAAGGTAGGGCAGGCTCAGTTTTGGAGATAAAACTCCACACTCCTCGGTCCATGAGGATTACTTTCATATTTTCTTTCCACGTACTCCAATTTGACGAATTTAGGAAATCTATATGCAGGTTCGAAGATTCCATGATGAAGCAATTATGACTTAAAGGTTCTTTAAAAGCAAAAGGGAGTATCGCTGCTCGTTCTATACTAGTTACCAAACTTCGTAATCTGTAGCAGTAGCCATCAAATTTGGATGTGCCGACTTAAAATTCCGGTCTAAAATTCTTTAAATAAATTCTTACTGTTAGTTTTGTCAACTGGAGAAAAATTCTTTAGAAGCATCATATTTTCTTAAATGTGGTATTATTTTTCAAATCAACAGCACCTTGAAGTACTCCATAGCAAACTTATGATTTAAGCTGACGATTCACTTTGCAAATTTGGCGGGCGGGAGCGGCCCCCATCTTTAAGATTCTCCATTTGAAGTTGAGAAAGACTCGGCTAAATCCAGGCTAATGCAAAACTAGATATTCAGGACGATAGAACATGAATCCCGGTTATGCCATAAACTCGGCCCATAACCTTGACAGCCGAGATTCTCGCAGAATATCATATTTGTCATGTCAACAATAAAAGAGAAACGAAGTTTCTGAATAAATGAGTTTATTTAAAAACATTAGTAATAAAGAATGTCACAAACAGAGTGACGAAAAGAAAGAATACAAAATGATCTGCTTCTACAGAAGCTTAAATACAGATAGCAGGTGACATCAAGATCCACGCAAGAACGACCAACAGCAAATGAAAATAAACTGGCCGATCCCCGCAGACCATGACGTCGCGACGCAAGTTGAATGCATGAGATCGACGACGGAAAATCGAACCTCATACCTTTTAACTTCTATTATTTGTCTAACAGTGTTCAGAAGCTTTTGTGGACCGCACGTCAACAGTCTAATCTAAGTTCCCAACAAAAAATAAGCTGTTGAAAAATACTTTTCCAAAAAGTTCTTTGCCAAACGTTTAGCAAAAGGGCCAAATATTCATTTCATTTCTACTACAAACTGTTTCTTTTTTTTTTTTTTTTTTTTTTTTTACTTTACGTACGACACTACTTTAAAAAAAAAAAAACCTTTACTACTAATTACAAAAAAAAGGCAATACAGTAGTTTTGCTACTGGTAGCATGTTACTTATGAAAATGTCCGCTTAAAAGTTATGATTACTTACGTTAGATAGTTTTTGATGTAAGTATTACTAAATATTTGTTATCTTTTTAAGCTACTAGTGAAATAGTGATAGTGAAAAAATTTTGTCCATTTGGTTGCTAATTCACTATTTGACGCAGTGATTTTATCGTTTCCGATTCAACGATTTTGTCCTTAAATTTTTCAGCAAATATCCTATCTGATTTTCACTTTTTAAAATTTTTGTTGTTGTTGTTATAAACGATATTATTTATCCCAAAACGTGAATCTCTAATCGTTTATTTAATTAACCCCTTTTTGATCCGCCCAATTTGCAGGATTTTTTCATTATTGCATGTGGTTTTATCTACAAACCGTTTTTAGTAATTGCTATAGATTTCGTGGTTTTTATTAATTTTTTTATGAAATGACCACTCCCATTATGAGAATAAGGAGAAATATGTAATTTTTTTCATTGTATATTTATGAGAAAAACTTCTCATCAATATTCTTTTATATATTCATGAGAAAAATTTCATTAAATAAATTTATTTTTCCTTTTAAAAATTTTATAAACGTTACTTTTTGACATAAAAATGACAGTTTTTTAATTCTCTTCTATGTACAAGAAAAACTAAGTACAGTACAGAACCCGTTATCCGGAAAACCAAAAAACCGGAACGAAATTTGATACATTTTCCCGCCATTTAAAAAAAAAAATTTTTTTTCCCCCTCATAAGATTTTAGGATTTTTCTTTCTTTTTAGAAAGATGTTTGCCTTACCATCATTTTGGAAATAATCATTAGTGTATTACTTCATTGTTTTTTTTTTTTTTTTAAGATTATTTCCAAAATGTATTTTTTTTAGTTGGGTTTAACAATAAAAAAAAACGGATTTTTGTAGTGATTCAGAAAACCGGAAAAATCAGTTATCCGGAATAGCAATGGTCCCGATTGTTCCGGATAATCGGTTCCCTACTGTACTAAAAAACAAAACATCTGCACAATGAGGAAAAAAAATTCAGATAATTTCTTCGTCCTGCAATCACATGCCTACAGCATTAAATAGTGTTCTCATTGAAGCTATAAATACTAAATTCCAGGTGATGTAAGCTTTTAGTTTATATATAATGAGATGATGATATTTCTGGATCAATACTCGTTCAATCCAAAAGTTCATCAAGTTGCCAAACGCCTCTACCTAGTTCTTGTAATTTTGATAAAATTAAAATAAATATCTATACTGACATCAAGTGGGAAAAATTAGTTGCCATATTAGGGTAGGTACACCGGTACATATTTAGGAATCTTCCCTTAACAATTATAATGAATTTGTGATCATGTGACTTTTTGCAAATATTTAAAAGCCTAAAGCCTATGTGATTTAAAGAAGTCATATTATTGTAAATGCTTTCAATTAGTTTTTAATTTTAAAATTCATTATTTTAAAATAACTAAAAAATATGCCAAAATAAAAATATCTTTTGCCAAGTAGATAAACACTTTTTTTTATTTAAAATAGTTAGCTATTGTGGTTGTTAGATACATTTTTCTTTGCATATTGTTTAAAAGATTTAAATGAACTTATTTTTATTGCAGCCTGTTATGGAATAGTGCAAGTGCCAACAGGACCTTGGTTTTGTAGAAAATGTGAATCTCAAGAAAGAAGCGCTAGAGTTGTAAGTCTTATTCTTTGTATTATCTGTATGCATACTTTATTTTACGAATAATTTAATGAATTCAGAATAAAATTTTATTAATATTAATAACCCCGTGGCAGAATAGCGGTGACACGGCAAAATTGTTGCAGAACGTTAGAGAGTTTTTGCAGAAAGATTTTAGTCCCATTTGCATGATTTTACAGTCTATCTTTATTTTAGAATTCATGAATTTTACGATTTTTAATTTATGTACAAGTTTTAATTTACTATCTTTTAATTTATTTATGAATTTTAAATTTTGTAATGATTTACAAAATTAGAAATGGTAGGGTATTTTTCCACCTACAAAATGCGAAAAAATGCCAATAATATTACAATTAAAAAATTATTACTTTTACAATTAAAATTTTCTATATGTTTTTATTCTATACTATCTTCTGTAAACACAACGTTTCTGTTACTTTAATTTTGTAATTGTTATAATTAAAGGTATCTTAAACAAAAATATATTACTAATGCTAGGGAAGTTTGTCGTAGAAAGCCCGAAAAAATTCTGCCACAGGGATTATGGTAGTCCTTTATGACTTATATTCTAGGTTTTGTATGTTTTATTTATGTAGTGTTAATGGTGCATTTTTTTTTGTTATTCAATGAATATAACTAGTTATTGAAATTTTCTGCATTTTAAAATATATATATTATATGGAGTTAAAAGTTTTTTAAAGTTATTTCTTAATAATTTCTTGTTAATTTTTATAAAAATTACTTGCCTCTCTTTATTTATTGCTTTTTGTTTTTAATTATAATTTCTTTTTAATTTTTATTTTAATGTTTTCTTATATGTATGTTTAATTTGACTCGTGCTTTGCTTTAATTGCTTGGTAAATTTTTTTTTATTAGTTTATACTTTATTTTTTTATTACTTCATATTTAACATGAACTCAATATGTATGTACAAGAAATTTAAATATAATCATTTAAATTTTAATATTTATATATAGTAATGAATAAGTTCTGATAATTAATTAACCTAATGGACATATTTAATGACTTTTGTATGTCAGAAAAAAGTGATTAATCTTTTAAACAAATCCAAATATATTATAAATTTTTTTCTTCCTTTTTTTATGTAAAATTATATCTCATATTTTTTTAAAAATAATTTCCCCTTAAATAAATTTTTTGTCTTTTATTTATTTTTATTTATTGTCTAAATTTTAGTTTGCGCCTTCGGATTTGTACTGCTAAATTGCTGTCAAGAAAAATAAAGGTGGAATTTAAAAAGAATAATCAGAAAAGGGAGAGAAATATTCAAAATCATTTACAGACTTCCTCAATACACTGGCTCTACATATCTCAACGGCTGATTTTTTGTTGTGTTGCTCTGATTCCTGTTATCTGTGTACAAATGACAGTAAATTTTGATGTTGCTATTCAATCATGAGAAATAAAAGAAAGGTAAAATTTTGAAAAAAAAAATGCAGTACAATTAAATAAATGTTGTTTGAATCACAAAACACATTGTAGGCAAATTTAGGTTAAATATTTCTTCGTTTGTAATGTAGGGTGTATTTTTGCAAATTGAATTCATAATTGCCTTACTACTGTATCGTGCTGTTATTAGTATTACTGAACTGAGTATTGTTTTTCTATATTGTAATATTTTGTATGATTTTAATGCCATTGAGTTTTTCCCTTTTTCTAGAGATGTGAACTTTGTCCTTCGAAGGATGGTGCGCTAAAACGAACAGACAGTGGAGGTATATTTCATTATAAATATTGTTAAACGTAATGCTTTTATGAATCCTATTTATTGTTCTTAAAAACATATAAATAAGTAACATTTAACTTTTTCTAGTCTCTCTGACATTTAAATCTAAAGTAGAGGATATAATTATAAAAAAATGGTTTATAGAAAACTTTTATAAGCTGCTCTATAATTATTTTTTTGTTGTTCTTTTAATTTAATTCAGTTGTCTGCAATGCAATTCAGTAAGATCCTCTTATAATGATCCTAAATTTTACAAGATTTGGTATTCAACAAGAAAAATAGTATTTTTTCTAGTAAAGTACGTGCAATTTTAGCAAACAATTTTTTTAACCTTTTTTTTTAGTATTCCAACGAGGCAAATAATTATTTTAAAAAAAATGGAGTACAATGTTAAATCCTTTCCAGTGACTTAAGGAATAAACTTAGCTTATAACACTGACATGTACTACTCGTCAGTTACGCTTGTGTGTTATTACAAAAATACTGTTTTTTGAAAACTACAGAAATTACAGATATTGAAAAATTTAATGCCTAAAGTGTTTTATGGTGAAAATTAAATGAAGCAATATCAGATAAATATGTTGTCGTTTGTTAATAAAGAATTTGTAAAGTAATTCCTATAGGTTGTTTTTTATAATTAAATCTTATGTATTAAAAATTTGTGCACTGGAAATAAATTCTGATTTTGAGAGCATTTTGAGATTTTTTTATTGAAAACAAAACTTGTTCTTTTTTTTTTTTTTTTTTTTTTTAAAAGCTTGTTAAATAAGGTTTGACAAATAAGCAAAGGGGGCAGAAATTTATATTTAAAAATATAAATGTAAATTTTTACTGTTTTCACCAATGTTTATGATTTAAACCGCTAGGTTTCAATCTTTCATAATTTCTTTCATTTGCATTTTTTTTTTGTAAGATCTTTTACCGTACTGCTTTTTCGGACACCTGTTTAACAGTCAGCTTTTATGGTTCGATCTTCGTTTACTTCAGGGGAGTTGTGGGAGAAAAATTAATGGCTCTGCACCTTTTTTTCATGGACTTATACTTAGAAAATTTAATTTTCTTTTGTACAGGAAAGATTACAATTAAACCTTGAATTCAGTTTATGGTTAACAATTAAAAAGAAAAAGGGCATATTCAGTTTTATAATGAAAGTAACAGATCAAGCCTATGCTTAAAGAAACTTTTATGTTTAAATCTAAACTATATTTCTTTGGTTGAATCACAGTTTTTAAATTTTTATAGGTTGGGCTCATGTTGTTTGCGCGCTCTACATACCCGAAGTACGTTTTGGAAATGTCACAACGATGGAGCCTATTATTTTACAGTTGGTCCCTCAAGATAGATATAACAAGGTAATATATTTTAACTTTTAATGCAATTGATATGCTCTGTTCCTTAATATGTGTCTACACACCCAGTTTTCAAAATCAGGTATCTGTTAATAGTGAACACAATATTAGTGCAGTATCAATTCTTTTGTTATAATATTATTTCTTGTAAATACAAGAATGAATTTATGACATTGTTTTTATAAAATCGTGATGAATGTTTTATTGGCAAAAATTATTACATGTCTTGATTATTGTGCTGGTGTAGCTAAAATTGTGATGCTTGCATGTATGTGTATGAAATATATACATTTTTATGCATTATATATTTTTATTTAGACTGCTTGATTTTGCTTAATATAATTTATACTCACATATATTGCATATGTGTTTATGTAAATTTGACTTTCATAACTTATGGCAGTGGATTAATTTTCCTGTTTAGATACTAGATTCCCGATTATCAGTGGTTTCCAATGACACTATAACCTCAATTAATTCAATTAACTAGTCCAAAATGTCGTCAGCATATTTTATATGCTCATTTTTTAAAAAAAAACGTAGTTGACACTTTATAATAAAACTTCGTCCTCAGTAAAAATATAACTGGATCTAAATATATAACTGGAAACGAATCTAAAATATATAACTGGAAATGAAATTTCCTATTAGAAAAATATTTTATAGATTTTCATTCCAATGAAATATTCTGCAATACAAATTCTATTAAAAAAATATTGCACCGGTCATTCTTTCTAACTACCACTTAGGCAAAAATTTGTGAGACAATATTATGCATAAATAATTTAGCTTTTAAAAATTGCATCTCCCATATTTTTTACATCTTAGATTTTGCCCTGGCATCAGACCACAGATAACCATGAGTATAATGCATGTATGTATTGTTTGACTCAAAAAGGAGAAAAACAGAATTTTTAGTCATTAAGGATTTCTCTCTCTTTTAGTTGTGTTATATTTGTGAAGACCAAGGTAAGGAGTCGAAAGCATGCGTTGGAGCCTGCATGCAATGTAATAAATCTGGCTGTAAGCAATATTTTCATGTCACCTGGTAAGTTATTTTTTATTTACTTATTTCAAATTTGATATTTTGCCACCTTTTATTTTTTAATGGTAGGGAAAAAAATTATTAAATGTCTAATCACTTATCAGCATATAACTGTATCTCGGTAAGCTCTACATTCTTATGTTCTCGGTATCTATCTTAGGGTTGTCACTGGCGAGTATTAGAGATGTTTTTCGACCTTGGTAATCTTTAGCGACTTTTGAGCAAAAAACGTTAATAACATCGATTTTTTATTTTTTAAAAAAGTGTCAGCATTTTGAAGATTTAGATTTAATACTCATATATTGAGGTATTTTATAATCAGCAGTGGCTCTTTTTTTTGGGGGGGGCTTTTTCGTTATTTTGAATTTTGGGGGGGGGGAAGGGTCTTGTTTTTATCTACAAAAACGTAAAGCAAATTTTTCTTCTTTTTTGTTGCAGTCTGCATGGCAGATTTTTGTTTTCTATGGTGATAGCCTTTGATGTCGAATATATGAGTATTTCTAATAATCACCGCTTTTACAGAATTGTTTTATTTGATATTCAATGTTTCTTGGGTCTATGAATATGTTGTATTCACTTAATTATCCTCAATATTTAACTACACATTATTTTTATTAATCTACCCCTTTTATTCATATTTTTCCTAATAAGATTTCAAGATAAGATTATTGTAGGACAAGAAAATAAAAAAAAATTTACATTTAATTTTAAATTAATTTTTTTTTTTTATAGTTGTTTTTTGTTTTCCTTATTTTCTTAACTAAATTTGTACCTTTTTATGTATGGTATTATTTTCAGTTCAGTGAATATATTATTTAAAGATAGAATTGTCTAAAAAAATAAAAATATTACTACATGGTAAAATTTTAATTTTAAAAAATATTAATTTAAAAATCCTTACTTATTTGCTAAAAGTTTTTTAATCTGTCAATTTTTCTTGGCACATTTCTTATTGCCAATGTATTTGTTAGTAATTTTTAATTCATTTTCTTTTATGAAAAATTCGATATTAAATTAACAAAAACTTTTTAACTCTAAATTTATGTTCTTAGTAAAGCTTTTAACAGAATCTTTTAAAGTAAACAGAATTCTGTAAAGGTATCAAAATGTGGAAAATACTTTTTAACATTTATGTTTGAAAATTGACAAGTTTTATTTTTTGAAAGAAATACCCTGTAATTAGAAATGCATTCTGAAATGTTCATGATTTTTTTCATTATTTTCAAATTAAATATTGGAAAAGTGTTAAAATCACTGACCACTTCATCAAATTTTTTAAAATTTTATAGAATTAATCTTGATTTGAAAATGAAAATTCTTAGTAGGAAAATTCTTAGCTGTGCACCTTTGCTTCAAAGGTAATTTAAAAATCATTGAAATAAGGCAATTTTTTTAAGACTTTGATAGTAAAAACACCAATGAGTAATAATTAAAAAAAAATCAGCATATATGTGATGTACATTTTTACGTGACCTGAAAGCCGCAAGAAACCTGTATTTTGCACAACTTTCAATGTAATTAACTGCCTTTACAAAATTTAGACTAAATTTGAATTAGAAATATGAAATTTACCAGAAAAGAAACCTTAAATGAGCAGAAAGAAAATTGATTCAGAGATCTATGGTTATTGATTCATTTTTTATATGATGTGGCTCTAAATGTAGAGGTTTTTACCTGAATAATTGAATGCAGAAGTAATTATGAAAAAGCTGTTAATTTAAAAAAAAAAAGTGATTTAAGCCTAATATAAATACCTGAAGTTAATGCCCTACCCCGAATTGAACTCTCAAGGTCTCCTTAATTTACTGATGGGTAGAAGCAAAACTTACTTGTATACATCTTGGCTAAAGATAATGATGTTTCTGATATAATTTTTTTTATGTTGAATCAGATGAAATCACATCCAAGTCGTTATATCTAATAGCAAATAAGTTATTTAAAGTTTAATATAGAAACAGAGCAAGTTTTGACTTATTAATATTTACTGTTCTGGTATTGCTATTCAGGCAATTAAGGTATGGATTTCAATGTATTTTTTGTCCAATAGGTTTAAATTGTTACTGAACTGAACTATTCCTATCAATCCTCATTAAAACACATGTTTAATAATTTTACGTAAATAACATATCCTGAAAATTTCAACAAAATCAGAAATCTCAAATATCCAACTCTGTTTGACTTTAAAAAAAAAAACTTACTTTCAATATTACTTATTGTGTTTTAGTTATTATAATGATGAAATTAGGTGTGGTTTGAGTTGAATGGTATAGTTGAATAATTGAAAATTGTGATGAAAACTGGATAATGAAAATGACAGTTGAAAATGAAAACTATTATTTAGTATTTCTAGAGCTTTTTATAAAATATAATAAAAATGGAATAATTAGTTTAAATGAATTAGAATTTGATTAAGAATGATTTAAAAAAATAAGCATTTTTATAAAATATAATAAAAATTTAATAATTAGTTTAAATGAATTAGAATTTGATTAAGAATGATTAAAAAAAATAAGCGTTTTTATAAAATATAATAAAATTTGAATAATTAGTTTAAATGAATTAGAATTTGATTAAGAATGATTAAAAAAATAAGCGTTTTTATAAAATGTAATGAAAATTTAATAATTAGTTTAAATGAATTAGAATTTGATTAAGAATGATTAAAAAAATAAGCGTTTTTATAAAATATGTATAATAAAAATTTAATAATTAATTTAAATGAATTAGAATTTGATTAAGAATGATTAAAAAAATAAGCGTTTTTATAAAATATAATAAAAATTGAATAATTAGTTTAAATGAATTAGAATTTGATTAAGAATGATTAAAAAAATAAGTTTAAGAAATTTTAAAAGCTAAGAAATATGTAATACCTATTGTGGCATCACAGTTATACTATGTTTCAATCTAATTACTATGATTAATTTCAGTGCTCAAGCAGCTGGGCTGTTGTGTGAGGAAGCTGGGAACTATGAAGATAATGTGAAATATTGTGGATATTGTATATACCATTATCAGAAGCTGGTAAGTAGCCAACCTGTTAATTGCCGGTTAAAATTGGTAAGTATAGCTGTAACTTTAATAATTTATTTTGTCTCAAGATTCCATTCCAGTTAGTTGGATAGATTAAAAAAAAAATTCTTTTTTTTTAAAAGTAGAAATTGAAAAGTTGGTTTATGTCCCTGGAATAAATAGCTCATGTTATGTTTATAACAAAAATATGCTTGTAATAGCTAAGACCAAACATACTCATGATTATTTTAAAAGTAATTTTTTGGCTTGGTTTTATTTATTAACACATTACTCTAGAAATATTAGTAAAGGAAATAATTTTGAAAAAGCAAATCTTTTATTTCTAATGTTATGAAATCAAAATTGCATCCTTAAATGTCATCCTTAATGTTATATTAAATTCTTATGTTATCGTTATTTTGCTGAGATACACCTTGGCGTTTATGATTTTATACCTTAAATTTTAGTACCTGTGCCATATTTAATTGGTTGGCCTATCTAATGATTTATTTTCCCTTTTCGCTCTCGAAATTGAAAATTCTATTTTGTTGAATAATTATGAATCTTCAAAATTTTATTATCTGAATCTTCAAAATTTTATTATTATTCTTTTCCTTTTTATCTTTTGTGGCAATATATCTGGATTTATCATACTCTAAAGAATTAACAATGTAAGTAAAAAGCAGATGGCAAGAATGTGGCATAGTGCATGGCACATTCGTCCCCCACAAAAGCAATCGAGGAATGCCCTCCCCCCCCAAAAAAAAAAGAGCTCAGGAATCCCTGTCTCTTTTAAGGATCAGTGAAAGTACAAATCCCATTCAGCCTATCTCTGCAGAATTATGATATTAATATGCAAGCAATTTTGTTCTTTGACGATTTAATTAATTTACCAAAAAAGAAAAAAAGAGAGAGGGAATGTAGTTATACGAAAAAATAAGTTTACCCTGAACTCAATTATTTTTGATAATGTGGCTAATAAAGTTTAAAAAAATATTTAGTTTAATTTTTCTAAATAAAATCTGTTAAAAATGCCTTACTGATTTATTAACTGGAATGGATTCTTAAAAGGTGGTGGAAAGCTTCCGGCATTGAGGAAAATAATCCTCTCTAATTCTTTATTTTACAATTCATTCTTTATTTTATTGTATGATGGATGGTGTTTCAATTTCAAAGAGTTCACAAACATTTTAAACTAATCAACTCCATATCCTTTTATAAAGCCCATTGCTTATCTTAAGAAAAGATTGCGTTCAAGGGCTACCCTGTCCAGTACAGATTATTTTGGTCCCACATGCCCTATGATCTTGATTATGTCCCAATAAAAGAAATGCTTTCTTAGTGCGGATTTCATTGTAAATACACATCATTTCACAATTTATCTTACCATTTTCACTTATTAAAATTTTGATATTTTTTATATGTTTTTGCCGTGCTGATTTCATACTATGTATTTGAATAATTACTTTTTGACGTGCTAGATGCCATTATGCATCCATGTGGTTTTGTTGATCTTTTATCTTGCATCTATTGCTGCAGATTTCGACTTGAATTTTAAAACACATGATTTTTTTTATGCTTTGTCATTTAAAAGCTTCTATCATTAGTCGTTAAAATGTTATTTAATTTGACCCGCTCAATTTGCACCAATTATATTAAATCCATGTGGTTTTGTCACCACATAAATCTGCTCGCTCTAAATGAAATGAATAAAATAGCCCAATAGTATAATTGAACAATGAGCTTAGATCACACTCTTTTCTTGAAAATGCTATCCATGCTTTGTTTTACTCTAAATTTGTTTTTGCAAAGCTTTTCACTAATTGTTATTTCATTAGTTTAGATTGTTTTTCATAAATAAAATTTACTGTGTTTATAAACAATAATACTTATTTAATATAGTTTTATTTTCATTGTAGGGTAAAAATTATCTCTAGTTTTTAATTGCTATATTTTTAATAGCTGCTAAATTACATTCAATAATTTATGAAGAGAAGAATACCACTGGTCTTGTAAATTGTTAAAAAAAATTTTATTAATGTGTAAAAAGCAAGATCTTTTTGGTAAACAATTAAGTAAACAAAATAATTTTTATTATTTTTTCTAAAATTAGTTTTTTTGGCATGATAACCTGTTTTTGACATGTCAAGTGTCAAATTCATGTTAAAATTTTAGAAAATCTTTAGTAAAGGCTAAGGATAGGAAAAATCATAAATGGAAGAAAGAGCATAAAATTTAATAATAATAATTTAATAAATGTTTAAAATTATAGTTAATACTTTAATAAATTAAGTAAGTAGAAAAATGAATGCTTTGAAATCAATGCAAATTTTAAAATAAGAATAAGTTTTAAAATTCCTTATAAACAGTATGAATTATGAAAAATCATTAATTATACTGATAAGGTAACACAGAAATATATTTTGTTATTAAGTATTGTGCATTTACAATTTGTTAAGCTCTATATATTTAAGTATTTTAATTTTCTATAATAATTAACATATTAAGGCAATATAATTTCTATTAAAAAAAGACCAATTTTATTTTGTTTCTTAAATGTAAGAAAATAATTACAGTTGGATCCTATAACTGATAACAACAAAACCCCTACAATATAAATTTAAGAGGGAAAAAATGTCTGATGTTTTTAACAATAGATCTAAATTAAATAAGAAAATAATTTTGTTATTTTATTTTCTTTATTTGTTAACTGTGTATGAAAATTTAAATTGAAATAATTTTTTTGCTGCAATATGGAATTAATGGATTCCTGGTTAATTTTGATTAGTCAGTTCATTGTCCTACATTTTAAAGAGAATTCAGGGTGCTAAGCTTTTTTAAAAAGTGCTTAAAGGTGCTTATTTTTGATTTATGTTTTTTATTCGGGATTTGTAAAAAGTGCTTAATTTTCTATCTTAGATATTTTTCCTTTCCCGTGTCGCTTGTCGTTCTAAATTACAAAAAAAAAAAAAATTCTTACTTTTTCACAAATTTCACTGCAATATTTATCAGAAACTAGTTATTTTATTATGTAAAGTTTTTGAAAATGTTTTTGAGTTTTATTGATTTTATGTTTATAAATTAAGAACTTTAAACAATAGAAATTTTTTTTTTATCTTTGCACTTATGAGCTGCACCTAATTATGAATTTTTTTTTTTTTGGAAAGTGATTAAAAATATTTTTTGAGTCCTTAAAAAGTACTTAAAAGGTGCTTATTTTTTATTGAAAAATCTGGCTACACACCCTGGAATTTCTAAAGAGCCTGGTTAATTTATGTTTTCTGAGTTGTGAACTAAATACCTCAGAAGACATTTTATTCAAAATAAATAATAAAATATGATAATACAAGAAATAGATTTAAAATAGTTTTAATTACCTAATCTATTGGTTTCTAGTCTTCGTTTCCAAAATGATGCTGTAGGGATTTTATACTAAAACACATTTAAAACATTAATTTAATGAAATTGTTGGTTTTATATAGCAAAACAGATTTAAACTTATTTTTTTATTAGACAATTATAATATTTATTAAAAGAAAATTTTTGTTTCAGCGGAAGGATAGCCATATTAAAATAATACCAGCTTTTAAGCCGATCCCTGCCGACAATGCTACTCCTGAACCTAGTCCTGAAAAACTGTCTCCTGGTTATTTAAAAGAGAAAGGTCGTGCCAAGAGTGAAAGAAGGGCAAAACAGGCAGCATATGCTAGTAATTCAGTTGTGAGCAATAGTGACTTGTCTAACTCTGTGAACATTGATCAGGACTTGAGTGATAGCAGTGCAAGCACTATCAGCAATACTAGTTTAAACAATGGAACTGTGCTTGTTGCACCAGAGTGTAGCAAATCTGAGTCTAAGTTCAAAAAGGGTGACATTATTCATTCCAATAGTAATAGTTGCAATAGTAAAATGAATAATATTAATTTAAAAGACTCAACCTCTACACCATCTCAAAGTCCTGCTTACGGGAGCCCTAAACCTGGAAAGAAAAAATCCAAGGATTCGAGTATATCCGGTTTGAGCAAGAAAAGTCCACCAAATCATAAAGATTGTATTGTTGAAGTGACTGATATTAGTTCTACTCCTTCTTTTACTAGCATGTATGAAACATTCATTGCTAAAGAAGCAGAAAATAATCAGTCAACTTCTGAGAAAAAAAGGAGTGCAGATTGTTCAGATGAGCCAGAGAAAAAGAAATCAAAACATTCCAGGTAAATTATATAACTTTAGGTATATTCTTTCTTTATAATACATATGTAACACATTTCCTTAATAACTACTACAAAAAAAAAAATTCATCTATTGCATATATAGTTTGTCTATAAAAAGATCTCTCCTCACCGCAAAGTCTAAGACCATTTGTTGCTTTGGAAACAAGAAATAGCATATTTCAAAGAGGGGGGCTTCTCTTTTCCCTGATTCCCTTTCTCTTGCCTCTCCAAACCAAAACCTTATTTAAATATCAGTGTTTTCACTACAGCGCGAGAACGCGAGAATCTCTTATATTTTTTTATATTCTCGCATTAAAAAATTATTACCGCGAGAAATTCGCGCATTTTATAAGCCAATTTCAAAATTTGCGAATTTCTCGCATTTTGAAAAAAAATTCTCATTTGCGCCACTTAGAATAAAATCCGTTTCACTTTTCTTCCTGGATCTTTTATTATTTTCAACATCTGCCCCATTATCTAGCTTCCCTATTTACCAGTATTGTTCAGAACTTTTAAGAACAACAGCACACCATCCTTCCGAACCACAGAACCTCTTTCAGAACGCATTTCTCTGCAACCACGTGTTTACCGTAGGTAAGGTTTCTTCATGTAAGACGTTCAAATTTCTTGCTCGTTAATGTAAGATGGACAAATACCTTATAAAGCCAATATCTTCTACTCCGAAACGGACAAATGAAAATGAAACAAATGTGGGTAGAAACGATCAACACGAAATAAATACGTATTTGAGCAACCTAATGAGAATAGCTGATGAAAAAGTAGATGTAGAACATTTTCCATATGATGATGCAGCAAAAATATTCAATGTTTTAAAAATTAGAAGATGTTAAAAATGCATTATAATTAAAGAAATGATTTCTTTGCGTTTTTTTTTTTTTAATTTTTGAAATCTCACCCTGTTTTTGAGAAAGGGTGAGAAATTCTCACCCACTTTTTTTCTGAGATGAAAACACTGAATATTGACTTAACATTCCGACTTGAAATAGTTGAACCTTGTAACCGTAGTCACCACCACTGCTTCAGAATGGCATGGAGAATTTTTTACATAGACAGATTATAGTCTTCTAATTAAGATGTCGACGTTCTCTGTTTTCAATAGTTGTCCTCAGAAATTGACTTTAAATCCTAATATACATTCTCAAATTGTCCAAAAATATCTTGTTTTTTTATGCATTGAAATATATATATATTAAAAAAATCAGAAATGTGCATGTTTTATTGAATAAGATAATTTTGTTTTTCAGAGAATACTATCAAAAGGCGAAAAAATATCCTATATATATCAAAACTGCTTAATAATAATATCGACCTTGATAAAGATGGTTCTGTATCTGTATTTTTGAAGGAAAAAAAAGTTTTGTTGCGCATGTAAATTAAAATTTTCCATAAATATATGAATGTCCTAGGATCATAAAATTATTTGAGAACACTCCGCTGATTTATCCTCAAATCATGGTTTAGAAATCTGGTCACCGCTAAGACTTAATCCATGGTTACCTAACATGTGCGCTCACTTGAGGGCAATGAAGAGTTTTAGAGGTGCTAGTATGTTTATTGGTTATTCATGGGTGCTAGTGTTTTTAGAGGGTTGTTCTTAAACTATAGTTGAAATAGGCATTGAGTACTTATTAAAAGTCAGATTTTTGTTTGTTTGGTATAGAAAATTTATTTGCACTTATAACTCAGTAAATAATATTAGTTATTAATTCAGTTATATAATTAAAACTATGCCTTAAAAAATGTACCTACATGGTTGTATTTTACTGTACTCACTTTGATTTTAATGTTGAACTGCACTATAGTTTTTGGATTAATTTGAAATTTTTATACTTTAGTGATTCCCTAAATTTTGCCTAAAATACTGTTTTATTCTTTAATTTAATTAAACTTGCATTAAAAATTCTGAAATTTATTATTTGTTAACTTTAAAATATTTAAAAATTTGCTCACTTTTCTCACACTACAGAGTTCTCCCTAAGAATAAAAATGGTTAACACTGTAAAAATTTATCAAAATGTGTAATATTATGTAATAACTGAATTGGATCCTCATCATTTTTTAAATTACCCTCTTATACTGTTTTATGTGTGTATTTCAAAAAGTAATTCTCACTCATTATCAAAAAGAGAGAAAAATGTGTAGTTAATAAAGTATAATTAAAAGCACGCTAAATGTCAATCAGTGAGCACAAATTTGTTTCAAAGAAAGTAGATTAAAAAAGAAATGATTGTTCATAAATTTGAAATCTTTTTTTCTGTAATTAAAATTTGAAATTATAAGAAAATAAAGATTTAAAAATGCTTTTTTTTTAAAAAAAAGAAAAGGTAGTTGATAAATATTTTTTAAATTTAAAATCCTTTTAAAAATTCATTAATATATCCCATGTAGAAAGGAAAACTTATAAAAAATTTTACCAGTTGTGAATAATCCTGACAAAATAAATATTTGTAATAGTAATCAGAATTAAACCTATCAACACAGATAATTTTATCAGTGTGTAATTATTATTTAAACAATGAATTAATTTTTTTAGTAAATGGAACAAAGGAGGAACGGTAACAAATCGGTGAATTAGTAAATTAGTTTAAGCAAGAAAATTTTTTAAACCTATGATATTTGGTAAGGCAGAGAAGAAGATTGCAGTTTTATTACTATTGATGTTTTTTAAAATTAATGTTATAACTGTATTTCTTAATTTTCCGAAGGCAATATTCTAAATTTTAATTTTAAATTTGTGTATTTTCTGAGACATATTACTGAAGTGGTTCTTACATATTTTTAATAACTTCTAACTTAATAAATTGGAAGTTGCTTAATTTTACATTAAATAAATTAATTTTCATTTGGTAATCAGGAAGGAATTAAATGTTCGCAATATTTATTTTAAAGGAGTAAGTCAAAGAAAGAACAGTCTCTGAAAAGTCTTATCGAAGCAAATATTCCTCCAGAGAAAACAAATCCCCATATTCCCATTGTGAGGATTAAGAGAAAATTTAATCATGATACTTCAACAAGTGTGCACTCAGTTGAGGAAGTGTAAGTAAATCTTTTTCTTGATTTTATCTTTACTTTTAATTGCTTTTTAGAATTTTTGTTTGACATTGTAAAGTGATATCTGCGTTCTTTTGGGTTTGGTTAGTAGAAAAAAGATCTTTTTAAGAAAGTTTTATTATTCAAATACTAAATAGAATTTTATATTTAATATTTATTTTAAATTAATTTTTCAAGTAAGCAGTTAGATTTGATAAATAAATAATGATTAAAGTTCTTGAAGTTATTATCTTTTACTAATTTGTTTAAATATTTGTTAACCTCTTAAAGCACAATTTTTTTCCGGAAAAACTGGTAACAAATTATAGGAGTTTTTTTTTTAACAGAAAATAAATATATAGGTATAGTGAAAGTTATTTTTTGTAATCAGTTGTGGGGAGTGACTAGGGAGCGGGGGTTGGTGTAAAATTTATATAAAAAAAAATTTGTACAACAAAGTTTAAACAATTTGATTATAGTTTTATTTCGAATTTCAAAGTATTAAAATCAAATTAAATCAACTCAAGAGATTATCTCTGAAACTTTTTATTTAATAAATTAGAATATTCAAAACCGTCGGAGTCACTCATCATCCGAAACTTTTTCAAAACAAACATTTACTAAAAATTAATTTATGGTTAACTGTTTACTATTATGATGTTTAACCCAATAAAAATGGATATATTACCTTTCCCACACCAAACAATTGCTTATAACAAAAAATTCCTAACAAACTTATATTTCTATTCATGAAAATGCACCATGTGGTTTACACAAGAAAAATGCTACATGGTGGTGTCATCTATGGTAAATACATTTAATTATAATCTAGCCTATTCATTTTTACTAGAACGGATCTCATTAGGAATAAACAACATTCAAAATAAACTAACACAAGATACAAGATTGCTCATGTGAAACTTTGCCAGTAACTTTTGCCCATGTCAGACATGGGCAAGTGCGTTAAGGGGTTAAAAGTCTGTCAATTCCTAAGCTGACAATCTAAATTATTTAGTTTAGGTTGAAATTATTTAAAAGTTATTTTAAAAAATAACTAAGGAATTTTTTTAAAAGAAAATTTCATTCTCTAAAACTAGAAAAATAAAAAAATCATTATCATTTAAAAAAAAAAAAAGAAGAAAGAAATACTGTTGAAAGTGAGCAATTATTTGTGTTATCTATTGAAATGTTTTGGAAAGAAATAAAGTTTTACTTTACTGACTTGTGCTTTGATACTAGTATATCAACAAAGTAATAATGAAAATTATTTCTAGTTCTATTGATGAACCTAAAAGTTATGAAGCAATAATTGCTAAAACTGAGCCGGAGCCTGAACCTGAAGTGCGAGAAAGAACTCCTAGCCCTAAGCCAACTTGTTCAAAACAGCTTCCTGATGATCAAATTGAAGGTGAAGGTCTTCCATTTATTGATGCACCTATAAATAATATTGGTATAAAAAGTAAGTAGCACTAAATGTTAAAATATTTGAATTTTTTAAATGTTTAAATTGTAAATCAGTGAACTGTAAACTTTAGGTCTTTCTTGTTTCTTGTCCGCAATCTTCTATTAACTTGCAACAGAGTATATCAGTTGTGTACAGGCCCCCAATGTATATGATCAAGACTAAGAAGCAACAGTGCAAGGAAAACAACATCGCTGTCACAAATAGAAAGTCAACTGTTCTCTGTGGTCCATCCATCAAACTAGGCATAATCGTATCCAGGTTGATGTTATTTTCAAGATAGCATGTTCAAAACATGTCCGAAGGTCACCAATATGGCACAAGTCTTATCGTTAACGTCAACCTTCATGTATTAAAAGGTTCAACGAGTTAGAATCGAGTTGGCGCGTCTTATATACAAGTGAATTGGAATTGTATTGTTGTAGTGGTAATTACACTAGACTTTCTAAAGTTCATTTTATTAACTTAACACCAAGAGATTCATTGTTATTTGTTATCCATCTGTAAGGCTTTTTTTTTTTTTTTTTTTTAAATAGGACTTGCCTGAAGGGCTGCATAAAATCAAGTGTTTTCTGTGGGATTACTGTGTTATATCATTGATGAACAAAAATTTTTGAATAAAATTATATTTATGTAGCATTAAAACATTTTTTTACTGTAACACAACAGCACTATCTCAAAATAAATGAATTGAGAGTTTGAGAAACTGGGAAAAAGAAAAGCTCTGAATCAATGAAAGGAAGAGAAATTTTCTCAGTGATCAGTTAGGAAGCAGCAAAATCTTTAAAATTGTGATCTTGATACAAAATTCCAATCACTCAACTTGCCAAAATGCCTAATCATCATACACAATTGCATCAGAAATAAGTGAATCACTTTTAATGGAAGGAGTTTCATTTACTGGTTTCATTATGGACTGTTTCTTCTGTAATCAGTTGTCTCTTTATTTTCATGGTATTTAATATATCAGTGTTAAAGATTCATACATATAGATATTAAAGTTGTTGCTATAGATATTTAGTGTATTATTAGTTCAGTAATTTTACATAAATTGTTTTTATAGATAAAGCTGTTATGCTAGAGAAAAATTTCTTTTTAATAAATTTATACTGGTTATCTCTAAAATTCCGTAAAACACTGGAACTTTCTCTACACAGTGTGTGACTCTATATTCTACAGTCTGCTTGTACAGAGGAAAAGGTTTTTTTTTAAAAAAAAATTAAACAATTTTTTAATATCTGGAATTAGGCCATGCTTTTAACCAAATTTCCTTCACGAAATTTCTTTGCAATCTCGCCATTGGTAATCAAATATATTTATAACTGGCAAGTTTGTTTTATCTTTTGAAATTTGTTGTTCTATATATGCCGTTTTTTGCTTCAGAGGATGTTAAACAATTTTCTTATTGTATGCATGCTGCTAAATTCCTCGCCATTGGCGATCAAGTACTTCAAACTGGCAAGTTAGTTGCATCTTTTGAAATTTTTAGTTCCAGATTAATGTCTATGTGCTTAAATTATTACCTCTGTGCACCCGAGGAAGTATTTTGAAATCTGCAAGAAAGTGCGTTTTCCCTCTATTTAGAACAAAAGATGCTGAATCACACCCAAAATCATTGCTTCAGAGAGCTTTGATACCTTGAGACAACCATATTTTTGATTTAATAACATTATTATTTCATTAAAAATGTTTAAGTTTATACATTCGTTTATGATTTTGTTCGCCGAAAATATTTATATATTGCATATGACAAAGAAGTATTGTCTATATATATATTTCTCTTACACGGCACCAAATAAAAGCCTCATTACAACTCCCCGAATGGCAACGTTAGAAAATCGACCAATGATTGCTGCTAAAAATGTCACATGGCAAATCTAAATGAGGTGGCTCAACATATAGCGCTTTTAAAAACGGAAACAATAACCAGAGTGAGCATTATCACGTTGTTCAATTCAGATTCATGCCCTAAAAACATGATAATATTTCATTTAAACTCAATTAGGAATTAATTAATTAATTGAAGTGAGAATGCTTTAAAAGGCCGCTGTTGAATTGATATTTTTCTACTGGGAGCTACTTAAACGTCTAAAAAACGTCTAAGTGTTTGTATTGAATGCATTGAATTTTTTTATATTTCGCGTTTGTTTATGCATAGAATTTTCACGCTTTAACATGCAGAATATTAGTGAAGCTGCTAGGGCTTTTAAACGTAATGAAAGAAAACGTGTTCGAAGAGCCCAAGAAAGTGTTGAGGAATGTTATGGAAGACGTAGATTGCAGAGATCAAGTGCAATAATAACTGTTCAAGATGTAACAATAGATGTCGATATTGGCTCAATGACGGAACAATGTAGTTATTGTAATGCTTACTTCTGGGCCAAGGAAGGAAATTCTTCTGGCAAATATACGAAATGCTGCCACGATGGAAAAATTAGTTTGCCTACACTAATTTTAATTGCCATGCATTTTAATTTATTGTATGTAAAACATCCTTAATTTGTTCTAAAATGTTTTGTACTTTATCACAAATGTTAATTAATATAGAAATTGATTTCAATAATGCTGATCACCAAAAAATATTTCATTTGGCGATAAAGCAAATTTTTGTGTTCTTGAAAGAAGTTTTGAGGGTTATTATCTCACCAGGAAAAGTTATGGTTTAAAGTTTATCTTTTTAAATAACAAAATTTTTTTCTAAAACTTTGAATTTCTAGCATTAACTAATTTATTATACACATTTAGTTGAATTTAGGTGAGTAACTGCAATATTTGATAATTTATTTTGCTAATATGTTTCTCATTTAGCTAATGTTTTGATTTTTTTACCATGTTCAATCTAAATAGCTAATATACTTTTTTAAAAGCCAATAAGAACATTGATAGAATTCTTCTACATAAGTACAATAGTATATCTTTGATGATAAAATACTATGTCTTCGATGATAATATACTATGTCTTTGTGCTAGAACATTGTGTTCATTGGCGAGCGAGAGCCATGGTTCACGGCGTGAGCCACATAGGATTGCGTAGCAATTCTCGGGGGTTGGCGAGCGTTAGCGAGAAGGGGGCGGAGCCTCCTAGTATTATATATTGCATATGACATTATAAATTGCAAATCTTAAGTATTGAAATTTCATGCTCTGGTATAAGTATTTTATTATGATGTATTTTCAATTTTTGATTTTTTTTTTTCAAACTGTAGTGGAGCATCCTTACCAAGAGAATCTTGATGTTCCTTCAGAAACTTTTACAATGCCAATGCCAGATACTCTAAATCTGATGGACAGAATGACTAAGCAAATGCAAAATTCAGATTTTTCTGAAGAAAGGTAAACATGTGATTTAATTTTTTACAAACATTTTATTAACACAATGGCTGTTAATTGGCATGCTGTTATAGCTTTGTGTGACTTTAATTTTAATCATATGTTTTTGTTTATTTAAAGTTTAAAACCTCCTTCTACACTAGAGGAGCTGTTAGAAAAACAGTGGGTTCAAACTTCCAATTTTCTTCTTGGACAGGCTCAACATTTTGACAGTAAGTCTAACTAATCTTTTAATAACGTGTGATGTATCTAAAACTTTAAACTCGTTGAAATTCAATGAATATGATAGAACCTCGATTGATCGTTTCTCACGGGACCATTTGAGCAATAGATATGAGAAAACGATTAATGTAGGTCAACATAAAATATCAAGTAATGACTTGAAAACGCCTGAGAAATAATAAAGCCATAATGGTTTTAATTAATAATTTTACAAATACAAAAACTTTTAAATAAAGAAAATTATGTACTAGCTGCAAAAATGACTCAAAACAAAGGTGAATTAACAAATTTTTTAATTTTAATTTATAGAAATTTTGATTTTATCACTTTTATTCTCTGCCTAAACAATAAATATTTGACATTAGTAACAGGTAAGTGTTAATTTTCTGTAAGTTCGAGTGAATATATAATGTTCCTTATGGTTTCAAATCCTTCGAGGCTTTCCGCAAATGGGACTGGTTGTGTTTCCTTTTCACCATTTTCATCAGGATCATTTCATACCTTAGCTTCAGCTGGAACGATGGACAGAGATTAAGTTGTATTTGTATTACAGTAATAATTGACTTTTTTTAAAAAAAAAAAAAATTTCTTAGCCATAACAATCATATTTTTATATCTTACAGTTGCGTCCATGATATCATGCCTTTATGAAATAAAAAATGAAAATATGAAGATGGAAAAGCAAATATCTGACTTAGTTAATCGCCGAGATTCATTGCTTGCAATAAATGCGCGTCTGAAAGTGCTTCCTGGTACAGAGAATGCTGCAAGTTGTAGTAATTTGCCATACTCTGCACTTAATGTAATGCATGCCAAACCAGTCTCTCCAAGTAATGTTCATCATGCAACAGCTGGCTATTCTGGTTACATGTCCTATGATAATGGGATGGTCCATAGTACACAGGTATTTACTTGTTTTGACTAAATTATTAGAATTTTGTTTTTTGTCAATTTGAGTTCGTTAAAATGGTAAATCTTTGAACAACAGCGGTAGTATGATTAGTGTAAATGGGACTTATGTTAAAAGACATTCATGTTTGGAGTTAGTAACAAGTTGTTTGTTTAATAAATAAAAATGAAAAGATCTTACACAGAATTTAAAAAAAAGAAAAAAGAAGAAGAATCTAGGAATTTAAGTTATTGAAGAATTATCTCGAGCTATTATTTTATCAGGGCTGATTGTGCTCCAGAAAAAATCTGGATTTTTCGCTAACAGTGATCCGGAAGTTTCCGGAGATCGAAGGTCCAGACATTTCAAAAAATCATTGATCACAGAAGTTTTGGGAAATCAAATTTTTAAAGGTGGAACTTAAAAACACAATTTATTTTATTTGTTTTAAGGGAGAGCCAGAGAGATATTTTATAAGCTTATATTCATGATTAATATTCATTTTTTATCAGTAAACAGTTGTTATAATCATAAACTCAAGAAAGAAAGACAAATTCGTAAATTTTAATCACTTCTCCAGATCATCATAGGTATGTGTAAATAGTATAGGTATGTGTAGTATTTTAAATATATTTTAAGTAAACTAAGAAATATTGAGAAAAAGGGGGGGAAAACCTTGTTTAAATTTTTTTCAATTTAAACTTTTTTTTTTTACTCGAGAAATTTTCCAGAATTTTGATTTGGGCTCACAATCACCCCTGTTTTATAATCAACAGGGATCAAAAGGGCAACGAACATCATAATAGATTTATTTATCAGAAATAATACAAGATATTTCTCTAATATCAACTGTCAACTAAGCTAAAAAAGAAGTTTTAATGGTCGTCACTATGTTTCATGCAGGTTGCTTAAAGATTTTATGGTCCTTAATTTAAACTAAACAAAGAAAATCATATTTTAAATATTTTATTAATTAAAACTTGAATGTTCAAATTTTATTAAAACTTGATTTTGCGGAAAATTAATGTTAGTGTTTACAGAAAAGCTTTTGAAATATGTGTAATAATATTCTGGAAAATGTAAGTTTTAACACCTAGTTACATTTAAACATTGATTGCACAAATATCTGATACTATAGGAGAAATAATAATTTATTGTTGTCATTCAGCTGTTTAGAAAATACTTTATTTTTTTTTTTTTTTTTTTTTTTTTTTTTTTAATTTTAAGTAGTATACCTGTAATCAGTGATAATCATTTGGAGAAAGGTGTGACATAAGTAAAAATATTAATATTTTATTTATGGACTTGAATTTGTTTATTTTAGGATTATGGTTGCCATAAAAGTCCTATTCCTGGCCATAGTCCTGTGGCAACCGTTGGATCTAGTAGTTTACCTCTTACACCAAGTCCAATACCTTGTAGTCCCATTCCAAAATCAGATGTTTATCCTCATGTAAGTGTTAATAAAAATATTGAAGATAATTGTTTGAATTAGTGTCTTTTCTAAAGAATGGTTTATTTATGTTTCTGTTCTTTGTAAACATAACATTTAAAAAAAAATTCTCCCTTTTTTTTTTTAATAAGTTCTCCCTCGCTAGGTTTACTAAGTATTAAGGCTATTTTTTGAAGATTAAAAAAAATAAAATAAATAAATGTCAGTAAAGCTTAAGTTAAGACTTAAGTAAGTTCTTAGCCTAACTTGAGAAAAATATTACAGTACAGGACCCGTGATCTGGAAATCGGAAAACCAAAAAACCGGAACGAAATTCAAAAAATTTTCCCGCCATTTTTAAAATTTTTTTTTTTTCCTCATAAGATTTTAGGATTTTTCTTTCTTTTTTGAAAGATGTTTACCTTACCATCATTTTGGAAATAATCATTAGTGTATTACTTCATCGTTTTTTCTTCTTATTAAGCTTATTTTCAAATATATATATTTTTTTTAGTTGGGTTTAACAATAAAAAAAACGGCTTTTTGTAGCGATTCAGAAAACCGGAAAAATCAGTTATCCGGAATAGCGATGGTCCCGATCGTTCCGGATAATCGGTTCCCTACTGTAGTAGACTTAAATTAAAACATTTTGAAAATTGAAAATAATTATAAACTTTTTTTTTTTCTTCAAAAAAAGTCACCAATTTGGCAAGCATGAACTATTTCCTATAACATACTTATGTTATAGGAAATAGTTCATGTTCTTATGAAGGAAAAAAAATCAATATTAAACCAATCAATATTCTCGACGAATCTCGAAATCAATATTCTCGACGAATATACATGGGACGCGAAAGAAGAATAAACCCGACCTTACTCAAATAGAAACACACAAGCAATAAATATTATGATATAACTTTTCCTGCATACCCCTTTCCCCTCCTCCGAAATTGGTAATACCTTCATTGCAAACACTTTCAAGGTCATTTTACTGCATTCACAAGTCGGGGGTGTTGTTCTATTTATAGCAGCGCAATGCAAAGCATTGTACTTCGGGATAGCGTATATATACGCCTGCGGCAGTTAACGCATCGTCTGCCCGAGACATATGTATACGCCCGCTGCAGTAAGGGGTTAATTAATCTAAAAAGGTTAATTTTATTTTAAAAATAATATGCGCTAACGAAATACTAAAACAACAAATTAGTTATGCATTTGTATGTATTAGCATATTGTATTTTTAAAACATGCTAACTTAAATTTTTTTTTTAAAAATAGCTGTCTGCTTACAATCATGATTCTAGTCCCCTCAGCCATGTTCCCATAGTGACCAGTGCTACATCACAACCTGGTCATTTATATGGTCCATCTGCTACAATCTCTAATCCATTGCTCATGCCTGATGCTAGTTCATATAACTCTTTAGCCTGCCATAATGGTACTGCTGATGACATCAGTTTGTCATTGATGCAGCAGGTTAGTAACATCTGCTAATTTTTTTCTTCATATTTTAGAATTGCATTATTTGCTTAATGAGTGCTCAAAGAAAAAAAGAACATGTGCTAATGACTAATTTTATTGCAGCTTATTTATCTTTTTTCTTGGTTTTTACTATTTTTGTTGCTTTTTCTAAACTTTTTTTTTTTGTTAGAATGATGATGAACCTTCAACTGCAGTTTACCAAACTATATCACCGCCCTTCAGCAATCCTGAAATTACAAACTCTCCTCATGCCTCAGATCATCCAGTTTGTAACAACATTGTATTTCATCAGAATTTTGAAAACGCTCTTCAGAATGCCAACAACAGCATGGAAGAAGACAGATGACTACGGTTATGTTACTAATGATGTGGACGCATTGTACAGGCTGTTTTACGATTAGTATTTAGACATCTAAAAATCAATATTGAATATTTGTAGATCACTCCTTTTGGGTTTGCTTTTCTTTATTATCTTATAATTTTAAATAGTTATTATGTAATAATAGCAATTAATAGCTTCTATTTTTTGCCATTTATGTTTTATTTGCAAAGATATCTACTACAGGGTGTGTAGCGTTTTTAAAAAGTGCTTTAAGGTACTTATTTTTGATTTACCTAATTTAAAAGCCCTTAAAGGTACTTTTTTTTTATTCGGTGTTTGTAAAAAGTGCTTAATTTTCTATCTTTTGAAAAGAGATTTTCTTTCTTTGTCATATCGTTTGTCGTTCTAAATTACAAAAAATTCATGATTTTCACAATTTTCTCTGCAATATTTATCAGAAACTTGTTATTTTATCATGATTACGTAAATGTTTTGAAAATATTTTTGAATTTTGTTGATTTTATGTTTATAAATTAAGAACTTTAAACAATAGAAAATTATAATAAGTTTTATTACTACACAGATCTGTATTATGAATTTTTTAGGAAAATAATTAAAAATATTTTTTGAGTGCTTTTAAAAAGTACTTAAAAGGTGCTTATTTTTTGTTGAAAAATCTGGCTACGCACCTTGTTCTACAGGTTTTATGGAATTTAATTTCGACTCTAAAAATACAGAAAGTTTTATGAATCATACAAATCCAATATCTATTTTTTTCCTACAATTTATGAATGACTGTTTACATTTGACAAATTAAAAGATGGTCTATATTTTTTTCTAGATTTATATTTGAAGAATTATTTTATTAATTTGAACAATCTTAATATGAATGTTTTATTTATAATTTAATATTTTGAACCAAAGCTATCCTTGTTATTACAGTAGAAGAGATCCGCAACTAAATATATATGCATACATTATAAATTAATGTATGTATGTTTAATTAACAAATGCTTTCAAATTAAATTGTCTTGTTTTTTCCTTGCCAAGTAATGGGTGATACTATTAACAGGAAGGGAATGAAATAGTAGAGAGCTTTCACTATTTCATTCATATTTAGTTTGTTTTAAACTCCTGAAATTGAAATTATTGAAACTTACATTTATTTTACTATCCCGGTGCTTTGCTTCCCACGTTTGATTTAATTACTTAGTAATTATGTTAAAAAATTTTCAATTATTATGATTTCAGTTCTAACTGTTTTTCCCATTACTTGTAATTTATTGGAAATTGATCATTAAGTTTACTAGATTGTTTCATTTGAAATTAGTTAATATTATAGAACAATGAAAACATTAGAATATGGAGTTAAAAGGTATTAAAATATTACAGTCATAAACTCTGGAGTTCAACTAGCTTGAATTTTGGACATTTTATGCATTTGAAGTTTTTAATTGTTTTGTAGATTTAAAAAAAAAAGAGGAAAAAAATTTCGAAACTTTCAAGTATTAAATATTTCTTTGATTTTTTGTAAAAACTGGACGGGCCAGACTTTATCTAAATTAATAGCAAATTAATTTTAAAAAAAGTATTTAGCCTTTTAGAAAACTAATCATTTTACTTTCTGTTATCAACTTTTACTGCTTATTTTTTAATTTGAGAGTTATTATATCTTTCCAATAAATAAATAAAATGGTAACTTAGCTCAATTGTTAAAAATACTGAATTGTCTGAAGATAATTTTAGTTTCACATTAAAATGTAGCAATAAAATTTTTAGTGCCAAATGTTTATTTCATTTTTCTAAGTGAAACCAAATTCTGCATCAAACTCAAGTATTGAACAAGTTAGCAATTGAATTTCTTATTGTAAACTAACTTAGTGGGCAAAAAACTTCTTATCTTATTTTTGGGAAATGATTAATTTCTGACCTTAATTAATGGAGTGATCTTCTCTTATTCATATTGTAGATTTCTGTGTATAAATATTGGTTAGGTTGTGACTTGCTTAAGCTTGTTTTAATGAAAAAGTTTTATGGACTTGTTAATATCTCCATGAGAAATGTAAATTCTTATAATGGTAAATCAGTTTAGTGAATTGCTATTGTGTAAATTAGTGTAGATATCAAGTACTGTGTTTGTTATTATTTGTTAAAAAAAACTACAGAATTTAAAGTTTTCGAACAATTTCATATAAAAAAAAAAAATTTGCTTTTAAAGATATGTTTAGCATTACCTAAAATTTAATTTTTTGCAAACTAAAAAATATGTATATAAATGTATATTTGTTTTAAATATTTTTAATAAATTAAAATAACATGTTGTTAAACTGTTACAGTTCTTACCAGACTTGTATAAAAGCTTGTTAAAATACTGTTTTAAGTTTGAACTCTTCACAAATTTTAGGTTGCAAGTATAATCTGTATTATATTTTATTTTAATCTTTCTTTTGTACATAAAGAAAATTGTAGTTCAATTAGTAATTTAACAATTTCCATATGCTAATTTTTTTAAGTAGTTTATTTTCAAATATATGCGTTCTTAAAATTAAAACCACAGAAAATATTTAACATTTATTATTTAAATTACGTAATAAAATACAAATATCATGTAACATACTAAAAATTAATCACAATTAATTAATCATTTATTTATTATTATATTTAACATTAGTGTTTTGAGTATTAAAAGCATCTATTACACTGATTTCTTGAATCTTTTTCTTAATAATTTGATCCTATTTACTATTAATAGATCAAATGTGTCTAGTTTTTAGATATCATGTTAAGAAGTGTTTGCCAGCAATTATCAACAAGTTTATTGCAATTTAAAATAAAAAGTAATTTATAATCGTATGAATAGTAATTTTAAATTTTTTTATTATATGGGAGCTAGTTTGTAGAGTATGTAAGATTATTAGAAAAAATCTTAACATGTTTCTATATCATTGTTCCTGAAATACATATTTATTAAATTGCAGAAGTAAGTCTAGGGGTCTGTTTAGGTTATTCTGAGAGGTACCTTGTGAGGTATTTTGTGAAAATTTAGACATAATTTGTGAAAAATTGAAATTTATATTAAAAAGTCAACATAAAAATATGGATTTATCATTTCTTACAGGATAAGAAAATAAAATTTTAAGAAAAAGTATTTTGTGAAACTACCGTTTTTCGTAAAGCTGAATTTGTGAAGGTAAACGGTAGTAAATATGGCCTGGACAGACCCCTGAAGTCTATCTCTTATTTAGGTTAAATTTTTAAGTTGTTGTATTATTACTATTGCTTTGTGCCATTACAGTGTTAGGTTATACAAATTTTTATCTAAAATGTATGTCTCAGAAATTTTAATTGATATTATTAGAAGTGTTACTTTGTCTCATCGAAATCTGGGGAAATTGCATTCATAGTTTTTGAAAGATTGTATGCAGGGTAAATTTTTGTACATCAATGCTTTTTCAAAAAAATATGAGTTATTTTCAAGCAAAATTTAATAATGCTGTACAAATCACACCGGTCACAAATTGGTTGATAATATAAATTTTAGATGCAGGAGCCATGTTTTGGCTTTACCAAGCCTAAAACCAGGTAAAAATCAAAATAACTAAATTAAAATTCAAGTAACTTGGTTATTATCAAACCAACTAGATTTAAACTTAAGTAACTGGTTTAAATTCAGAATAGCAAGTTTAAAATTAGAAATAACTAAGAAGTAAAGTACTATAAGATTTGGATAAGGCGGTAATAATCAACATAGATTTCGTATAAATTTGTTTAATATGAATTAGTTGCAGTAGCTAAAATATTTATTAAGAATATTATTTATTAAGTATACTGAATTTATATCTTCCACAAAGGGAAAGAAAAAAAAAACCTAAATAAAACTGAAATAGTAAAAAATTTATTTAATGTACCACATTAAAAAAATTGGACTAGAATTTCATTGAAGCAATAAAAATTAAATTATTAACTTTTTTTTTTAGATTTTTATATTTACATCACAAAATATTCTCATTATAACTTGTGACTTTATTTTGAGATTAAAAATTTGTGTTTGCTCAGTTTTCATATAGTAGAAAGGAAAAAAAATCTGATAGGAACTATAATTAAAAAAAGTACTGTTTAGCGTGAATAAATTAACTCTCTATTAACTAGTAATTTGATATTTCATATCCTTAGAATAATAACTTTGCATCCTATTTTTAAACAGCGTAATCTCAAAGTTAAAATTTCGAAACATTCATTCTTTCAAATACTATCAATCAAATGAAACCAAATGTTTTTGTTTATTGCTGATGTTTAATTCAATAATCAAATTTATTCAAAAGTGTTGGTATTGCATACCTTGTTGATGCTAATAACTCTGCTTATGGATCAAAATGCTATTTTAGCTTAGCTTTTTTTTTTAAATATTTTAATCCAATGAGCATTATACTTGTAATTAATTCTAAACCCTCATCATGTAATATATAACACAACAGTATTTTCTCCAATTTTAACAGTCACATTTTTTATACACTTGTGAAACCATGACTTTTAAACTAGGGCAATAAAAGAGCTCATTCGTAAACACTGCCTGTTATTTTATATGCATAACAGAATTAATTGTTGCCCTGTAATGGTCTCTTAGCTGTAAAATTACCTGTAATTACATGTTTACAGCAAATCTTAAGGTGTTCATTTACAGTTTATGCCTTATACACTTGTATTGTTTTACTACCGTTTTCTACACTAAGACCAAAAACACTGCCAGTTTTGTATAATCTGTGTTATTTTTTTCCTTGTTCAGGGAATGAGTTGTTTTTGTTTTCTGCTGATAATCGATTCCCATTGTCAATTGGAATTTTCAGCGTGTAATTATTAGTCAAATAAGTAGTCACGTGGAGTCCTAATTTACAAATGTTGTGTATTTATTTTATTTATCCTTATTTAAACTATCTGTCATGTATCATTTGTTTTTTTAACTACTAATGTATAATCTTTTTTTTTTTTTTTTTTAATTGTTGTAGTTCTAACTTAATTTTTGACAAGCGTGCTTTTTCTACTCCAAAATTGTATTATTTGAACTTTTTTTTAAGGTATCTTCATGGTGTAACAGGTGCAAAAAAAAATTTTTTTTTTTTTGCATCAGTGTACTGTATAGTTATTGTGAGAACTGCTTCCGGTTGAAAGGCTGTGGTTGTCTTTAGCTATGGAAGCAAGAATAAATCTGTTTCTAATGAGGGGGCGTTGAAGAAATACCATGACTCTCCTCATTTAATCAAGTATGAAATGGTTAACTCAACACCCCTACTTGAAATTACTTATCTTCATAGCCACAGTAACAGCCATTATGAAGAAGTTCTCCCGATAGTCGGCCAGTGAAAATTTTCTTGTGTGATGATTGCTCAGAGATTTTTTTGAAAAATGTATAAAAGCTACTTTCTGATTACGTAAGTCTAAAAGGTTTAAACATAAAGTGGATAATACATTTCCAGCTATTCTTATAGCTGTAGACTACTGGGTTTTGCCATTTTCTCTAAATCTCCTTGTTTACATGATTTATCCTAATCTTTGTGTATTTTAAAAAGTTTATGAATAAGAAATCAATCAAAATAGATTTTTCGCTTACTTTGGTACTGCTAAATAATGAAATAAGCATCATTTACAGTAATAATTCAAAGCTTTTAGTTATTTCAAATCAAATAAGGAATATGTTATAACCCTTGCAGCAGAATGTTTTCAGGCTTTCTGCGACAAACCTCTCTAGTACTAATATCTTTTTGCAAAATACTTTAATATTAATTGTTACTAATTTAAAGTGACAAAAACGTTGTGTTTACAAAAAAAAGCAATTTTATTTGGATAAAATAAGTTGTTCAAATTTTTTTTTTTTTAATATTATGAGCGATATTCTTTAAAGGGCAAAAACGCAATAATTATTCCCTTTTCCGCATTTTGTAAATCATCGTAACATTATAAAAATCGTCAAATCCGTTACAGAAACTGCCGAAGATAAAAGATCGACGACAAAATTAATCGAATCGGTCTCTTTAAAAAGGGGTTACTAAAATTCGTGTTTTGTTTCGAGATTTGGTTGCTGTAATAATCATCGTACTAAAAGCATCGAATTTACAAACCAAGTGAAAGTCCAATATCAATAACTGTCGAAAATACAACCAAAACACTATGGATTTACTGCATTATTTGCGTAAATTGTGATTTGCACCAGAAAGTGATTATTTAAATGCGCAATTACATGCAGAAATAATATGAACTCAGAAATAACTGGAATTTTAAAAACCCCGTGGAATTCGGTAGCGCTAGCAATAACTCCCCAAAAAAAATTTGGAATTGTCGCAATAAAAAAGTAAATTATCAAATAAGTGATGTCGAGTTTCACGTGTAATAAAATCGTTTAAAATAACATCGAGGATTTTTTTTTTAAAAATTGGAAATTTGTAGCAATAACGATCCAAAGAATGATTAAGTATGGATAAACAATGATAACGGTGCAAATCAGGAGTGTTAAGGATTGATTTCTTTGTGTGCCGTAATAATATTCGATATAATAATTTATATAATAATAACTATATATAATATTCAATGTAATAATAATTTATATAATAATAATATTTAATAATAATAACAATATAATAATTTTTCAAAAAAAAAAACGAATCAGTAATAGTATCCGAGCAATACTACACACCGAATTTTTTATTAAAAAAATAAATAAAAGTAAAAATTTGTAGCAATAATTGCTGGGGGAAAAAAAAAAGATCAAAACACTACATATGTTATTTCTTAAATGAAAATAGAAAAATCGCGTGCATTTCTTTCCCACTAAGATTTTTAAAAAATGCTATGCTGTTTAGCAAAATTTTTTTCTTTGAAATTAAGCTATCAACTAGATTCTGGCTCACACTAAAATGCGTTTGCAACAAACCGGTGAAATTTCATTAAAAAATTAGCTTAATTACGTATCGTTACTCTAGCTAAAAATCAAGTTTTTTTAAACAGTATTTCAGTTGAGAATGGCATTATAACTCTGAAATTTTAAACATATACTTTTAAAATTGTACTCTATGGAAAAAAAAAAAAAATCTTTGTATGTGTTTCGCTAGGGAGACCCCTTAAATCTACGTTATTTGTTACCATGTTTTCCTCGCGGAAAAATAATATTAAATATTTAATTTTTGAATCTTCAGATTCTCCTTCAGGAATTTATTTATAAATTAATAAAATTCTGAAACAGGAAAATATGGTACCAAAAATGTTAAAGTGACCATTAAATAATTTCTTTTTTTTCTTTCGGAGAAGCAAATGTAATAGAAGTTGTACTATATAGAGAAAAGTTAAAATATTCACTATGTTTAACTTATGTTAATTCATAGAAAACATTTGTAAATAAAGTTTTTATTGTTATATTTTGTTTTTTTTATTTGAAATGCTTATTTCATCACCTTACATTCACGTAGATATTGTTTTAAACATAGTCAAAAATAGCAGTTTTAAGATAATTATACATTTATTCGCAATCACTATTCAGTTAGGCTTTGTATAATATCCTTGATGTTTAACTATTTTTTATTCAAAAAAAATTTCGTATAAAACCGACAAGTCTTGATTCAATAAGGAAAAGGGTGCTGCAATCATCCTAAGACAGGGTTGAAACAAAACCAGGATTTTTTAATTAAGAAAAGCCCAAGCCTGGTGGGTTTAATTGGGTGTTATTTTTAAGAGGGGCAATACATAGTACATCTTAAAGGTTATGAAATAATTTTGTTACGAAATCTATAACAGCATTCAGTCTTAATATTGGAAGATATGTTAAACATAAAATTAATTTTAATGAACTAACAAGCAAATAAATTCATGCTACAGCTTCATATAATTTATTAGATAGGAACTAGTCTAAAAAATTTCTCATTTTCAATGAATTTATTTTAAACTGTTATATAAATATTTAAAAATATATTAGGGGGACCGGAAAGAAATGTCAATTCGGTGCATTTGATATTAAGATTTTATTTTTAATCACTAATACGAATATTTAATGCTCCAAAACGACATTACTTTTCAGTCCCCATAATAGTTTGATGATAACTGCATAAAAGTTAGTCCTTTCAGAAAAACAACTAGTCCACATTCCAACCCTGTAGCTCTTTTAATAGGCTCAAAATGAGATGGTCTTTAACATTTAGTTATCAGTCACACTTGCTGAACCTGCTTGCTTGGGCAGCTATTGTTCTCAAAAAAGTATGTTGAAGTTTATAGATATTTAGAGTGAATAAGAACCAGAAAAGCTTATTATCTTCTTATAGGATGAATATTATACTTTTTATGTCATTGAGATTAAATTCTAGTACTATTCAAAGTGTTCCAATTTTGTTATTAAAATATTCTTTAAAATTTCAGAAATATATTATTTTAGGTCGGCAACTTTAGAAAGTAATTAAGATTATTAACTTAAAAAAGGTAGAATTTGAGAAAAATATGGACAATCATAATAGCAATTAGTAATAAGAAAAAAAGGGGGGCTGACAAACCAACTCTGTTTATTTCTATAAACAAAAATTAAAAATAGGTTATATTGGTAGGTAGACCGCTCTCTTTTAAGATATCAAGAATGCAAGGCGTAAAAGTTTTAATAGTTGTCTTCAAACTGCATAACATTATAATCATAGCAATTTATCAAAATTATTAGATAATTTTCAGAAACAATTTGCCCGCCCTTGTATCAGAACTTAAAACGACTTAGTTTCTACGTTCTATTTTTTCATCAATTCAGTTGAATTATATAAATGGACGCATTAAGAAGTATAAGGCATTTATTGTTTACCTATCTTTATCACTTGTGCATTGCTTGTATGCAGGATTGATAGATTTCAAATAGTTTTGACTGTGTAAGTCATTTCAAGAACAATCGGTGATAAAATTCAAAAGAATATTTGTATAATCACATCAAAATTACATTATTTTGATAAATAATATTATATTGTACAGTATACTCTTGATATTTCCAAGTTGAAGGGACACTGAAAAAATGTCTAGACAATAAGTTCTAAAAAGTAGAAAAATGTATTCTAAAAATAAAGCGACGATACATGAGTATAACTAGTACAGGGCTGATTGTGCTCCAGATTTTTTGCTAACAGTGATCCGGAAGTTTCCGGAGATCGAAGGTCCAGACGTTTCAAAAAATCATTCATCACAGAAGTTTCCGGAAATCAAATTTTCAAAGGTGGACCTTAAAAACAGTTTATTTTATTTGTTTGTAAGGGAGAGCCAGAGAGATACTTTATAAGCTTATATTCATTTTTTTTATCTGTAAATAGTTGTTATAATCATAAACTCAAGAAAGAAAGAAATATTTGTGAACTTAAATTACTTCTCCAGGTCATCATAGGTATGTGTAAAAGTTAAAATATATTTTAATTAAACTAAGAAATATTGAGAAAAAGGAAAGAAAAAAAAACTTCTTTAAAATTTTTCAATTTAAACCGTTTTTTTAAATTTTTTAACTGAAGAAATTTTCCGGAATTTTGACTTGGGCTCACAACCACCCCTGCTAGTAATAAATATTGATAGTTGACTATAGGTCTAAATACAACAATCATAATTTTATTTTTTAAAGTAAGACGAAAATAATGATAGCTTAATTATTTTTCCGAAAAAAATTTCATTTTCTATTCCAAAATTTTTTTTGACATAACTATGTTTTGAAAAACTATTCGACATAGGAATCCAAATTAACATTAGGAAAACATGCCAAGGAGAAAAATATGTTTTTGACATAACTAGGTTTCCGAGATATCGGGAGTAAACTGTATCTTGTGCTTGGAAAATATATGAGGTTGTAAAGTGTGGAATTCTCTATTTTCATTACTTTTGCAATCAAACAGATATAGTTTATTTTTCAACTAAATTTATAAAATTGACAAATATAATTAAGTTTCTCTATATTAACTTAATCTAGTAACATATAAGAGAACTTAACTGCAATTGAAGTAACAATACATCAAAGCAATAAATTCTCAACTGAACTGGCACAGGAAAATTAGTTTATGATATTTAATGTTTGTGCTATAAATAGGGTTAAAAGTGTTCAGGTATTTACCTGCAATTAATAAGAATGAACCTAATTTTCAAATTCTTCCAGTTTTATGTATGCACATGAACCCAATATGTGTCCCGAAATCTTTATTTTTATATCCAATTTCACTTATTTCTTCAAAAGAAAGCATCTTATATTTTCTAACACTCGATCAGTTGTTGGAGATACTCCCCTTCCTCGGAGGTTTTCAGGTTTAGACATCTAAGAATTTATTATAGATGATGAAGATTGAACAAAATCTGTGTTCCTCCCTTCCTTAAAAACTCAAACGGCAAAAAATATTAATAACAAAATTAAGATTTTTTGGTAAAGGACACCTAGATATTTTTAAGTAGGTGGCTAAATAGATTTTTACGAGATTTTGTGAAGGAGATGAACACTAGATATCTCTAAAAACATACTGATTCTCCTTTTTTTGCATTTAACAGTGTGCATAGCGTTTTTAAAAAGTGCTTATTTTCGAATTTCGTTTTTCAAAAACCCTTAAAGGTGCTTTTTTCATTAGGTGTTTTTAAAAAGTGCATAATTTTCCCTTTTACAAAATGAAATTTTTCATTCACCATGTCGATTTTCGCTACGAATCATGCAAAAAGACACAGTTCACATTGTCTTATTCAATGTTTTTTAAATTCATTCAACCCCAATCTATTTCGGCATATTGTGTGTAAAAACGCCATGACGAATGGCGTGTAAAAACGCCATTCGTTTTACACGATTCAAAATTTCACGATTTTTGACAATTGTCAAAAACAACGCTAAAAGTTTTTTTTTTTGGACATGGCTGTTAAGAGCGTCAATAGTCGAAAACTTTCCAACCCTGCCTAATTATGATATTTCTTTAAAGTGCTTAAAATTATTTTTTTTTGAATAATTTGGCTATGCACCCTGAATTGAAGTATTTGAAGGACAGATATTAGACAATATCAAAAAATTAAGACCACTAAAAAGAAAAACAATTTATTGAATGTACAATCAATATAGTTTTCTTCCTTAAGTGCACACTTCACAGAACTTGCCATGCACATTAGTTAAGAATAAATTTTTACACGTTTACACACACTCACAAATATGTCAAAAAAATGAAATTAAACGAATAATTTAACAAATGGAACAATAACAGGTTTGGACCAATTAATACTAAAAATCATCTCGGATAGATAAAGAAAAAAAGGGGGGGGGGAATTACAAAATAATTAATTTTTAAAAGATAAAATTTTCTAGTATGATTTCTTTAAAAAAAAATCCTTAATTTATTTTTGCTACTTAGCATCATAGATATATATATATATATGTCCTTATTGCAAACTACAGACAGCTTCGTCATTTCAGTGGGTTTGCTTTTTTCCTTGACACATGGAGTTGATGAAGCACTGTAGGAGTATGCATCTCCGAAACAGTCCTTGTTTTTTTTTAAAAAAGATATCAAACAAAAGGACTAATGCTAAATTTGCCTGTTACAAAAAGTCCTAAATAACAGCCAATTCATCTTCATTTTTCAACCATCTTCTTTTGGCGGCGTAAACCAACCTAGATAAAATGAAAGAATTTTCACTATAAAATTAACAGTCTATCACAAATAAATTGATCAATAATTCATACAATAATACTTTGGGAGCCGCGATGGCTCAAGGGATAGAGCGTTTGCCTTCCATAGAGGCGAACTGGGTTCGAATCCCAGTCAATACGAATTCCACATCCGGCTTGCACCGACCACAGTGCAGCCCTGAAATATCCTCAGTGGTAGACGGATCATGGGTTAGAGTCCCCTTGTCGTCAGGCTAGGTTCTCGTAGTCTTCCTCTCCATGCAACGCAAATGCGGGTTAGTTCTATCAAAATGTCCTCCACAAAGGCAAATTTGTCCCAATACTCGATCCAGGAGTTCCCTTGTTTTCTGGATTGGGTTCAAAATTACAAGGCTACGGAGTTGAACATTAGTAGTCGTAAACCCATAAAATTGGGTCGGCTGTTCAACGACAGTTATAAAATAAAAATAATACTTTGGCTCAGGAGATAGAGTGCTTGTCTTGCAATGAGGTGGACTGGGTTTGAATTCCAGCAATAGTGATATGAATTCCGCATGCACCGAAAATTTTGTCGGAATGCAAATTATCGATTTGCAGAAGAATCACATGCCTGTATCAATTATGTAAGAATCTAAGTTGTATGAATATAAATCTTAGAAAATTCAATATCGTAAAAATAACCATAATCTTTTTTGTTAATTTTGAAATTTATTGCTCACCTATACAATAAAAAAACAGGTTTTTAATTTTATATTTTTTAAACTAAAATTAAATTCATGTAATTATGAATATATCTGTATTAATAATGCACCAGTTCATTTCTAAATAAGAATGAAGAAATTGAGATAACTCCCTTAATAAATCAGAATGCTCTTAATCTGAGCTAACAGAAATTATCAAAAACAAAAGCTATAATGTATAAAAACTTCAAATGCTTGAAAAATAAACTATCTTTTACTTCTGGAGGCATTTCTAATCAACCGTAGTATTTTTCTTAGGCAACTGTTTAAAGAACAACGTGCATGTCACAAAAAACATTTCACAAACCTACACATGACCAAGCACTTATCCATATTTTTAGCAGGAATGTCATATAATTTTCACCCTGGTCAGATGACGAGGACAGCGTCTGAGGTTCCTAAGCTCCAAACTTCCACACCACTTTCAGCAACAACAGATTTAACATATGCTCGCGCCTTTCATTGACACACTGAGTCCTCAAGATATTGGGAAGCAAGAGAACTTTTAAGGCAATGACTTCTTTCTTTGTTCTCCTACGCACATTTGTATTCGTTATTTATTTCATCTTTCTATATCTACCTTTTTGCCTTGCCATTGGAAAAATAAAAAAAACATATGCCTTGCTGCATATTCGCACGGTTTAGTCATCCGCTGGGATCAGGGTCACACTCCCTAGTTCTCCAATGGCAGAGGCAATAATGCCTTTTCTGACCAATGCTAACGTCTTCATCGATGCTTAAAACATTACAACTACATTTTAATGACTCAGCAATGCATTCATCATGATTTTTTGTCTTTTTCCTGAAATTTCTCTTTTTCAGTCTCTGAACAGATGAAAAAACTAAATTTTTTCTAAAAATATCAAAACTGTAAAACAACTCTTATAAATTTATGATTTTTTTCTTCTTCTTCAGTAGAAAGAACTATCCATTTCTAAAGATGGATGTTGAAAAAAATGAATTCAAAACTAAAAATGAAGATCGAATGGGATACTTGAATCAAAAGTTTGGTCAAAAAAATACAGACTCACAAATGAGGAAAACAACTAATCTATTCAATGGTTTGCATTTGGCAACATTGCAATTGAGGTTGCTAAATGAGCGGCCACAATTTCTCATTTATATGTACCTGCCCTGTAATTCATGACAAAACAGCTGAAGGACCTCACATAGTTAGTCCTTCATTCCTTACTTACATAATTTTTGAACTGAAAAGATATTTTAAAGACATTTCTGCAAAAAAAGAAGAAAAAAAAATTCACCAATAGTCAAAAAAAAAAAAAATAATAATAATGAAGTCACAGATAAAATACAGTCATTTTGCAACCAATCTTATTACATGGATGAAAATGTAGCATTTAACTTACCATTCTTCTCATGAATTTGTACTAGAGATTTAAAGGACTGTTGCGCTCTTGCTAGACTGTATTGACTCTGCTAAAAAAGCAAATTAATCTTTAAATACAAGTTACGCTATAAATTGTTACTTTTTTTGCATTCTCACAAACACTACATCAATAAAAACAATATTTTAAATGTTCCGAAGCAACATTAAAACCTATAGTGAAATATTTACCTTGTTTGCTCCAAACTGAATGCGCGCTTTTCCTTTTACTAAAGTGGCAGCAATTTGGAGAATTATAGCTTCAACAGTGTAGGCACTACTCCAACCCTAAAATTTTTCACAATTTACTCATTTGTAAAGTACAACAATAGACCAATGATAAAAAAACAAAAAACATAAGTATGCAATAGTTTTTAGTACCAAATCTTAAAAACTGAAACTAACTTCTTGGAACTTAGATTTTGAAAATGCAACTCTCTATATTGCCAATTTAAAAAAAAAAAAAAAAAAAAACTAGATCAAAATATTTAAATAAATGATCATTTTATGAAAAAAATTCATCAATTCTTGTAATATATTATTAGATTTACATAGTAAATCAGTCTTAAAGTTTGAAACAAATGCTGATTCAATATATATTTTGTCCACTTACTTAATGCAAGGTAAATCTGTCAATTTTTTCAATATTTTGTGTATGCTTAGTTCAAAGCTAAATTGCTTATTCTAATGAATATATACTTGCATAAATCTTCTTCAATGGTCTGATAGCTAAGGATGGGCTCTAGCCTTCTCAAAACTATTCTTTCAGGCCACTTTCAACCCTGAATAACCATTTATTCTATGCACAAAAAAAATCTATTTCTTCAAAGCATAATTACTGAAAATCAATAACATGGGAAATAACGTATCCTAACAGAATTTCACTTTATGCACGAAAAATTGCATTAATTTAATTATTGCTTCGATGTTTAATAAAAAAGAGGAAAATATACATTTAGAGGAGGTCAAATTTTAAATTTAGCATAGACGGAGTAATTACAAAATGTTATGAAAGACTTATTAAAAAATTCCTAACCTACTGTAACCTATCTAGATACACTTTATTAGACAAAATTCTAATTCTTAAGTTAGATAATTTATGAGGTGTGAAGTTATTTTAACTTCTTCAGAGTACTTTACTTGTAATAGGGTAAAAATTACAAATAAATTACCTTTTATTTCATAAACCCAGCACATAAAAAGGTGTACTCTGATTTACAATTTAAGAAAGATTTCCTACTGCACAACTTTAGTGATAGAAGGGCTCTTTCATACAAAGTAAAATAATTACCTGTTTTGTGAGCAATTCCATGCAAATAGCACCACCTCCGAGAACATATCCACCTGTAATCATTGGGTGAACGACTCTAATAAATGGAGGCTCAAATGGATATGCTTCCTGTAAAATAATGGTCATGACTTTAAATATATATTTTATAATTCACCAATTAAAACCAATGTAGTGATTTTTTTTTTTTTTTTTTTTTTTTTTTTAGAGAACAGAGCATAAGGTATATTTTAAAAGAAAAATTTGTGAAAAATTATCTGTATGCTTACTCATTTTGTGACAAGTGAAAAATCTACTCATAATTCTGTGAATTGCATACTCGCCAACATTGGCAAAATAAAATAATGAAGATTTTACTAGCGACATTTTTTAGGCTATGAGTTAAGTTTTGATACATTATACATAATTATGTAAGTCAAAAAGAGAAATTCAAAATTGAAAATAACATAAGCACCGAACATAACATTTACCGAAGTAAAAAAATATGTATATAAATCTTTATCTAAAGAAGATTTTTTTAAAACCATTATTTATAATTACTTAAACTATAAATACTCAACTTACTGCAGTACTGGCAATAGCCCATCTGTTGAGGAATAAGATAGGTATTCTTGCCTTCAGTGGATATATTAAAGGCAATTTTTTTTAAAATTTCTTCAACAAACACAGAGAAATTTGAGAATATAAAGTAAGCAGGAGCAGTTTTAGGTTCAAAATGAAGAATTTAAAGCATGATTGGGTCTGATTTTTAAAAGAAAAGTTTTGGGGAGGGAATATTTGTAAAATACTTTGTGAATGATTCATTTTTTTTGTTGATATTATGTGAAGGGTACATTTCAAAGATAAAATTTTTTATTACGAGTCTGTTAATGGATCAAAATTTCTCCTGATCAATTTAACTTAAAGCTGGGTAAATACAACAACACAACTTTTGATTGTATTTTTTGGTTTCTAAGCTAAGCAAAGTAGACCAATATAACAATCAGGCATTTAATTGATGGAAGATATCTGAATTTGTTTTAATAGTTAAATTTTTATTTATTTTTATATAGAAAATAAATAAAAGACTCAGTTTTACGCACAAAAGCAACACTTATAAAATTTAAAGAGAGAAAGAAATTTTTTTCCCTTATTAGCACATAAAAGAATATGTAAATTGAAAAAATTTAGATATTCCTCTTTTTACGTACTTTAAAAGCAGTGAAATTCACGGCAATGACGGAAAAAGATGGATGATGAAATCGAACGAATCAAGTAAGCACGCAGAAAAAAAAAAAATTCATTATATGTACGTTTCGAAACAGACCTGTTGCAATAAATAATTTTGTATTAAAAATAACGAGATTTTAAAAAATATACGATAATCATCAGTGATAACTGTTGAAAAATGTATTGAAAAAAAAAAAAAAAAAAAAAACACGATAGAATTAACGATTCAAATAGTGAATACACAAGCAGGTTCAAGATTTAAATTCCCCGCATCATAATATAATATTATCAGGACTTTCAAGAATCATGTGAAAATCATCAGCAATAACTACCAAAAAAGCTTTGTTCAAAACACTGCATGGGTTTTGTGCAAATCAAGAGCATCAAAAAATAATTATTCAAATCTGCGATTCAAGTTTTGCGTGTCGTAATAATACCTGAATTTCGAAGACCATAAAAAAATCAATCGAATTATCTGCAAAAGAAAAAAAGATCGTAAGTGGTTACGGAAATGCAAGGAGAAGTGACATTTAATGTGATTTTCAAGATTGTAATATCACATTAAAATTTTTTACCTACTTGTAGCCAAATAATAAAAAAAAAAGAGGACAAATATATCACAGTAATTAAATAATTCTGTTACAAAATTTGCAACAAAATTGCTACTCATTAAAGTTATTTAGTTTTTTAAAAAGAGAGAAAAAAAACACATTTTTTTTGCTAATGATCTTTAAAATGCTTGCCCTTTCGGAATTACTTCTTAAATTATCAATTTTATACTTTTGTATTTGCTTCAATAGCTAATTAATTCTAGCCGAAGTTACGGAATTCTTTTTTGTCTCATGTTTCCGAAGTTATGGTTTTTCCTAACAAATCTGGCTAAATAAAAGTAAACGCAGGTGAACCATGAAAAAAAGTTCGTGTGGGGTAAGGGCGGAATAAATGTCTTGCAACTAAAATATAAATTTTAAATTAGTGGAGCACTGAGGAAATTTCATAGGAAAAAAATTATTGATTCGCAGAATTTCGCGAAATAGGGAAGAATCACGTGCCTGAACAATACTAGACCATCATAATTACAAAAAATTGATAGGCTGCAGGCCTAACATCTAAAATCAGAATAAAAAGTAAGCATATGATATGGCTTGGGCTTATTAGACTTGAGTGCACCATGGGATAATTAGTCTCTGAAAGTAATACAACAGCTGATAAAAAAATGCGTCACCACTTAACTTTGTAAATTAAGTAAAATTTTGTAAATTAAGACACACTATAGTATATTCTTTTATAATCAAATGTAGGCTTTACCTTTTCCATCAGGGCTTGAATGAGTAAATGTCTACGCTAACAGCCAATTAATGTCTCAAAAACTGGGATTTAGAAGTACCGTCATTCGGGGCTATTTTGTGCAGCGGGGGCTACTTTGTGCAAATTCGAATTTGGCATTTTTCAAGTGCTGCTGTTCAGTACTATGTTTATTTCACGTTAAAAATGTGTGGAATTTGAAGATAGAAGTCTCTTCTATTACTACAAAAAAAATTTCGAATTTTAAAACAATCTCAGAGTGTGTTTCGTTCATCCAATGTCAAAAACTTTCCGAGGACGTCGGATGTCGAAAAGTGTGCGTGGAAACTTTAGCTGTGAAATGCAAAGACGTTGATAAAACAATTGTCGCAAGTGAAATTTTTTTTATTTATATAATAATAAACAATTATATCATGTTAGCGTTAAAAAAATTTGAAAATTAATAACAAATAAACGGAAAATGAAAAAAAAAAAAACACTTTGGGGCTACTTTGTGCAAAGTTTCATTCGTTTTTTATTTCGACAGAAAAATGGTCAGACGTTATAAAAAAATACCTGGAACGAGAAACTACCATGATTACACTTTAGAAAAGCTGCAACAATGTTTGCAAGCAGTTGCTGGTGGTATGTCGATTGCAGAAGCTTCTCGGAAGTACAAAATCCACAGAAATACTATCTCTAATAAAATTCACAAGAAACACGTGAAACTTGATGGTAAACTATTATTTTTCTTCTACAAAGCTTTTTCTAATGAATAAGTCAAACGATTTAACACATAAAAATATATTTTATAGGACATCAGGTGATTTTGACAGAAACTGAAGAGCAAGTTCTGTCATGTTCATTCAAGGATGTTATGTTCAAATTTAACAATTATGAATATGTAATAATTATTATTTTTAAAATTTCATCCATTTCTATGTTTAAAAATGTATATGGTTTCCTTTTGTTTAAACTCAAATGTTTTGAAATAAACTTTCTTTTAAAGAAAAAATTCTTCAGAAAAAATGTTTTTTTAGCGCTGAAAATTATTTTCAAACTAATATCTTTACACATCTTGATGTTTTTGTCTTTAAAAATGTCAACAATTAACTTTTCTAAAAATTTTATATCAATACGTATTTTACTAAAAACATGATTATTAAACTGAATTCCTATCGCTGCACAAAGTAGCCCCATTTGGGGGCTACTTTGTGCAAGGTATGTTTTGACTTATTATTCGTAAATATTACATACAAATAATGTCAATATTGATCAAATTCACTCGTCTGAGTCCAGTTATGAATATAATATCAATAAATTTTACTATAGTTTGAATTAACATAGTTTTTTTACGTGTCAAAGTTCAAAAACTGCGAAATCCTGCACAAAGTAGCCCTGAATGACGGTAGCAATTGAAATTTGCATTTACAAATATCAAGTGAATATAACTAAACTTGTAACTAGCATAAAAAAGTTAAATTGAAGTTCCAATATAGAAATCAGTTCAAATGCAATTTCAACCTGTTTAGGTCAGAACTCACGACATTTTTTCCCCCTTTCTATTTTACGGCTGGTGTGTTCCCCCTTAGAAATTCTATGCATCAGGGAGAGAAGGTACAACGGAAAAACGATCTATAGTGCCCACCAGATAATTAATATTCAATTGATTGGAATTCATATTCAAATGATATTATGAATTAAAACAGATTAGAGAAATAGTTTGAAAAATAAAGAAAATCTCACTTTGAAAAGAATGTTTAACAAAATACAGTCTTTTCCTTCTTTGTCTTTGAGGTGTGTTAGGTCATTATGAAGAGGACTGTCAGGATCAACTTTAAGAAGTTTTACATTCCATTCATATAGACTATCATTGACAAGCTCTACAGTAAATACGCCTAAAATTAAAATAAATAAATTAAATACATACATAAAATAAGGATATAATTTAAACTGACATCTTAAATCAAAATTTATTCTGAAAAAATAAAATACAGCGATCCCTCGTTTTTCCCGGCTAATAGGGACCAGAACCTTCCGCGAAAGCTGAAGAACCGCGAAGTAGGATTTGCCCCTAAGAATTTTCATGTATGTGGTTACACGAATGTTTTAAATATGTAAACAGTATTTATACTTTACACATTTAAGACAAAAATTACAATATACATATTTACTTAAACATGTCAATGCTAATTAATAAGGTTAATTACAAAACCTAATAGAGTAATAAACATTAATCAACCAATCACACGCCTTTATGAAAGTATATGTACTCTGAGTCAACTCATCTCTTTGTTTGACATGCAGGGATCCTACACTCTCGTGCATCAACATGAAACAACGCTCCTTTCATCAATGTAGTTGCCGACATGGCTGTATGTATTTTTCATTTTTATTTTCTGATGAATATTTTGGAAAAACCCGCAAAGCACTGAAGCTGCAAAACATGAAGAGTGAAGTGGCGAGGGAACACTGTACTATAATTTTAAATTTATTTCAAGTACAGATTTTTTTTCTCAGCCAAGTCTTAAATTGTAACAGTTTTACCTTTTTTTGCTGAAGCACTCTTGCTTTTGAAAGCACTGAAGCTGCAAAACATGAAGAGTGAAGTGGCGAGGGAACACTGTACTATAATTTTAAATTTATTTCAAGTACAGATTTTTTTTCTCAGCCAAGTCTTAAATTGTAACAGTTTTACCTTTTTTTAAAAAGTGATTCAAGGATATTCAAAACTAATTCAAGGAATTAAATCATAAGAAATTTACGTTTTTAAATGACCTATTGGATCTGAGGTGTTGCATAAACAGGCTATTGACATAAGGAATAATATTTAAATATTTTTAAAACATATACAAGGAGATTCACATAAATTTCAAACAAAACCTTTTTTAAAGCTTTCAGAACGATACACCTCTCGAAGCTCTTTCATTAAACGGTCTGTTGCTTGTACAGATCCTGAAACAGAACCTCTGAGGTAATCTTGGCGTTGGTTTTGGCGCAGCCTCTCTAGGGTAGCTGTGTGTTCACTACTGATTCCTTCATCTTTATTTTTTTCTGGACTGCAAAGTGAAAAAAATAATTTTTATCTGAATTTTATCTTTTACTCTAAAAAAGGAGCACCCTCGTAGTCAAATTATTCAAAAAAAAATTTTTAAGCACTTTTCAAGCGCTAAAAAAAATTTTTAAGCACTTAAAAAAAAAAATCATAATTAGGCAGGGTCGGAAAGTTTTTGACAATTGGCAGTTTTATCTTGTTTTAACCGTTACGTCAAAAAAAAAAAAAAAACCTTATGGCATTGTTTTTGACAATTGTCAAAAATCATGAATTTCGAGTCAGGTAAAACTAATGGCATTTTCATACGCTACGGACTGACAATACACTGAAATAGATTGGGGTTGAATAAATTGAGAAAACGTTGGATAGAACAATTTGAACAGTGGCTTTTTGCATAATTCCAAGCAAAAATCAACATGGTAAAGGGAAAATCTCATTTTGAAAAAGGGAAAATTAAGCAGTTTTTAAAAACATCCAATGAAAAAAGCACCTTTAAGGGCTTTTAAAGAACGAAAATAAGCACCTTTAAGTACTTTTAAAAAATGCTACGCACCTGTATTAAGACATGATAAAGCATTACAAAATAATAGCAAGAAATACAAAATGTATATAAATACACAATTTAATAAATTATTATCCACTATATTTAGTTTACCGCATAATTCAAATAAGAAACAGTCAGCCAATACAAATTAATGACATTTTTTTTTATTAATAACTTTTCACATTTTTATCTTTTTTATCATTACATGATAAGTCTCTTAAAAGTCAAATGTGATACGGCTTAAAAAAAATCACTTCACTTAGATTAACAAACTGAAACTAAAAACAAATGATATTCTAAAACCCATAAAAATTGAAAATGAATAATAGTCATCGAAGCCCTATTATATAGCTATATTTACCATGCTATTTTCAATGAGCTTCATTTTTAGAATTATAATAAAGACTGAATACTTTTAGATAAAAGATTTAGAAATTAAAACTATCAGTAATGAAGTCAAAGTTTTTTGATGAAAATCTTTGCAATATTTTCTAATAAATGTCAAATAAACTTTTAACATAAAAATACTGTCTGAATCTATTAATTTTTAGATAATTTTGTAAGGCAATAAATATAAATCAGTATATCACTTTATTGATAAAAATTTAACCAAACTCTAACATCAGAAAATGTTATTCGAAAGTCGAGTATTTGCGAAAAAAATGAAAACTTTCAAATACCACTAAGATAGATCCAGCCTTTTTTCCTTACTTTTTGAATAAAATTATCAGCTCTTAGATTACCATGATATTGTACTGAAATGCACACAGGGGTTTGTTTAGAAGAAATTTGGGTCTGTTAACGGATCCTTCACAAATATCTTTTCATAAAATATTTTAACTTAAAAACGGACCCTTCACAAAATGACTTATCTTTTAATCGGACCCTTCACAAATTTGTTTATCTTCATTATTGTTTTGTTAATCAAATAAAACCTTCCCAGGGGGGAAAAGAAGAAAGACGATGTAAACGAATTAAGTTTTGTCTTCGACAGACACTTCTCCCATCATTCGTTTAAAATTAATATTCTGCTTTCAGCAGTATAGGCTAAGTACCAAATACATCTATGTTGCATCTCTAATTTAGTAGCAGCAATTGCTGTTTATTTTTGAAAATTTAATTTTTTTGTATTATAATTTTACAGTGTTGAGCATAATCTTGTATCTATTTACAATTTAAAAACTCCTTGACGAAGTTTTTTGCAATAACAGGACCCTATTTGCACTAATTCATAAAAGCAGGACCCTGTTTGAAAGAATGTGACTTGACGTTTATTTTATATTCACAAATTACGAGTAATTTTTTTACAATTTTACAAAAACAGGATCTTTTACAACATGTCTGGACAGACCCCTGACACAGATCTAAAACAGAGGGCTGATGAAGATTCTCTCAGAACATCTAATTGTTTTCCTACATCAACCAGAGAAATTTAATAAATTTCTGAATATTCAAAAATAATAGACTTGAAAATTACCTAGTATCTTCTTCCATCTCAATATGAATGTCATCATCTATTTCTTCTTCGTCTTCAGAATTACTATCCACTATTTCATCCTCACTAACCTAAAACATTAAACATATTTATTAATGTCTAACAAAAACACTTTAAAAGAAAAAGAAAGAAAAAAAAGAAAAGTAATTATAACCCAACTTTAATTACCAATTTTGAGGAAGTAGCTATAGGTGAGCAGAAATACACAGCCTATAGAACATGGACAAAAAGAATAACAAGGCTGCCAAACTTCTACCCCTTTTGGAAGAATTTCTTCTAGTGGTAGTTAAGTTTTTAGGCTTTAATGTATTATTCTTTCTTTTATAAATTTAATTTTAAGTTATTTTTTTCACCACTACTTGTAAATTATTCGAAAGTTTATATAAAAAGCCACTTTGCTCCAACTCTTTCATAGTTAGGCTTATAAAATTTTGGCAAAATTATCAAATATTCTGTAAGTTTTAGTTTTTAAGTTGTTTACCACTCGATAAAATATTTTTCAAAAAGCATAGTAGTCAGCGGGCACGGAATAGCAGTCGATGAAGCCTTTTCAAAGTGTCTTTAACAGTCTCAAATATCAATACAAATACAAAAAAAAAAAAAATTACCAAAAAATCTAGTTTTTTTTATTTTTACTCGTGCATTGTAATAGTAATTTACGAATACCTAGTTTCTAACCTTTCTTAAAGTAGTCGATTGCCAATGGGTTTACAAAGCATTTAATATTTATTAACGACTAAAAACGAAAGAAAAAAAAAGTTTTACAAAGCATAAAGATTTGAAATTAAAAAAAAATCACACAAAAATTCCAATAGCAATCATCATAGTAAATTTGAAATTGTAATCAGAGTTCTTCCTAGGAATAAAAAAGGGGCTTACTCACAGAGAAAGGCACTCATTTAACACTCATTTTTAAGGGATGGCATCTTATTTTTGCAAAAAAGGCAAGGAGGGTGCATTCATAGGGAACAAAGGGCAGGAGGGGCGTGTCCCCCTTCCAAAAACGCTTAGGGAGAACACTGCTGTAATAATAACAAATTTTCTCTGTCTGAATAATAGTTAAACTTAAGGCTAAATATGAAAACAAATTCACCCTTATAAAGTACACGATAAGAAAATTTCAGCTTTTACTTTTAAAAACAATCAAGAGCGATAAACATTATAGGATAGAACAGATATTTCATTTCTATTACTTTGTTAAAATTTGTGAATAGTCCCTCAGTTCAACCGATCAAATTTTTGCAATTTCTGAATTTCTCATTATAAGATGGAAATAAGGCGAAAAAGAGCAGAACTCTCCAGGTTTGGAAAAATGGCACGCCTGCTTATAGAATCTAAATGATGTGGAATTTATTTATAAAGATAAGATTTTATAAATGAAAGAAAATGAAATTTATAAAGATCTCATTAAAAAAAGTTAACTGATCTGCAATGTTAAAACAAACACAATTGTAACATTTTTATAACTCTAACTAAACATTTGTCTCAAAATATATCAAAGATTCAAGAACAGAAGATTTATTTTATATATATATATATATATATATATATATATTCTATTTGTAAAGAAGGTTATGCAGTAATAAGCTTCTTTAAATGATTAGGTTAATCAAAATATGTAAAGTTTGTTCAAAATATGTCTAATTTGTTTTTATAATGTTGAAATGTAAATATTTTCCATAATTTGTTCTTCTCTGTAAATATTTTTTCTTTAAGAAGTTGAAGATAAAAAAGCTCCATTTGAGGATTTATTTTGTAGACTAGCATGAAAAAAATTGAGATTTTTTAAGCTCTGGCAATCAATATTAACCAATTATAGAATTAATAAGAAAATTATTTCATAATATTAACTAGAAATAAAAAAGAAAAAAACATAAATAAGTCTAACACATACCTATTATGACACATCTAATTAAATTACTACACAACTTTCAACTAAACAAAAAAGTTGGTAAAATTTTTTGTAGTTACAATATTGTTCATAAAATCAAATGAATTTAATGCAACCTACTTGTGCAACAACTGTAGGCTGAAGATGATTTAACTCCACAGGTTCTTGTAAATTATGCAATCTGCATAATTCACTAACAAGCAGCTTAACTTGCTGTGGAACCTATAAATAATAATGAAATTATTAAAGAAACAAAATTACATGTGAGAAATTATATTCAATTATCCTTTAAGGAACAGTAACTATAAATTAACTGGATGGTCAAGAGATTTCCATTTGACCACCCACATTAAAGTGAAATCTGTTAAATGCAGCTATTATTATAATTATAAATAAGATAGTTTTTTAAATGTTAAAAAAAAAAAAAAAAACTCACCAAATTATCACGACCTGACGTATTTATTAATATCTGAACTGCATTCGTTATACATGGTTCTTCAGTTTCAGCAAACCAGACAGGTGGTGTTGAAGGGTAAGTTTCCTAAAAATTACAAAAGCTTACATGTTATTTACAAATCATCAATTGCAAAAACTTGAGTAGAGCAACAAAACTACTAATTTTTAAATTAAATATGTAAACCTCTGTAAAATCCAATCAACTTAAATAAAACAGACACCAAAAAATAAGTAAAATCCAATGAAGCTCAATAAATAAACCACATACAATCCATACGACTTAAAAACTTTTTAATAAAAAAAATAAATAAATTAAAAAAAAACTTAACAGTTGCTTGAGTGACTTGATTGCCTGCGGTCACAATTCATGATTATTACAGTTTACAAATTCAGTTTCTCTGGAACCTTTAGTCTCCTTCGAGATTTACTACATTTCGGTAGGTGTTAGATGTTTGAGTCATTAAACTGCCTCGATTCCTCAGAATGATCCATGACTATGTTCTACAAATATGGAAGACCATTTGAGGTGGGGATCTCCAATAAGTATACTCTTTGTATTGGACGAGGTAGTTCATTAGTCGATGTCTATACTTTAACTAGACGACTTCTCTGTCTCTCCCGAGAATCGGTTGCAAAATCCATTCTAAAGGCCAGTCCATAGCGTACTACTATTTGAGACAGACCAAATTTTACACTGTGGTGTAAAATTTGGTGCCCCAGCCCTGGTGGCCGGGAGAAAAGTGTTGCTCCTAGGAGACTCCTCAATTCAATTGATACTAAACTGAAAATAGCCAAAACACTTCAAAACTACTTTTTTGTAAATGCATGCTTAGGGGAAAGTAGTTAAAATGGGTGTAAATGAAAATTGAAATGAGTCAGATGACTGTTGTGTTTTTTTTTATAAGATGATTGTTCTTGTATTTTTATTTTCAACAATTGTTGTATTTTTATTTTCAACAACCGAATACGGGTGATACGGCAGTCAACGTGTTTAAAAATAGTCGGAATCTTTAAAAAAATAATCAATGGTTGCTTCAGGCTTATCTTTACAATACTGCTCTAGTCTAAGTAATCAAAAATTAACTACAGCCTATTTCTTTTCTTAAAGACAACAAAACACCATCGACATTTTCCATCCCCTCTTATTCATTGCTCATTTTCTCCTCTCCAATAATAAAATGAATTTTGATTTGAAGATTTCCATGAAAAAATAATTAATCATAAAAAATAGTTTAAATTTGCCTTTGGCCAAGACTTTTAAAATTTAGCTAATTTGTTGGCTACTAATTTTATGTCTTTAGCGCGAGCCCTGTATGTTGTTCACAAGTCATAGTTCTGAGGTTCTCCAGAATGGTAGATGTTCAGTACCATAAACATGCATTAGTTCTTTGGAAGTTGCTACTGTTTAGAGGTAGCTGTTATCGGAAGTTTTAGCGTTTATACCTCAAGTTTAAAAAATTTATAAGTAGTTCGAATAAATACTTTCCTTGAAATGCAGCTTCGTGACATTTGCATTTACTCTAATTTTCAATAACTTTCAGAAGTTATAGAAATTTTTAAAAATTAAAAACTCTAGTGTTACAATAGGCATGACATACTTTGTCATGCCAGCCAGTCATTTTTTATTAAAAAAAAGAAATTTAAAAAATAAATAAGAGTTTGATTAAGTGTAAATGACACGAAGAGTTATTTTAACAAAAATCGTAAGCAGAGGCATCCATAGAGCTTCTCCTCTACATTATATGTGTTGATCAAAACTTCGATAATGATATGAATCTTGCTGGACAATGCTCTCAGTAAGAGAAGTTGGGTTAGGATTAGAGATATCATTCCAAAACAACTTGCCTTCTCAGGCACCAGGCAAAATCTGAATCCTATACTTGGCTAGTTTCTGTACATAGTAAAAATTAAATTAATACCTAGCCTATTATTGGATATATTATTCCAAATATATTGTTGGATTAAACATACTCCAAAATTGCACACATAGCAAGAGAAAAGAATTTATAATGAAGAAGAAAAGACTGACAATAAATCCCAAATTGACTGACAATAAATCCAAAATTCTTAAAAACTACTAGATTCAATCAAAAAATATCAAACTCAATAGATAAAAAAAATTTGATAACTGTTTCAAACCCCAAATATTGATCACTAATATGTATCTAAGCAGCTATTAGAATGAATAAGTATTAGTGTATATACCTCAAGTTAAAAAAAATTTATAAGTAGTTCTAATAATTTTTTTGAAATAGTGCTTCGTGACAATTACTCCAATTTTCAGTAACTTTCATAGTTATAGAAATTTTTAAAAACTCTAGTGTTACAGTAGGCGTAATATACTGTGTCATGTCTGTAATAGTCATTTTTAATTTATTTAAAAAATAAAAGAATAAAAAATAAATAAGAGTTGGAGTAAGTGTAAATGACTTATTTTAGCTATTGATTTTGCAACTATATACATGTTTTCTTATAGAAGGATATACATTCATATAGAAATATTGTAATATACTTATTGAAAATAGTGATACTTACTTTTATCATTATAGCTTGATTTGCAAAGGATTCAAAATTTTTGCACTTCCTAATTGTTAGAAATAAACAAACAAAAAAGCTTGGAACTATTAATAAATTCAAGAGCTAAAAAGAAGAATTTAGAATTTCTTGAATATTAGAAATAAGCTAAACAAGACTTTCAAAACTTGTAACTACTAACAAACTCTAAGTCAAGAATGACTTGACATTCTTCAGTAATGCAATGTGCCAAACAAAATGATGCTTGGAAATGTTGAAATTTTTCTTTAGTATCCTAATAATTTACTTCAAATAGTATGTTTTGATATAATCATGTTGGGAAAATGCAAAAATCTGTTCTTAAATATCCATTAACAACTTTTTTTCTAATTTTATTGCCCAAAAATGAATTAATTTTAAATTATAAGCAGTTAAACTCAAATAAAAATACAGTTTTACCAAATCTATGGGTTTTTAACATTTTTGACAGAGGTTTTTTTGACATGACGGTAAAAACCATGTATAAATCGGTAAAAACCGTCATGTGCCAAAAACTTGGCAACCTTGACTATTGGATATATTATTCCAAATATATATTGATGGATTAAACTTACTTCGAAATTGCACACATAGCAGGAGAAAAGAATTAATAATAGAGAAGAACAGACTGGCAATAACTCCCAAAAGAATTCTTAAAAACTACAAGATTCATTCAAAAATGGCAAACTCAATAAATAAAAAACATTTGATAGGGTGACCCGGGGTAATTCACGATCACTCTGTTTCTGGGGTAAATAATGATCACCTAAGTTTTATTTTAAAAAAATTATTTTTTTTTTTAAATTTGAGACATGGACAAGGATGCTTGTACACTTTACTAAAGTATAACTACATTAACTTAATAATAATGTTTTGTTTAATCTAACAAAATAAGTATCTTTTAAACTGCTTTCTGTATTTTCCATTTCAAAGATGGGTTTCAAAATGTGCACATTTCTGCAAAGATCCCCCTCCTTCTCTTAATAATAAATATTTTGAGTCACTTTCTTTTTCTTTGATATAAAAGTAGTGTAAGCTTTTGTTTAATTGTTTCACATCTGCTGTAAACATTATAATTGATTATAGGAAACTATATCAAATGTTGCCCCCTACATATGGGATAATTATTGATCACTGGGGTAATTCCTGATCATTGTCATTTCTTCTTATAAATAGTATATAAAATAGCTTAACAGTTGGGCTGAAAAGTTCGTAGGCTGACACATAGATGGGGCTACTATTATTAAAAACATATGATTTTTAGTTAGTTCTAACCTTCGAAAGACATGTGTATAAATTTGACAGCTGTCGGACTAACAGTTTGTGAGATATAGTATTTTTAGTGAAGCAACTTTTGTTAGTTTAAAAACAATGGATAAAAAGGAATTTCGCGTGTTTATAAAGCATTGCTTTCTAGAGAAAAAAAATGCTCTTGAAGCCAAGACATGGCTTGAGAAACATTATTCGAACTCTGTACCAGGAAAATCAACCATTGAGAAGTGGTTTGCTAAGTTTAAACGAATCGAAATGAACACTATAACGACACCGTGGACGCCCCAAAGAGGCTGTTAGCGACGAAAATATCAAAAAAGTCCGCAAAATAATTTTAGATTACCGTAAAGTGAAGTTGATCAAAATATCTGAGACCCTAAAGATATCAAAGGAAAGTGTTAGACATATCGTGAATGAATATTTGGGTATGAGAAAGCTCTAGGCAAAGTGGGTGCCGCACGAGCTCACAATTGACCAAAAACAACAATGAATTAATGATTCTGAGCTGTGTTTGAAGCTGTTTAATCGTAATAAATCTGAATTTATGTGGCGATATATGACAATGGGTGAAACATGGCTCCATAATTTCACACCGGAGTCCAATCGACCGTCAGCGAGTGAACTGCACGAGATGAACCAACTCCAAAGCTTGGAAAGATGCAAAAGTCAGCAGGCAAAGTTATGGCCTCAGTATTTTAGAATGCTCATGGTTTAATATTCATTGACTATCTTGAAAAAGGAACAACCATCAACATCGACTATTATATAGCATTATTGGAGCGTTTGAACTACGAAATCGCAGAAAAACGGGCCCATTTGAAGAAGAGAGTGCTGTTTCATCAAGACAATGCACCATGTCACAAGTCAATGAAAATGATGGCAAAATTATATAAATTGGTATTCGAATTGCTTCCACATCCACGGTATTCTCCAGATCTGGTCCCCAGCGACTTTTTCCTGTTCTCAGACCTCAAGAGAATGCTCGCTGGAAAGAAATTTAGCGCCGATGAAGAAGTAGTCACCGAAACTAAGCCCTATTTTGAGGCTAAAGACAAATCGTAGTACAAAAATGGTATCAAAATAATATATATGACCGCTATAATCGTTGTATCGCCCTTGAAGGAAACTATATTGAATAATAAAATGAAATTTTATCAAAAAAATTTTTTTTTCTATGTTAGCCTACGAACTTTTCAGCCCACCTGTTATAAATAGCTAATTGTCTTTTCTTAAATAACAGTTCATATTTATTAAGTGGAACAACTATAAAATATATTTTAACTGTTATCACAAAATTTGTTTTTAACTGTATTCAAGACTGTATTCTGATTTGCACCATTTCTGGTTTGTCTTACCTTGCTTCTATCTTAATTTTATGTGTGTACATTGTTAGAATAATTTTTAAGTTCATAAATTAGCCTAGTATAAATATGGTGAGAAAATATAAGCCTAAAAAGGATACTAAGCTTCTAGAAAACAAAATTAGTGAATTTCTTTTAATGATTGAAAATTTCAGTGTGAGAGCTGTTGACATACCTTACTTAACTTTACACTTTCCCTTAATCAAGTTAAAAAATCCAGCAAAAGTAACCCATGTGGGAACTCTTATATTTCAGAAGAACATGAGAATGAGTTGGCTGATTGCCTAAAATGTATGGCACGATGCAAAGATTTTTGAAAATTTAAAGTGTTAATCGTTCTTTTTGCTTTTAAATAAATCGTTTTATTAGCTGCTTAAACATATCTTTTTGGTTTATTTGTTTGATCTTGATGTCTTATTTGTTAATTACCATTATATAATTATTTTTAAACATCCCCTTTACAATAAAAACTGGTGATCAGTAATTACCCCAGAAGTGATCAGGAATTACCCCAGAAATGATCAAGACCTGGGGTAATTCCTGATCACTAAAAAATTAAAATCTTTTAAATTCTAATTAGATTTTCAAACCAAAGAAGGTGGCATAGGACTCATCTCATATAGCCTCAAACTTCCAGTAAATATTAAAATTCTATTTTGAATAGTTTTTTCACAAAATATATGTTTGCATTTTTTGATCAGGAATTACCCCAGGTCACCCTAACTGTTTCAAAGCCCAAATATTGTTCACTAATATGTATCTAAACATTATAGAATAAAAGAATATTATTAAATTCTTCTTTTGATTTTTGTGGAATTAAATATCATTGGACTATGACTTATAATTGAAACTTCACTATCAAAATTGCTATCTGAAAACAGAGAGAGTGGTATTTGTTGAGAGTGGTATAGAGTTCAATTTTAAATCTAGTCCATGATTTTTAGGAGAAAAAACTATCAACTAAATCTGACAGGAACAAGAATTTCATATTAGTCAAGAAATCACACATTAGAACCCTAAACAGTGTATCAACAACTCAATTTATTTCATTCCTGAAAAAATGCTTAAATAAAAGTGGTATTTAAAAGAATGCTATACTGCTGAAAAAGTCCTTCATGCATGGCAAATTCTATATCAACTATACTAGTTATTCAAAAATTTGAAGTTTAGAAAAAAAACAAGAGTTCAGGAACTTTCAATATGAATTCAAAAAATGATGTTTGTTCATTAAAAAAGTTTCCTTTTGGCATGTAATTTAAAGAAAAAAAAGGCATGTCAAATTTATATTTTCCAAGTATTAGTTTGAAGCTGTAATGTAAAAAGTGATAAGGATACTTGTTTTTAAATTATTAGCAAAGGCATAGCATGAGGTGGGAACACCTTTCTTTTCAGAAAACTTTTCGTTATATAGATGTTTATTTCACATAGTTTTTTATTTTATTTTATAACCTTCGTTAAACAGCTGACCCAATTTTGGGTTTATAACTACGAATGTTCAACTCCAAAGCCTTATAATTTTGAACCCAATCTAGAAGACAAGGAAACTCCTGGATCAGTACGCCCAAGAGGTATGATTTGTTATGGGAACATTGAGGACTTAGTGACACGACACATTTAACGTGCAGCAGTCACCATTTACTACATGGGTAGTCTATGGCAGATGGGGATCAAACCCACGACCTCTTGGACATGGGCCCAGTGCCCTACCAACCAGGCTATCCATGCTTTTAAATAATTGTATACATAAAAGTTAAAATTTTTCCTAAACACAAAAAGTGCTCCCCCCTCAAGCTACGTCAATGAATACTAAGTCTAGTGCAGTGTTTCCCAAAGTGTGGTACGCGTACCACCAGGGGTACGGGAACAGTTCAGCGGGGGTAAGCATTCTTATGCGAAATATCTTGCAACAAACAAAAATTTCAAAACATTTGAATTAAAAACAAAGCTAGCCATGAAAATGTACGATTACATATTTTTCTATTGGCTATTTTGCAGAGTTAACAGGTAATAATTAGTGGTGTCAACAGCCAGTTGTGATTTTTGACTTTTGTGTAGTTTTTTTATAGTAAAAAATACATTCATTTTTTAATTAATGGTACACAGCATTATGAAAAACTAAGAAAGGGTACACAAAAGTCATAAGTTTGGGAAACACTGGTCTAGTGTAATACCACAACCAAAGACAAAACAGGATAAAATAATTCAAAAATCTTCTTTTAAATAGATTAGGTGAAGAATAGTTAACAAAGGATGGCAACACACTGAAGTCTAAAACAAGTATGAAAAACATCTTTCCATTGTTATATAATTTTAGAGCAAAGCTATAATATAAACAATGCAATAAAATAAGCAACTTTATCAATTTTGCCAACATTATTCGTCGAAATGTAAAATTTTTATTAATTTCTTATTACTCAATAATCTTAAGTTTTTTAAAAAATAAAAAAAAGATTTGAAATTCATATTCATTGATTTCAGTAATATCGTTAATACCGATCAATAGATCTTCGGGGATATTGTCTGCTAATAAAATTTTCCTTAATTCCCAGATGAGACAATAAAATTTTTCCAAGGACTAACTTTGTAAATATTATTCCAAACAATCAACTAACATCACAAGTAAACTCGCCCGTACCTTATTAGGTCGTGATTATGAAATCATAAAAACTGGCCTACTTAAAATATATATATCAAACATAAACATATAACAAAGGATTAAAATGGCATTTATTATTTGATCATTTCAGTACAAACATAGATACTCAGGATTTATAGAAAGAAAAAAAAATTGCGATGCAAACAATTTTTCCGAATATTTCACAAGAGAACTTTAGAAATATAATTTTTCACCATATGGCTTAAATAAGTATTTTATTCGTAAAAATGAAAGCAACTGACCCAATTAAGATAAGAAAAGTAAAATAATTAAAACTTTTTGCGATAGAAAAAATATCAAAATTATTTGCCAGACTTACTGTAATGTTTGCATGAATGTCATACTTTTTCCCGTTGCGGGATATAAATCTGCATGTTAATTCATCTACTGAAGCTGCAGTTATTTGGAACAATTCGTGTCCTTTTGGGAAAAGAGTCTCTAAAGTTTTAATGTCCTGTTTTAAATTATTCAGACACGCCATATCTACAAATTTTCACTAATAGAAAACAGAAAATTCATTGGGTTAACTATACAAAAAAAAAGTTAACAATGAAAGCAAGAAAAAGTGGACATTTCACAAATACTTATACTAAATAGCAGAAATATCGGAATGTGCACATATTTAACATATGCAAACAACAGTTTCAATCATTTATAAATCCAATTTATAAGCTGCACAATTAGAAAAACAACATTTCTATATCTACAATATGGCGGCGCACACAACAATTTCGACAGAGCATGCGCCAAATCGTCATTTAGTAAACAATAAAACTTTTCTTCTTGGTTCCAGTAATATGAATGTAATTTTTATAATTATTTTTTCTCAGAAAATGACCCAGAACAATGCTTCAAACTCGTAAAAAAATAAGTATAAAGTGTGAGCGTACTTAATTAACACAATCTCACTTGAAAAATAAAATTAATCTGTATTTCATAAATAAATTATTGACAGTTTGATATTTTTTGCAACCGCGCTTTCTTGTCCTTTTAATTCTATTTATTTATTTTTTGACAGTCAACAGTTCGGCTGGTTTTTTACAGAACTCAATTTTTATAAATATTATATTTAATTAAATATTTGATTTGAATTGATTTCCGTTCATTATTGTTTGAAATGCACGATACTGATACAATTGAGGCTATTGAAAGTCGCATAAAAAGCTTAGAAGACCTCGTATATGGAAATTCAGCTCCAGATTCTGAGAATAAAGTATGTAATTTTTTACTTAGTGTTTAAATTTAAATCAAACAATGTTCAACAAGTTAAGTTTCAAAGACATTTCTATGTTTGCAATTTTTTCTTTTAATGCTAATATTCATGTTCTAACTTCTGAAATGGACTTAAATAAATTCAATCTTTTGAATCTTTACAATGCATGAATAATATTGTTGTATCCTTATGAATTCGTGAATATGAGAATGGAATAATGTATAATATAATTGGAAATAATGTGAGATTTGAAAAACACAACATTAAGCTTTAATAGGAAAAGAAACAAATTGAGAGTACAACATAACAGATGATCTAAAGAAGGGGAATTCTCCCCCACCCCCAGGTGGGATATTTCCGTATTGTGATCTGTCGCGCCAACTACAATCGCCAAGGAGCCAAATAGAATTTAAACTGGAAAATTTTTTTTAAAAAAAAGACATGTAGATGTTTGTTGTGGGGTGGCTATGAATTATATCTTTCCAGTTGGTCCTTTCCTGTGATGTTTTTCTTAGTTTCTTGCTGGCCACTGCCCGGAAGTTTCCAAGACTTAGCGATTATTCTGCCACATATCACGATACGGAAATCTCCCCATGGTGGTGACATAAAAGTTTAATATTAATGATAATCTCTAGGTATTCTATTGCACTCAAAGTCCCATCTTGAGACACTTGAACATGCACCTCCCTCAGTGGAGTGGGAGGGGATATCTGTTGTGCCAACTAAAATTGCCACGGTGACAAATAGATTTTAAGCTTGAAAATTTTTTAAAAAAAAATATGTGTATGTTTTGCCCGGGGGTTGCTACGGTTATTCTGCCGCAGATCACGTTACGGAAATCTACCCTGTGGGAGCGTTGAAAATAACCTTCATTTGCTTCGGAATTCAAATCTGAAGAATTGCTTGGAATATTTAATGAGGGTACTTGTATAGAATTTAGCTGGTTAATGTGGCGCTTATGAATATGTCCTCTGAATCCAATTTGACAATGTAATGGTGCGATCCAGTCTGCGAGTTACAATTCCGTCTTTCCACACTTCGGAATTGTATTGATACATATACACTTGAACTCTCTCCCCCACTTGGAATGAACACACATACGTAGTAAAAACTTTTCACTTATGAAAATGATTTGGAAAAATAGCATTTAATTGTGTCCGAAACTTTCCGTATAGGTTTAGTTGAGCTGGAGAGTTTCCTCAAGTAAGTGTAGAACAATAGCAATAAAGAATTCTGTGCACTTTCTCTTATAAACTTCCTGATTCCCTGGATATTGATTCTAGTTGATGTTTGAAAATTTAAACATTTCATTGTACTAAGGCTTTTATGGCAGGTGCGATGAAGCATTGGAAAATACTGTACTTGGAGTTATATACATGGTACCTGCGCTCCTGGAAAGTCATGAAAATTCATGGAAAGTCATAAATTTCAGTATTAAAAAAATTTTGTCATGATTTTTACTATTTTTAAAAAAAAATCGTGGAAAGTCATGGATTTAGGTTGCTGAAAAATCTAATTTTTAAAATGAAATCCCCCCCTCCTCAATTTCATCCTGCTCCAAGTACCTGAATTCCTAACAAAATCACTACTAGCAGTCATATTTTATTAGAATATAAAATGTCTTAATCGTGTTCTTTAAAAATTATGGTGTTCTTTCAAAAAATGAACGAAAAAACTTAATTTCTGGAGCGAATTATCTTTTAAACTTCTGTGATTTAAGAATTTTTATTATTTATTAATTTTTTTATCAATTTAAATTTCAAGCCGAAGCAAGCCAATCATTGGCGAATTTTTTTTTAATTTCGAAATGAGAATAGACAAATAAGGAGTATTTCTTTCCTTTTCTGATGAACAAGAAAAGTATCTTATGCTTATAATTCTGCAGAAAAAAAATTTTGATTTTGTATTTTTTTCCCCAGCTATTTTATTGCTTCAACTCTTTCTTTACTCTATTTTTTAAATTTGAAATCTATAAATATGAAGATGTAGAGTATAACAGTTTTGGTTATAATTATCATTTCAGTTATTATAATGCTTTTTTAAATTTATTGTTACATTTGGAGAAAATAGTAACTTCTTTAAGTCATGAAAAATTCCTGGAATTACTCATGGAAAATTATGAAAAGTCATGAATTTGAAAATCTAAAATGTAGCAGATACACTGGATTCACCACTTGTAAAGATAATTTCATTGTTAGAAACCATTATATTCTAGGGAAATCCATGAAAAGAAAAGATGTCATTTAAAAATTGATACTAGAAATATAGATTTAGCATCAACGCACAATAAAAAATTATAGAAATTAACTTAATCTATATAAATTCTTTCCTAGTTATATTCTGGATCATCCAAGGGTGTATAGCAACTTTTGGTGAATTTTTTCGAAATTTAATACAGTCCTTGCAAATTTTTACAATATTTTCAATAACTCCCATATTACAATTTAATCAACAACATATTTGTTAAGTTGAATTAATGAATGTTGAGTTTAATAGATTAAGATGCAGTTTTAGGAACAATAATAAAAAAGTCAAGGTGACGAAATGACTTGTTGTAATAAACTAAATAATAACAAAGAAAGAAGAAATGTCAATGGGAGGTATTCCAAGATTATAGGACACATGCTCATCTGAAAAAAGCAACTCCTTTGAAGGGTTTGTGTTTATTAAAATTAGTTAATTAATTTCCGGAAGAAAATTCTTTAATATAAGTAGACTGATTATTTGAAGAAAAAAAAATCCATAGTTATTTTGATTCTTTATTTTTAGTGTGTGGAAACTTTAATGAATGTTCAAAACAAGTTACAGTCTGCTGTCACTGGAAGAGAAAAGATAACTACAGTATTTTCTAAATGTAAGAGTTACTATTCAGTGTTTTTTTAAATATTTACTTTCTCCAACTATTAGAGTAACCAGATGTCCTAAAAGTGATGGGTTATTTGAAAAGCAGTTTAAAGAAAAATAAAAGAAGATAGAAATTTAGAGTTTGTTATGTTCTGTTTAGTCCTTTCTCTCTATTTTTGTTAAGTCCTTTACTCCATTTTTGTTAAATCCTTTACTCCATTTTTGTTAAGTTCTTTCTTTACTACTAATACCTCTACAAATATAGGTACCTCTTCTGGCTGGAAGAATTCAAATCTCTTTTTCTTGTCACACTATTCTAATTTAAATACTTTGAACGGCATCTATTAATTTTAATTTTAGACTGTCTTGTTGATGCAAATGGTGATTATTTTGGAAATTTTCCATTACAGTGCCATCTATTGACAAACTCTGTAACTTATTTTGATACTTTGTGAGAAATTCTGATTATCCAAGCACAACACATTAAAATGTGCATTTCTATCTCTTTTCATTTTTTCTTTCATTGATTTTTCACATTGTCATCATTTTTGGGACACAGTATTGACCTAGCAGATAAGCTTTTACTATAAGATAGCTTTCGATAATATTGCAGCCCCTAAAATGTTGCTTATATTTAATAATTTTTTATTTTGTATTAATTAAAATCAATATTTTAGTGGATGATCTGGAAAAATATTTAAATCCAGATTTTAAAGAGAATGTGACTTTAACTGACCCAGTAAAAACGAATTTGGTTCTTCTAGGTGAGTTTGCATCTGCTTTGTTCTAATTATATTTAGTGAATATTACTAAACATGTTTTAAAGTGAAATTTTTTTTAACTTATTTATTTGCAAAAATATTTAATGTAAAAAAAATTAAAAGTTGCAATAAAGTATACCAAGTTTTATTTATTTATATTCTTCAAAAGTTTTGAAAATAAATGTTTGAAATACACTGAAAATACACACATTATATGTGATAAAAAATGCTGTGAGAAAAAATAAAAACATTTGCCACCTATGACATTTTATTAAAATTCTTTGATCCTATTTCTGTTGTTAAGTTTCTGTTCCAATATATCTAAAAATTTTATGTCTGTGGTATTTTGGTAGATAATTCAGATGACCCCTGTGGCAGAATCGCAGCGACATTGTTACAGACCATTACAGAGTTCTTGCAGAAAGTTTTCGTTTCTACAGAAATTAACACATAAAATTTGATTCATACATTAAGATAATCAATAACTTTTTGGCTCTTTCAATTTACGTAGATAGTTTCTTATGTTTTGATTGCATTTTTGGCAATTATTGATCTTGATTTTTACGTGGTTTTTAAATATCTCGATATATTTCAAACAATATGAGAAATTCGAATCGAGCATTTGTGTATTTACTTTTTAAGACCATGATTCTATCCATTTTTTGGCTGTTGTTGCTATTGGTTTCTCCATAGATTTTAAATCCAATATTTTTTGTACAATATTGTTTATTACACCAACTCAATCTCGAAATGAAACACAATTAAGTAATCCCTTTTTGAGGAATCTGATTCGCGTGATTTTGTCGCCGATCTTTTTATCGGCAATTACTGCTATGAATATCATGATTTTTAATTGTTTTTTTTATTGTGTTCATTATTTACAAAATACGAAGTAGAAAATAATGAATGAGTTTGTCCCCCCCCCTAAGAAAATGCGAGAATATCAGAATAATACATTATATTAATATTAGAATAAAAAATTGTTACATGTTTAATTTTAAAAAAAATTGTATATAGTTTGTTTTTTTGTAAACACAGCGCTTTTGTTATTTTGAATTAGTAACATATATGCTTGTTATTAGTGAAATGTAAATTATATTAATATAATAAATATAAATAAAGTACTAAAATAAAAAATATCTTGCAGAAAGATATTACTGCTAGAGTTTTGTCGCAGAGAACTCGACAAAAATTCTGCCACAGGGCAGACGACTGAGAACATTACTACATTTTATTCAAAAAGATATTTTTTTCCTTTAAGGAACTTTTAAATTATTAAATAATCATCTAAATATAACATTTTCTTACTTTTATTTTGAAAATCCTAATGTGGTTTATTCAAGAGAATTGATTATATAACTGAAGCTATGTTTTCATGAATTTTCTTTTTAATTTAAGTGTTGAAAAAGATGTCTTAAGAATGTTTCTTCTTTTTTACTACAAATTTATTACTTTTTCTCCATATTCTTTTCTAGAGGAAGATAGAATAAGGAATGCAGTGGATTCTTTACAAACAGTGAAAGAATTAATGCAGTATTTAGATAGTGAGCACATCAAAGGTATAACATGTTTTTGTATGACATAAGTCATTTTAAATGTATACTAATATACTGTATGTCTATTATTATACATTAAATTACACTGGTGGACAAAATTAAGAGATGGAGGACATTTTCTGAAATATCTCAAAAAATACTGAATATAAATAAATGAAATTTGGTATGGATATAGCTTATTCCATGTCAATAAAGTATGCAAAACAAAAATGAAAGTGCCATTCACTGGCAAGACCTATTGCCAATAAATCCAATGTAGTCTGAACTTAAGGATAAAAGATGACAATAAAAGTGAGGCTTGTACAGTGTGTGTTGCCTCTAGTATTGTGTGTGGTCACCCCTGACAGACAGACAGCATGAACGAGTATGCATGCTGTTAATAAGGGAGTTAAGGATGACTTGTGGAAGACCCTCCCATTCTTCCACCAGAGCAATTTTTAACTCCAGAATGGTTCTGGGGGAGGTTGGCGCATCGCAATAGTTCTCCCAAGAGCATCCCAAGCATGTTCAATAGGATTCAGGTCAGGGGATTTGGCTGGCCAATCCATTCGTTGAATATCCTCGCTTTCCAGATACTCATCAACCATGAAAAGCCCTATGTAGTCGCACATTGTCGTCCATAAAAATGAACTCAGGGCCAACAGCGCCCCTGAAAAGACTCACATAGGGCTCTAGGACCTCCTGCCTGTACCTCTGGGCATTCACGGAACCATTGTCAAACACATGGAGCGGTGTGCGGGTATCTTGCATGTGTGAATGAATGTTCGAAAATGCTTTCCATCTCTTAATTTTGTCCACCAGTGTATATTGTAAATTTATATTACATTATACATTTATATTCCATATTACAAATGTATCGTAGTAAACTGATAATAATAAGCATTTTTTTTTTAAAAAAGATTTATTGTAAGATAAAAGGTCTTTCTAGGAATTTAGAAAAATGCTTTAAAAGGTGCTTTAATAATATACCTTATAATATTGAACTCAAAAGTTAGTAAATATCAAAGTACCCAGATTTTTGCACAGGTTCTAACAATTCAGGCGTTTTTGTTGAAGCTACATTTTTCATATTGAATGAACTCATAATTTTATATAATCTGCACCTATTGACAACAAATTTAGGATGTATTATTTTAATTTCATTTTTACGGAAAAAAGAGAGCATTTTACTTGCTTAGTTTATTTATTAAAATTGGTTTTCTTACAATAAGTGCTTAAAAAATTCCTACATGCTTCCTGAACTATTCATTTAGATAAACTATTCTCTTTGCAAACTATTCACATTTGTTTTTCATCCTCAGTTTTAAAAATTGCAGCTTTATCCTTATCGATTAAAAAGAAAAGCATTACCAAACATAAGCTGTATTATCACATTTCTTTCTTCTTTTTTTAAAAATCTTTTAAAGAAATGAACTTTTTCAGTTCACTACTTTATTAAAAATAGACTTTCTTCCAACTTTTGATTTATAAAACTACTTTATTATTTAAAAATTTCCCCAACTAAAGTAGTCTTACCTTTTGATGAAGACATATTTTCATGTTCCATATTAAATATAAAATTCTGTTTCATTTTTCATCTTACCTTTAAAAAATCTTGTACATTTGTTATAATGTGAGATTTTATTTATTACTTAAATTATTGCTATTTAGTCAATCAAATATATGAAATTTTTTATGTATGAAATGATAATAATGAGATACAGTATCAATATGAATAGTGTATAATAATTATAATTTCTTTTTTACAGTTTGAATATTTTATTCATTCTGGTATAAATTGATAAATAGAAATTGAGCATTATTAACACATTGTTTCTATTCTTGTAACAATTTTACGTCAAGTTTATTTTCAAAAACATATTTAGTGATATAAAATTAACTAATATTAAAATATTCATTTATCCCTGAATTGTTAAAACTGAAAGTTAATACTAATGCTCTTTTTTAAATTAAAAAATAAATAAATGAAAATGTGCGAAAATCTTTTTTGTCATAAAAGTTGAAACTTTCTGTTGTAATAATTTCTAAATTTTCTTACTTGCAGTTGTACCATCTCTTTGTCCTAAACTATATGAAGTGAGTCAGATTCAAATTAAATTGCAAGTAAGTTTGATTGTTCCTTTATTTTATTTTACTTTTAATAGGTAAAATTCTCATGTTGCTAAGTTTATTTTACTCATTTTTCATAAAGTTTTTTTTCTTTTATTTGATGTTTACCAAATGATAATGTTACTATTAAATAGTGAGTTAATTTCTTATTTATCTAGAAGTAATTACAATTATTATTATTTTTTATTTTTGCTTGATTATGAAAACTTAAGTTAGTATTTGATACAAGTTAGAATTATTAAAACTAAACTCAGCAACCCATAGTTAGAATTATTATTTTCTTTATATTTGATATGTATTTTCCTTTATATCTAATACATTTTTTATTATATGTACTGTTTGTTCATACATAATATAACTTCTTTTAAGTATGTTAGCAATAAAACTACTGTCAAAGAGGTCATATGTTATGATTGTTGTATCTTAGACATATAAATTTAAATACACAGTGCAGTGTACCATGGTGTTCAGTCAAGTTGGAAGGATTAAAAATCTAAATACTTTCCTTTCTGTTTTTAATAGCTATTTTGCTAAGTGTTTTTTTAAAACAATTTAAAGAATGCCTTAAAACCAATATTCAAAAAAGGTGCTGTTCATTTATAAAGTGTAAAGGTCACTGGTCATACTTTATTCCTGCATGAATCAGCAAAAGTAGAAAAAAATTTATTTAACATAAACCTAATTTTGCTTTTCAGCAATAGGAACACTTAAACTCATATTGTTAGTAGTAACATGCTTAAGTTTAATAAAAAGCACGCCTATATTTTTGTTATTTTCAACTTTTTGCACAGATCAGGGTTGAAGATTCTAATAAAGATGCATGCAAAATTTCTAACTAAGGAGTTTAGAGAGTCGTAGGAGTCAATAATTGTGCTTAAAGTTAAGTAAACAATATTGTTTAAAGCAACAATTTGACCATGGCTCCAGTTGGGCTCAATATAATCCTATAACAACAGGCACCAATATTGGGATGTCTAGATTTTTTAATATTGGTCCTAGAATGGTCTATATAGGGACTATATTGACTAAATAATGAATGTAAAATATCAGGTGAATATGACAATTTTATATAGGGCTGATAATGTTTGTTAAGTGGCTGTAAAATATTGGATGAATCGACAATGCTATATAGAGACAATATCGGAATAATAATGGCCCTTTGAATCCGTATTGAGCCAAGATTCACGAATGCGGTCCAATGAAGGCCCATGATGTTTTGCTGCTAGGGATGTATCAATACAAAACTCTTTAAAGTCATCTAACTTTAGCTTTTTTCATCAGATCAGTTTGTATTTTTTTGTAAAAGTAATTTAAAATGTATCAATATAAAGAAATAGATCTTATTTATATTAAATGTTCTTTGACTTTTTATTTAGGAACATGCTGGTGAGCTGACCAAGGAAACTAAACAACTCATTGCAAATTATGATGATCTTGTATCCTTGATTTATTAATGCATTGCTGAAAAAGTATTATTTGCATATATTTGTAGGATAAAAAAATAAGTTTGAAAATTGTCAAATAACTAGCAAAATATATGTAGGACCAAAAAGTGAAGCTAGACATGTTTAATATTTTTTAAAAGCTATCCAATGCTGAACTTGATCTTTCATCTCATCCCCCTCTGGAGGGCAATTTTGATATCTAAACACCTATTTTTTATTGCAGATTCGGATTTTCCTGAAAAAAGTGACCCTGTTTGACATGTAGGTTTATGCATTTTGCTTCAAAGATGATGCTGTAACCAAGTACATACTGTTTAAAATTGCAGTAACTTGAGACCCATCAGATAGAAAATAAAAAGAAATAAAACTAAAAATGTTTCAGTATTTTTTTCAAAAAAAGAAAGAAAAAAATTTATAAAAAATCTTTTTTAACTTATCTATTTTATTATGTAAGTTTATGCATTTTACTTCAGAGATGACGCTGCAACCGAAAAATTAAATAGGGTTCAGACTGTTAGAATATGCAATAAATGGTGTTTGGTGCATGTTAAATCTGTCGAGTCACAGAGTCTTCCATGTTCCAGTAACATATACCTTTGGGGGTACTGAATTAGAGACTGATCATTTTCCGATTCAGGTTAAAATTACGATCAGTGGATGTATGAATGGGTCAATGTACCAATGGCTGAAGTGGCATTCTTGGCCATCGATGGCACCACTGAAAAACAAGAAACACACTCTCTGCCTTAAAATTGCTTGGTTTGACCAAGGAGGCTTGCTGGTATTGGCAAGTGGCATTGGAAACAACACTCTATCTGTAGGTCGCAATTCCCTAAACTGTGTTTATATGTAGGTATTCTAGTTGATCTTCATATTTTCACTTAAAATTGCGCTTATGGATTTATATTAGCTGTAGGAACTTACACTGATTGTTAATATCATACTAATCTTTGGCTTTATGTGTATCAATAAAATTTTTTTTTACCTTAACTGATATAAACCAATATTTAATTGCTTTGTTCTTAACTCAGTTAGGTTTTATCTCTGTCAAAACAGTTTATTTTGTGGGATTCTATTCTGTCTAAGATAGAAAAAGAAAAGCTGCCTAAAAAGAAGATTCTAACATAATTTAATACTTAACGTAAGTTGGCATTTTGAGTTTATTTTTCCACTCAATGATAAAGCAAAAGTATGAAGTTTTGAATATATGTTTAATAAAAAGTTTTAACTAAAACTGTGCTGAAATTTATCATATTTTTGGTAATCAATTTAATTGCTTGACAAAAGAATATGGCCGAATGTTTGAATATATAACGAAAATTTTGGTACTTTTCCATTAACTGGGTGCAACTGATATTCTTACCATTATTTTCTCTATTTAAAAAAAAATTGGCTGTCACCATAAGATAAATAGTTTAATTTCTTTGCACTCAGCTAAAGGAAAAGGACATAAATTTTCCATCTGTAGTATTTACAAATAGTAGAATGAAAAAAATTGCTGTATGTATACAAAGTATTGTTTTATCAGGTTTCAAGTTTGCAGTTTATTCACTTAATAGTGTGGTTACTTTCAACTCTATTTCTCATTTTGATTAAAAAATTATCACTCTTTTTTTTTAACCCCTTGTTCTTTAAATTAAAAAAAAATTACTTTATTATTTAATAAAAAAAATTTACAACATTCAAGAGAAGAGATTGGATTAATGTAACTTCCTATAAATGAGCTTTGAGTGCAAATGAACAGAAAAATAAATTTTTTAGGTTCTTATCCAAGAAAGCTTAAGAGCGTCATTGTAATGATTATGTAGTTTTTAAATGACCTGAAGTAGTAAAATAATAATTTACCAAGAATAGTGTTTAAAAAAAGTGCTTTGTTTCTACAAAATAAATTCTAACACTGAAACAACTGTGTGGAAAAAGAGGAAACATCCTTTTAAAAGAGCCCTAGGCACAATTGTGTTAAATTAATGATGTGAGACATTGATACATTAGGGTAAAAAAATCCACTAAAAATCAATTTCAATAAAAATGTGCGTTCTAAAAAAACTCCAACATTCCCAGTTTTCAACTGCCCAAATGTCGCTGAATCTCACCAATAGTTACAAACCTATAATTACTTCTTTTTTCTATGTGACTCAAATATTATGATCACCTTCTACAGGGCTGATTGTGCTTAGGAAAAAAATCCGGATTTTTCGCTATCCGTGATCCGGAAGTTTCCGGAGATCGAAGGTTCAGATGTTTCAAAAAATCATTGATCACAAAAGTTTCCGGAAATCTAATTTTCAAAGGTGGAACTTAAAAACACAGTTTATTTTATTTGTTTGTAAGGGAGAGCCAGAGAGATACTTTATAAGCTTATATTCATTTTTTATCAGTAAATAATTGTTATAATCATAAACTCAAGAAAGACATATTTGTAAATTTAAATTACTTCTCCAGGTCATCATAAGTATGTGCAAATGGTATAGGTATGTGTAAAATTTTAAATATATTTTAAGTAAATTAAGAAATATTGAGAAAAAGGAAAAAACTTTGTTTAACTTTTTTTTTTTTTTTAACTCAAGAAATTTTGCGGAATTTTGACTTGGGCTCACAATCACCCCTGATTCTATATCAACATATGTATTTTTGAAAAACCAGATTAAGTACGCTATTACATTTTTACTAAAGGCGCCCTTAAGGAAGTTAGATGACACTTGTCAGCTAAGTCGTACTGCAATCAAAAATTTATAAGATTTTTTACGTAAATAATTTGCGTGCTGATAAGTGTAATCTTTCACATATATTAATGATTTACATTGAATTGAAATGTTTCTCAAAAGGATAATTCTAAAATTTATTGAAACTGGGATACAATTTTTAATTTTCAGTACCATGATATTTTCTCTGGTAAAATTTAATAGTATTTATCGTTAGTCTTTAATGTAACTAACAATGCTCAAATCTTAATTTTAACTCTAAATTGTCTTAATAAGATTTGAATTCAGGTAGTTAAATGTAAAAATATTCAATGATTATATAATTTAAAATATGAAAGTAATTTTGTTTTAGTTTAATTTCTTTCATTAATAAAATATATTTTCTTCCTTTTCATTAGGTATGCACAGCACATTCAAGGGTGAAAATAATATTTTTATTTGTATTGTAGTTAATTATATGTTGATTTGTTTATGATTCATGTTTTATATTATAAATAAAATTTTACTCTAAGCACCATTTTTATTTCTTAGTTGATGATGCATTTTCAATTGTTCATATCTTATTCTAAAATGATATAGGCAAGCAATTATATATTAACTATTATAAACTGCTTTAATGAAGAAACAAATATAAAAAATAATAAAAATATTTTAATCTTCATTTTTAATATATGTATATTTTACTACACAATAAACTTTGAAAATGCCCTAGAGCAGGGGTGGCGAACCTTTATACACCAACGTGCTATTTTCTCTAAAAAAAAATTGCTTAATGAGGTCATAGACGTGCCGTCTATACTATATATATGCCGTCTATAAATAATATTACTAAATATACTATCAACTCAAAACTCTTTATTTACATTGGAAAAAAAATACATTTTGCAATGTCTCAGTTATACACGTAATTCAACTTAGAGTAACATCAGTGTGACTTCTGTTGTTGCAGATTAGATGACCAAAAACTTATATTAGGTTGTAAGATGTTAGTTTAAGCAGGACTGTTGATTTTTTTGCTAGTTATTTATTGTTAGCTTGTTTTTTACGGTTATTAATTGTTTTTTTTTTTTTTTTTAGTATTTTTTATTAATAATTGTTTTGTTTGTTTTTTGTGAATTTTGATTTGTTACTCATGCTTCATAGCATAACATTTGTGTAATAACAATTCATAGTGTAACAACAATTGTGATCGGTGGAGTTCCCAAAATATTGTGCCTTTGGTTCGCCATCCCTGCCCTAGAGGGTGTCGCTGCAAAGCCCAGCCCTACATGACATCTCCATCCATCAAAAAATCAATTATGTAACTGAAGAATACATTTGAATAGTTTTCATCAAGGAAAGTGAAGGAATTCATGTATTGGCTATTAATTGACTGCCAAGGCTCCTCTTCTCAATACACATTCAAATATGTTGGCAGAGAAGATAGTGTGAGAGATTATTACAAGTTATTTTAATGAACTCAAAACATTTAGCAACCATATAATGCTTTTCAAATTCTATACAAATGTGTCAGGCAGAGAGTAGAGAGAATCTCTAAAAATAGATTTTATTCTGAAGTCAAGGTTATGGTATAAAAAAAAAACGGATTATATTAATGATTTTTATTTACTGAGAAAAAGATTAGATAGGATAGTAATTTAGTTTTTTGGATGTTAGAAGAAATAGTATATTTTTGCATTGACAACATCACAAAAAGAAATTTCCTTTATTTACCTGGTCTTTTTCATCCAGAAATTTATGTATTCAGTTTTTGGCAAAATAATTTTTTTTATAAAATCAAAATCTTTTAAGTTGTTCACAAACACTCAGAAAAAAAAATTAACGATTCAAATGGTATAGATTTTATTAATAAATTTTCAGTTTTACTATATTTCAATGTATAAAATATATTTTAAAACGCTTATACTTGCCATACAAGTTGAAAACAAACATTCTTATAGAAAAATGTTAGTAAAAGACCATTTTTTTTTTTGGAAAAAATATCAAGAGTCTCAGAAATTTTAAACTAAAATTCATTTTTCTTGATTTTTTGGCTATTTAATTACATTTTAAAATTGATAAAGTTCCCTGAATTTTCTCAGTTCTGTGGTCACCTTGTCATGAAAACATTTTTTGGCAATTAACTCTGTAATTTTTTACAAAAAATAATTCAAAATTCAGTAGAACTTTCAGAGGCATAGAATAATAATATGTATAACTTTTGCAATCACCTGATACTTGTGTTTAGGATTTACACTTGGCTTTAACAAGACTTTGTTCCTCTTAAAAAAATTTTGACATTGGCAAATGTAATTCCTCTATAAATTATAAAATTTCCTTATCATAGTTTTAATACTATAGCCGTAAAATTTAAAATCGCAAACACTGTATTGTATGGAAGAGAAACAATCACAATAAAATATCTCACTTTTATTTCACATCTACAAATAGCATTATAAAAATAATTCACAATCAACATAAATGAAAATTTGCTTTAGCTTTTTCAGTTTTTCCCTTAAAAATTATATATAGCAGCACAAAGTATAAGTTGAAAAAAAAGAACATTTCTCTAAAAAATATGGCTTCCTAATTTGACACTAAAATGTGGAAACGTTTTATTTTTACAGGGTTAGTTAAATTTACTCATAATTAGAATCTTCCATTGTTTTTATCAGTAATGGAGGCCTGAAAATTTTTTATGAGATTTTAAACAAATTTATCCATACTTTTCTTATAAAAATATATATGTAACAAAAACATAAACACTGACTAGTATTTTTCACAACAATGTAACAAAAATGATAAAAGTAATTATATTACATAATTTTGAAATATTTAAAATACAATCAATTTATCAAAGCAATTTATAAAAAAAATATATAATAATTTGTGCACTTATTAAAGTTGTGACAATAATTGAGAAATTAAGTAACCATTCATAACTTTTTGCTGACTTCGATTTCAAAAGTCTAAATAATTTTTACTTCTAGTTAGCATGATTGAGTTCTATATACAAAATTAATTCACAATATTTAATATAAAAATAATGCAAGCTTTAAATACTCTAATGAGAAAAATATGAAATGCTAAAAGTGCTCGGAATGAAGATATAAAGCAAATGATAAGAACAAATAGCAATAAGTGTTGGAATGAATAAACAACTTTAATAAGTAAAGAACTTTCTGGGAAAACATGTTATGAGACATTTTGTAAACACTCAATTTTTCAGCTTTAAAAGCATGTTATTATCAAATGAAAGCATACAGGATTAACTTTTTTGCCAAATCTTTATTATAATTAAATAAATAAATAAAAAAAGAAGGTTCCTGGTGTTTCTGTACAATTTAAAATGAGTAAAATTCGAAAACTGATAATCTGAAACTGTTTTAACATGTTTTTCCCCTCATTAAGCTCTATAAAATGATTACGAATGAATTTCGTATATGGTTAAAGATGAATTTAAAAATTCTTGTTTAGAAGTTGCACTTATGACTTTATAAATGGAATACAAACAAAACAAAAAATAAAGCTATCATTAAAAAGATATTAAGCTAAGTAGTTTTATAAGTTAAAAGGCTCTATTCAAAAGGAGGACAATAGCACCATTTTTCTAAACGAGATTGAGGAAAGGCTATAATTTAATTTAATTCTAAAATATCTATTAATTTTGCATCCATTATGCACACATTTTCTTATCATTAGTGTTCTGGTAATTTATCTAAATATTTCAAAACACAACTATTAATATTTTTTATTCTTAATATTTTAGCAATTGATCTAAATAATTTAAAATCTAAATTTTATTTAAATAATTTCTTCCTTAGGGTATTTTTCCCACTATCTCCACTTTCTAAATTTTTTTCCTTTTTCTTTTTTTCTTTCTTCTTTTTCTCTTTCTTTTCCTTTTTTTCCTTCTTATCTTTACCTTTATTTTTCTCTTTTAGTTCAGCTGCAATTGGTAAGTCACCTGTTAGGAAAGTAATAAACAATCTCATACAAAAAGCACCAAAACCCAGCAGCCACAACCAGTAAGAAACAGAGTAAAAACTAACATAAGAATGAAATGAAAGCATGCATAATAACAGTAGAAGTGTGTAACAAAAAGGTTAATAAATATTTAGGTATTTCAACCAAAAATTTTAAAATAAATTATTAGAAAACAAAACAGACACTTATATTTCCTCCTGGGTGTATTCTATAAAACTATTGGAAATTCTTTTTGTTGATAAAGTAGATTTTCTTGAGGATATATTTTGTTCAGTTCCTTAAAATCATATAATTTACTTGAAATAGCAACTTCAGAAGTCAGTAAATGAAACATTAAGAAAGGCATTTAAAGCTTTGCAATAGGAGCCCAAATATTAATGTTCTTACAGTAGAAAAAAATGTAAATATAATTAAAGTAGAAATTTTATGTATTTACTCTGCTACTGAAGTAAAAAATGAATTTTGATATTTCATAAATTGAATTTTTTAATGTCAATATCCTTTTAAATATACAATATTTAACTATTAGATTCAATTTCCTTATAAAATTAATTTTTTCTACCATGTGAAAAAACAATGCGGAAGCAGTAAAAATAATAATTATAGAAAATGAGGATTAGAAATTGAAGATGATACTTGTGAGTTTAAGGTGTTAATAAAAGTAAAAAGCTTTTTCCCATCTAACCATGCACTGCATATCATTCTTGAATAAAAATAAGATGTGTACATACCATTTTTTATTTCAATTTGCTCCTGGACACTGACATCTTCTTCCATTTCCCTAAAAGACAGATAAATCTTATTATGTTTATATAATTTTAGATAACAAAACAAAAAAAAATTTTTTTAAATTCTTTTGGTGTTCACAAACTACCAGGGATGTGCCTAGGGTCTAAGCGTCCGAAAGTAAAACACAATGTCATTAGCTGTAATTTTAAATGTCGGGCACCACAAACCATTGCAAATTCAGTAGAGAAATTTCTACTAATTACATTACAACCTTATAAAAATAATACTAACATAAAATGTATCAAAATCTCCCACTTTTAAAATTTAAAAGAGAGTAATAAACAGATTTTTTGCAGTCCTAGAGGTTCACTCCCAAAGCCCTGGCCCTAAGCATGAAAGCAGATGGCATTTAAAATTAGAAAAAAATCTGTTAAAATTAAAAATCCAAAAATGTATAATAATGGCTATCCACATACTAAATACTTTTTTTCATAAATTTTTATATGCAAAGTTTTGATAAGTTTTAAAGCACTTTAAATCATTTCACATACTTAAAGGAAAACATAAAAACAAACACGAAGCATTTACTACATAAATTCTAAAAATTTTATATTCCAAAAAATATCACATATTAAGGTTTTTTTAATCTTCTAATCCTCATGCTCTCAATACCAATATAAAAAGCTGTATTTGCCAATTCCCGTACAATCAACACTAGTAGACATTATAGTCAAGCTTTTACTCTTATAAGAAAAATTCACTTAAAAATTAAAAAATTTTATTAATAGGGGTGCAAAACCTGCGACACACCGACTCCTGATATGTGGCCCGCTAGAGCTCCTGAACACCATGAAATTTTTTTTCTTCTTTTAAATGTCGAAAAATTTTAATAGTACATTTGAGTCGTCACTTATCCATATACTTATGAGTCATCACTTATTGACACCCTTTATTCATGCTAATTTCATCGTAAATTTTAGCTTTTTTAAAAATATTTTTTGCTATTTTGATGTTTTAGTACGTGATTTTGATATTACTTACTTTAACTACAATGATATTAAGACACAAGAATTTCGAATTGCGCATTGAAATAATCACTTTTAGATACTATTTATTTGTGCATATTTCATCGTAATTATAAGTTATTTTTTCGGTACTTAGTGCCATGCATTGGAACGAGGAATTAGAATCCCGGTATTTTAGTACAATGTAACAGCAACATGAAAAATTCGCAAACTGAAGGAAAACACGAATTTTTAAATTGTTCAATGTTTCTAATTCATTTTGTTTCAATTTTTTTTGTAGTTCAAGTGATTTTTTGAGGAAAAAACTGAATAAGTTTGCAATTAAAAATTCCTAAAACCTCTAATAATTCAAGAAATAGAAATATCATAATATCTGAAATATAATACCAAATAAATATTGAATCTTATTTTGCAGTAAATTGATTTTGTTTTTATTTAAACACTATAAATTTTCTTTAATGGAAAAACTTTTTTTTTACACTTTCATTCTGTAAGCATTACAGTTTTTGTTGTTTTTAGAATTCGTAATTTCCCCCCAATATATATATATACACTTTTTTTAGATGAATTAATTATTGATAAAAAAAATTTTAGAAAAAATATTAGTTTTTTTCCTTTTTGAATGAATAGCAATAATTAAAAGAATTTATTTATCTGTAAATATATTACTAAGTTTTTTTTATAAAAAATATTTAGTGCTTAGATCATTAATGTTTAAATAAATATCATATTTGCCACAAACACGGCTAAATATGTGTCTAGCCTTTGTAACTGTGGTAACTATGTAACTTGCTGCGCAAGTGGCCCTTCACTTAAAAAGGTTCTTGCACCCCTAATTTAATGTGATAACTTTTTAAAAAAAATCAAAATGCATTTATACTGTTTGGAGTGATAGAATAGTATAATGTTGAGATTCTGACAATTATGTTTGCATAAATTACAAGAGAAGCCTCAATACATTTCAAACAAAGATTTCGTATAAGGAAGTATAGTCTGGAATGCTTTTAGTAATTAAAGAAAACTTTGCATTTCTTTCAAGTCAAAGAATTTACTTTTTATATTTTATTTTAAACAACCAAAAAGTTATCAGATGAGTTTTTAGAAGAATTTGTAAACAAAACAAAATATTCATGAATAACAATGTTGTTCCAAGCTCTCTTAATAAAAACTGTCAGCAGATGGCGCTGAGAAAAAATAATAACTCTTTTCCCCCACAAAATTTTCAAATTAATTGTTAGTTGGAATGGAACTCAAGATGTGGCTTGCAGCAATAAAATGTTATTATTACAGGTTTAGACCCGATCACGAAGTCCAATCCTGTCTTTTATGCAGCAGAAATGAAATAGTAGTTAATCCAATATATTACATTTTAATGTATTTTAAAATAAAATAATAAAAGGTTACATGAAATAAGAACATATCTCGCTGACGATCGAGAGAGAGAAAAATATCAGATGAACAACATCTCGTGAACGAACTTGTTTATATCAAAAAAGAAACTACTGTTCACTTCCGTTCAAAGTTCGGAAGTAGAAATTGAAGTAGCAGTCTCAATCTCACAACTGCGTCAGGGGGCAGTTGTCGTTTTTGAGTTTGACTCAGCAGTGAGGATACTGCAGTACCCCCCTCCTAGTGCAACGTTACTTGAATCGTGCAGGGAAACGTACTTTACGTCCCGATCGTGTATGCTTAGCCTTGTCCTCTGTTTTTTCAACATTTGTTGTTGTTGGCTCAGTAACTTCCGGAGGTGGGCTAGGATGGTAGATCACAGGCTCTGGTTCTGACTCTGGAATGTTCAAGATGTAGGCTGGCTTTAGTCTGTCTATAGTCACAAACTTGGATTTGTTGCCAACTTGAACTTTATATACTTTGTCTGTTCTTTCCAGTACCTCGAAGGGTCCATCGTAAGCTGGCTTAAGTGGCGGTTGAACAGCATTGTGTCGGATGAAAACTTGCTTGCACGATTTGAGGTCGGTCGAGATGAATGTTCGGCTCTTAGTGTCATGATTCTTGGTTGGTGAAGGGGACAATTTTGCCATATTTTCTTTCAGGCGCTGCACAAATTCACTGGCATTGAAATCCTTTGGTGTTGGCATTAGAAATTCTCCCGGCAACTTCAAGGCAGTTCCGTAAACCAGTTCAGCTGTTGTAGCCTTTATGGATTCCCGGAATGCAGAACGCATTCCCAATAATACTGTGGGTAAGACCTCTGTCCAACGATCAGTTAGATGAGCTTTTAATGAGGCTTTCAATGTACGGTGCCAATTTTCAATCAAGCCATTAGAAATGGGGTGATATGCCGTCGTATGGATGTGTTTAATGCCTAATAATGTCATTAATGATTTGAATAGTTGACATTCAAATTGTTTACCCTGATCTGTTGTCACTATTTTAGGAATGCCAAATCGGGCGATCCAATTTTCGTATAACGCACTAGCTACTGTTTCGGCCGAAATGTCTGGAATTGGACGAGCCTCACCTGGGGTACCTTTTCATAGATGACGGTTGACATGGTCTGTAACAACTTTCCCCACATTGATACGGTGATCTTAATACAGCTCTCCCGACTCAACCGCACAAAACAGCAATGAATCAACTAGTGACATCCATTCATCGAATTCTATCATAGCTATAATTCTGGTGGGGGAGTACTGTAGCGTATCTACCACTACAAAATTACAACAACATTTCACTAGTATATAAGACATGTTAACTCGACTCTATGTTGGGGTACCTTTTCATAAATGAAGGTTGACATGGTCTGTAACTCCACCCCCCACATTATCATTCACAGGGGTCTGTCTAGGTTTTTCTGAGAGGTACTTATTTTGTGAAAATTCAGACATAATTTGTGAAAAATTATATTTAAAAATCAACACAAAAATATGGATTTATCGTTTCGTAAGGGATACAAAAATAAAATTTTAAGAAAAAGTATTTTGTGAAACTACCGTTTTTCCTAAAGTTGAATTTGTGAAACTACTGCTTTACCTAAAATAGAATTTGTGAAAGTACCGCTAAACAGTAGTAAATTCGGCCTGGACAGACCCCTGATTCATCACGTTTTTAATTAACGTAATTCATGTATCATTTCATTTTATATATTAATCATCATTAATACATTGTAGATTATCAATAATAAATGTTTATTCAGATTTAAATAAGATGTCAGTAATACTAAAGCCTCATCATAATATTTATCTACAGAAAAAAAACATGATTGTCCATAGAAAAAGGTAAGTGAAACTTACCATTACCTTTATCTCAGATATTAATTAACAAGAATAAATTAGTTTAAATAAATGTATAAAAACACAAAATTACCAGCGTTAAAAGCTGATTTATTGCCCATTAAAACTATAGAGATAGACCACTCAACCCCATAATTCAATCTTTAGGCTATAGAAAATGTTTTTGAACATTCAGTTACTCAAATGTTTAATGTTGTAATCTTAAATAGTTTAGAAATCTTAAATGCTTGAGAATCTTTACTACAAATTTAACAGAAAAACTTGAGACTCTTTGCAAAGAAAAATCAAAATTCATTTTGTAAATATTTCAAGGCTTTAATTAGAACTAGGGTTTAAGATTTGAGTCATAATTTAAACCTTTTACTGTGAGGTTATAGTTTCCAGAAACGAATTTCTGACTCTTTTATTATTTTTATCATGAAATATGATTGATAAACAAATATTGTTAGGTATAGTTAATTGTAAAATAATTTAAAATTTTAGAGAATATTAATAAAAGCAATTTATTTACTTGAATTAGGGAAAGGCTTTCATTTCATGGATACCTAAAATATTCAATATCCACTAACTATGTTAATGACAATCAAACTTATTCCCTCTTTAGTTCTTTACCAGAATGTATTTATCATCAAAAAAATACTTCTGACTGAAAATTACGTAAGCATATGCACAAAATATGGGCATGCTACATGATTTTGTATATTTATTCATTACTGGGGGATTCCACATTCTGATCGCTATCACTTGTCAACAACTAGAACACACAGACCTTCTTTTTTTTTTGCTCATTTCATCTTAACCTTGTTTATATTAGCTTTTATACTTTATTTTAAATAAACTAGAGACTACACTTTAATTATGTGTAAAATAAATCCACGATTTTAATTTTAAAAGTAATGAAAACAAATTCAACCAACCTCCTCCTATCCATCTCAATGCTGTCAATTATAGAGTTCCTTTGGTCAACAATATCAGTAAGTTCATAAATAAGTTCTTCTTCTCTAGCCTTTTCTTCTTCAGTTTTCTCTGATAAAAAAAACAAGCAATGTATTGAGTAATATTATTTGGATGATTTAATTTAAAACAATATAGTTTGTAAGCATTCAAAAAAACAAAATTGTGTTCAGTTTTATCTAAGTAACAATAAAAAAGCAGATATTCAAGAAATTTTAGTTAATATTTTTATTTTTTACAATTTGATTATTCCAAAGAACTTATTTTCAAGTACTAAATCTTTTGGTACTTATTTTCTTTAATTTTTAAAAAACCTGTTAAAATCATTGTCGTCATGCAAGTCTACTTGGTCCTAAGTAAAATATGTATTTTTGAGAACAATTATGACAGGAAGGAATAAACATTACAAGCACACGCAAAATCAAAAGATAAGATTAAAGATAATATTTATAAATTTTAAATTGACTAACAAAGTAGGAAAATGTATACACCATTCGGTTAAATATTGATCTGAAATTAAATAATTTCGGAATTAAAAAAATGGAAATTAACATAGAATAAAGTCTTCAGAATTTTTCTTTTTAATCCACTTTGCATTAGTAATTTATACAATCAAAGATAAATGTTTCAATGGAACAAGTAACATAGATAAAAATTATCTTCTAATATCATAGATAAAAAATCTTCTAAGCAATAAGAAAATAGTAACTCATTAAATAAAAAGTCATTAAGACTTTCATTTTTTAATTTCATAACAAACAGTAAGTCTTAAAAGTAATTATGCACTTAACATGATATTCCTTTTAAAAACTGCAATTTCACTTCTTTTTGTTCTCGCACAGTAGAAAAACTTTAAAAATAGGATTCAAGCAAGCATTTCATTTTTAAAAAATATATAACTATATAAAAACTAAACTTGGTGGTGCGACAGCTCATAGAGGGCCAAGGCCTGCTGTGCCCATCTCAGTTTTATGACCTTGGGCTCTGGGGTGCAGGAGCAGATGTTCTGGTTAGGTGGTCAGTCGAAAGCGGAACCCCCAGTGTCTAGTTCCCAAGCAAGCTTGGTACTCATTTATTGACCCACTGAAGGGATGAAAGGCTGAGTCAACCTTGCCCGGCCCGAGGTATATATATATATATATTTAAACATCATGAATAATGATTAGTTCTTTTATACAAAAGGTTTTAAGTTAAGAAATTTCTCCAGCATATAGACAAACTACATGGTTTCAAAGAAAATAACCATGATTGTTCAAAACTAGGTAACAATTTTAAAATATTAAGTTTAAAGAGGAAGGTTTGATCCAAACTAGCTGCATATTTTGATCATATCTTAAATCTTCACCATGCCTTAAAATTTTGTTACAACAAAACACAACAAAATAAGAAATAAAAAAATAACAATTATATTACAATTCAATATACTTTTATAATAGTAAAAAAATTAAATGTTAATAGAATGTATTAAACATAACAGTGATTAGATTTAATATTCAAATCGAAGAAAAATATATAATTATTGAGTAAAACTTCCTACCACTTTCAGGCTTAGCCATTAACTCTCGTATTTGTTTTTCTAATTCTTCCTGCTGCTCTTCTAAGCGTTGAGACCGTTTTCTACAAAGAAAAAAAACCATTGACATTTTAAATTCAAATTAAATAAATGTAAAAAGAGCTGACATCTGAAAATGATAGTTCAGCAAACAATAAAAATTTAAATAACATACATATACATAAGTTCAGCTTGACGACGGAAAAGAGCATTTTTCTGGTTTACTAATTCAAATAATTGCATAATATTTTCTTCTTCTTCAACAGAAGGTTCCTCATCTGAAGTAAAAAATTAATAATCAAAATAAAAATTAATTAAGAATGTTCATTACACTGTTCATTTCAATAAAATAGTAATAAGAAGAAAAAAACAATAAAAATTTGGAGAGTAATAATAATCAAATTGCTTTTATGATTCATAATTTAAAACCAAGTACACAAAAACAAACAATAAAAAAATGCAAATATGCACTTTAATTATTTTGCAGCAAATTTAAGTATTTATATTTAAATATGAATGGGAATTTCTCACAGCTAATCATAATATGCATTTCAGCAAGTTTTATGTAATAATTAGACTTAACGCAACTTTACAAAATATGTTTAGTTTATTATTTGGGTATATATTTTTCTTTCATAATCAAATATAGTCTTTTAACTAAAGAACACCTCCCACCAGAAAATCTTGGTTTGTCTGCTGCTATGGAAACAAGAAAGAGTGCATTTTAGAGAGAGGAGCTTTTGATATTTCTTTTGTTGACCCCAGTGAAAACGTTTCCTACAAGTTTACCCACACCCCAACTGGAAGTAATACAACCTCATAACCGCAGTCGATGACAAATCTACAGGTGACTGGTAAGGAGAGTTCTTTACATATACAGACTAGGTATATTGGATATTTTCATATCTAGATACCTTTTGTACATTTCTTTAGCGTTTTTTGCACATTTTGTGAAAAATCTTTTTGGGTAAAATGTTTTATCGTTATATGTTCTAAAATCAAAAATATTAGACAAATAATAAAGAGGTAGGGTAAACCAACCAGTGAAGGAACACTACCCAGTGAAGGAGCATTTCATATATACTGATTAAAAATAAGAATTTGAAAGTTTTTCTTTAGATTGATTGGTAACAATAGCTTTCTGCCAAACAATAGGAAGTCATCTAGCAATGATTTGGATTACCTGGTCAAATAGACTTCTTTGGAAAAAAATCTGAATTTGTTATTATCTCTGCAACACCTTGTTTCTTTGAAAAAATTATAAGTTGAGTGTTTGTATTTATATGTTTGAAGTGGAATTAAATGCATGCACTAGTTTTATTTTTCTCACTGTGAAAAAGAGAATTCAAAATATAGTTATTAAAGTTACGTTTTTTTTTTAAAGCATAGCATAATTAAGTACTGAGATAAGGGGGTGTTTATTCACTGGATCACCAAACGATGAAAAACCAGTGAAGAAACAAGTGTTCCTTTACTGTTTTTTTTTCTAAGTTAATGAAAATAAAAGATAAACTTTAATTTTCTTGTACCTTTAGTGATGTTCCGCATCAAAAGTATGTTAAAAATATGAAAAACAACTTCTAACCTATTTATTCTATAGATTTCCCAGTGAATTAACAGTATGTGTTAATATGTTGACACTTTAATTTTCAACTCATGATTACAAAAAAAAGTTAACATTTTCCAAGTATTTATATGTTATAATTTGAAGAATAGGCTTGTTTTTAAATATTTGTATGGCTTATAAACTCATAAAGAGCATTAAAAAATAACCAAAATTAAGTGTTCCTTTACTGGGTATTCATTCACTGGTAAGAGCTGTTCCTTCACTTGGTCTTCTTACTACTTGTTATTTGAACCTCTAAAACTTTAAAACAATATTATGTAAGTTCTCTACAATTTTTTTACATAATTTGCAATTAGTAACAAATATGTTGACACTGTCATTTAACTAAAATTATGAATTTTGAAATTAATATGATTTTTTAAAAGGCAAGTGAAGCGTAAGTGTTCCTTCACTGGTTTGTTTACCCTATATAGCCTGTTTGTTTTTTAAAGTAATACCATTTGGGAATAATAGCAAAATTTAATAATATTGAATAAAATCTTCTTAGAACCACTTCTAAAGGCTTTCTTTCTACTTGGTCAAAGTAGCCATGTGAAGATTAAATATCGAAATATATTTTATTTAGAAAAGTTGCTTAACCTCAATTCTCCACTATGCAAAATGATTATTTTTTGAAAAGATGATACATTAATAAAGTCATAGTCATCACCAAAGTCAATAATAATATTAACAGTTTTTCTTTGATTTTTCTCTTAAATTTATCACTATGCACCTTGAAATTCTACTTTAAAATATGTTGTGGTGATTTAAAACACACAACGATAACACATAAACCATCAAGCTACTTTAATTTTGAAAATCATTATACTTAATAACATATTATGATTATTATACTATGTTATGAAGTATATATATATATATATTATCTGTACTTATATCCCAAGGATGTTGACTATTGAGATTCAATTTAGAAAGTTAATTATTTAAGTATTTATTTGTACCAGTCACAGTGCGATCAAGCTTTATTGACTCATTCATCAAACGCTTATGTAAAAACGGAACATCTTACCTTTATCTCTATCTCTAATTAAAAGCTCTATTTGCCGGCCTTGAGTTTCAAGATCTCTTTGTTTTGCTTCAATTTCTTTCATTTCACGCAATATTTCTTTAAGTGGAATTTTCTTTTTCTAAAAAAAAAGTTTATCTAACATTAGAAATATTAATAAAGCTTATTATAAACAACAAACATGAGAGTACAACGGTGCCCTGAACCTATTCTACTGCAACAAGCATTCAGTACAGGTAAAAAGATGCACAAATAATAACATGAAAGTTGATAACAGAGCTGCTTAGTTACACCAACATTTAGAGTTTAACATTTGGTATGTATATAACGCTCAATTTACCCCATTTTTTATACAGGGTTTCCTTTTTTGGACAATTTAAATTGAAAAACTTTAAAACTAATGTCTTTTTAACCATTTAATTGTAAAATAATTTGTTTTTAAAATATGAAATCTAATAATCAACTAAATATTCTGAACTATCTAAAATAATGTCCTTGCCACATGAGGAAAATAATGAAGCTTATCCAGGGGTCTGTCCAGGCCGAATTTGCTACCGTTTAGCGGTACCTTCACAAATTCAATTTTAGGTAAGACGGTAGTTTCACAAATTCAACTTTAGGAAAAACGATAGTTTCACAAAATACTTTTTCTTAAAATGTTATTTTTATATCCCTTAAGAAATGATAAATCTATATTTTTACCATGTTTTTGTGTTGACTTTTTAATATAATTTTTCACAAATTATGTCAAAATTTTCACAAAAAAGGTACCTTTCAGAAAAGCCTAGACAGACCCCTTTTATCAAATGAAGAAAAATAAAAAATACAGATTTTTAAAAAAAAAATTTGGTTACAAAGTTTTTTTTAGCTATATAATTTTAGTTATAAATTTTTTTAATTCCTTCAGACACCTTTAAAGTACTCTCCTTTAGATGTAATACACTTATCAAGTCTTTTTTCCCACTGTTTTG